>NC_050448.1:5980941-6695941 GCF_903995425.1 Onychomys torridus | reverse complement strand
TGTATTTGCTTCAGTGACACTTTTGCTTTAAGTTCATTGGTTAAATTTTAAAAGCTGTTAAATTCATAATCCTCTATTTAACTGGTTGTTCAATTCACACTGAGCACTGATAGGTTGTCTTTATTTTTCTTTCCTCTTTCTTATATTCAATTACTAATTATTGCAGTAGCATATGTTTATTAATGAAGGTATTATTACTTACATTTTATTGTAGTAATGTGTTACAGGTATCTCATGCTGTGCTTCTAGGTGGCATCTAGAATAAGAAACAGTGATCAGAACATATAAAATCACATTTATAAGTACTCACAACCAAATGAAGGTACATTTCAACCCTTTTGCAATAAACAAAATGATGACTTGGGAGGTGGCTCAACAGGTAGAGTGCTTGCCATACAAGCATGAGGACCAAAGTTCGAATCCTCAGTACTCATGTAAAAGCCAGGTAGACATTGGGTCTTGCCTAAACTAGTCTTTCCTGTATCTCTTCTTGGTTGTTCTTTGTATGGTATGTGGGGTCAGAGAACCCATGGAACAAGTCATCTAGCCATGCTAGCCATATCCACTAAATCTGGGTTCAGCAAGAGACCCTGCCTCAATATGTAAGGTGGAAAGCATTGAAGAAGGCACTTAATGTCAGCTTCAATTCTCTGCATGCACATCCACACACGTGCAATTGTACTTGAACTGTGAACACACATACATGAACGCATAACAAAGAAACTGCAAAAATTCCCACAAAATAAGACATTGTGATACAGGATCCATGGTACTCAAAAATAACGACAAAAATGAGTGGAGGCGGAGAAGGAAGTGTAAACACACACAGTGCATTGTTTGTCTGTCCTTTAGTTGAATATGGACTTTCTGTTGTGATTAGAACGCATTTTGTAATTATTTCTGGTAAGGATCTTGTGGCAATTGCCTGCTCGTGTGACAATTCAATCCTGGCTACCTATAATGGCCATTGATTGATGTACATTGTTCACAGAACACATGCTGGGCTTTATAGCTTTTAAAATATCACGAGGAAGTGAATGTGATGATCCAGTAGTCTTAAGAAGACTTTTTGTATATTTAGAAAGACAGGGAACAGTAATATGATGTGTGCTAACATTTATATATAAATACATTTGTAAGAGTTATTGCAATGAGCATAAAATTAAAGTTCTGAATAAGAAAGCCTGGTGTCATGGTTGAGTTAGGAATACTTTTTAACAATTATGGTAGTATATTATCTACTTGATAATGTGTAACATGTAAAAATATTATATGTTTTATTATATATATAATTGTTATTTTCTGGAGGTTGTTGTGGTATATTAACTAGGTAAAGATGTGTTACATTTGTTTATACTGTAGAATATAACTTTAACTGTATAAGCTGTGTTACATTTGTTTATGTGGCATTTGTTTAATTATGTAAAGATGTGTTGCATTTGTTTTACCTTGCCTGCCTAAGGCACCTGGTTGGTCTAATAAAGAACTGAATAACCAATAGGTAGGCAGAGAAAGGATAGACAGGCTGGCAGGCAGAGAGAATAAATATGAGGAGAAATCTAGGTACTAGAGAGAAAGCATGAGAAGAGAAAAGGAGACACATCTGGGGCAAGAAGCCAGGCAGCCACAGCCAGCCAGACATGGAGACAGCAGGAAAGAAAGATATATAGAAAGTAATAAAAGTAAAAAGCCCCTAGGCAAAAGGTAGATAAAGAGAAACAGGTTAATTTAAGTTAAAGGGAAAAAAAAGCTAGCTAGAAATGAGCCAAAGCTAGGGTGAGCATTCAAAACTAATAATAAGTCTCTGTGTCATAATTTGGGAGCTGGTTGATGGCGAAAACAAAAAGCCTGCTACAGGGAATAGAGATGGACCCAAGGACTTTGCAAGTGAGAGGCAAGTTCTCGTCCACTGGGCTATATAGCCCCTTTCCTTAATTCACATTGATGCCAACTGAACATGACTTAGGAGTGCGCATGCTAAATGGTCTTTCCTTTTCAGTGACATATTTCAGCATCCTCACTTTTGCATTTTATTAAAACAAGGAATTCCCTTTGTTCTCTGTTTTTCTCCAGAACCTCATGACAGCCTGATCTCACGTACCTTGTGGGTCTCTGAGATCTAAGTGGTAACTCTCTCCTCCCATTCTCATATTTGTATCTGCTTTCTGGTTTACCAGCTGTCTGTGTTGGACACATGTCTTCTCTTGTGGTCAGCTCATGTGGTATACACAGTTTCTGATTTGCTCATCTACAGTAAAATGAACCTACCCACCACACTCCCTGCCTCTACTTCCTTTTCTTCTTCTCTGATGCACCAGCATCAGATGAAGGGGCCTTTTATAATATAGTTAAAGACTACAAACAAACAAAAAACAGATAAACAATACCCAGAATTTGCAAAATAAAGTGAAGGAAAAAAAAAAAAAACCTGACATCACTGAGCAATTCTGCTAGTCCTGGATCTTCTTTTCATGTTGGTTTGCAAAAAAATTGTTTTGGTCAAATCAATGCATTTTAAAGGACAATGGAATAACTCCTTTAATATGTGATAAGTTCACAAAGCTTTGAAATATTAACCATAAAGATGTGGCATGGTCAAATTTAACTTTCCTCTTCCCTCCAACTTGCTCCTGGGCACAGAGCTATTGAGGGGGAGGATCAGGGAAAAAAGGCATCATCGAGAAAAATGTTGGTGAACAGGTGAAACATGAGAAAAGCATACCACAAAAACAATTATTCCAAGTGTGATTGCAGAAATGCAAGAGTTATGGGAAGCCATCTGTATTAGCTAAGGTAACTGGAGCAGATTTTATGGTGGAACACCTCAACAGCTCAGAAATTTAACAAATACTAGATTCTTTGTGTATGTTACAGCACAAGATGTCAGTGGGGTCCAGATTGTTGACTTGGAAGACCTCATGGGCAGGAGGAAGAGCCATGGAATGTCCCTGTTCTGGGAAAAGCAGGTTCTACTCAGTATGCAGATCTTTCTCTTCTCATCTCCTAATATTCCTCCAGGATCTCTGCCTTAGTTACAATTCTCATTTCTGCAATATTTATCAGAAACAACTTAAGGGCAGATGGACTTATTAGATCAGGATTTTGGAGGGTTTGTTCCACAGTGGTGAGGAAGTCATGGCAGAGGCCATGGTAATGGCAGCGTGTCCTGGAGATTCTTCATGTCTTCCTGACCAGCAAGCAGACAAAGCTAGATTAGAACAATGAGTGGGTGTAGCTTCCAAATATCCACCCCCTAAACCTGCTTCTATCAGTTAGGTCCCATCTCCTCCAGGCGCTACAGCTTTCAAAGAGGTGCCATAAGCTGGGAATCGAGAATTCAAAACACTAGCTTGTAAACTGGATGTATATAGTGAATGTTAGGCCAGTCTGTATTACATAACATTCTTTAAAAAAAATTAAAACATGGATCTGTGGTGGACACTTTTTATTCAAACCATAGCAATCTGTAATTTGCCAAATCCTGCTTGAAAGGTCAGCTGTGGAACTCAAAGATCAATGCTCCTACAATGTGGAGAAAACCAGGCAACTGGGGAAAAGCAGATCCTAAATGGTCACCTTGAACAAATTTTACGATAAGAAAGAGAATATGGTGTGTATGCCCCAAGGGGAATATGCCTTGTGAGAGGAAAGGCAAATGAGAGAGAGCGAGCAGTTGCAGGTCATGCAGTTAGTTCAGGAACCCAGTTAAGAGGCAGGAAACAGTTGCCGATTCTTCCCACAAGCCAGCTGAATATGTGGGGCTGATCTGTCTGAATGCTCAGCACTTAATATTGTCTACCTCTTAAGTACATTTTACAGATTATAATTATTTTTAATAAGATTAGTAATTAAAACCATACTGGGAAATATTAGAAACTAGAAAGTGTCCCACTGCCATCAGTTATTGGATGAGAGTTCCAGCATGACCATTAGGGTGTTTGGCCATCTGATCACCAGTCTAGGTCAGATCAGGCTTTCTCTCGACCATTGCCAGCAGTCTACAGAGGAGGTATTATTGTGGATTTCTGGGGACCTCTCCAGCACTCTGCCTATTCCTGTTCTCATGTCATCATTTATCATGGTCTGTTATTCCTTGTTCTCCCCTTCTGTTCTTGATCCAGCTGGGATCTCCTGCTCCCCTAAGCTCTCTTTCCCTTGAACCTTGCCCTTCATTACTCCCACTGTCGTCTAGGTTATTTCTGTAGATCTCTGTCATTGACAATCCTTGGCCAGGCCCCAGGTGGAGTTCCAGGAGTCCAATTGTCGAGAAAGAGGAGGGACTGTAAGAGCGTGAATTGTTGAGACCAAGATTGGAAAAGCACAGGGACAAATAGCCAAACAAATGGAAGCACATGAATTATGAACCAAAGGCTGTGTAGCCCCCAGCTGGAGCAGGCCCTCTGGATAAGTGAGACAACTGAATAGCTTGAACTGTTTGGGAGGCATCCAGGCTGTGGGACCCGGACCTGTCCTTAGTGCATGAGCTGGCTGTTTGGAACCTTGGACTTACACAGGGACACTTTGCTCAGCCTGGAAGGACGGGTCTGGACCTGCCTGTACTGAATCCACCAGGTTTAAATGAATCCCCAGGGGAGTCTTGGCCCTAGAGGAGATGGGAATAGAGGGGAGGGGATGAGGGGAAGGTGGGGGTGGGGGCAGGAGGGGAGAAGACAGGGGAACCCATGTAAAATTAAAACACAAATATAATAAATTAAAAAAAAGGAAGTGTCCCATGGAGTAGAGTTCAATGCGTTAGGATTCAATTTGCAGGGAGTGAGGCAAGAAAAACAAGTAAACATTAATCTCTTGACTCATGATGGCACTGTGTCTACGGTCCAGATTCTAGAGCTAAAGTATTCTGGTCTATTTCTTTTCAGCCAGTAGAGAGACTTCTCACAAGAGTTGCTTGAGGACCGAAGAATGTCTCATCCTTCATCTCCTGCCTGGATTCTCAGTGCAAAAATTATTTACAACATGCAAATGGAAGAAATCATAATTTCCCCCCTGAATACTGCTGTCTCTATTTCCAGTTAATTTTATTTGAATTTTCAACCTGGTGTACACAACAGCTGGATATTTATCTAATTGTTCTGGACCTCAGAAACTGATCTGCAACAAGGGTATTTCCACTTCGATGACCACAGGGCAGTGACAATTTAGTGAACTGGTCACTGGAAGGAAGAAAAAAAAAACAATCTGGGTTTTAAATTGGCAAAGAATTTTCCATACAAAGCTTAATGATTTTTATTTTAGAGCTGAATTTTATAGATTAATTATGAGACATATTCAGATTGTGAATTTTAATGGACAAAACTGTCCTCTCTCCACAGTACCTTTTTTATATTACAGGGAAGCTGCATCCATGCAATCTTAGAAGTATAGTTATGGCATGCCGGTGTGGAAGGGGGATCACACACACACACACACACACACACACACACACACACACACACGCTGCATCCATGCAATCTCAGAACTATGGTTATGGCATGCCAGTGTGGATGGGGGATCTCTCTCTCTCTCTCTCTGTCACACACACACACACACACACACACACACACACTCATCTGTCATGAATAGCTATAGGCATTAATAGCTGCTGAGAGAAGAACTGTTCTCTAAGGATGAGCATCATGATAGGTTGTCCAATCCCAAGTGGTCAGCCCTAAACTCATGTACACATGAGCAACACTAAATGGACTTGGCAGGCTGTATTTATATATACATCATATATACAGAAAAAGTTAATTAAAGAAGATGTCATGAACTTAAATAGTGTGGGAAAGGCATGGGAAGAATTTCAGGTGGAAGAGAAAGGGATGGAAATGATGTGAATTCACTACTAATGCCAAAATTCTCAAAAAGATTTAAATTAAGAATAAATAAAGTGCTATCTCCAAATCTGGGTGTGGTGACTGAAACCAGCAATGCCAGCAAGTAGGACTGAGTGACACAGTGAGTTCTAGAACAGTCTGAACTACAGAGAGACTTTGTCCCTAAACCCCTTCACATAAAAATTCTGTTTCCATGAAGAAATACTTTTTTTTTTTCCCCGGAGCTGAGGACTGAACGCAGGACCTTGCGCTTGCTATACAAGTGCTCTACCACTGAGCTAAATCCCCAACCTGGAAGAAACACTTCTTAAGAAATAATTATTAAAAAATCTGAATTCTTTATATCATGAACAAAGATACTTGCATTATTTACAGACATATGGACTAGTCTCAAGATTATGCATTATTTTACAAAGCACATATGTCCCCCTGGATTTTTAGAAATGGTCTAATAAATAGATTTTGAAAACAGCGGTACATGAGTGTTCACCCTCAGCCCATCTCTTCAAACATTTTGTCATTCAGTTTAATTCACACAGTCTCAGTGTTGCTTGAAGCTGAGAGATTCCATGATGCTTTTAATACTGAACTCCTGACTCCTTGATTTAAGTCATAAATATGATCTTCTCACTGTTGGTTATAGAATTTCCACCAAGCGAGGTCACAGCAAAAGAATGGCCAATAGTTACATGTCACTGCTATCATTCTTTGGTTGGTAGTGGCTGTCATAGGTTCTGGGGTGAGAAAAATTCTGAAGCCATTCCTGGCCCAGCAAGACAGAGGTCTGTGATTAATACTAATGTCTTCTATAAGTATGAGAAATAAAGAGAGTTATTGGTTACACTGAAGTACTAAAACTTCTGTTAAAAGTAGAAAGGAATACCTAGCTTGAACAAACATTTTCAGTAGGTCATATTATTTATTTATTTTAAAAAATATATTTATTTATTAAAATTTTTTTCATTTTACATATCAACTCCAGTTCCCCCTCCTTCCCCTTCTCCTGCCTCCTCATCTCCCTCCCACTTTACCCCCATCCACTCCTCAGAGTGGGTAAGGCCTCCCATGGTAGTCAACAAAGTCTGGCATACCAAGTTGAAGGAGAGCCTAGCCTCTTCCCATTGTATCAAGGCTGAGCAAGGTCTCCCACCATAGGGAATGGGTTCCAAAAAGCCAGTTCATGCACCTGGGATAAGTCCTGGTCCTGCTGCCAGGGACCCCACAAACAGATCAAGTCACACAACTGTCACCCACATTCAGCGGGTCTAGTTCAGTCCCATGCAGGTTCCTGAGCTGTCAGTCCAGAGTCAGTGAGCTCCAACTGGCACCAGTCAGCTGTCTCTGTGGGTTTCCACATCATGATCTTGATCCCTTCTTCTTCTTCTTCTTCTTCTTCTTCTTCTTCTTCTTCTTCTTCTTCTTCTTCTTCTTCTCCTCCTCCTCCTCCTCCTCCTCCTCCTCCTCCTCCTCCTCCTTCTTCTTCTTCTTCTCCTCCTCCTCCTTCTTCTTCTTCTTCTTTATGCCGAATGCCACTTATTGAAGGAGGGAGGAGGTCTTAAATACAGGCTTATAGGACAATTGGAGGGCAGAAGTTTGCTTTTTTTTTTTTTTTTTTTTTTTTTTTTGGAGCTGAGGATCAAAGCCCGGGCCTTGCACTTGCTTGGCAAGCGCTCTACCATTGAGCTAAATCCCTTCCCCCGCTCCTGATGTTTTACAATTTTGCATCTAAGCTGTTAATGCCCAATATGCTGGATGCACAGACAAGGAGCTTCCCTTAAGCATTCAGGAGGGTGGAATCTCACAGGGAATTAGCATAGGGAGGATATCAAGGTCAAGATCTACTAGCAATGCAACAGTTACCCAAAATGGGGGCCAGGGCCCTACAGGTCCCCTCCTATTACTAAAAAATGAGCTTCTGACTTAGGTAGTGTGGAATGTCAGCAGGTCACCTTACCTGTCATGGAGACACCTATCCAGGCCACACAGGTGCTCTGTCTTAGGTTTGTGAGTGCCCCCCAGGTATTACCCGCCTTGGAATACTCCTTATCATATAGGCTCAATCGTGTGAGAGCTACAGAGTTAACTGCTGCCAAGATCTCTAAGTGATGCTGGACTTGCAATCTGTGTGTTCAACACAGAAAAGACCAACTGAAGTCCTAATCCAGCCATAGCCAGTAGGCTAAGGGCAGCTGAGCCATTCCCTACAGTGGGTCATATTATGAATGAAGATAATGAGCTAAAGTTAAGTATTCAATATGAAGTATTTATTACATAGGTGGCTTTTTAAGTTCCTTTTCTGTTGCTGTGATAAAACACCACAACCAAGAGAAACTTAAGGAAGAAAGTTTATTTTGGTTACAGTTCCAGAGGGATAAACTCCATAATTGCAGGAAAGGTGTGATAATAGGTGCCAGGTGTAGAGAGCTGACTAATCACATTTCCATTTACACATTCACCACAGGAAGAGAGAGAGAGAGAGAGAGAGAGAGAGAGAGAGAGAGAGAGAGTGAGCTATGAATCTCAAAGCCTGTCCCCAGTGGAATGGTTCCTCCAGTAAGGCTGTGCTTCTGAAAGGGCACATATTCCCCCTAAATAGTGCCACCAACTGGAGACCACATATTCAAATAATGAACACGTGAGGGACATTTTCATTCAATCCATCACAAGGACCATATAATTTGTCCTCTTTTGCAGGTGGTTGTAATGCCTCTTCTTTCTTCTCTCACTGATCTTAGCAAATGTTTCAGGTATCTCTATGGACCAACTTAACAGAGCCTAGAGTCATTTGAGCATCTTGACTAAGTGACCACCCAGATTAGATTGGCCTGGGCCTCATCTGTGGGATATTGTCCTGATTATTAATTGATGTGGGAAGGTCCAGCCCATTGTGGGTGGCTCTAGCTCTGGACTGGGGTCCTGGACTATGAAAGAGAGCTAGCTGAGCATGAGCTCCAAGCGAGCCAGAAAACAGTTTTTTGTCATGTTTCTGCTATAGGCTCCTGCTTAAATTCCTGCCCTGACTTCCCTATATGGTCAACTGTGATCAGGAAGTGTAAGCCAAATAAATCCTTTCCTTTCCCAAGCTGCTTTTGGACTAAGTGTTTTATCACAACAACAGAGATGAAACTAGAACTTCGAGGTAGGAAGTGACTTTGGCCTGGGTGTACAGGTGCCTAGTAGTCTGGAAACAGGGCCATGAAAGAATGCACTGGGCTCCTGGTTTGTATTTTTTCCTGTAGTCTTTTCTTCTATGACACAGAAATGACCAGAAATGGGTATTCAAATAAACACTGTGTTTGCACAGATGGGGATTAGGCTCCACGGTAGAGAGAGCACTTGTCCAGAAGTACATGTATTTTAGCCAAATCTCCAATTCTAGGCTCCCTGTCTTCCCATGCTCAGCACTTGACAGATGTCTTTCCCTTGTCTTCAAGCTCCACAACTTCTCTTGAGAAATCAGTGCTCATTAACTACAGTGTTCCAGGGACTGAAGTGATGGCTCCGTGGCTAACAATACCCTGGCAGAGGACACAGGTTTGGTTCTCAGCACCACGTTGGGGGGGATTTCTAACCCAGACAAGTGCATGGACGGACACACACACACACACACACACACACACACACACACACACAGTGCTGGTATTTCACTTCATGTAGAGTGTGCTTTCTCCTTGGGGAGTTCAAGTTTTCCTCATTGTTCTTGGTTTTCAAGCAATTTATTATAGAGTACTCAGAAGTTTTCAATTTTTTTTTTTTGGTCTTTATCCCATTTAGATTCACTGAGCTATATAAATCTATAGTTTGATATTTTTAAAAAATCAGTTTTGTAAACCTAGCTGCCATTATGTCTAATAGTTTATCTTCCTCATTCTTTTTATCTTGGCAGTCATCAGTTGGATACTAAATGCTGTCTGTTTTGTTCTAGATGTTCTGTTCACTTTCATTTTTAGCTCTTGTGATTTTCTTATGTCTGGATACTCTTTTATTGGTCAGCCCCCAGGTTCACTGATACTCTGCTCTAGCATATGTCTTCTATGCATCAATCCAGTGAATTTATAATTACTTTTATGATTTTTGCAAGTCAAGTTTCTTTTTATTTGAAATTATTGTTTATCTAGAAGGTAGTTGTCACACAGCACATGTCTCATCCATTTTTCTTGATAAACACCAACTTAATAAAATAGCTTAGAGACAGAGCAGGTGTGTGAGAAGTGAGGGTTTGTGAGAGCACTGTGTGTGTGGCGAGTCTCAGAATAGAACAATGGACTGAGCAGACACGCTGGGTAACATTCCTAGTTAGAGTTCTATGCAGTTATCTTTGATGGATTTCCTCATTTCTTTCACTGTATTCCTTAACACATCTGTCATGGTTATTCCAAGTTGTCTGTGGGATAATTTCAACATTAGAGCTATCTTGGAATTTGGTTTTATGGACTGATTTCTCTTTTGTTGACTATTCATATATTTTTCTTTTCGTGTTTGTAATATAACTTTTCATTGCTGGCAAGACATTCTGTGTAAATAATAGTACAAATGAAATAACATTTATTTCAGATTTGAAAGTACACTTGCTTATTTTAATTTAATTTTATTGGGGTGGGGGTTGGCTGGTAAACCACAGTGTGATTTTGGCAGTCAGGGGACAACTTGCGGGAGTCATTTTTTCCCTCCACCACTGAGTTCTCAGGGTCTCAAAATTGGTGGCCAGTGCCCTGAACCATCTCAGTGGTCCCCATTGGCTGCATTTTTAGTAAGCAGCCATTCAAAGTAAGAGATAAGACAATGCTGATTTCTGTTTATGCGTTATTTCAAACTCACTTTAATTTAGTTTCCCACTTTATTCAAATGCTTTGAAATAAAGTCAGGATGTTCCCCTTTACAGGGGTTGGTGTCTGAATGTGGACGACACTCCAGACATTTCCACAGGATGCAGAGCAGAGTCACCATTTTTAGAGTTGCAGAATAGCTCTCTCTGTATGGAGTGGCTGGCCATGTTTGGGGTCTCAGAAGAGTTTCCTTGCTTTTGAACCTTGAAGACCTCTTTTAGAACAGTTCTCCCTACTTCAGCCTTGACACAATCCAGTTCTAGTGCTGTGAAAACCCTGGACACCGGAGAGAAGGTTCTCTTTAAGTTTGCTTACTAAAGGGGCTGTCAAATAAGTACATAAGTGTGTGTGTGTGTGTGTGTGTGTGTGTGTGTGTGTGTGTGTTCGTGTATTCGTGTGTGTGTGTGTGTGTGTGTGTGTGTGTATATGTGTGTTCATGTGTGTGTCTGTCTGTCTGTCTGTCTGCCTGCCTGTCTGTCTGCCTGCCTATCCTCCTTGACTCATTTGGCTTCCCTCACATGACAAGGTTCTCTCCACTTGTTCCCTTCCTCCAGCTCAACCTTCTTTGAGAGAGATTTGCACGTGAAGATAGAACACTGTGAGACAATCTAATATTTTTGCGCTCACTCTTCATACTGCCTCCTTGCTTTTGGAGTATCACTTCCTAAAGTTAACAAATACTCATGGGCAAAGTTGGCAGGTGGATGCTCTTCAGGCTGGGGATGGAATTCCTCCAGTGATTGTCTACCGTGGCAGCCGACATGTGGGTCTTAGCAATCCTTAACAGTCTGTGTCTAATTTTATTTCTTTCTTTTTCCACCTCATTCTCATGGCATAGTTCTTCCTCAGAGTTCTAGTGCCTTCTCCTTCCCAAAAGATTTGACTCATTTCCCCCACTGTATTTGGTATTTCGAGACAGGGTTTCTCTGCACAGCCCTGGTGACTCATCCTTAATATTTGTTTGTTTGGCTTTTGTTATTTTCCCATCTCTTGATATGTTTTAAAACTTATGACTTTTGTAGCAAATCTGGCTCTTATGTTTTAAATTAGGGTGAGAGTCATGCACTTTTGTAACTTTATCTGATTGGAAAAGAAATTCAAGGTACTGTTTTAAAAAAACCTCTCTTTAGGCATGGGTTTGTGAACAAAGGGATACACCTGATATGGGAGTCCAACAGTCACACCTGCATGCTAGGAGAAACTTGTCAGAGCAGACTGAAATCATTCCTTTGTCCTCATCAGCATTTAGCAACGTGCATCTTGTAGCACTGGAAACAGGAAGGGAGCCAGAGCAGGACATCTCAGTGACTCATGCTCTCTTTCTGCTGTCATGACGTTCTGATTTGGGAACAGTTAAGGGAAATATTTTAGTGCTCTGAACTGGTGATAGTGTGCATAAGACCACAGTTGTCATTGACTCACTCTGACAATCATTCGCCTCTCCTTTCTATTTCCTACTTCTTCAGCTTACAGGAAGACTTTTAATTCTTAAGGAAGACTGTAATTTCCTTTATTTTTCTTACTTTACAAACTAAGATATCAACCATACTAAAGCCCGTGCTTTTCATATATATAATAATATAATTATACTAACAGTCTTTTAATTTCTAAATTTCATGCATTTAATTACTCTAGTATTTCTTTATAAGTTAGTGATTTGATCTGTTTATTTACAGTTGCTTAAATTCAATCCAGGTTTTTAATAAACAATTTCTACTACAGTTATTCAAACAAATCTGAATATGTTAGTGAATATGTATGATTATTTGTATGTGGGTACATACATAATAGGATTTTATCAACCTAAAACTGTTCATGTTACCCAAGTATGATTCACATTCTGAACCAGAAAGGCTTTGTGACTTGTTTCTCTTGTTCACTGACTGTATACTTTTATGCATTGATATTATATTAATCTTTCTGTTGTGGGAATTATCACATTTATAACTTTGATAGGTCATCATAGTAATTTTATCAGGCACACTGCCCTGATTGAATTCTGCTTAGACAAAGATTAAGTAGCAATTTTACACAAATTTATTTTCTTTTAGTGCATATAAATATACTATTTGAGAGCTGGAAAATTGGTATCTTGTTTATTCATTTATTTTATTTCTTAAGCACTCACTTTCAAGATCCCCAGAGTAATTCCCCACTCCTAAGGACTCTGCAGGCTTTATACAGATAAGTAGCCTTGGTGTCCCGAAGAAAGAAATTGCACAGGAGTGCGATGCACTGTTTTCTCCCTTTCTGGTGCTTTCTGTGTTGAGAGCACAGTTTAGTCTGATTGTCCAGGGTTGGATGCGACCCAGCAGGCACCCTGCTCCACAGCCGATTGTCTATAAGTACAGGTGGTGTATGAAATACCAATACTATTGCTGCCAAACTGAGCAAGAATGGACCATAAATGGCAGTCCTGAGCAGGTGATGCTTGAGACAATGTGTAGAGGCTCATCACAATGCTGACAATTCATTTCCTTTTCCACAGGTGCTGTTAACATTGAGCATGTGACCCTTAAATCCGGACCTGAGCAATGGAACTACCCACTGAGATACGACTCCATAGCACAGATATTCACAAAGACAAAATAGCCACGACAAAGACACATTTTTATAAAGGAAACAGCTGTTACTTGAAATCTCTGCTCAGCGTTGGTACAACATAGCCTACAGCAGCCCTACACATCTGTTTGGTGGTAACTTCTGTCCAGACCGCACAGGGCAACCTTCTATTTTTGATCCAGCATTGCAGAAGTCTGAGGCTAATGCCTGTCTTGACATGATAACTGACAGTGCTTTCCAGTGCAGGAGGGAAGTTGGGAGGCAGGAGGACTTCACTAGGAGAAGAAACACGTTAACTGACTTGCAAAGGCTTCCTTCCACATACTGTGACTGTAGTTTTACAGTATGGAAAGTGTTCAGTAGTGAAGAAGGCCTTTCATTCTGTTTGATTTTCTTTTCTAGTTCATGGTTCTGTGGGTACCCATAAAAATTAAGATATGTTCAACTCTTGTATATGGCTGCTGAGAGATTTTTAAATTAAACCATTTTTGTTGAAACAAAAATTTAACAATATAAAATTTTGTAATAGAAGACAGAGTATCTTATAAGAAAATGACTTTTTGGGACAACATAAAAGTAATTTCAATAAAATTTCACAAATAATAATAATGATAACTATTTTTAATCATATTTTAATTAAATCATTCTCAGTAATACCTATTTAACTATACTAAATCATTATCATAATCATAACAGTGTTTTTGAAATGAAATTAAGAAAAGCACCTACATAATAATATAGAGTAGCTTCTTGTTATATTTTACTTATTTATTTGTTTGTTTATTTATTTATTTTATTATACACTCAAGCATTACCAGCTTATCAGGAGATGTCCTTGGTTAGCTTTGATGTATCTTATAAAGATATCTGTCACTGTGAACAAAACTTAAGTCCAAGTGGATCAAAGACCTCAACATAAATCCAGTTACTCTGAACCTGATAGAAGAGAAAGTAGGAAGTAGTCTTGAATGCATTGGTACTGGAGATCACTTTCTAAATATAATACCAGTAGCACAGACACTGAGAGAAACAATCAATCAATGGGACCTGTTGAAACTGAGAAGCTTTTGTAGAGCAAAGAACAAGGTCAACAAGACAGCCGACAGCCTACAGAATGGGGAAAGGTCTTCACCAACCCCACATCTGACAGAGGGCTGATATCCAGAATATATAAAGAACTCAAGAAATTAGACATCAAAATGCCCAACAGTCCAATTAAGAAATGGGCTATAGAACTAAACAGAGAATTCTCCACAGAGGGAGTTCAAATGGCTGAAAGACATTTAAGGAATTGCTCAACATCCCTAATTATCTGGGAAATGCAAATCAAAATGACTCTGAGACACCTCCTTACACCTGTCAGAATGGCTAAGATAAAAAACACAGAAGACAGCTTATGCTGGAGAGGATGTGGAGCAAGGGGAACTCTCCTCCACTGCTCATGGGAATGCAAGCTTGTACAACCACTTTGGAAATCAATATGGCACTTCCTTAGAAAATTGGGAATCTATGAAGCCCATTACCTTGTATATTGACTAAAATAGTTTAAAAAAATATCTTGAAGCTACACTTGAATATTAGATATAGGAATAGATGATATAAGAGTAAGCTGAAAATAAAAAAGAACTAGAAGATGTATGAAAAATCTGAGAATTATTCTCACCATCATTGGAGATTTCCCTTTTGGAACTTCTCAGACTCGTATCTCTACCTCTTTTTGTCAATCCACCTGAATCTTCATCTCTTCAGCTAGATCTTCCTTCCTTCCTTCCTTCCTTCCTTCCTTCCTTCCTTCCTTCCTTCCTTCCTTCTTTCATCTACACACACAGTTATGAACTTAAGCACCAATAAGTATCTCTACAGGTACATACTAACTAGTTAGCAGACCACTAGGTCTTGTTCTGGCTTCATTGTGTTGCTATGACACACACTTTGACTACAAACAAGTTAAGGAAGGAAAGGGCTTATGTGTCTTATGCTTCAGGACACAGTCTGTCATTCAGGGAAATCAGGCTATGAACTCAAGCAAGAACTCGAAGCAGAAACCACAGAGGATTCTACTTGCGGCCTCACTCCCAGGCTCATACTTCCCCAGCTTTCTTATATATCCCAGAGATACTTACACTGGAAATGGTGCTGCCCACAATAAGATGGACCATCCAAGTCAATTAACAATCAAGACAACCCCCAGACACACCCCTGGTCAATCTGATGAGGTAATCACTCAACTGAGACTTCCTTTACAGATGATGTGTGTCAGGTTAACTGTGACAGTTAAAGATAACTAGGACAGTTTGTGATGCAGTAGTATGACATAATGTTTGGCTATTTGTGTTAGGTAATGACCGGCAATGTTAGCCAAATACTCTGGAAAATTGCCATTGCTAACAAATGCTGTTCATTTTAAATGCTCCTGTGAGAGATTTCTACATATTTTGACCCCCAAGGCTGTATTACTCAGCTAGTGTGGGGGCCTTTAGAGATCAGCAGTGACTCAAATGCTCAAATACAATCAGCACAGTCTAAAGAAGTGACCTTATGTGGGTTGAGTCTACTCCAGTACCATTTTATAAGCCTCATATTTTAATGCCTTTGAGATTTTTGTGTCATATTCCTTCTCCTGTATAATTTTCACCCCCAAAATGTATTCTATTTTTTTATGTGAACTTATGTGAACAGTTTTTTTTTCCATTTCCAAATTCTGTATAATTTAAGAGAAAAAACAAATATTGCTAAATCTAGTATGCATTCTGTGTTGACCAGCTCCCTGAGAGACATACAACAGTATGTCATCTGAGAGTGGGGGTGCACGGTGGTTTAAATGAGAAATGTCTTTCTCAAGCTCATTTATTTGAACCCTCGGTCCCTAGCTGAGGACCATTTGGGGATAGTATGGAATGTTACGGAGACAGACTTGCTGGAGGAAGTACATGACTGGGGCAGATTTTGAGAGTTTAGAGTTGTACTGGCTGGTTTTGTGTGTCAACTTGACACAAGCTAGAGTCAACAGAGGAAGGAGTCTCTGTTGAGGAAAGGCCTCGATGAGATACAGCTGTAAGGCCTTTTCTCATTTAGTGACAATGGGGGAGGGCCAGCCCATGGTGGGTGGTGCCATCCTTGGGCTGTTGGTCTTGGGTTCTATAAGAATGCAGGCTGAGCAAGCCAGGGGAAGCAAGCTCCCCTCCATGGTATCTGTATCAGCTCCTGCCTCCAGAATCCTGCCCTGTTCAAGTTCCTATCCTGACTTCCTTCAGTGATGAACAGCAATGTTGAAGTGTAAGCCTAATAAACCCTTTCCTCCCCAACTTGATCTTTAGTCATGTTGTTTTGTAGAAGCAATAGAAACCCTAGCTAAGACAAAAGTCTTGCCACACTTTCTGCTTCTGTATGTAGATGAAATGTGATCAGCCATCTTATTGTTCCCACTACCATGCTATGGCATAATGGACTCTAAATCACTGGAACTAAAAATAAACTCTTTCTTCTCTACATTGCTTTTGTCATGGTATTTTATCATAGCAACAGAAAAGTGTTGAATATAGAATCCTGTAGTAGAAGTGGAGCTGCTGCTTTGAAGGACCTGGCCATTTTTTTGGAAGAAAGTGGTAAACCTTGGAAATTTTAACTGAATGCTTTGAGCAAAGCTTAATGGGTCATTCTAGTAGGACCTTGGAAGACAGTAGTGCCAAGAGCAATGTGGACAGTGGAGGCCTGGTTCCTGAGGTGTTGGAGGAGGAACAAAGACTAACTAGCAGCTGCACTGGAGATTATTTATGTAGTATTTCGATAAACAATTTTTCTGCAATGTCCATATGTCTTAAGATTAAGTTAAAAAGTGATGGACTAATTTATTCGGCAGAGGAAATTTTAAGAGTGTGAGATTCAAAACAGCATAATATTGAATCTGTGGAACTGTTATTGCTAAGCACTCCTTTGCATGTCTGCAGTGAAAAAGAGCAACAAATGGGCAGGAGGAAACAGAACTTGTTCAATTTGGAGTGGAAAAAATCAGTAGGAAGTTAATGTTACAGCAAAGCCCTGTGTTGTAAAAGAGGCTATAAACATTGAGGAGAGTTGTTAAAGGGAAGTCTCCTATTTTCACAGGACAGAGAAGATGTCCTTAGGGCAATGCCCCACTCAGATAAACCTCCAATTTGTGAAAGAGTCTAGGGAATTTCTTTCTCCTAGAGAGCAATTGCTTCAGCGTACAAAAACTGTTGCTGCTAGGGTCCAATAGAGAAATATGTCCACCCCAAGCTCACAGCTGAACACAGCACTGTTGCCCACATCAAAGTGGTTTTGGAAACGAAAAGATACAAGGTGGGTGGGGGAAGGTTTTGCAGATTCTGCCTTCATGGAGACAGAGAGCTGCTGAAGACAGGAAAGGAAGTGGCAGAATCAGAGACTCAGTGAGGAAGGCCTGAGAGGCCATTGCATGAAGCTGTGAAGGTGAAGTCTGGACCATGGTGGAGAGCCCTTGATGTTAAGATGCCAGCTGTGAGGCTCTGGTCAGGAGAGCTGCACAAACGGAGCAGAACCAGTGAGGCAGTAAAACCAGAGGGGCAGGACTGTCTATGACCTTTGAAACTGAAATTCTGGATTCAGACTTGAAGCTAAAGTATTTGGTGTTTGACCTTCTGGGTTTGGTGTCGCTTTGGTCTGGTCTTTCCTTATTGTATCCCAGTTCCTCCCTTGGAATTGGGAATGTATGGTCTATGTTGTGGTATGCTGTAAGCTTATAATTTTTTAAATAATGACCATTTTTATGTTTGAAGATGTCAAAGAGAATTTTTTCAGATTTATTTTTACTTTTAATTATGTACATGTACATTCTAAATATTTGTCCTTATACCCACAGGTAAGTGTTTTCCTGATTCCACGTCAAGGAAACTTCTCTTTTCAACAGACAGAGACTATTGCAGAAGCCACAGCAACCAAAATGTGGAGTTGTATCGCCCTGCCCCAGTGGATACATCTTTAGCACAATTCCTGCTCCAAGACTTGGGGATAATTCTGGGGGAAATGGGTGGAAAGGTTGTAAGAGCCAGAGGACAGGGAGTGTGCAGTGACAGTGTGTCTCCTAGTAATAGCAGAAGCCACACCCATAAAGTCTCACCAGCATGACTGCCTAATCAGAAGCTGAACTAGCCAACAACAAAAGATATGGCCAAGTGAATGGGGGAAGACAAAGAGGCCTCATCCTCACACAGAACCATGGCAGCTAAGGATGCTGAGAGCAGGAGAAATAGTCTTCCCCAGGGAAGAACACATCAATTGATTATCAAACACCAATACACACACACAGGTGACATTATACAGACTGAGCAGGTTATACTTATTTAAGAATATATATGTGGTGTGTGTGTGTGTGTGTATGTGTGTAGAAGAGGGAAATGATATAATTATATTAATCTTAAAAAACAAAATAAATAATTTTAAAAGATTTATTTTTATTTTAAATTATGTATCTGTGTGTGTCTTTATATGAGTATGTACATACAAATTTGTCAGATTTCTTGGATGTGGAGTTACAGGCTGTTGTGAGCCACCATGTGGGTGCTGGGAATAGAATCTGCATCCTCTGCAAGAGTATAAAGTGCTCTTAACTACTGAGCCATTTCTCTAGCTTTGTAAATTTTTTATGTTACTGAGGATTACCCTTAGGAGACTGTTTTATGTCTAAGGAAACATTTTGCACCTTTGTATAGTGTTACAACTGGTGATTTTTAAAGTTGGACTAAAAACATGTTGCATCATGAGATGGTCACAAGCTTATAGGGTCTAGAGGCTGAATGTGGGGGGGTGGTTAAATTAGATATATCCCTATGTGCTTCTGTGTCTGAGCACTTGGACACTAGTGGCATTTTAGGGAGGAGATTATGGAACCTTTAGGAGGTGGAGCCTTGTCGACCTTCTGGAGTAGGTCTACAGACTAATAAGCAGAAAGGTGTGTCCTAAGTAAGTGATATGTATCTATTCCTTTGGGGAATGAAAATTATGAGGAGGCAATTCCCACAGTAATTTACAGGGAGAAATATACTTGGGAAGGTTGCAGAATATCTCCTGAGACATATTAAACTCATGCATGATGACATCTGCTCTGGTGATATGTAGCTTATGTGCCATTCATTAACTTGAGATATGACCACTGGCTGTGTGGGGTATAGATACACTGCTGTCTCCATGCTAAAGGGAAAATGCAGAGAACTTTGGCCAATGTTCTTTTACAAAATACAGTGAGATGTTTGTGGGACAGATTGGCAGAAGCAAGCCAGAAAGTCATGGGAACAGAGTGAGAGACAAGTTGTGTGCCTGGAAGTTGGTACAACTTAAACTAGAAACTGGAAAAGAAAACAGTAATGATAATGGAATCACAAATAGAGAGCTCATCCATGATTGTTACTTTAGTCTAGTAAATGGATTTCTCTACTAGAGTGCTTCCTATTGGCAAGTCCAAGTTTTAGTTGATACCTAAAGGAAGACTCATAGTCTCCATAAAAAAGAAAAATGTTGCCAACACCCTGGGAGAAGAAGACCATGACTATTTCCAGGAAAGGGCAGAACAACTTCTGGTGGGCTTGGCATGGCTGGGAGGAGTTTTCATTTTCTTTTGGCAGAGGAAAAACCAAACTACTAAGGATCAAGAGTTACTCTCCTCTGCATCATTTCTTATCACTACAAATAGAAAGCACCTAAGAAGTCAAATCTGACAATTCTCAATTTTTGCTCAGATGATTTCTCAGCCTTGACTTTCTTTGCATTTTCCCATCCAGCAGCTCATGTTGTATCAGCTCTTGAGTTACTAGGATTAATATCTTGATTTTGGGCTGTTGCGAGAGCTCAGTTGACAAAATGCTTACCATGTAAGTATAAGAAGCAGACTTTGGATTTCCAGGAGCACATTAAAAATGTCCAGTATGCATGATGTCCTGCCTGCAACCCCAGAGCTCAGGTGGCAGAGACAGAGGATCTCTATGGAAGGTTGGCTAGCTAGAATAGTGGAATTATTAAGCTAAGTGAGAGACCCTGCCTCCATAGATAAAGTGAAGAGGGATACAGGAAGACATGCAACATTAACATTTGGCCTCTGCAAATGTGCCCCCTCCATACACACGACCATGACAACACATATGCAAAGAAAAAGAGGCCTTGGTCTCTGCCAGTTCCCTTTATGCATTTTAGAGTAAAATTTTCATCTTAGTCTGTAGACAGGGCAACCATGCAACAAGCTGTCTCTGATAACTAGCTCTTGGCACAAGGTCCTAAAATTTTAGGCAGAGAACCATTCCCTGGTATACTTTTGGCTATATTTACAATGTCACTCAATTTTCCTTCATCTCAAATGAAAATGACAGAAATAAAAGCAGTATATTAGGGTTTCTATTGCTGTGAAAAAACACCATGACCACTGCAAATCTTATAACATAAAACATTTAATTGGTGCTGGCTTCCTGTGGTGGTTTGAAAGAAAATGGCCCCCAAAGGGAGTGGCACTATTAGAAAGGCTGGCTTTGTTGGAGTAGGTGTGGCCTTGTTGGAGGAAATGTGTCAATGTTGGGGTGAGATTTGCTCAAACTTGGCTTAGTGTAACATTTAGACCACTTCCTATTGCCTGCAAGTCAAAGTATAATAATTCTCAGCTCCTGCTCCAGCACCATGTCTGCCTGTATGTGGTCATGTCCCACCATGATGATAATGGACTGAACCTCTGGACTATAAAGGAGCCACCCAAAGCATGGCAGCATGCAGGCAGACATGGTGCTGGGGAAGGAGCTGAGAGTTCTACATCTTGATCCATAGGCAGCAGAAGGAGACTGTGTCCCACACTGGGCATAACTTGAACATATGAGACCTCAAAGCCTGTCCCCACAGTGACACACTTTCTTCAATGAGGTCACACCTCCTAATAGTGCCACTCTGTTATGGGCCAAGCATTCAAACACATGAATCTATGAGGGCCATACCTATTCAAACCACCGCAAACAGAAACTCACCATAAATTGCCAGGAGCAATCCCTGGCAGTGGATGGGTCCTGCAAAGGGTGTAAGGAGTCCAGAGGCAGAAGGAAGTGAGCCAGGCCATGGTGGTCGGGAGAGTCTTGCAGCCTGACTGACTAGCAGCCAGAGTGTTTCTTTCTTTATACAGAATTAAGTTAGCAGGGATACATTCATGATCTTCCAAAACATAGATCATATCATTTTTGTTTTTGGACATGTGTTTCACTTCCTTTTGCTCATCTTTTAGTCATCTTTAATAAACTATGACAGAACAGAGTTATCATTTCCAATCATTTTTCTCAAGGTTTGGCATCATTAATAAACAGTTATCATTCTTACTCATTAACCCCATAACCCAATTTTTGAGAATCTAGAGGCATATGACAGCCTGTGCTCAGGCTGGTTGTTTTGGTTGCTTCAAGGACACTAGACCAAAACAAAATCTTCAACCACCCTGGGCATTTTGCCATGTCTCAAGCAATGTATTGTTAACCCTTAGTGGTCAGATTGCCCAGGAAAAATCCTCACGCTAAAGCTGCTGCGATTATTATTCAAATTCTGACATAATACAATCAATGTTCACATTTATATCCTTATAGAATTGGTCTATAGTCTAATCCTGGCATTCTGTTGTCCCTTGGTCATATGACATTACAGTGGCTCTACATGAGCTAACTTCTAACAGAGGGAGGTCCTGACACCTCATACTTTCATCATCTTTCCACTCCATACTTTGCTCATCAGTATGTCTCTATATAGGGCAGAGTTGTATGCCACGTAATTGAGTGTACAGTGGGAAGAGCCTTGTAATCTGAACTGTGGACAATTCCTCTAGCCTACTGAATCTTGTTGACCTTTTAAAATTTACTTTGTTTTGAATATCTTGTTCTAGTGTAAGTACAGGGAGAGATGGTTCAAGAATGTCCCATAGCCTCATGAAGAGACCACTGGCTTCTTTATGTGTCACAACCTCCAGGGCATAAGGAAGAACTTCAAGTAGATAAGAATATCTCCCTGAAAGTTGGGGTGGGGATAGTATGTTCAGGACTTTCCTGGGTAAGCTTAGAGGCAACATTCCTGGGAGAAGGCATATATGATTCATGAGGAATTTTCCATCAATCCAATATCCCCAAATTGTACAAATATTAAAAGTACCCCAAGTATGTAGCAGGTGGAGATGAAAACCAAAGGTGGCATGGCAGCCGTCATATGGCTCAGCTTTGCTGGATCTTTGTCAAGAAGCTGTGCTGGCTTTATGACTTCTGCCATTCCATTCAGATATGGCTGTGCCAATAAATGTATGTTTCTACAGAAGCACAGAGTTGGTGGTGGGAAAACCCAGTGGATGAACCAGATACATACATACATATATATATGGCTCTGGAAAACAAAACTTAGTATATCCCTTTCAGTACCTTTCTTCCTGCTATAACAGAATGCCAGTAGTCTGGATAAATTACAATAAAAAAACAGAAGTTTATTTGGTTCATAGATCTAGAAGCAGTGATGTCCCCAGATCAAGAGACTGCATGTAGTTAGGGACTTTTGAATGCAGTATAATATATAAAAGGAATCATATGGCAAGAAATTATGGAAAAGAGGGAAGGAGTAAAGGAGAGTAGAGGGAGAGAGAAAGTAACTATAAAGAAAGAAAGAGAGAAAAGAAGAAAAAGAGGCCAGACCCTTGAGACTAATAACCTGTAGTAACAGCATCAAGATTTAATTTGCTGATTTGGTCAGAGCCTCATACTCTAGAGCAGTGGTTCTCAACCCTCCTAATGCTGAGATCCTTTAATGCAGTTCCTCATGTGCTGATATCCAACCATAAATTCATTTCATTGCTACTTCATAACTAATTTTGCTACTGTTATGAATTACGATATGAACATCTGATATGTGACCCCTGTGAAAGGGTTGTTAGACCCACAAAGGGGGCACAGCCCACAGCTTTAGAATGACTTCCCTAGTACTTCCTAATGCCATTATAATGGCAACTATATTTCATGTTTTATTTCAAGAGTTCAAGGACAACGCTCACTACATGAAGAATATTCTATTAATTTGGAATGTTAATAAGCTGTTCTGCAAACCTCAAGGCCCTTTCTTCTCTTCTGGAGATGTGAAGTTCTGTTTGGGAGTCTGTCATCTGAGAGGCAGGTTACTCTGAAAGTGATTCACCTGGGACACAGTGTCAAAAAAAGGCATGTGTGGTCTATTTTATACGGATTGCTCATTCTGTGTGTTCATACTCTTCATCATTGGACTTCCTTTAAACTATAAAAGTGGCTACCCTAGTTTTAAAAGGGTCTGAAGACAAAAATCTCCATAGGATTTTTATCAAGTAAATTCTGAGGATTAAGCCCTGTCATTCTCTATAATGGGTACAGAAATAAAACTGATCAAGAGGGGAAAGGTCAACATTTCTTTCCCAGCATTTTGGGAATATCATCATCCAAGGGGAAAGGCTTTATCATCTAAACAAAATTCTCTCTCTATATATCATATTTATCTATCTGTTTACCATCTGTCTATCATCCATCTATCCATCTATCATCTATCTATCTATCTTCATTATCATCATCTGTCTATCTATATTTATTTTTACGTATGTTTTCAATGTGTGTGTATGTATGTGTGTGTGCACTCACATGCAAGGTCACAGGAAAACCTGTGGGGATAGGTTCTCACTCCATGTAGGTTCAGGGAAGTGAAGTTGACAGTAAGTACCCTTCTTCTTGAGCCTCTTGCGTGCCATATATTTTAAATAGAATGATTCACATAATTAGAATTCAAACTTCTTCAAGGTACATACTTGAAAAATTCCACTATATGAATTAGTTTTCATTAACTTCTCTTTTATTATACTTTCTTTGAGCCCAAGGAAGGCAAAGGTTTTCCCGTTTTAATTATTTTCTTTTGAGAGTATTGCAACTTGGTAACAGTTTGGGTTGACAGATTTACAATTAAATAAATGAATAGATATACACTCATTTAGAGAGCCAGAGTACACTCTAAAAAAAAAAAAATACATTTTAAACTTCTCTAGTGAGAGGTCTCTTTGTGCTTTACTACCCACATGTTGTCTTGTGCACATGCTTTCTTTCTTTCTTCTTAATTGAAGGAATAAAAGGCCTAAGTCTCTTCAGGGTCACCTCTGCTTCAAGCCCATATGTTATCTTCTTATCTTGGACTTTTAAGTGTGTTTAAATTTCATTTTAATTGCAAAGTCAAACTTCTATCCTCTTTGATTTTTTAAAATCATGGTTCTGAGTAATTTCCATTCATGTAAGCATAAAATAACCTTTTTATGGCTCCATTTTCAGGTTGTTGAGTGTCTCTGTGGCAGTTGTCTTTTCAAAATAATAACAAAACCAAAATCTGTTATTTGCATAACTCTTGTGGTTGATAGCAGGCAGACTCTGCTGCAGTTTCTTCTTCTGAAGCTTTATGAGGTATAGAAGCTGATATTATTTTCCACACTTTATAGATAATGAAACTGAGGTGCAGGGAGTTTATCGTACTTGCCCAAGGGCATATAGCTAATAATGATAAAATAGAGCTATAAACCAGGGCTGCGTTTTCCTGGTCCCCCAAACAATAAATCTTACGTTTTTTTTTTTTTTTTTTTTTTTTTTTTTTGTTGTTGTTGTTTTAGACTTCATTTCTATTCTAACCATGCTTTTGTTGTTAGGTTGTACAAATACTTACATCATATTATGGAGACTAACAGACTGACGGTGTGCTCCAATAGCTGATCTGAGCTCTAGGAGTTAAGGTAGCCTCAATTTTATGACTTGGAAATAGGAGATAATGACAAAATGCAGCTCACTTGTTAGAATGAGATGAATTGATAGAAAGAAAGCAGCCTGTACTCTGACCCCTACACAAGTGTGATGACACTCATGGCACACACACACACACACACACACACACACACACACACACACAAATATACAAATAAATAAGGAAATAGATGAATAAATGCAATTATGAAATAAAAAAGGAAATGTTGCTATTATGGTAGCTTTAGGAAATGCTAGAGTAGTGGTTCTGAACCTTTGGGTATCAATGCCTTTGGGGAGTTGAACCACCATTTCATGGGGGCCACATATTAGATATTCTGCATTTCAGATATTTACATTATGACCATAACAGTAGCAAAATTACAACTATGAAGTAGCAATGAATGATTTTATGTTTGGGGATCACCATCACATGAGGAGCTGCATTATAGTGTTGCAACATTAGGAAGGTTGAGAACCACAGCTGTCGAGTATGAGGCTCTGACCACCTCAGTGAACTGATATTTTGATGCCATTACTGTAGGTTGCTTGGATTGTAAATTTTGCTTTGCTGAGAATTCATGACAATTTTAGACAGTGAACAGTGGTGGTTTATAAAAACAACACATATGCACATCCTAATTGGAAGGCCAGGTGTTGTGGTTTGAAGTGGAATGCTGCCCATAAATGCCTATTTTTGAAGGTTGGTCTCTTGCTGTTGGTGCTGTTTAGGAAGCTTGTGAGGTGTTTAGGAGGTAGAATCTTGCTGAAGGAAGTGGATCACCAAGAGCAGTCATAGCCCAACCTCTCTTTCTATCTGCTGTCTACTGCTGACACAATGGGAGCAGCTGCCCCCAGCTTGTGCCACTATTTTCTCCACCACATTCTATTGTAAGTCAAAATAAGCCCTTCCTCCTTTAAGTTGATTTTTAGAGTGTTTTGTTACAATTACTTATTCATTGTGTGTATATGTGAGCCCATATTGTAGCTAATATTTGGAGATCAGAAGACATGGTTTGGGGAGTCAGTTCTTTGCTTAAAACATGTGGGCTTTAGGGATTGAACTTCGGCAGTCAAGGCTTGGAGCTATCTCCCCAGCCCCTAAGTGTGTTCTTGTCAGGTATTTGGTTGCAGTATCAAGATAAACGACATAGCAAATGAGGAAGAAAGGAAGGCAGAAGGAAATTGGAGTTATCTAGAAGAGATTGAGATAAACTAGAGACTGAGTATGAAGCTACCTTAATACAATGGAGTTTAGAATTTCTTCCAAATTTGGATGCAGTTACTTTTTTTTCCAAAGACACTTAATATTCCTGGGTAACCACACTCCCTTCATCAATGAAGAGGGCACTGGGCATTTATACTTTAAGTAGGTTGAAAATGAGATATTTTGGAGTATTTGACAATAGGCCAGAGGAGGATTTTAGTGGTTCACAAAAAAACATTTCAGTAGAAATCTACTTAAAAAACTGAAATAGTTCATCTCCCATTTCCTCAGTGGATACTCATGCTTTTGCTCCCCATTAAGGAATTAGAAGATTTTCCTTGCAGAAGCAAAACCAAAGAGTGTATGTTGTAATTTTAGTGGCCCTTCAGTGATATGACTATATCCCATGACTTTACCTTAGAATAAAACTGGCCTATCCCAAGCCTGCCCACCTCCAACGTATAGGACTCCATGGGGCTATCACACAAAGTCAGTAGCTGATGCTAAAACTGATGAAGAAGATAAAAGGAGGAAGAGGAGAAGGGGAAGGGGGAGGGGGAGATGATGGATAATTTGATTTAAATAATGTAAAAATGAGGAAGATAATAGAGGAAATCATGAAAGTATTCTGAAGTTGGCTTCCTCTGAAAGTTGGAAATCAAAAGTTGGTGTAAGGGATCCTGTGTTAGCCTGGACTAGCTTTGTAAGTTCCTTAAGTTGATTATCTCAGGAATTCATTACATAAGTAAAAGGATGACAAATTTCACAACTGAATACCTTGGATTTGTCCTACATAATAATGTATGAATAAATTTTATCATCTATACCCATCCATCCATCCATCCATAAATTTTCTTTCTTTCTCTCTCTCTTTCTATGTATCTATCATTATTAATTGATCTATCAATTTATATGTCATCTATCATCATCATCACCTATTTATTACCTCTGTTTCTATCACATATATATATACACATATATATGTATGCATACATATATATATATGTATATATGTATATATACTTGTATGTATTAATCTTCTGTCATCTGTTCATCTTGATTCTATTTCTCTGTAAGTTCCAGTCTACTATATTGATATTGTAAGAGTCTAGAGGTAATTGGCTGTCAAGAGATTCTTTCTAGAATGAATGAGTAGAATTTCTGCTAAAACTGAACCAAGCAGCCAAGATCCAATTGAGGAGAGGGCTTATAGAACAAACTGTTGACCACATTCTGGTCAAGAAGAGAGTTGTAATAGATTATTTTGTGAATCAGCTTGACCGAATTCAAGAAAGTCCAGACAGATTTTGTCTGGAAATGACTGTGAGGATATCTCTGGAAGCCTTTTTGCATTTGAATCAGTAGACTGATTAAGGACATCTACCATTGCCAACATAGGTGAGCATCATTCAGTCAACTGAAAGCTGGAGGAGAGCCGCATACAGAAGAGCTTCTTGTCACACCTTTGACCCTTGACTGGGGCTTACACAATTGCTTCCTCTAGACTTTCTGACTTTCATACTTGACTGACTCATCACCCCAGCTTCTTAGTGTCTCCAGGTATGATCAACCTTATTTATTTTGTTTTCCCCGATAGTCCTTTCTAAAACAGGAAATTGTAGTTTGGAAACAGCCAAGCGCTGGAGGAATTAGGATACTTTGGTATTTGATGAGCACTGACAGAATATAAAAGATAACCACATCCAATCTACTTTACAGGCAGATTGGACAGACAAACCACTCCCAAGGTGATATACGTGAGCAAAACATATGGAGGTGTTTTGGTGCTGTTTTCCCCTGAAACTTAACTTTTCTTTTTTCAGTCTACCATCTTTTGCTTTTAAGTTTTAAATTACGAGTGATCTCATTATACTCAGCTTGATTGTTCTCAGTTCTACACTAGCAAGAATAGTAACGACTGCACAGGCCTTACATTTTGCTTTGGGGCCAGTTTTTATAAGAACTTTGTACTTGAATTTAAAAGCCCCTCAAGGGTAAAAAGTCAAGCTCACCACCAAGTTCAGTGCAATGTTTTTAGATCTTGGTAAATTGTCTTCTCAGAGTTCTAAGTATCCCCAGCCTTTGTAGGAAACAGCTTTCCTTACTTATCAGTAAGCTCAAGAATCAGTCAGTTACCAGGTACCAGAATGTGTTTTCTAAGAGAATTTTATAAGTGTTTGTTTTCATAAAATGAATCTTTGTTCCTTAAAAGAATTTCTGATCATGTGTGATTCCATTTATTATTTTGTAATATGTCATTCCAAAGTCTTATTTATATAATCATTTTTTCTAATTATACTTTATTACAAGAAAGATGGATTCTTATTGGACTTATGTAAATTAGAATATGACCATGAAAATAAGAATGTAGTTATTTGCATAAGTTCAACGAATTTTCCAATTAAAGAAAGATCAAGGACAGAGGACAAAAACAAGCGTTTCATTTCTGTTTTCACAAGTGTAATCTACCAAACTGTTGTTAGAGATAATTTAAGAGGAAAGAAGGAGAGCTGTTGAAATCCACAAGCTACAACATTGAAGCAGGGGAAATTGAAGCAGGTGAACCCGGCAATATGAATTCACCAGTTTATTTCTATTTTTTTATTTGATAATGTGAATGCTGTTTCTGGCAGGATAGCACAAACTCCGCACCCTATGCAATATGAGCATGAACATTTTTGCCGATACATGTGGAGGAGACTTTCATTTGCTTATAGAGACTTATAGAGACTGTGGACCAAGTGTTAGGTGAGAGTGTGAGAAACATCACTTAACTCTTTTCGTAAACCTCAAGCTTCCCAAGTGCCTAACATCCATTATGATTCCTATTTCCCTTTTTATTTTCTGTTTAGACTCCAGTGGTTGCTTTGGACACTTCATAGTCCCCTGAGAACCTCTCATGGGGACAGGCAGCTCAATTAGTGGCCACAGGGAATTCAGTGAATGAAACTGGGTGGGAGTTTGATAGTGATGGGTAGAGAGATGGAGGGGGTAAGGTTGTGAGGGACTTGGGGATAGAAGGAAAGAGGAGCAGAAGCAATAGGAAGAAGAGGTTTTAGAGTGTAGTGTAGTCTCCTAGAGATGCCATTGAGCTCCCACATTGTCCTGGGTAGGAGTGACAGTAAGACATGGCCTCTGTCCTGGAGCCTAGAGCCCGAAGCAAGTTCAGAAAGGAGAGAAGGTTAAACTTGCTGAGATGCTCTTGTTCTGAGGCAGGGAAATCTGAGATAAAGAGCTAGAAATAGACACAGAAATGGGAAAGGTGATGGAGATGAGATAATATGAGAAGGGAAAGGAATGCTTCACACTAGAGTCCAGTTGAAGTCTCTTGTGAGGTGATTCCAGGATTCCATCATAACTATAGCATTTGCTGTAGAATTTGGCAACATGGAGACAATGTTCATTTTGTATCAAGATATCCCAAATAAGAAGGCTAAAATAGCAATGAACCTTGCTTAAGTCCTCAATATATGTGATGTTTGACCATTACATTTATCCTTTCCTACTTGTAACCCCATAATTTTCTCTCACACTCAAAAATCCTCATTTACAGTAAAAGATATGACAACCCTGGCTCAACTCTTATGACCAGTGCAAGCTTATCTAAGGCACTTCTGAAGCTACTCTGTGATCTCCTTTATTGAAAAAGGGGAAAGGAAAGAGTTTCTTTGCAATACCTTGAGATGTGACTCAAAAGTCACCAAAATCTTATATATGGTTACTGCCAAGACACTGAAGCACAGCTTGCCAGAGTTTGTACTCTCTTTTGGCGTGTCTTATATTTCCCCAGGGCACCCCTCTTTAAATAGACCTGTGCTTAATTTTATCTTTAAATTAATCTCTTCCTCAACTCTGCTTCCTCCTGGATTCCTCTGAGAGCCTTTTCTTCAGGAAAATCAAGAATCCTGCTTTCATCCTGGTAGAGATCTCTTTAAGAAAGTGAGCAGGCTGCTGCAGGTGGCAGCGTGGGGCTGTCTCCACCTCTCATCCCACCCACTGCTGCTGTGATTCCTTAACCATGGTTAACTTGCAAACAGGCTGAGAACACTGAAACAGCTTCTTCATCTCATAAACACAAAAACATCAGGCAGCGGCTCAGCTTCTCACAGAGAAGCCTGGACCTCTAATGAGCTTTTTCTGGGACAAGAGGCCAGCCCCTACTTCTCACCAACAAGAAGCATGCGGTTCCAACCAAACCTTTCTTTGTCTGAGAACTAGTTACCAGTTTCACTGACTGTGAACTTGTCAGAATCTCGCATTACCACACACACAAATGTCAGGGAATGTCTGCTAAGGGTTATTGTTAATTGAAGTGGGAAGACATAACCTAATGTGGAATGAGGAATAGGAATGCCATTCCCGGGCCTAGGTCCTGCCTGTACCAGCTTTCACTTCTTCTTCTCCTCCTTCACCTCCTCCCCTTCTGCTCTCCCTCCCCCTGGGAGTCTGAACCTGAGAGAGGGTGGAAGAGCCTGAGGCAGAGGGTGCGTGGGAGGATGTGGGGGTGTGAATGACCAGAGAAGAGGAAGAGATGGAGAAGTGGGCAGAGTGGAGTGGTACCAGAAGGGTGGAAATGATAGAATCTCAGGAGAAAGCTGGTCTGGGTTGGAGCCCGGTAGGCAAGGAGGCAGGACCAGAACTCCCCCCAACCCCTGCGATGGTACATGGTGTTCTGGGGGTGAAAGGATCCTCCAGCTTCCTTGCTTCTCCCTGGGCAGCAAGCCTGGAGTCAGCTTTGTGAAGGGGGAGGAGGGCTGCCCTCTGCTTCTTGGTGTGAATACAATGGCCAACTTCCCTCCCCATGTGATGGACTGACTGCACGTTTGAACTTGAACCCAAATAAATGTCCCTTCCTGTTGCTTTTGTCAACCACTTTGTCAAGGCAACATGGAGACTGAGTAGCAAGGATCCTGAGTTCAGTTCCTTTACAGGCTTTCCAGATAGACGGGAAAACATTCTATTCTAGAAGTCTAGAAACAGCAATGTTTCTACGTAGTAGTTTTGTTTTCCAGCCAGCTACCTTAGCCTTGAGCTTGAATTAAGCTTCAGAGAAGATGTATAGTCTCAAGGTCCTAAATGTCAGGAGGTCATTCCTGGTTTTGGAGTTCCTGACATCCATCTTCCATCAGTCAGGTGTGAAGAAATGAATCCATAATTGACCAGCTGTGGTTCTAGGTGATAGGTGACTCATCCTGATCTTGGATCAGGTTCCACAGCTCTTAGAAAATTTATTTTGGTGCTTGTTAAGATGATGAGAAAAATTTTTGTTTAAGACAACCGAGACTCATGTTGAAGCTTTCAAAGTGAAAAGAGAGAAGGGACTCCCATACTCCAAACAAGTAGAGGTTTATAGGCAAGTTTCAGGTTCAGAGTGGGAGGAGCTTAGTCGATTGAATGAGCAAATAGAATATAGCAAGGAAGGGGTGCTCTTACTAGACTGACTCAGCAGCATTCATGCTGGGGGTAAGCCAGGAGAGTAAGATCTGTAGGGTGTGCCTTAAATGATGGAGAAGGATTCTTGCTAAAATGACTTTGGAGGTTTGGTAAGCATATATTGGTGATAACTTCAGGGACCTGAAAAGAGGTTGTCAGTTTGAGGTCTACTAACTATGAGGGCTTACAGATGACTTACATGTCTTCCATTTTATTATTAAAAATGCTAAATATGTTTTACATGGGCTTAACTGGTCATATGGAAAATGCATTTTCCTTTGAAGTTTTTAAGATCCTTCCTTTTATTATTTAGAACAATTTTTAAATTTAAATATATTTTGATCATATTCTTCTCCTCCCCCAAGTCCTTCCAGATCCTCTCCTACTCCTTACCACATAACTTTAAGTTCTTTCTCAAAAAATAAACAAAACTGCAATACAACAACAAAGCCCCGAAAAAGAAAAACCAAGAAAGTAGAATAAAACCACACCCTAAAAGAAAAACAAACAAAATCCCCTATCAAACTGTAACCAAAGAAAAATAAAGACACAGAACAAAAACAAAAAAGCAACATGGAGTCCATTATATGCTGGTCAAATACTTCTGAGCGTGAGGTCTGTCCTCTGGTTGACTCAGTGTCACTCTACTGGATAAAACTCACTTCCCTCTCCCAGCGTGTAGAAGTGACAGTTCAGGTGTTAATCCTTACCCTAGTGGCTGGGTTTTCATTTTCATTCATTCCTTTTTAAAAAATGTAACAAAATAAATAAGATAAAACAAAAAACAATCATGTGGATATTGGACAAGACAAACCAACAGAAGAAAAAGAGCCCAAAGAGCAGGCACGAGAACCAGAGATCCACTCCTTTGCACACTCAAGAACCCAATACTAACACTGAACCAGAAGTCATGATAAATATGCAGAAGATCTGGTGCAGGTCCTGTGTACGGCGCTTCAGCCTCTGTGAGTTCGGTATGAGCTTTGCTCATACTGATTTAGAGCACTTTGTTCTCTTGATGTTCTACATCCTCTCTGGCTCTTATATTCTTTCCACCTCTGGGGAAGGATTTGATGGAGAAATACCATTTAGGGCTGAGTGTTCTAAGGTCTCTCACTCTCTGCACAATGTCTGGCTGTGGATCTCCATATTTGTTCCCATCTGTTGCAGGAGGGAGCCTCTCTGAGGATGGCTGACTAAGGCACTGATCTACAAGTGTAGCAGAACATCATTAGGAGTCAGTTTATCACCACTTTTTTTCTTTTTTCTTTTTTTTAGGTCAGTATTGTTTGGTTTTACCATAGGTCCCAGTTGTATCTAGTATCAGATTCTTGACCACCCAAGAAGTGTTAGGTATAGGGGTCTGGGTTCCATCTCATGGAGTGGGCCTTAAGTCAAAGGAGTTATTGTTTGGTTACCCCCACAAGCTTTGTACTATGTTTGTCCTACCATATCTTAAAGGTAGTACCTATGTAGACAAAGATTGTGTCTGGCTTGGTATTTACATTTCTCTTTTGAGAGCATTCAGAATATGTTCCTGTACCAAAGATTCTGGAATGCAGGGGTGAAGACTCTATGTAGGCACTGGCTTGACATCTCCATTTTCAATGTGTAGGTATTATAGAGAATATTAAAATAAAAGCTTTATAATGGTGAATGCTTGGGAGTAAGGCATGAGTTTTCTCTTCCTGTCCTTTCCAACTGGTCATATTAATTTATAGAACCATTCTAAGTGTATTAAATTTTAAAGTTAATAACTTTAATGTTAGAAACTGTTTTGCAACATCTTTTATCTTAAAACTTACTTCAATGTATTACAACTTGTTCATTTTATATTTTACACATATAAATAAATTAAATATATAAGTATATAATTATCTGTAGGTACATTTAGTAATATTGTTGAACAAAGTTATGAATGATTCTACAGTCACAAAGGACATATTTTATATAGTAAGATAGAAAGCTCCATGTTAAAAGGCAGCCGTAACTTTTTTGATATCCCTTTAGTTCTGTGTTTGTTGTCTCATGGTTGAAGATAAAGAGGTTTATGGAGACAATATTACTGAGAGTGGATGTTGACAAGAGAAATTGCTGTGGAATTGGCATTAAATAGTAAATAGATAAATTACATCCTTAGTAGTAACTTTAAAAAGTTTACTAAAAAGTATTTATGTGTGTGTGTAAGTGTGTGTGTGTGTGTGTGTGTGTGTGTGTGTGTGTGTGTCACAACAACTATGCGAAGGTCAAGGTCAAACAACAACTGTGGGAGCTTATTCTTTTTTTCTGTTGGTCTTGGGAACTGATCTCAGATTGTCAGGCTTGGCAGCTGTAGCCTTTACCTGCTGAATCATCTTTGAGGGCCCTCTAGAGAAAACTTTTAAAAACATTGTTACTCCATTAGATTGGCTATTTGTCCGTGTGCTTTTTCCAATCTTGGTCTCAACAATTCTCGCTCCTATAATCCCCCCTCTTTTCTCGCCAATTGGACTCCTGGAGTTCCACCTGGGGCCTGGCCTGGGATCTCTGCATCCACTTCCATCAATTATTGGATGAGAGTTCTAGCACGACAGGGTGTTTGGCCATCCTTTCACCAGATTAGGTCAGTTCGGGCTTTCTCTTGACCATTGCCAGTAGTCTACATGGAGGTATCTTTGTGGATTTCTGGGGACCTCTCTAACACTTTGTTTCTTCCTATTCTCATGTGGTCTTCATTTATCATGGTCTGTTATTCCTTGTTCTCCCTTTCTGCTCTTGATCCAGCTGGGATCTCCTGCTCCCCTAAGCTCTCTTTCCCTTGAAACTTGCCCTTCATTACTCACCCTGTTGTCCAGGTTGTTCATGTAGATCTCATCCATTTCTCTGTTATTGGGCGATCCCTGTGTCTTTATGAACTATGAACCAAAAACCGAGGAGCCCCCAGTGGATCAGGCACTCTGGATAAGTGAGACAGTTGAATATCATGAACTGTTTGGGAGGCACCTAGGCAGTGGGACTGGGACCTGTCCTTAGTTCATGAGCTGGCTGTTTGGAACCTGGGGCTTACACAGGGACACTTTGCTCAGCCTGGGAGGAGGGGACTGGACCTGCCTGGAATGAATCCACCAGGTTGAGCTGAATCCCCAGGGAAGGATGCTCTGGAGGAGATGGGAATGGGGGGTGGGCTGGGGAGAAGGCGGCGGGGGGGGGGGGGGGGGGGAGAGGGGGGGTGCCGGATGGGGAAGGACAAGGGAACCTATGGCTGATACATAAAATTAAATTAAATTACAAAAAAGAAAAATAATAATAAAAATTGATTGTCAACAAAAAAAAAGTTCAGATACAATAAAAAAAATCATTGTTACTCTGTCCAGGCCAAGGTCATATTTATAGTATTTTGTGTAACTTCAAAGTGTCTAGGATCAAACATTTTCTGCTACGGAAAAACTCCTCTTAAGCAAAAGAAAAGAATTGTTATGGTTTCAGTCAACAAATATTGCACAGAAGTAATACTTCTAATGCAAAAAACAAAAACAACCCAAATTTATTTCACATGTTGGAAGGGAGATTAAATTGATTAAACACTTAATCAATTCAAGAAGAACTTACCAAATGCAAAACTACAGAAACCCTAACTGAAACTAAAAATTAGATGCAAAACTTAAGAAGTTCATAGAGCTGGGGAAAGGAAGGCTATCTGGTGTGGCTAAAGTGATGAGACATTCTAAATCTTCTAAGTAATGTGGAATCCATTCAGTGTGTGTATGTGTGTGTATGTGTGTGTGCGCGCATGTTGCCTATAATCTGTTCTTCCAAGAGGAAAGGAGGCTGTGTGGAATTTATAGAGGATGAAATGGGGCCAAGTCTGTTCAAGAACTTTGTCTGCTTAGATAAATAAAAAAGACAAGAGACAGGACTTGTTCAAATCCTTTTTTACTTAAAAAAAAGTATTCAAATGTATCCTTTCAAGCTGAAGCTTCTCTAGGTTGAATGCTGAAGAAAGACAGATATCATTACACAGTGTAGAAGTGATACATCTAAGAAATAACACCAGGGGCCAGAATAATTGAAAATCAAAACAGCTGGCCCAGAAAGCCATGCATGAACAAAGGGTTGCAGAAAGACATGTGTTTAGCTGGACATACAATAGACAGAAGTTAAGAAGTTCCCCACAATGCTCATAAACTGTTAGACATGCACTGTTGAGAACTTTGTCTTTAGCTAGTGTATTATTTGGGATTTTCTAGTAACAGAGCTTATAGAATGAACATCTCTCTCTATAGAAAGGAAGCTTATTAGAATGAGCTACAAGCTATGGTCCAGCTAATCCAACAATGACAGGTTATGAACAGAAAGCCTATGAATCCAATAGTTTCTTAATCCATGAGCTGTATGTCTCAGCTGGTCTTCAGTGTATCCTATAATACCAAGAAGTAGGCTCTAAAGCCAGTGAAAGAATGGGCTTGCTAGCAAGGCCAGAAAAAACAGGCAAAGAGCAGAAGCTTCCTTCTTCCATGTCCTTATATAGGCTTCCAGGAGAAGGCAGTATTAGCTATGGGTTTCCCATCTCAAAAGATCTGGATTAAAGGTGTCATTCCACCTCAAAGATCTACATTAAAATAGAACTTCCTACTTAAAAAATAAATAAAAATCCCTTACAGGTGTGCCCTCATTTTTGGGTTTTAGTTCATTCCGGATATAGTCAAGTTGACAACCTAGAATAGCCACCCCAGCCTCATTTATGGATGTAATTGCCAGGGACATCATGTTGCTCCCAACAGAGAGCCACAATGCTACTTGGGATAGTATTAGAGTACTTTTTTTTTTTGAGACCAAGTTTCTGTGCAACAGCTCTATCTGTCCTAGAACCCACTTTGTAGTCAGGCTGGTGACAGACTCATGGAGATCCTCTTGCCTCTGCCTCTCTAGCACTGGGATTAAAGGTGTGTGCCAGCACTACCTAGTTAGGATGTATAAATTTTAAGCTGTTAAAAAAACAAACAAACAAACAAAAAAACAAAACTTGTTAACAAAACTTACTCTGGAGGCAGTGCAGAAGTTCTAAGAGTGTGTAAAACCAGCTGGTCTAAAAGAAGAGGAAATGTATGAAAGCTAGTCTGGGGCTTCTCTGTGTTCCTGAAGGTTGGTGATGATAAGGCTGTCTCTTAGAGAATTAGAAGAGATGAAATAGATACAGACACTGAGAACAAAGAATTGTTAAGATTCCATGAATATTTGCTCAAAAAAGTCAACATATCAAAGACAATTTTAGGACTGGAGTGTAAATGACCATGGAAATTTTCTGTGGGCCCTGAGAAGGGACAAAGTGTGAACATTAATCTTCTTTGATTGACAGAGAAATTCCCACAATCCCAGTCACTTAGGCAGCTTGAAGCAGGATGATTTCAACTGCCCCCACCTCATGCCAGACAGGACAACTTAGTTAGATTCTGCCTCAAAACAAAGCTGAAAAAGAGGCCAGGGATATAGCTTAGTGACAGAGGACTTGCTGAGCCTGTGCATGGTTCTGGGTTCAAACACACACACACACACACACACACACACACACACACACACACACACACACACACACACTAAAGTTAGTTACTGAATTAAACCAATGGAGGGTCATGGTTGATTAAATATTTTAAGCTTTGGAACTTTAAATCATTTAAAAGCTATACCTATTAATATTTGTTAAGTCCTAATTTCAGAGGCTTGGTGGTCTCCTTTTATTTTTTTTCAAGCCAATAGACAATATTTTGTATATGAGTCAGCATTAATTAATTTAGCTTGACTGTAATGGTCTTGACCTGGTTTCTTGTTATCAGATATTACTTCACCTCTGTGTAATATTCTTAGAGCTAAGTACTGGAATTATCTTAAGATAAAGTTCATCCACCACCATTGATATTCCATCAGTTCATAGACTGGTCATAGTTACAACAGAACTCTGAAACTTTTGCAGAGTTGAGAGAGGGATGAGGCATCAGGAAAAGATAGAGTGAGGCAATTGCCAAGGAAGTAAATGTAGGAGAAGAGCAAAGATAAAAGGCTCAGGAGCAGTGCTTCTTAAAGTTTAATGTGCGTACAGATCCCCTGGGAGAGCTACTGAAAAGCAGACTCTGTGGAGAAGATCTACCATCTGCATTTCTAAGAGGCTCCATTGTCTGTATTATTCTGGATGTCCTTCTGCCAAAAGACTCCACTCCTGTTCTGTGGCAATAAGGTAACACCACTTCACTTTCTTTAGAATCATATTCTTGTATTTAAGACTCATATTTATGAGGTTCCAAAGCACATTAATATATGGAAGTTCTCTCCTAATGACAAGTCTTATCTAAAATATAGCCAGAATTTCATCCTCTCTTTCAGAATCACTTACATTTGCTCTGTTCCATTTCACAGTACTGCAGCCAGCACCCTAAACTTTTAAATGATTAAAGATAGATATTGAGAGTCACTTCTAATGAGATAAGCAGAGAACAATTCATCTTTTGGAAGTTCAAAGAAGGCATTCCACTTCTTTCTCAGGAGATTCTTGGCTTTAGCTAAGAAACATGAATTCTCCAAGGGCTGAAGTTTCCATATGTCCTTGCATAGGTAAACTCTGGGCTTGTAAGCAGTTAAAAAAGATCTTTCCTTGTGTCTGTATCTAAGAATGCTTTTGATTGAGCTTAGATGCTGGTGATGGCTGCATCAGAGCAAGACAGAACAGAGAAAATGTGAAGGAACCTGAAAGAATGATGGCATTCTTGCTGTATGTAGATAGAGCTTGTTGGTAGGAGAGGACTGCTATGTATTAATGAGTTTTGGACTTTTCCAGTGTATGTCAAGATTAATTTTTATTAAGCTGATGTCGCTTAGTTGACAATAAGACAAGACTACCAATTTAATTTTAAAGCACACTTTAATTTTCAAGCTTCTTTAAATATTAAAATAGAGACCTGCTTCATTAGATCTTTTCAAACAAAGGTGAAAGTCAGCCTTCAGTGAATGTGTTTAAAGTGGTTGTGTTTGTGGCAGTCACACAAGTATTGATAGACCTTAACATTCTTAGAATGATGATATCTAAATCATCATATTTATCCAACCATTTTTTAATTCACTCTTTTTGTCCAATGTTGTTATGTGGTAGGTATTATAGTAAAGTAAAGGAGAGTGAAATTTTAAATTATGCTTAATGTTTTTATATTGAAGGATACATTAATCTTAAAACTAGTAAGCCACACACTTTTTGGACAACGAAATGACATTTTCTTTTTCTCTTCTTTCTACTGAAAATTTTCTTCAGATACAGGCATCCCAAACAAAAACTACATTCCTTTGGCTGTTTGTGTATTTATTTGCCTCTGGTTGATCAAGGACTGGGTATTTGAAAAGAGACAGTCTTGCAGTACTCTTGAGCTGCTTAAATGTCAGAATGAGATGATTAGTGTAAGTTAGTAATGTAAAATAATTCATGTAATTTGTGTAATCTTATGGATGTTTAATAGCAGAAGTAAAAATATCTGTAAAATTGAATATATGCTTATACAGACACTTACTTGTTCTTTAAATGTATTTTCAAATTGACAAACCTTTATTATAGTTACATATATATATATATATATATATATATATATATATATATATATATATATATATATATGTTGGTTTTTTTGAGACAGGGTTTCTCTGTGTAGCCTTGGTCCCTTTCCTGGAACTCACTCTGTAGTCCAGGCTGGCCTGGAACTCACAGAGATCTGCCTGCCTCTGCAATTATATATGTTCTTAAATATAATCTGTGTTATAAATGATATTGCCAAGCTATCCAAAAAGTCAGATTTGGAATAATTTTGAATCAGAAAAATTTTTCTTCAAGGAGTCTTCTCTCTCATCAAGTCACATCTTAGGCAAAAAACAGAAAAATAAAACAGAAATGTTAAAAAAAACAGTGACAATAATTTTAGACATTTATACTAAAAAATAACAAAATGATTACTGCACAGTTAGACCACCAAGATTGTGTGTAAGTTTGGCATAGCATGAAATGACTTTGTATGCTCACAGCAGCTGGTGTGCAATGGGGTGATGGACAGGAAGGGGCATTCTAAGGATGGCCCTGATGGCACTGACATTGGGGGCTGATCAAAATAGACTCAGCCAACTTCCTTCTGTAGAAACAGAAAACCAACAGCAATGTGTACAACAGCTGTTTGTTGTTTTAACATGCCAAGAAAGGATGAGATTTTCAGTTTGAGAAACAGGGCTTTAAAAAGAAAGGGAGAAATGTGGCACAAAATTAAGAAACAAAATATTTGTGCAAAGAAATCTTCACAAGAAATACTGTAAAATCCTGACTGAAATAGGTTGACAAGAAGCTTGATGGAAAGGCTGAAAGAGACATACAAAAACATTAGTAATTCATGTTTTCAAGGAATGACAGGTAAAATTTCAACTGTAATCTGGTCTAATTGAACTTAAGAGAAGACAATTTTTTTTTTTTTTGTCATACACATTCATGCTGATTAGTGTTGTCTGTATGAACAAACAACAACATTGGAGAAAAGGAGGGTAACAGCCAAAGCCTGTAAAGTGAGGAAGGTCTCATATAATGCAATAATAGGGAAGTGGAAACATACTAACTATGGGCGGTCATTTCCCATTCAAAATATCAAAGCCATTTTAACATCAGACACAAATACTCATTGTAGAGAGAAATGAAAGATATAATGATGTAGTTATTAGAAACACACCTGACAATATTTATGGGAAAGTAAGTGTGTGTGTGTGTATGTGTGTGTGTGTGTGTGTGTGTGTGTGTGTGTGTGTGTGTGTATGTGTATAGTCTAGAAAAGCAATATCATCAACATTAAGTGCTGGTCAGTACTGACAATAATTTATTGGCTTCCTGTTCAAATCTCTTGCTTAGAATTGATTCATAATTAAAGTAGATCTCCTACTCGAGTAGACTCTAACTCATTGAGGTTCTTCTGAGTTCATTTCCATTTTTGACATGATCCTATCGTTGATAATGAGGTCAGTAAAGAATCCTGGGATGCATGTGGAATATATATACTGCTCAGAGGAAGGTCTGCTGCTCAGAAGAACAGGGAAGAGACCCACCTGCCCTGGGTACCTTCTCATACCATTGGTTTGGATTCCAAAGAATCAACCTACTGCCACCCTTCTCTGCCCCACTGCCAACTCCTGCTGCTGTGTCCCTAACCCCACCTCATGCCAGCCAGAAAAACATATAAGAAAACTTAGGCAGAGACTCACTGCTGGACCAAAGGCCACACCAGCCACCAGAACTCCATCTTCCAAGTCAGGCAGAGACCCTCTGCTGGACCAAAGTCAAAGCTAGCCTCCAGAAGTCCAGTACTAAATTTGAACAGAGACTCCCTGATAGACTAGAGGTCATGCCTTGACCAATAGAAATCCAGGCCATGAAGACCAGAAGACCAGAAAGGAAACAAGAAACCAAGGAACAAAACACCAATCCAACAAAGACAAACTCAGAAATCAGTGCCTAGACCTGTGATCATCCCAAACCCAGATGGCTAGATGCCAGGGTAAGAACACAATCAACATCAGCCATGGCAATGTGGCACCACCAGAACCCAACTATCCTACTACAGCAAGCCCAAAATATTTCAACACAACTGAAGCATAAGAAAATGACCTTAAAACCAACTTTATGAACATGATAGAGGTCCTTAAAGAGGAAATGATTAAATTCCTTAAATAAATCTAGGAAAATACAACCACACAATTGGAGAAAAGGGAATAAATACCTTAAAGAAATCCAAGAAACAAACAAACAAACAGGAGAAGAAAATGAATAAAACTGTTCAAGACCTGAAATTGGAAACAGAATCAATAGAGAAAATACAAACTGAGTAAATTCTGAAAATGGAAAATCTAGGTAAGCAAACAGGAACTGCAGATGCAAGCATCACCAACAAAATACAAGAGATAGAAGAGGGAATGTCCTTAGGTGTTGAGGACATATAGAAGAAATAGATACATTGATCAAAGAAAATGTTTAATATAAAAAGTTCCTGACACAAACATCCAGGAAATCTGGGACACTATGAAAAGGCAAGACTAAAAAATAATGGAAATAGAGGAAGGAGAAGAATCACAGTTCAAAGGCCCAGAAAATAGTTTTTACAAAATCTTGGAAGAAAAATTTTCTAAGCCAAAGAAGGACATATTTATAAATGTATAAGAAGCTTATAGACCACCAAATACATTGGACCAGAAAGGCATGTCCCCTCATCATGTGATAATCAAAATACTAAAGGTACAGAACAAAGAAAGAATATTAAAAGCTGCAAGGGAAAAAGGCCAAGTAACATATAAAGGCAGATCCATTCAAATTACACCCAACCTGTCAATGGAGACTCTAAAAGCAAGAAATGCCTGGGCAGATGTCTTACAGACTCTAAGAGACCACAGATGCTAGCCCAGACTACTATACCTAGCAAAACTTTCAAACAGCATAGAGAAAACAAGATATTCTTTGACAAAGACAAATTCGAAAAAACTAGCACTATAGAAGGTAATATAAGGAAAACTCCAACTGAAGGATATTAGCTACACCTGTGAAAACACAGGAAATTAATAATCTCACACCAGAAAAACCAAAAGGGAAACACACACACACACACACACACACACACACACACACACACACACCACTACCATCACCACCAAAATAACAGTAATTAACAGTCATTGGTCATTAATATCTCTCAATATCAATGGACTTAATGCCCCAATAAAAAGACGCAAGCTAACTACCAGAATGGCTGCGAAAGCAGGATCTATCCTTCTGCTGCATACAAAAACACACGCCTCAACATTAAACATAGACATTACTTCAGAGAAAAGGGCTGGAAAAAGATTTTCCAAGCAAATGGACCCAAGAAGAAAGGTGGTGTATCTATTAGTATATGTAACAAAATAGATTTCAAACCAAAGTTAAATAGACTTCAAACCAAAGTTAATTAAAAGAGATGGGGAAGGACACTTTATATTCATCAAAGGAAAATTCTACCAAGATGACATTTCATTTCTTAACATCTATGCCCAAAAATGCAAGGGCACACACATTTGTAAAAGAAACATTACTAAATCTCAAATCATACATTAATAGTGGGAGACTTCAACACCCAATTCTCAGCAATGAACAGATCATCCAGACAAAAGCTAAACTGAGAAATACTGGAGCTAACAGACATTATGAACTAAGTGCAACTAACAGGTATCTACAGAACATTTCACCCAAACACCAAAGAATATACCTTCTTCCTATGGAACCTTCTCCAAAATTAACCACATACTCAGTCAACAAAGCAAGTCTCAACAGGTACAAGAAAACTGAAATACCCTCCCTTCCATATTCTAGCAGACAACCATGAATTAGAGCTAGATTTCAAGAACAACAGAAACAACACAATAGAAAACCCACAAATGTGTGGAAACTGAACAACTCTCTACTGAATGATGCAGAAGGACATTTCTTTGTGTCCCATCTGGCTCTGCAGTCAGGATGAATCTCTCCCACCCAGAGCCCCAGAGGCTTATATTAATTACAAACTGATTGGCCTATGGCTTCAGCTTCTTGCTAACTAGCTCTTTCATCTTAAGTTAACCAATTCCTATTAATCTATATGTTGCCACATGGATGTGGCATTACCTGTTTGCTGGCATCTTGTTTCTCCTTTGGTGGCAGGCTGATGTATTTCCCAACTCCACCATTTTTCTCTCTGTATCTCTGCTTCAATTTCCCACTGGGCTATAAGTTTTTTAGCCATAAACAAAAACAGCTTCATTTATTATCCAATGGGAGCCACATATATTCACAACATATAAAAAGATCCCACAGCACTTCCCCTTTTCTGTCTAATCAAAGAGGAAGGTTTTAACTTTAACATATATAACATATATAACAAAAGAGTTATCAAGAAAGAATTACAGTTACAATATCTAGTATATTTGTATTTAACAAAATTAAAGAAAATACTCTATCATCTATTCTATTTTTTGTGAGTCTAAAGTTTAATATCTAATTTATGTTTTATCATGACAAAGGAAACTATCTGGTCTTCAACTCCATCTAAGACTCCAGAAGGATATAATATTACCTAAGTAAGCAGGGAATGCATTGTAAGCAACTTCCAAAGTACTAGAAATGACAGAGATATCTGGTTGCCTGGGCAGTCACCCAAAGTTCCTCTGTAATATTGGGGCATCTATCTTCAGCCTACAGGCCTACAGTCTCTGGCATAGCTTTCAGTGAAGCATGGAATTTTAAAGACTGTTCTACCCATTTTGGAAAAGTTCATCAGTCACTTCTCCCTGTGTCCTGTAGAACATCTGGCAATTTCTTCTGTGAAGCAGGAACCTGAAGTATCATCTCACTTTGTAAAGTTCAGTGGTCACCTTCCTATGTATCCTGCATGTCCAGTTTATACAACATACTATCAAGCAGTCCAGGCAAGAGCAGTTTTTGCCCAAATGGCTAACTTCTGCCATAAAGAAAGCAAATTCCATATGGAGTTTCTTCGATGCCCATCACCTTCTCTGAAGTAGATTGGTGTTGCCAGGAGCAGACCTGTATGTATTTCTTAATGATACATTACAATTTTAAATGAGTTGCCTAAACACAATACCTTAAACAAGAGTAAAATATATATATGCAGTATAACAAAATTAACTTTAAGTTTATATCAATAAACCAAAATCCATAGTAATGTAAAACATTTCAACTAAGTTGTTACTCTTTAAAAACAGATTCAATAACATACTCTTTCATCTTATCACATCTGTATCCTTTTTTCTTCTTTAGAAAGAGATTGCATTTATAATCAACCTGCTTTAAAAATAAGCATCTATAAACATTATTTTAGCAATTTAGCATAGCTTCCCATACTACTTCCTGGTGATTGGGGGTACTGACAATCTTATGGGGATCCTAAGAAAATTAAGAATTATAGTTAAATCTTGGCTGTAGTAGTCAGTGAGGATGTACTAACCTTTCAGGGGATCTTGGTTGATCAAATCACATTAGTCTAGAAGCAACCCATAGGTTCTCATCTTCTGTGGAAACAAAAGCAGAATCTCTTTTCCAAAGCAACATATCCTTAGACATAAATTTTGAAGTTAAGATACCTTTAAAGTTTATATATTGGTTTAATTTAGTAGCCCCTACAATCAAATGTTTCTCGGTAGCTCAAAATCCCCAAAGCAATATAATAAGATTCTTTGTGTAATTTCCATTCTTATGTGGCTTAACTTTCATATTTTTACTGTCTTTAAAGATTTAATTTTTAAAACTATTTATTTATATAACTGTCTTTATTCATTTTTCTCTCTTCCAAGCATATTTATATTTTCACATACTTTGTAAACCATTTAGAGGTTTATTCCATCTGAATATGTCTTATTGTATATTTATAATCCTTTTCTGGCCATGAGGGATTTTAAACTGCTAAGCTGTGTGGCAACTTTGGCTGTTGACTTCACCCCATTCAGCTTTCCAACTTGGTTGGGGTACATTTACTACCAGCTCTGGGAGCCATGTTCACTGCTGACTCTGGGAAGCAGTGGGTCTATCCCTCCATCAAGAAGCATGTGGCCCAAACACCTTTTTTTTTCTTTACTAGCAAATGCTAAATCCACCACAAAGTGAGCAGCATGGCTTGGAGATGCCTCAGTGTACTGCAGCAGGAATCTACCATGCTGTGCTCAAGCTAAAATGCTAGAGTGTCTTAGTCCAAGGTCATCTCTGTACCATGGCCCCATAAGGCATATGAACTAGGAAGATGCTCTTAGCTCTGTTTTAGTAAGTTCTCTCAGGTGGTAGGGGGAAACTCTTGCCATCATGTTTGTGTGCCAAATGTAGAGGGACATTTCTCTGTGTCCTGCCCAGCCTATGGTCAGGATGAATCTCTCCCACCTGTGGTCCCACAGCTGTTTATAATTACACTATATGGCCTATGGCTTCAGCTTCTTGCTAGTTAGCTCTTTCATCTTAAATTAACCCATTCCTATTAATCTATATGTTGCCATATAGACTCTCCTGATTCTGCCCTTCTTCTTTCTGTATCTCTGCTTGGATTTTCCCAATTGTCTGTAAGCTTTCTTGCCATAGGCCAAAACAGCTTTATTTATTATCCTATGGGAACCACACATATTCACAGCATACAGAAAGACAGCAGATGACTGCTGGTCAAGGAAGAAATAAAGAAATAAATTCAAGACTTCTTAGAAGTCAATGAAAATGAATGCATAATGTATCCAAACTTATGAGACACAATGAAATTAGTGCTAAGAGGAAAGTTCATAGCACTAAGTGCCTTAATAAAGAAATTGCAGAGATCTCATACTAACAATTTAACAAGATCTAGAAAAAAAAGAAGCAATGCACCAAAGAGGAGAAGATGGCAGGAAAAATTCAAACTCAAGGCTGAAATCATCAAAATAGAAACAAAGAGAACAATACAAAGAATCAGCAAAACAAGATTTGATGCTTTGAAACAACCAACAAAATAGACAAACCCTTATCCAAACTAACTAAAAGATACAGGGAGAATATTCAAATTAAAAAATCAGAAATGAAGTGGGGGACATAACACATACTTAGAAAATTTAAAAAATCATTAGGTTTACTCCACAAAATTGGAAAATACAAAAGAAATGGACAATTTTCTCAATAGGTGCCACTTTACTAAAGTTAAATCAAGATCAGATAAGCAGTTTAAATAGACCGATAACACCTAAAACAGAAAAGACTATCATTAACAGTCTCCCAACCAAAAAAAAAAAAAAAAGCCCAGAGCCGAATGGTTTTAGTACAGAATTCTACCAGAGCGTCAATACCAATACTCCTTAAATTATTCCACAAAATAGAAACAGAAGAAACATTGTCAAATTGTCAAATTTTTCTTAAGAGACCACAATCACACTGATACCCAAACCACACAAAGATTTCACAAAGAATGAGAATTATAGTGATTTTCCTCATGAACATTGATGCAAAAATACTCAATAAAATACTTGCAAACCAAATCCAAGAAAATATCAGAAAGATTATCCACCATGACCAAGTAGGCTTCATTCTAGAGATCCAGAGATTATTCAATATACAAAAATCTGTCAGTGTAATCCACCATATAGACAAACTGAAAAGAAAAAAAAAACGTGATTATTTCATTAGATGCTCAAAATGCCTTTGACAAAATTCAACACTCTTTCATGATAAAAGTCTTAGATCATGGATAAAAAGGACATTCTGAAACATAACAAAAGCAATATACAGCAAGTTCATAGCCAACATCATATTAAATAGAGAAAAACTCAAAGCAACTCCATTAAATCAGGAATAAGATAAGGCTGTCCACTTTCCATTTCTAGTCAGCATAGTACTTGAAGTTCCAGATAGAGCAAAAAGACAAGGAGGGATCAAAGGAATACAAATTGAAAAAGAAGAAGTCAAAGTATCATTTGTAGTTATACTTTTTTGTCAGGACTGCCAGCTCACAAATAATGACATGGAGAAATATTATTAATTAAAAGATTGCCCTCAGCTTACACTTGTTCCTAACTAGTTCTTATAACTTACATTAACCCATATTTTTAATCTACATTCTTCCAAGTGGGTTATTATCTTGAGTCCACCCTTCTCATCCTGTTTCCTCTGCATTTGGCTGGTGACTCCACCTTCTTCTTCCCCGTTATTCCCTCTCTGCAAAGAAGTACCACCTATCTCTCCTGCCTAGCTACTTGCTGTTCAGCTTTTTATTATACCAATCATAGCAACATATCTTCACACAATGTACAAATAGTCTGCAAAATTTCCTCCTTTTTGTCTAAATAAAAAGGGAAGGTTTTAACTCTAACACAGAAAGACTATATACAATAAGGACAATTATCAGATAAGAGTTACATTCACAATGTTCAGTCCAAATGTATTTGGCAAATTTAGACAAAGTACTGTATTATCTATCCTATCTTAGTGAATCCAAAGTTTTATACCTAAACCACTTTCTATCATAACTTGTATAACCATCCTAACAATATCTTTGTAGACCTTAAAACATTTTCTTAGATAAACGACTTAAGCTTTTATGATTTTCAACTGTATAAACTTTACATCACTTATGAAAAGTTTTTTCCTGAATTTGATAATAAGGAAAACTGTAACTATAACTATCTAGTATTCAACCACATCAAAAACCCAAGAAGGATATATGATATTATGTGAATAAACAGGAAATACAAAGCAATCAACTTCCAAAACTATAGACATGAGAGAAATAGCTGGCTGCCTGGACAGCCACCCAAGGTTCCTCTGCAAAAATGGAATATCCATTTTCAACCTACAGGTCTAGAATATCTGACAAATTTTCTGTGAAGCAGGAATTTTGAAGGACTGTCTTACCTCATCTTGGCAAAGTTTGGCAGTTGCTTTCTTTATGTCCTGCTTGCCCAATTTGTACAGCATACTATCAGCAGTGGAGGCAAAGCCAGTTTTTTGCCCTGTGGCTAATTTTGCCACAATGAAAGCAAACTCCATATGGAGGTTCTTTGATGCCCATCTTCCTTTTTTGAAGTAAATTGGTGTTGCCAGGAACAGACATGTCTCACTGTCATGAAAAGTCCTATGTTAACAAAACATTTTAAATGTCATATTCTATAGGTCTCTAAAGTGTTTGAAGACCATCTGTTTATCTAAAAATATATCTATGTTTAACCTTGAAAACATACCTAAAATGACAAGTTTGATTATTACAGATGACTAACTACTAATATGTTTTTTTAATTGTACATTTCATTTTTAAATGAACAGTATAGGTACAATACCTTAAACAAGAGTAGAGACATATATAGAGTATAACAAAAATAACCTTAAGTTTGCATCAATATAGAAAAATCTTAAACAAGAGTAGAAACATATGCCAAGCAGTGGTAGCACATGCCTTTAGCCCCAGCACTTGTGAGGCAGAGGCAGGCTGATCTCTATGAGATCGAGGCCAGCCTTGTCTACAAAGCAAGTTCCAGGACAGGCTCCAAAGCTGCACAGGGAAACCCTGTCTCAAAACACCAAAATAAAAAAATAAATACTAGAAACACATATATACTATGTTCTAAGAAAAAAATAACCTTAGATGTTTTTTTAGCAATAAACAAATGTAACACATCTTTACATGGTTAAACAAATGCAGCATAACAAATGTAACACATATTTACATGGTTAAACAAATGTAGCATAAACAATTATAATGCATCTTTGCCTAGCAAAGAATATTCCATAATGACAGGATTTCTCTGTATAGCCCTGGCTGTCTTGGAACTCACACTGTAGAACAGTTTGGCCTCAAACCAAGAGATTCACCTGCTTCTGCCTTCTGAGTTCTGGGACTAAAGGCATGTGCCACCACCACCCTTAAATACATTTTATTTCTTTATTAATTTTTAATTTAATTTTTTTGTTTTTTCATTTTATTTATTTTTTCTATTATCAGCTTCATACAGTATAAATTCTCATCCTAGTAGTGATAGTGATATGTGTCATTGAGGCTTGCCCAGTAATGGAATAAAACCAAAACTTATTATAAGCCACAGTCATCCTAGGGTCCCCCCTGCTATATAGCCTCTCTGATTCTGAGGGTTGCAGTCTGACTGTTCTTTGTTTTATAACTAGAATCCACTTATGAGTGAGTACATGCCATGTTTGTCCTTCTGGGTTTGGGTTACCTCACTCAGGATGCTATTTTCTAGTTCCATCCATTTGCCTGCAAATTTCATGCTGTCATTGTTTTTCTCTGCTGAGTAGTATTCCATTGCATGTATGTACCACATTTTCTTAATTCATTCTTCAGTTGACAGGCATCTAGGTTGTTTCTAGGTTCTGGCTATTACAAATAGTGCTTCTATGAACATAGTTGAGCTTGTATCTTTGTGGTTGAGCATTCCTTGGATATATGCCCAAGAGTGGTATGGCTGGGTCTTGAGGTTGTTCGATTCCCAATTTTCTGAGAAACCGGCGTACTGACTTCCACAGTGTTTGTACAAGTTTGCATTCCCACCAACAGTGGAGTAGTGTTCCCTTTGCTCCTCATCCTCTCCAACATTGACTGTCAATAGTGTTTTTGATCATAGCCATTCTGACAGGTGTAAGGTGGTATCTCAGAGTCATTTTGATTTGCATTTCTCTGATGACTAGGGATGTTGAGCATTTCTTTAAATGTCTTTCAGCCATTTGTGATTCTTGTTTTGTGAATTCTCTGTAGCTCTTTAGCCCATTTTTTAATTGGATTGTTCGGTATTTTGATGTCTAATTTCTTGAGTTCTTTATATATTGTGGAGATCAATCCTCTGTCAGCTGTGGGGTTGGTGAAGATCTTATCCCATTATGTAGGCTGTCTTTTTGCGTTATTGACCATATCTTTTGCTGCAAAAGCGTCTCAGTTTCAAGAGGTCCCATTTATTAATTGTTGTGCTCAGTGTTTGTGCTGTTGGTGTTATATTTAGGAAGTGATCTCTGGGGCCAATTTGTTCAAGAGTACTTCCTACTTTCTCTTCTATTAAGTTTAGTGTAACAGGATTTATGTTGAGGTCTTTGATCCACTTGGACTTGAGTTTTGTGCATGGTGACAGATATGGACCTATTTGCAATCTTTTACATATTGACATCCAGTTATGCCAGCACCATTTGTTGAAGATACTTTCTTTTTTCCATTGTATAGTTTTGGCTTCTTTGTCAAAAATCAGGTGTTCATATGTGTGTGGATTAATGTCAGGGTCTTCAATTCGATTCCACTGGTCTGTATGTCAGTTTGTATATCAGTACCAGGATGTTTTTATTACTATAGCTCTATAGTAGAGCTTGAGGTCAGGGATGGTGATGCCTCCAGAGGTTGCTTTATCATACAGGATTCTTTTTTTTTTTCTAAAAAAAGATTTATTTATTTATTATGTATATAGAAGAGGGTGCCAGATCTCATTATAGATGGTCATGAGCCACCATGTGGTTACTGGGATTTGAACTCAGGACCTCTGGAAGAGCAGTCAGTGCTCTTAGTCTCTGAGCCATCTTTCCAGCCCCATACAGGATTCTTTTAGCTATCCTGGGTCTTCTGTTTTTCCATATGAACTTGAATATTGTTCTTTCCAAGTCTGTGAAGAATTGTGTTGGGATTTTGATGGGGATTGCATTGTATCTGTAGATTGCTTTTGGTAAGATTGCCATTTTTACTATGTTAATCCTACCTATCCATGAGCATGGGATATCCTTCCATTTTCTGTTATCTTCTTCAATTTCTTTCTTTAGAGATTTAAAGTTCTTATCAAAAAGGTCCTTCACTTGTTTAGTTAGTGTTATCACAAGTTATTTTATATTATTTGTGGCTATTATAAAGGGTGATGTTTCTCTAACTTCTTTCTCAGTCCTTTTATCATTTGTGTATAGGAGGGCTACTGATTTTTTTTTTTAGTTGATCTTATATTCTGACATTTTACTTAAGGAGTTTATCTGCTGTAGGAGTTCCCTGGAAGAATTTTTGGGGTCACTTATGTATGCTATCATATCATTTGCAAATAGTGAATGTTTAACTTCTTCTTTTCCAATTTGTATCCCTTTGATCTCTTTTTGTCATCTTATTGCTCGAGCTAGAACTTCTAGTACTATACTGAATACATATGGGGAGAGTGGACAGCCTTGTCTTGTTCCTGATTTTAGTGGTATCGGTTTGAGTTTCTCTCCGTTTAATTTGATAGTGGGTGTTGGCTTGCTGTAAATTGCCTTTATTATGTCTAGGAATGTTCTTTGTATTCCTGATCTCTCTAAAACCTTTTTCATGAAGGGGTGTTGGATTTTGTCAAAGGCTTTTTCAGCATCTAATGAGATGATCATGTGGTTTTTTTCCTTTCAGTTTGTTTATATAGTGTATTACATTGACAGATTTTTGTATGTTGAACCATCCTTGCATCCCTGGGATGAAACCTACTTGGTCATGATGGATAATTTTTTTGTTGTATTCTTGGATTTGGTTTGCCAATACTTTGTTGAGTATTTTTGCATCAATGAACATGAGGAAGATTGATCTGTAATTCTCTTTCTTTGTTGCATCTTTGTTTGGTTTGGGTATCAGGGTAATTGTAGCTTCATAGAAAGAGTTTGGTAGTGTTCCTTCTGTTTCTATTGTGTGTAACAATTTGAAGAGTATTGGTATTAGTTCTTCTTTGAGAGTCTGGTAGAATTCTGCACTGAAGCCATTTGGTTCTGGGCTTTTTTTGGTTGGGAGACTTTTGATGACTGTTTCTATTTCTTTAGGGATTATTGGTCTATTTAAATGGTTTCTCTGGTCTTGATTTAACTTTGCTATGTGGTATCTATCCAGAAAATTGTCTATTTCTTCCAGATTTTCCAATTTTGTGGAGTATAGATTTTTGAAGTATGACCTGATGACTCTTTGGATTTCCTCATTGTCTGTTGTTATGTCTCCCTTTTCATTTCTGATTTTGTTAATTTGCATGCTCTCTCTTTGCCTTTTGGTTATTTTGGCTAGGAATTTGTCTATCTTGTCAATTTTTTCAAAGAACCAACTTTTTGTTTCATTGATTTTTTTTGTATTGTTCTCTTGGTTTCTATTTCATTAATTTCAGCCCTCAATTTGATTATTTCCTGGCATCTATTTCTCCTGGGTGAGTTTGTTCCTTTTTGTTCTAGTGCTTTCAGCTGTGCTATTAATTCATTGGTATGAGATTTCTTCATCTTCTTTATGTGTGCATTCAGGGCCATGAATTTTCCTCTTAGTACTGCTTTTTATGGTGTCCCATAAGTTTGGGTATGTTGTATTTTCATTTTCATTGAATTCCAGAAAATCTTTAATTTTTTTCTTTATTTTTTCCTTGACCCATTGATGTTTCAGGTGAGCATTATTCAGTTTCCATGAGATTATAGGCTTTCTATAATTTTTGTTCTTGTTAAAGTCTAACTTTAAGGCCAGTGGTCTGATAAGATACAGGAGGTTATTCCAACTTTTTGTATCTGTTGAGATTTGTTTTGTGACCAAGCATGTGGTCAATTTTTGAGAAGGTTCCATGGGGTGCTGAGAAGAAGGAATATCGTTTTGTGTTAGGATGGAATGTTCTGTAGATATCTATTAAGCCCATTTGAGTCATAACATCTGCTAGGTCCTTTATTTCTTTGTTGAGTTTCAGTCTGGTAGATCTATCTTTTGGTGAGAGTGGTGTGTTGAAATCTTCCACTACTAATGTGTGGGGTTTGATGTACATTTTAAGCTTTAGTAGTTTTTCTTTTATGAATGTAGGTGCCTTTGTATTTGGGCCATAAATGATCATGATCAAGACTTCATCTTGGTATATTTTTCCTGTGATAAATATGTGATGTCCATCCTGATCTCTTTTGATTGATTTTAGTTTGAAGTCTATTTTATTAGATATAAGGATAGCTATACCAGCTTGTTTCTTAGGTCCATTTGCTTGGAAAGCCTTTTCCCAGCCCTTTACTCTGAGGTAGTGTCTGTCTTTGAAGTTCAGGTGTGTTTCTTGTATGCAGCAGAAGGATGGATCCTGTTTTCTTATCCATTCTGTTAGTCTGTGTCTTTTTATAGGTGAGTTGAGACCACTGATATTGATGGATATTAATGACCAGTGATTGTAAGTTCCTGTTATTTTTGTGGTCATGTTGTGTTGTCCTTCTTTGGTGTCTGTTGGTATGCAATTATCCATTGCCTGAGTTTTCATAGGTGTGCTTAGCTTCTTTATGTTGGATTTTTCCTTCTAGTGCTTTCTGTATTGCTGGGTTTGTGGACAGGTATTGTTTAAATCTGGTTTTATCATGGAATATTTTGTTTACTCCACCTATGGTGATTGAGAGTTTTGCTGGGTATATAGTTTGGGTTGGCATCCATGGTCTCTTAGTGTCTGCATAACATTTGTCCAGGACCTTCTAGATACAATCATCTACCATTTTATCCTATCTTTTCTATATTCCCCCTTTTCTTCCCAGAAAGAGATCCTTAAAGCTAACCAACCTCCTTTGTTTAGTTTTATGTTTTTGATTATGACCAGTAACAACTTGCAACTAACCTCCCAAATTTTGACAAACATCCATTACCCACTGAATGACCAAAAATTACCCATCTTACCTCTTGGGAATGTGGGCATCATGTTCTCTAGACTGCTTCCTATTGTGTTGGGGCAATGGCATCTTTAGGGAACCCTGAAAAAATTGGAATGAAGATCACCTGGGGGAGCTAGGTATAATATTTTTTGTTTAGTCTCTTTGTGATGGGAAAGTCTTGAGACTGGACCATCTCAGCTAGCAGTACTGATGTTGATCTGGATGCAGAATTTTTTTTTTGAGCTGGGGATTGAACCCAGGGCCTTGCGCTTGCTAGGCAAGCGCTGTACCACTGAGCTAAATCCCTAACCCCTGGATGCAGAAATTTGAGGAACAGCAACAGATGCATTCTGAGAGGCTGAATCACCTGGGTTACTTGTCTTTATTGGTGTCTGGTACTTTTTTTCTGGAAACACATAAACTTTTATTGGTAACGTATATTTGCATTAACATAAGTATGAAATGTGTAGTGTGCACAAGTCAGCTAAAGATGATTTTTTTGTTCTATGTCTGAGTAGGTAAAAGGCATCTGTCAGCTTTATAAGTCTATTGTATTGCATATCCAAACTGTAATATAATAAGTTATGAGAACTCTGTAAACAATAAGATATATCATGTCTCATCCAGTCTCAGAGCTGTTCCCATAGTAGAGGGATCAGTGTACCCATCATCTTTCCTGGCTTCCCCCTTCGTGTCTGCAGCCTCAGGAGGTCTCCTCAATCAAATCTGATCCTTATTTTTTCCTTGGTTTTTCAAGACAGGGTTTCTCTGTGTAGCTTTGTGCCTTTCCTGGAACTGACTCTGTAGCCCAGGCTGGCCTCACAGAGATCTGCCTGCCTGTGCCTCCCTAGTACTGGGATTAAAGGTACATGCCATCACTGTCTGGCTCAAATCTGATCTTTATTAGTTTTGATGAAATTATAGCTTTGTGCTTCCTGCGGAAACAAAGGCATAATCTCTTCCCCAACATGACACATGTCCTGACTTCCATTCTGAAGCTAAGACATTTTAAAAATGTATAGGCTGGTTTAATTCAGCAGTTTTTTCCACAATCCAGTATCTCTAAGCAGCTGTCACTTTTTATTTATTAACATTTAAAAAATTCAAAGTCAACAAAACACCATACAGGATCCAGACTCCCTGTGTATTTCCCATCCTTGTTTATGTGGCTTATTCATTTTACATTACTTTACTCTCTCTTTAAAGACTTTATTATTTTTAGACTATTTTTTAATGACAGTCTATATCCATTTTTTTCTTTCTTCAGAATTTTGAACCTTTTGAAACATTTGTGCCTTTTGTGCCTTTTTAGAGGTTTTCTGTGTCTGGATCTGGCTTTCTGCTTGTCTGCAGCCTTCTCTGATTGTGTGAGCAAAATTGCTAGGCTACTGCCACGTGGCTCTGGCTGCTGGCTCCACCTCCTCAGTTCATTTCCATGAGTCTAGCCTCATGCCAGCAAGTATTGGCCCTGGAGCCACATTTGCCCACCCCAGCTCTGAGAATTTGTTGTCTCCACCTGCAGCAGGCATTTGTACCCAGTGCCATCTGCTCAAGTGCTTAGCTGCATTTAAGAGAGCTGTGCCTCTGTATGAGAAGCCTACCTGAGAGGCTGCAGTCACCAAGAAGCTAAGCTGCTTCTTCTGTATTCAGAACTTTTTAAAAGCTTTTTCAGGCCTTATGGGGGTATATGTGACTGGACATTGGATGCCATTTATAGTTGTACTTTCTCATCAGTACTGCCAGCCCACAAAAAATGACATGGAGACTTATTATAATTGGGAAAACAACAACCTTGACAATAGCTACAAATAATATAAAATATCTTGGTGTAACTCTAACCAAGTAAGTGAAAAACCTATTTGACAATAAATAATAAATAAATATGTCAATGAAATGATTTCTAATGATATTATTCTACTATTCTAGTAAGAGCCTGGCATATTCATCATCAAAGAGGCAACTGATAGGAACAGATGCAGAGACCACAGCCAAACCTTAGGTTGAGCTTGGGAATCCTTCAGAAGAAGGGGAGGAAGGATTGTAGGAGCCAGAGCTGTCAAGTATAGAACAAGAAAATGACCCATGGAATCAACTAACCTGGCTTCATAAGGGCTCACAGATACTGAACCAACGACCATGGAGCCTGTATAGGTCTGACCTAGGCCTTCTGCACACATGTTGTAGTTGTGTAACTTTTTGTTCTTGTGAGACTCCTAACAGTGGGAGCAGGGCTGTCTCTGACTCTGTTGTCTGCTTTAGGGACCCTTTTCCTCATGCTGGGTTGCCTCATCCAGCCTTGATATGAGAGTATATGCCTAGGCTTATTGTAACTTGTTATGCCATGTTTGCTTGATATCCCTGGGAGGCCAGCTCTGGAGGAGAGAGGAGATGAGGGGGATGGACTGGGATGAGAGGAAGGAGGAGAAACTGTGACTGGCATATAATATATAAGAGAAGAATAAATAAGAAAGAAAAATTTAAAAACTGGGATGAATATGAAGGAATAGCTACTTTAAAATTAGATATTTGAACTTTTAAGAAGTGAACCTTATTTCCTGGATTTGGGCTTCAAATTTTCCCTTCAGAACAACCCAATATATTCATAATGAACTCTTAAAAAAGATCAGCTACCAAATAATTACAGAAGACCAGTTTCTGTACAGCTTCTAAGTTAATGCTATATTTTTTAGAAATTCCAATTGCAAGTAGTCAGATTAATTCTATGTTATTAATGGAAGAGTTCCTAGGGGAAAAATTTTAAAACATTCGTAGGAAGAAGGACCAATAACTTTTCAAAGCACTTGCAATAACTTATAAAGAAAGAGAAATACATATAGGAGCTAAATAATATGATGAGTAAGTATAAATTGATAACTTCAAACACTATATTTATTTCATATACATTTGCACCATCAAAAAAAAAAAAAAACCCTTCACACACCCAACTTAAGTCACATAATTTCAATGGGGCTTTTTTTTTGAGATAGGGATTTTCTGTGTAACCCTGGCTGTCCCAGAAATTGCTCTGTGGATTAGGCTGGCCTCAAACTGAGAGATCTGCCTGCCTTTGCCTCCCGATTATTGGGATTAAAGGCATGTGCCAGTACAACCCAGCACACTGGGTTATTTTTTTCATGACAAAAATTAAAAGAAGTTTCAGTGAGTCAGTAATGCTTTTCCTTACGTCTTATGCAACCATCTTATTTTTTTTGCGGGGGGGTCCCCAGGCTTTGGGATTCAAAGTCCCATAGTCATTTGATAATGCAAAAAGCATTTAGTCCATCTCCAAAGGTCTGACAATGTCAGCAATGACAACTTGTTAAAAGCACAAAATTTCTACAAAGACTCAAAGTTAGCTTGCATCTGTGAGTACCTTTAACGTCAAATCACAAGAAAGTTACATACTTTAAGCACACAATGATACAGAATACATGCTGTCATTGCAAAGAGAAAATAAGGAAAGGCTGCCATCCATCCAAGGCTGGAAGCCAGAGGCAATCCCTATGCTCTGTAGCTACATGTCCAGCATTCAGGTGAGGTGGTTGTATAACTTCACAGTGTATTTCATATTCAAGCCACAACAATACTCACAAAACTAGCAAATGGTATGCACAGTTTACAGAAAAAGTGAGTATATTTTTTTCTGAATATAAAAATATGCCAAGGTTAGCTATAGTAAGAAAAATTAAAATACTAATAAATAAGGCTGATCTCAGAGAATCTCTGAGACAAGGAATTCAAGGTGAATCAGAGCAATATATCAAGACTGCTAGACAAAACCAAAATGAAATCTGTCTCCAAACACATGGTTAACATTTCTTTTACTGCTGTAAACTAGTTATGAGTAATTTCATAAAGCATAAAATGTCCTGCTTGCTCCAGTCCAACAAATTACTTTGTATCTACTGCTGTGTAATCAGCTACCATCACCACTTCCCAAATCTTTTGATTATTCTTCATGACTCACATGCTACTCAGTTCAGGCACAAGTAGCCAACCGTGGAGGTGTCTTGTTGGTCTTCAGCCTGTAATACCTCATAAGATTTCACAGAAATGTTACAGTCAGGAAGGGTTTGGCCAGTGGAGAGGAAGGTGTGGCCAAGAAACAAGTGAGAATACTGAGGCCGAGGACAGTGTATAAATGGAGTCTAGAACAGACGGCTGAGCAGTTTAGTGAGGGTGACCTCCCCAGCACAGTGGGACGGCTGTGCTAGGAAGTAAAGATGAACAGGAAGGAACATTACAATTTCTCATTAAAGCCACTCTTATAGAAGTTTCATAAATGAAAAGCACCGAGAGTAAAAGTTTGGAAGCTGATACAAAGTGAAAAATTTGTTTTTTATCATTTCAAATTTTATTTACCTTTATTAATTTTAACTAAAATAGAATTACATCACTTCTCCTTTCCCTTTCCTCCTTCCAGCCCTTCTTATGTACTTTGTACCCTCTCATCTCACCCACACTTTCAAGCTGATGGCCTCCTTTTCTTTCTTTTCTTTGATTTACACACACACACACACACACACACACACACACACACACATATATTTATACATACTATATTTACATATGTAAATTTACATAAGTGTGTACCAATATGCACAGATATGTAAATACAGCTTGCTGAGTCTATTTTTGTTGTTTGTGTGTGTATGTTTTTTGGAGTAACCTCTTTGTATTGGATAACCAATAAGGGGACTCATCCCAGAGAGAGGCTAATTCTCTCTCTCTCTCTCTGATCATTGGTTGCCTGTAGTTCTTTATCTAGGTGCGGAACCCCCTTGACACCTTCCCCCTTCCCAGGTATGATTTTTATTTGCCATTGTTCAGGTCTTTCTTACACAGTCATTTCTAGTAGGCGGGTCTCACAGCACACTGCCTGGTATTATGAATCTTACAATCTTTCTCCCGACTCTTGTGTGATGTTGCCTAAGTAATAGATGCAGGGGGTATGGTGCAGATGGATCCACTGTCACTGGGTCCCTGTCATCTGGATCTCTGGATTGTGTCCAGTTGTAGTTTTCTGTAATGGTCTCCATTTGTTGTAAAGAGAAGGTTCTTTGATAGCTACACTTATCTGTGAGTACAAGGTAAGATTTAGAGTTATGCTGGTTTAGTAAGTGGAGGTGGTAGGTTCTAGTCTAAGATCCACGAACTCTCTAGCTCTTGGCAGTTGGCCTGGTTTCTAGTACCAGAAATAATTTCTCACCTGTTGAGTGTGCCTTCAGTTCAATTAGACAGCTGCCAGTTGCCACCATCTGTGCATGCCCCTTATTGTACTCCTACAGATACTGGTCGTTATCGTAGTTCATCACGTCACACGCAGGGACAACTTAATGGCTTCACTGCCTTGGCAGTTTTCACATTATTTTCTGGTAGACCACAGAATGGAGGTTTTCAGGTCAGATACTTCTTGAACCACCTGAGTCCTGGGTCCAAAGTGTGATGTGTCTTTAGCAATAAGGTCTTACCTTCAACCTCTGGGGAGCATGCAAGACCTATAGTAATTGTTTATATTATTTGGGGGAGTCACTTGACTCAAAAGGAGGTTTTTCATGCCGTTGCTGGTATTTTTGTTATTCTATGGATTTTGTGTGGAGTACTGTCAGTCCAAGGGGCATAATCTTATTTTACAGATACACGTACTTTATGTCATTTTAGGTAAATATAAAATAGTATGATTCCTTGAGGCTTTATTAAATACTCTTGGTATTCTCTGTTCTTCTTACTCATTTGCTAAGCCATAAAAGAATATTTACCTCATGTTATGTTATGCACTGAGAATAAAGAATGCACCATTAAATTTTCTCTTCTAAAAACCAACATCTCCCCAAACAAAATGAATAAACAAGCCACAAGGCTTTGCTATGCAACTCAGACTAGCCTCAAAAGCCACCATTTAGCTTAAACTGGCCTCCAATTTATAATCTTCCTACCTTTGCCTACAGATGGCTGGAATTACAGGCATGCATGCACCCAGCTCAAACTATAGTTGAAATGATCTCACAAAGACAATGTTTCCAGAGTTTTGAATTAGTGTTGCTTAAAGATATCTATTAGCTTTGTTACTTTAAATTTCCTTGTGAGGCATAGGCCCCCAGGATGGGCGAAGGAAGATCATAATAACCCCAGTTTAAAGTGTTGTTTTATTATGGATTTTGGTCCCCAGCAATTGGATGGATTTTGATTTTGAGCAATAAGCTGTAAGTTTTTATTTCTTGTGGCTTTTTTTTAAAAACAGTAAAGTTTCCATTTCTCCTAGCATGTGATAGATGTCTGTCTGTTACAACACAAAGAACAAAGAGGTTACATTGTCCATGCTGATTCCAGTCAATGAACAATTCAGAGACAGAGACCCAACTCCTGTTATTAAAGGGGTTCCTTTGGAGGACTAGAGAAATGGGGAAGTGAGGACATTCTAATTCCAAATGGAAACCCAATCCCCTGAAGTCAGTGGTCTTCCGGGAGGCTGTCTTCTTTAACCATGGAGTTGTAAGGCTCGCCATAAACATCATAAACACTGGCACTATGTCCTTTTCCACTCATTTTTTTTTTTTTTAGGTTTAGTAGTAATTTTTATATTCAAAGCATTTTTTTCAATATGATATATTATGATCATGGTTTTCCCTCTCCCATCTCCTCTCAGATCCCTCCACCACCCATCCATCCTTTTAGTTTGTGAAGAAGAACACACCTACTAGCAGGTATCAGTTACATGCTTGTAAACAACAATGAGAAAGTTTCTAATGTCAAAAGAACATGGGTTTTTGTTGTTGTTGTTTTGTATTTTTGAGGGTAGGTTGCTTTCAGGCTATCTCAGGCTGGCCTCTGACTTTCTATGTATCTGAAGGCCTTGGGCTTCTGATCCTGTTGCCTCTGCTTCCCATGTGCTTGGACGACAGGTGTGTGTCACTACACCTGGTTTTCTGTAGTGCTGGAGATAGAACCCTGGCTTTGGTGCTACTGAAAACACTCTACTGGCCTCTTTACAACTCCAACTCCTGATGACAATTTTGCTTTTGTTTTTCTCAAGACAGGGTTTCTCTAACTGTCTGGAACTTGCTTTGTAGACTGTGCTGGCCTCAAACTCACTGAGATCTGCCTGCCTCTGCCTCCTGAGTGCTGGGATCAAAGGTGTCACTGCCTGGCCTGATGACAAATTTTAAAGTTTGTTTGGTATACATAACCTCAGCTTCCCTGGATATCCTTAGGTTTCTCTACTACCTGAAGAGAGAGCTACTTACATAAAATTTTAAGGAAACTTCAAGATTTACTAAAGTCATAAGTAAATTACATAAGATTGCTTTTTTACTTGTTACTGTTTTATACACACACACACACACACACACACACACACGAGTTAAAATAACAGCAAAAATGGAAACCAATTTCAGTTTAAACATTTAAGACATAATGAGAGTAAAAGCATTTAGTGCCTCTTCTGCTTTCAAGTCAGGCAAATTCAGCATACCTTGCGACTAGTTATTTGTTTAAGTGAATCTTTTGCACTCTATTAGTGAGTGCTATTCTGTCTTGTCTTCCTTTCACTCTTTTCTTTTGTACTAATTTTTTTCTCTGCTTATATTCTCCGTCTCTCATATCTCTCCCCAGGATCTTTAACACACAATGTCTGTACTGATTACCTGCATACCCAGATCCACTCTTTCCTGTTCATGCTGTTCAGTCTTCCTTCTTCTGCTTCCCTTTTCCATTCATGCCATTCAGACTTCCTCCTTCTGCTTCCCCTTTCCACTATCTCTGGAATCTGCCCAAAGAAAAGCACAGTGAATTGGGTGCCCTGTTCGTGCATTTTTCATGACAACAAGGAAGTACCTGGTGCAGACCATCTTCATAACAAAGAGAGACTTTAGGCCCAAATTCTCAACAGCTTCTGGCTTCCAGGGGAAGTGAAATTAGCCCAGATTTACTCAGGAATGGTACATAGTGGCATTCCAACAGCAAAAGCATGTGTGCTACAAATACTTCATAGGGTAAGATAGGATGAGAGAGAGAGAGAGAGAGAGAGAGAGAGAGAGAGAGAGAGAGAGAGAGAGAGAGAGAGAGAGAGAGAGAGAGAGAGAGAGAGAGAAATATTGAGAGAGAGAGAGAGAATTAACCAGAAATCTTAATTAGTTCCAGGTATTTGGGCCCAGTTGTCTTATGGACTTCTTACGGAGTCTTAATTGTAAAATGTCCCACAATTCTTGAATAATGACATCCCTGGGACCTCCAATAGTTAGCCTTTACAGACTTACGCTACCTCAACTATACAAAATAGTTAGTTAGAAAAAGGTATTTTGTTGTTTATAGTTTGCTTTATATTTTATGAAAGTATGGGTTGATAAGGAGTCCATAGGAAAAGTAAAGGTCTGTTCCATGGGTAGTCCATCTTTTCAAGTTTGTTTTTGTTTTGCTCACCCTAGAATATTTTGATCATTTTCACTACCCTCACCTCTCCTTTACCCTTATCTAGTTGCAAAAGAGTCTAGATGGCCACTTGTAGTGAGGACAGTTCTAATAATAAAAGAAAGATTCAGGGGCAACTATGAGCCTTTGCCACCATCTGACTGATTCCACCTGTTAGCTTCCAAGTTTATGCTGGCTTTCCAAATTCTTGTTTATTTATTTTTTGAGAGAGTCTCAGTTCTTACTATTGTAGTTTTTGTAGAATATTATTTTAAGGTATGCTACTTTTGTTTATGTTGCATTTGTTTAACTCTGTGAAGCTGTGTTCCTGTGCCTGTCTAAAACACCTGATGGTCTAATGAAGAACTGAATGGCCAATGGCAAAGCAGGAAAAAGGATAGGCAGGGCTGGCAGGCAGAGAGAATAAATAGAAGAAGAAATCTTGGAGGAAAAAAGAAGGATCCAGAGAAAGAGGAGGACTCTAGGGGCCAGTTACTCAGCTACACATCAAGCCATGAAGTAAGAGTAAGATTTACAGAAGAGAATGGGAAAAGCCCAGAGGCAAAAGGTAATATAAGTTAAGGAAAGCTGGCAAGAAAAAAGCCAAGCTAAGGCCTGGTGTTCATAAGTAAGAATAAGCCTCTATGTGTGATTTATTTGGGAGCTGGGTTGTGGGTCCCCCAAAAGAGTAATAGAGAAAAAATAATAGTAGCCCAACCTGGTCATGAATTTGCTATGTACTATGGACTGGGTTTGACCTCAGATTGCTGCCTTAGTCTCTTAAATACTGTGATTATATAGGTATGTACCAACATTGTATGATGATACATCTTGTTACTTGTTTGTGTAGAATCAAATTCAAGGCCTTGAACAAATGAGGTATATACTCTATCACTGAGTCACACCCCAACCTGTTTGTTCTTCCAGCTTCTGACTCCCCAAGATCTATTCTTGACTCACTTCTTTTCAAGTATGATGGTCTGACATTTGTTATTAACATTGAGATGTAGGATTTTAAGAGACACTTAGACTTGATATAATAGTAATTATCTTCAAATTATTTTGTGTCATTTGGATTAATTTATACCCAGGATGAATAGAAATTAACCAATTATCAATAGCTTTCTTATCTGAGTAAATTTCCTACAAGCATTATTAGTGTATTGTAGTGTTCTGTCCATGAGAAGCAGCCATGGATCTTTGCTCATCCTTCTTACAAAGGATCTAAACATTCGGTGGAGTTAATGCAAACCATGGAGCTGCAAGGGGTCCTTTCTACAGTTCTATAACTTCAAAAAGGTTGTGTAATAATGTTATCTTTTTAAAACCTGGAAAAATCCTTTCTATAAAGATTATATATTATATTAAAAAGTGAATTTGCTTGTCATAAATAACTCTTTCAGTCAACAAGAGAAAAGGGTTATTAAGTCAAAGACAACAAGTTGTGTATCCTTGCATGTGCCTGTAGTTCTAGTTGCATGAAAGGCTGAGCCAGGAAGATTACTTGAGCATGGAAGATGGGGCCAGATTGGGCAACATAGTTAAACACTATTTCTTGTCCCAATGGAGCAATGGATAAGGCTCTAGTTGAGGCTGTCTGTGTATCTGTTGGAGCAGCCAAGGAGCTATAATGCAAGGAGCAGGAGCCTGGTACAGTCCTAAAAGCAAGCTCATAAGGTGCCTTAGGGCCTATCTCCCTACTCACTCTGCCCCTGTGAAACTCTGGCCTCAAATGGGAAGGGCAGTGTGTGGGTCTGTGAGATGCCTTAGGGTCCTTGTCCTATTGTTTCAAGTGCTGATGTTTTGGCTCCCTCTTATCTAACCCACCTGTTTTCACTCCTTTCCCCCCTCCATGGCTAGACTAGGAACTCTCTGAAATTTTACTTTCCTTCTGCTACCCTTTTCCTTATAAATTCTGTCTTTAAAATAATTGCTTTCCATTCTTTTCTTGTGTTTGGAAGCTCATGTTATTAACAGATTAAAAGAGAAGAAAGCCAGGCGGTGGTGGCGCATGCCTTTAATCCCAGCACTTGGGAGGCAGAGGCAGCTGGATCTCTGTGAGTTCGAGGCCCCCTGGTCTACAAAGCGAGTTCCAGGACAGCCTCCAAAGCTACAGGGAAACCCTGTTTCGAAAAACAAAACAAAACAAAACAAAAAAAAAGAAAAAAAGAGAAGAAATATTGTATCAATAAACACAAATAAAACAATGAAAAAAATTCAGAGCTGGGGAGATGGCTTGTGGTAAAGTGCTTGCCTCTCCAACATGAGGACCTGGATTTGATTCCAGAATTCACCCCCCCCCCCCACAAAGCCAGGCATAATGATTTTCACCTGTAAAGTCAACACTGGGAAGGTAGAGCTCACTCACCAGCCAATCTAGCTGTTCAGTGAGAGACCCTATCTCAAACAAGGCACAAAGTGAATGAGAAGACCTGCCCTCTGACTTCCATATGCATTGGCACACACATTCATCTGATTCCCTACACAGGAGCGCACGGGCACACACAAACACACACACACACACACACACACACACACACACACACACACACACAATGCTGTGGAGCTCAAGATGTTTTTTTCATGAAGAAAAGAAAGTAAAACAAACTCTGTCCTTCTCAGCCCTAGACCAGCTTCTCTCAAACTTTTGCATTTGTCAGGATATTGGGAGGGTCTGTTAGAACACACTCTCATCCACACCACTCTCAGCATTGCTGATTCAGTAGATCACACAGGCAGTTAGAGACTCTTCAGTTAAGTTTTCAGTGGAACTAAGGCAACTCCAGGAACTTTGTGTAGGGCACCATGGCTGCAGAAGGAAACTTGAGGAATCAGCGTTCTAATTTTTAAAGAGCAATCACAATGGAAACAGACAATTAAAAAATGACTTATCCAAATTAGTAACACCTGAGGGCAATAGCCAATGGTTTATATCCCATTTGGGGATTTGATGCTTGTCATTTCCCTGTCCTCTGCCTCAGTTTACTCTGCTACATGCTCACCTTCCTACATAATTGTCAACTGCTCTCTGATCATGAACTTGATTTGTATGTAATTGGCTTCATATAGAGTATTCTCTAAGGCTTCTCATCCAAATTTACCTTCTGTAGTTCATGCACTGCTAACTCCCATCAAGGGCTTCTACTTTCTTTTTAAAAATTTTTATTTATTTTTATTTCATGTGCATTGGTGTTTTGCTTGCATGTATGTATGTCTGTGTGAGGGTGTTGGAGTCTCTGGAACTGGAGTTACAGTTGTGAGCTGCTATGTGGGTGCTGGGAATTGAACCCAGGTCCTCTGGAAGAGCAGTCAGTGCTGTTAACTACTGAGCCATCTTCCCAGCCTCTGATTTTTACTTTCTTTCTAGAACAGACCATGGGTGGGGGGAGGGGTGGCTAAATAGACAAAAACTCAGCTGACCCAGCTCTCTGCTCAATGGAGGTAATACTTTATCTTTATTCAAAGAAGAAAAGAGCAAGTTTTGGACATAGAAAGTAACTCTCCCTGCACTGTAGTAATGATTATTCTTTCTGAATTCCAGCTATGATTGCCAGTTGTTCACGAGCAAAATCATGCAGAAGAATACACACATTAACATGGAGGAAGCTGACCAGCTCATGACTAATCAGCTTTGAATTAAATATCAAAGCATTCCATTGTATGTTTGGTGTTTTCTTATGTCTTTTCTGCTTTAGTTTGTGGTTCTGGGTCTTCAGGCTCAGTGTTTGAATGTAGTTGGTCCCCATAATCTCATATAGAGTAGCACTATTAGGTGGTGTGACTGTGTTGGTGTGGGTATGGCCTGGTTGAAGGAAGTGTGTCACTGTGGGAGCAGACTTTGAGTTTTCCTATGTTCAGGATAGTACCCAGTGTCTATCAACTTCCTGTTGCCTGCAAGATGTAGGACTCTCAGGTGCTTCTTCATTACTACGTCTGCCTGCATGACGCCATATTCCCTGACACGTTAATGTACTGAATTTCTGAAACTGTAAGCGAGCCCCCTCAATTAAATGTATTCCTTTATAAAAGTTGCTGTGGTCATGGTGTCTTATCACAGTAATAAAAACTCTAACTAAGGTATGTACTCATGTAGGATGAATAGAGAGAAAACATGAATTTTTTTTATTGATCTTTGACAACCTATGAGTTAATATTTATGTATTTCTTTTCTTCTTCTAAAAGTATCCATTGTTATTAGCCTGAAAATCTAACTCATAAATCTTTAACAAACGTTAAAAGAAAATGATGGAACTTGTTGATCCAACACCTCCCACAACTGCAAAACACTATTACTAATTATGATGGCATCATTACTGAGTGTTTTAGTTTTAGCTGTGAAAGGGTAGTTTACATATATTCACCACAGTGCTGGTGAATATGTCCCACTCTATGGGGTTGTTTCCTTGTATCCATGGGGCATGGTTCAATAACTGTCTTAGGAACCAGAATCTGTGGATGCCCAAGCCTTTTCTACAAAACAGCATGGTGACTGCTTCTCACCTACACACATGCTCCCACATGGAGCATCATCTCCAGATGACTTTAACACACAACATCATGTCAATGTTGCAAGGTGGTTATTATACTGTTGAACTGAAGGAATAAGAAAAAAAAACCCAAAACTCTGGGGTGGGTTAAATTTAGTGGTTAGAGCTCTTGCCATGTAAAAGTGAGGACCAGAGTCTAGAGCCCAGACCCCATGTAAGTGTCAGGAGAGTGGCAATCCCAGAACCATATCACACCTGCCATGCCCATTTAGAATTCCAGCTTTGGAAGATGACAAGGTATGGCCAGAGCAAACTGGCAGTCGAGGCCAGCTGTAGCAGCAGCTCTGCATTTGCTTGAGAGATGCTGCCTCAGTGAGTAAGATTAAAGAATTATTGACTATGGTTTTCAGTATCAACCTAGACCATCCACATGCATGCTCACATATGGCGGGCCCCTCACACATAGATCTCCAGTCTTATAACTCTCTGACTTATGGTTTGTTGAGTTCACTGACACATCCCAGCGGTGCAGGTCAACAGGACTTTATTATGGAAACAGAAACAAAGGCACCCTTGCCAATGGGCTTGGGGCCAGGCACCAGAGCAGTTTCCAAAATTGCCTTATGCTGAAGAAAATTGTTCCTAAATCCCAGAAATCCTAAAAACTTGATATTTTTTGTGATATATCATTTTTGTGCCAATATGAAAAAAATCAATGAGTTTTCAAGTAAAACATTTGAGGGTTTCAAAAGAAACAAAAGGAAATTGGTGCAAGGTGGTCAAGTTCACTGCTAAGTGCTGAATTAGAATCCAGTTTCTTGGGCCTGGAGAGATGGTTCAGATTGTTGTATTGCAGATGACCTGGGTTTGATTCCCAGCACCCACAGGGTGGATCACAACCATTAGTCACTTTAGTTCTATAGGACCCAAATACCTCTCCCACCTCCTCATGCTTCAGCCATGTGTGTGGTACACAAACATACATATAGGCAAAACAGTCACACATATAAGGTCAATAAATACAAATTGAAAAAATTAGATTTCTTTATGAAGAGAAGATTTGAAAATGGGTGAGAAATAAGTTGGACAAAAAAATTGTTCTAATAGGGCTGCCAAGATAACTCAGTAGATAAAGGCACTTGCTACCAACCCTGATGACTCAAGTTCAAGTCCTGGAACCCTCACCATAGAAAGAGAGAACCCACTCAAGCAAACTGACCCCTGACCGCCACATGTACACCTGGACATCCACAACCAAGAGAAAGAAATGAATGTGAAAAGAAATTTAAATTTTCATGGAAAGAATCTTTCAGTCAGTCTCTTAGGATTCTTAAAGCTATGTTTCCCAAACATTAAAGCCAAAGGAAAAAGCAATTTTTGAAATTTGTGTGAATAAATCATTTCCATATTCAAAAGATTTATTTTGATATTTGTTAAAGTGAACCATACTGCTTCCATGGATAACAGAAATTTTCAATTGTCAGTCAGTCATGGGTGAACTCAAGTCTCTGGATGGCTTTCCAAACAACACACACATTCAACTATAAACCCTTTTCTTCTCTGGCCCTTGGAATTTCAATGACTTACTTGACCCCTCTCCACCACCCAGGAAGTCTGCTTCGATCCACATTCTCTGTGTTCCCACATTCCCACACTCAGAACTCTTTTGATATCTTTTGAATTCCTGTGACACACCAGTTTCATTCTGACAGATGAAACCTCTGAAATAAGCAGTGCGATGCACTGAAACTAAAATAGACCATTCTTCCAGGGTTCGGTGCGTCATACCTGCAAATAACCTCATTTATCTTGAGAAATGCACTTAATGCTTATTGTATAAATACCAGCATTTCGGCATGCTGCATAAACCATCTGTCACTTCTCTTTGAACAATCCATAATTCAGTGGGTCCCTTATTCCATGTTTTGAGATAGAAAGTTCTTGCGCATATCTCTTGATACCTTGACAAGAATTCAGGCATATTATGAAAATGATCTCAAATATTATCCCAGATGAAATCTTAATGCAGGTTGAATGAAGTGGTGCCTCTGTTGCTAAGATATGCATTGAAATGAGCCTGGTTCACTGGTATATTTCACGAACTTCATCTAAGTATATTTTAAACACAGTGTTCTAAGTGGGCATGCGATTGCTGTGTCTGTTGGAAGAGTGTGTTTTTTGGTTACACCTCAGAGTTCTTTTGTAGAAACAGAAAGAGAGGAAAAGGAAATAGAAAGTAAACATGTTCTTGGGGAAGTAACAGCAACTTTCCCCCTGAGATGTTGCTTCAAGACTCTAATAAAGTCTTAATTACATTGTTGTTCCTGGGGATGTAGGTTCAGAATTACACATAATTCAGTAGACACATGTTTGAGAGCAGGACTTGGTTGAGTGAATACTGGGTGTAAGACGTGATATCTATCTAGTCAAGACTCTAAAGAAGTCCAACTTCATACCCACTGGCTCTAGACAAGACTGCCTCAGAGAACCAGTGATCCAAGTGGGGAAGAGCTCATACAGCACAGAGGCTGAGTTGTGCTAATTCAGCTGCCTAGAAGGGAGAGCCAGGGCTGACTCTCCAAGGAAGGTCTCACCTGAGCTCCAATTCTACAGAATGAGAAGTTCACAGTTTATGTTGTTTTTAGATCATTATCTTTCATGCCAATTTAGGAAAGATGAAATAGAAATTCTAACATAAACTTGTCATGTACAGCTCTGTGGACTGGATCGAAAGGATAACACATGTCACTTCCTTTTCTTCTCACACATATAAGGCTTCTTTCTTTTTTCTTTCTTTCTTTTTCTTAAAAAAACTTTAAAAATTATATTTGTGTTTTAATTTTACACATCAGCCATGGGTTCCCCTGTCTTCTCCCCTCCCACTCCTGCCCACACCTTCCCTCCAGCCCCTCTCCTCCATTCCCATCTCCTCCAGGGCCAAAACTCCCCTGGGAATTCATTTAAACTTGGTGGATTCAGTACAGGCAGGTCCAGTCCCCTCCTTCCAGGATCAGCAAAGTGTCCCTGTGTAAGCCCAAGGTTCCAAACAGCCAGCTCATGCACTAAGGACAGGTCCCGGTCCCACAGCCTGGAAGCCTCCCAAACAGTTCAAGCTATTCAATTGTCTCACTTATCCAGAGGGCCTGCTCCAGCTGGGGCCTCCACAGCCTTTGGTTCATAATTCATGTGCTTTCATTCGTTTGGCTATTTGTCCCTGTGCCTCTCCAATCTTGGTCTCAACAATGGAAAAAAGAAAACCATCTTCAACAAATGGTGCTGGCATAAATGGATGTCACTGTGTAGAAGGCTGCAAATAGATCCATATCTGTCATTGTGCACAAAACTTAAGTCCAAGTGGATCAAAGACCTCAACATAAATCCAGTTACTCTGAACCTGATAGAAGAGAAAGTAGGAAGTAGTCTAGAATGCATTGGCACTGGAGGAGATCACTTTCTAAATATAACACCAGTAGCACAGACACTGAGAGAAACAATTAATCAATGGGACCTATTGAAACTGAGAAGCTTTTGTAGAGCAAAGGACATGGTCAACAAGACAAAATGACAGCCTACAGAATGGGAAAAGGTCTTCACCAACCCCACATCTGACAGAGGGCTGATATCCAGAATATATAAAGAACTCAAGAAATTAGACATCAAAATGCCCAACAGTCCAATTAAGGAATGGGCTATAGAACTAAACAGAATTCTCAAGAGAGGAAATTCAAATGGCTGAAAGACATTTAAGGAATTGCTCAACATCCCTAATTATCTGGGAAATGCAAATCAAAACGACTCTGAGATACCACCTTACACCTGTCAGAATGGCTAAGATAAAAAACACAGAAGACAGCTTATGCTGGAGAGGATGTGGAACAAGGGGAACTCTCCTCCACTGCTGGTGGGAATGCAAGATTGTACAGCCACTTTGGAAATCAATATGACACTTCCTTAGAAAATTGGGAATCAATCTCCCCCAAGACCCAGCTGTAGCACTCTTGGGCATATACCCAAGGAATGCTCAATCATACCATAAGGGCATTTGCTCAGCTATGTTCATATCAGCATTGTTTGTAATAGCCAGAACCTGGAAACAACCTAGATGCCCTTCAACTGAAGAATGGATAACAAAAATGTGATACATATACACAGTGGAGTGCTACTCAGCAGAGAAAAACAATGACATCATGAGGTTTGAAGGCAAATGGATGGATCTAGAAAAAATCATCCTGAGTGAGGTAACCCAGACTCAGAAGGACAAATGGTATGTACTCACTCATAGGAGGATACTAGATGTAAAACAAAGATGACTAGACTGCTATACAACTCCAGGGAGGCTATCTAGAAAGCAGGACCCCAGGAAAGACACAGGGATTGCCCAATGACAGAGAAATGGATGAGATCTACATGAACAACCTGGACAACAGTGGGAGTAATGAAGGGCAAGATTTGAGGGAAAGAAAGCTTTGGGGAGCAGGAGATCCCAGCTGGATCTAGAACAGAAAGGAAGAACAAGGAATAACAGACCATGATAAATGATGACCACATGAGAACAGGAATAGGCAAAGTGCTGGAGAGGTCCCCAGAAATCCACAATGATATATTCTCTGTAGACTGCTGGCAATGGTCGAGAAAAAGCCTGATCTGACCTAGTCTGGTGATCAGATGGCCAAACACCCTAACGGTCATGCTGGAACTCTTATCCAATAACTGATGGAAGTGGATGCAGAGATCCTCAGCCAGGCCCCACGTGGAGCTCCAGGAGTCCAATTGTTGAGAAAGAGGAGGGACTGTAAGAGCATGAATTGGTTTCTTTCTTTTTTATTCTTCTCTTATATATTACCTCCAAACTGAGGTATCCTTTCCCTTTCTTCCCCTAAGACTCTCCTCCAAACTTCCCCTCTGCCTCAGATCTAACCACCCACCTCAGAAAAGAGCAGGCCTCCCAGGAACATCCACCAAAGACAGTATAACAAACTACAATAAGATCAAGCACATACCATCACATCAAGACTGGATGAGGCAACCAAGTAAGTGGAAAAGGTCCCCATTAGTAGGCCAGAGTCAGAGACAGCCTCTGCTTCTGTTAGTAATCCTACAACAATACCAAAACACCAAGGTCCTCAGTCATAACATATTCAGAGGATCTAGATTAGACCCTTACAGACTCCTTGATCTCTGCAAGGACCCATGAGTTGCGGTCAGTTGATTGTGGACCATATTCTCTCTGTGTCCCTGATTCTTCTGGTTCCTCCAATCTTTCTTCCCTTCGAAGTCCTTCCACTTGAGGCCTTGCCTGGTTGTAGAAGATATCAGGTTCAGACTTGTTGTCCCCCATTACTAGGAGTCTTTGCTAGGATTATTCTCATGGATTTCATGGATTTTTCATTACACTAGGTCTCCACCTCATCCCCTAAATGCCCCCCCAATTCCAGTCATTTCTCCCAGTCCTCCCCCCCCATCCGTCTTGTTCCAAACCTCACCTGCCCCAGAATACCCATGAAATTTATTCTATTTTCTCTTTCTGGGAAATCCTTACATTCCCTCTTATGCCCTCCTTGTTACTTAGCCTTTCTGAGTCTATGGACCATAGCAAGATTACCTTTTACTTTATAACTGACATCCACTTACAAGTGAATACATACCACATTTGTCTTTCTGGGTCTGGGTTATCTCACTCAGAATGATTTTTTCTAGTTCTATCCATTTTGCCTGCAAATTTCATGATGTCATTTTTTTTAAACAGCTGAGTAATACTCCATTGTGTAAATGTACCACATTTTCTTTAACCATTCTTTGGTTGAGGGACATCTAGGTTTTTTTCCAGTTTCTGGCTATAATGAATAAAGCTGCTATGAACACAGCTGAGTAAGTGTCCTTGTGGTAGGATGAAGCATCCTTTGGGTATATTCCCAGGAGTGATATAGCTGGGTCTTGAGGGTATAATTCTAATAGGTTTGACTTTTATGTTATTTGTCCTTTTTCCCTGGCAGCTTTTAATATTCTTTCTTTGTTCTGTATGTCTAGTGTTTTGATTATTATGTGATGAGGGGACTTTCTTTTCTGGTCCAGTCTACTTGATGTTCTTGTACCTTTACAACCATATCCTTCTTTAGGTTAGGAAAATTTTCTTCTATAATTTTGCTGGATATATTTCATGGGACTTTGAGCTGAGATTCTTCTCCTTCTTTTATTGCTATTATTAGGTTTTGTCTTTCATGTTGTCCCAGATTTCCTGGATGTTCTCTGTCAGGAAGTTTTTAGATTTAACATTTTCTTTGATCTGTGAATCTATATCTTTATTGTATCTTCAGCACCTGAGATCCTCTCTCTCTCATCTCTTGTAGTCTGTTGGTGATGCTTGCATCTGTAGTTCCTGTTCACTTACCCAGGTTTTTCATTTCCAGAATTCCCTCAGTTTGAGTTTTCTTTATTGTCTCTATTTCCATTTTCAGGTCTTAAACATTTTCTTCACCCAGTTCTTAGTTTTTCCTTGGCTTTCTTGGCATTCTTTCAGGGATTTTTTTCATTTCCTCATTTTTTTTTTTTTTTTTTTTAGTATTTTCTTTGGTTTCTTTAAGGGATTTATTCATTTCCTCTTTAAGGGCCTCTATCATCTTCATAAAATTGGTTTTAAGGTCATCTTCTTATTCTTCAGCTGTGTTGGAATGCTCAGGACTTGCTGTAGTAGGGTAGCTGGGCTCTGGTGATGACATAGTGTCCTGGCTGTTGTTGATTGTGTTCTTATGTTGGCCTCTAGGCCTCTGGGCTTGGGTTGATTATAGGTCTAGGTGCTGATTTCTGAGTTTGTCTTTGTTGGGTGGATGTTTTGTTCTTTGGTTTCTGTTTCCTCTTTGGTCTTCTGCTCTTTGTTACTTGGATTTCTTGCATGTGGCATGATCTCTGATCCAGTAGGGAGTCTCTATCCAAGTTGGGGGCTGGACTTCTGGTTGTTAACTTGGCTTTTAGTCCAGAGGGATCTCTGCCCGAGTTTAAGAGAAGGAGTGGGGATTGGGGTTACTGAGTGAGAAGAGGAGGTCCACTGATGGGCTGCCTGTCTGTGGTTCTGGTGGCAGGTATGGTCTCTGACTAGCAGGGAGTCTCTCTACCTGAGTTCAACTATCTGTTTTTCTGCCTTCCTCCTCTTGCACCTGTTCTTTAAACCATCATGGCCTCTACCAGTTCTGACCAGTATGGTCTGACTGGCATGTCTTGCTCCTGGGCAGTGGAAGACCCCGAGTTGGGGCTGGGGTCACAGCAGTGGGAAGGGACAACGGTGGTGTGAGGGAGGTGTGGCAGTGGGTCTTTGCAAGTCTAACCTAGGGACAGGGGCAGTTCTGTTGGCAGGTGGGTCATTTACCTGTTCTGACTAGTGTGACCTGTACCTGAGCAGCAGAAGTCTGCTGGAATCGGGGGCAGGGGACTGCACAACGTTTTCTTTTTAATGTGCAGCTGTACTTTCAGATTATTTTTCCTTAGAGTATGAATTTTATACCTACGTATGTGGGAGACCAGTAGAAAGGATTATGTATTTACCTTAATGTAGATAATTTTTATGTTTGGGTGTTTTGCCTGTGTGTGTGTTGGTAAACTTGTAATGCTTGCAGAGGCCAGGGGAGGGCACAAGATCCCTTGGAAGCAGAGTCACAGATGCTTGCTAGCCACCATGTGGGCACTGGGAATCCAACAAGGGTCCCCTGGAAGAACAGCCAATGCTCTTAACTATTAGGCCATCTCTCCAGCCGCAAAATAAAATTCTTAATTATATATTTCTCCTCATACTTTCTACACATAAAGAACACTTTTTTTAAAATAACATGGTGTAGAGTCAGGTATTGTGGCAGATTCTTGTCTGTGTCTTTATGTGGGTGAACACAATTATGTCTGTATTTAGAGGCCAGGGGCAAAGTTGAGTGTTTTCCCTCAAGATACCACCCATCTTATTTTTTGATATAGGGTCTTTTACTGGGCCTGGAGCACACTCATTTGGCCAGGGTGGCTGGTCAATAATCCTAAGAGTTCTACCTGTCCCGCTCAAGCACAGGGATTACATGTAAGCACCACTGTGCTGGGATCTATAAGTGTGGGGTCTGTAGATGGACCTCTGGTCCACCTGTTTGTTTGGCAAGAACTTCACTGACTGAGCTATTTTTTTAGCCTCAGATTCTTTTATGTTTAAGTATCTGTAGAGTGGAGTGAAATAAATGAATTCATTCTTTCTCTTTGAGGATCTTTATTTTGGAAGAAATTATTACATATTCTAGTTTGGATACTTTCCCATTCTATGGTCTGAGAGAAGATGAGGTGTGTCCTCTCACATAGGAGCTAGAGGGCACAAGCCAGGTCCAATGTTGTTACAAATTCAATTACATCAGGAATAGAAGTGGGCAGAGGAGGTGGATTTGACCTGCTCCCTTTGATGAGCTGCTGGGTTCTCCTCCTCAGAGCAGATTATCTGGCTGGTTAGCTATGAAGAGCAGAAGGCACAGACTCCTGAAGAATGGCTCTCACTTTCCTGTGCTTACTTCCAAAAACCATATTAGTGTCTCCTCCTAGCTCCTTCTCCTTGAGCTCTATGAGGTGAACATTGTTCAACACATTCTTTCTAGATAGCTTTATGGTATTTTGTTTTTCTTGCTTATATTTATATTATGTCATACCTCATATTTACAAAACTATAAAATGAACAGTATTCTTTCTTGTGTCTACTATACAGCCTGACAACAAAAGCATTTCCAATCTGCATGAAGGTCTTTTAGGTATGGCTTCATGAAGTCATATCTTCAGATAAACACTATGATAAATTTGCTGTTTAACTTCCTACGTTTATTATTTTACCAATCACATATATTTCTAAATATCATGCAATATCACTGTGCATGTTTCAGTATCACCTCCTATGTATACCCCGGCAGCTTGGTTCTGTCACTAATATCTTCTTTATCCCCGTACATAGTACATATGGCTGCAGGGCATTCATTTTTCATTGCTGCATAACATTTCACTGCATGACTTTATTACATTTATTTGCCAATTCTCAAATAGATGTATATTTTTGAAGGTTGTTTTTTGTTTGCTATTTCAAAAAAAAGTTACTGCAAACATTTTTGTACTTATTTCTTTGTGCATTGTGCAAGACTTTCAAAGGTCACATTATATGCTGGGAAAATTGCTTTTTGTAAACCATGTCTCTTTTCCACTTACAAAATAGTGAAAGATTGAACTCCAAGCCTTCTAATACTAACCCACACTTTTCCCAGCAGCTTGCAGAAATGCCTCGTGTTCTGCCATTGCCAGCATTGGTAAATAGTTTTAGCCAGGTGAGAGGGCACAGTCACATGCTAATGGTGACTTTTCATGAGGTTTCTCTAATTAATTATTGTGCATGTAAATTTTCTCTGTAAATGGTCCCACCACAAGTTTTTCTTTCTTTTTTGATCCTGAAGCATTTTTGGTAAATTCTGTGCAGTAAAACTTGGGGGCATTTTAGGAATAAATATCTTCTTTTTACCATGGTGGTCTACTATGAGGGACCATGAATGACCCACACCTTATGTTTCTATCTATGTATGCCTTGGCTCATCTATCTGTGCTTTGTCTGTCACTTGCCTTCCCAGAGGCACAGAGATGAAGCCTACATCTCAAGATTTTACCCCCAATAACCCAGAACTAACATGGACGAAACTCCTGCTGCTTTCTCTACACTCTACAGTCTTGGAGGGAAGATAGCCCACACCCTACCTCCTGAGAAATTCTGCACATTGATGCATTTAAAGCTGGTATCAGGCAGAATGGACCAGGTCTAACTATGCTATAAATTCAAGAGCCCACATGGAGACACGGTGATAAGAGGGGAACTTGAGAATCACATGGGGAGTGGGCATGGAGGGAGGGAGAGGGAAAGAGGGATAGAGAGAGTGAGAGATAGAGAGACAGATGCAGAGACACAGAGATAGAAAACACTCATGATTCTCCTTCCTCAGCATTCCAAGTGCTGGGATTATAGGCAGTACTGCCATGCTTGACTGAAAGTTTTTTTATTTAATGTGCATCTATCCATTTTCACTATGATTTGTGATTTTTTATCTTGCATAAAATCTTTGCAGCTCAAGGATTATTAGAATAGTGTCCTGAAGGTTTTAACTATCTAGCTTTTGCATTTTGGCCCTTAAAGCAACAGGAATACACTGTGTAGGTGGTGTGAGATAAGGACAGCTTTCTTCTTCCTGTGGACGACCGATTTCCCTGACACCTTTATGATGCCCAATTTATTTCTAGATACTCTTGTTTGTGGCTATTGCAAGTTCTTCTTTTCCTTGTTTTCTGGTACTAGGGACTGGCACAGAGCTCAGCATGTCAGGTAAGTGCCCTGGCATTAAGTTGCATCCCCAACCCTGAGAGTTATTTTCCCTTTTTTTCAGTCAACTTTAATGCAATACAACTAAGCCTACTGAATACAAATAATTTGTTCAGTTTTGGAAAATGTTTGATATATCACTAGCACAGTTAGGATAAAAATGTTTCTAACATTTCAAAACATTTCTGTGTGATTTTTTTTTCGAGACAGGGTTTCTCTGTGTAGCTTTGCGCCCTTCCTGGAACTCACTTGGTAGCCCAGGCTGGCCTCAAACTCACAGAGATCTGCTTGGCTATGCCTCCTGAGTGCTGGGATTAAAGGTGTGCGCCACCACCGCCTGGCTCTGTGTGATGTTTATGGTCCATCTCACCACCCTTCTGGCTATAGCTAATCAACCATCTGACTTATTTCAGTATAAATCATAGACCCCCAACTCCTTTCTTCTCTCTGCTTCCTCCTTCTCCTTTTCCACATCTCTTTCCTCTATTTCCTCCTTCTCTGATGCTCTCCCTCCTCTACTTTCTCTCTTTTCTCTCTGTCTTTCTATCTAACCTTCTTCTCTTTTTCTTTAACGTAGTATATTAGGTTTGTCTTCCTTATCATGGATGACAATACCTTGTAGTAGAATAATCAGGGGACATGCTGATTACGCTATGTTTTGAGGAAGCAACAAATCAATTTCCCAAGTGGAGGCAGCATTTCCTAATTTCATTAGAAAATTTGGCAATTTTAGACTCTTTGTATCTTCAGCTACCGTGGAATCTTCAGCTGAAATTTGGCTATTTCCAAATATGTCTATAGTGTGAAGTTTTGGTTTTAATCTTCAGTTTTTTTTAAATCTCTGTTCATATTAAAATCTCATGTGGCAACTGGCACTCTGTGTGCATTGTTTTGTAAAACAAGAATCCATTTTTTTCCTGTTAAAAATTACTTCTGAGTTCTTGATAAAACCACTTTTTAGATATGTGCATTACAAACATTTTTCATTGACTTTGGTGTACCTTTATTTATTTATTTATTTTTCTTAGCAGCTTGAGAAACACATCTGCTTTTTAACTTTAATTAAGCCTAATCAATATTTTACTTACAATTCCTGTTTTGTGTATTTGAGCTGAGTCATCACCTGCGTTAGCAATACACCCTGGGTAAGATACCTTTACCTTCGTCATAAATACTTTACTCCTTAATTTCTGCTAGAAAACCAAAGTGTCTGGCTGCATTGTAACCTGCAAGAAGTTGTGTAGAATTTGCTATTTAGGTCTTTATAGACTCAATGTGGTTGTGGTAGGACTGCAGCCATCTTGATTCAGAACTGTGAAGGCAGACCTGGAATAACACTGGAGAGCTTGATAATTTTCCTACTTCACTAGTATGTTAGTTATATTAGTATATTAAGTAGTGCTGTGTCACATTATAAGTAGTCTCTCCTGGAGTTTCTTAAGTAACTGTAAACAAAGACATCTGAGTGGGTTATGGGGCTTTACTGGATCCTGGCTTCAAAGTGTGTATGGCTCGTTGACATTAGCTGAAGATAATTAGTCACATCTCATCTAGGAAGAAGACACTTTTGCCCTAATATATAATATAATATAATATATAATAATTATATATATGTATATATACATACACACACATACACACACACACACACACACACACACACACACACACACACATATATATATACTCTTTTTTTGTGAGTACAGTGATAGGGTTCAGGTTCAGTTCTGTTGACCTGTTGACTGCAAGGACAATGGTCAGTCAAGGCCTCAGTAGTTTATGCTCTGCTCTGTCATGGATATACCTTTCTGTCCTTCTTCTTTGATGGTTTGTATTGATTATCAATTGATAAGATTTAAGATCACCTAGGAGGCAAGACTCATACCCTTGAGCTAATTCCTAGTTTGAGTTAATTGAGATGGGAGGGCTTCCCATGAATGTGGATGGCACCATTCCATGGGCTGTGATCTATTTATGGGATTTCTACTATTTTTTTTAATAATTCTATATGGCTATCCAAAGGTCAATTTTAGTGAAATTTAAATTTCGATAGTATAAAACTTTCTAATTTTGTTTTTTTTTCAAAATAGTATAGACTTTTCTATGTTGCTTATTTTTGCTAAGTTAACACAAGCTTGTGAAAATTTTTTAAAAATCATGAGGTTTTGATTTATATAACTTAAATCTATAGATAATTGGGTGAAAAATCACCATATTAACATAATTGAGACTCCTACTTTATAGAATAATTTCTGCATCTCTAGTAATCTTTAATTTCTGATCATTTTCTAGCACATAATGTAAATATAATCTTAAATATTTTATAGAGTTACATGACATTACAAATTGCTTTGTGCTGGCTACTTTAAAAGATAACAATTTATTCTTATTTTATGTGTAGGGTGTGTTTGCCTGTATGTATGTTTGTGCACCATGTGCAGGCCATGCTCTGGAAGCAAGAGGGGGTGTTGGATCCTTTGGAACTGGAGTTACACACCCCTTTTAGACATCATGTGAGTGCTGAGAACTTATCCTGGGTGTTGTTCCCATCACACCAGCCCCAATGCTGACTAATTTTGACATTCAACTTGACACAACCTAGAATCACCAAGGAAAGGGTTTGTAGTGGGGAATTAGCCAGAACATTGGCCTGTGGGTATGGCTGTCAGGGGTTGTTTAGATTGTGTTAATTGATGTAGGAAGACGCAATGGTGGTTCAGTCCCCTAGACAGGAGGTCCTGAGCTGTAAAGACAGGAAAAGCCTAGCTAAGAGCATACAGGTATGCTAACTAGGATCTAGCTATTTATTCTCTCTGTTCTTTATTGTGATTGACTGTCCAAGTCCCTGCCTTTACTTTCTTAGAGTGATGGTCTGTAAACTGGAATTGTAAGCCTAATAAACCATACCCTTTCTTCCCTAAGGTGCCTTTTGTTAGGTTATCTTGTAGCAAGAAACAAAACTAGGAGATACATATTTTCAAAGTTCAAATCCGTTTTATTATAATATAACATAATTGGTATATGAATGCTAGCATTTTGTGTAGAATGTACATATGGGTGTACATGTGTGAAGGTGTTCATGCATGTGTGTGCATGCATGGGGAGGCCACATGTCGAAATTGTCTTCAGAAACTGTTCTTTATTTTACCATCAAGGTGAGTCTCTTGCTTGAATCCAAAGCTTTCTGATTTTTCTAATGTAGCCAGCTTGAATCAGAAGTCTGCATCTCAATCTCCCAAGTGATGGGTTAGCAGTGGACTTCCATTTGTATCTGGCTTTATACCGATTCCAGGGACCTGATTTCTTGTCCTCAGTCTTGCATGGCAAGTGCTTTATTCACTCAGCCATCTGCCTGTCCCTCATGCTGACTTTTAACCCTGAATCTTTGTTTACACTCACATAAATTTGAGTAGTTTTAAAGAAGATCCATCAGAACTTTCTATATGTGACCATGCCACTTGTAAATAAATATACAAATAAAGACTTCTCTGAAAAGCATGCCTTTCTCACTTAGTGTTCAGTAGAGCAGTGAGGGCTTGTATCCTTCTATTTCCCAAGCCACAAAGGAAGCATTCTGTTCCACCCTGGTTTGCATGTCAGTTGCTGGACTTGACAGGTGTTCATTATCAGGTCCACAAAGTGACTTTCTGGTGTCAGCTTACTGAGGTTTTCAAGACTAGCTGTCTTGCTGATTGGTCACAATGTCTTACATTCCAGGTTTCCTTGTTATTTTTTATTGATTGCTCAACATTATTATTTTGTTTGAGTTTGGATTTTTAAAAGCTTCCATTAAAGATGGCTGGGCTGTTTTTGGAAGACAGGAATATGTTTGGTCTTCTCAATGTTAGTTTAAAACTTCAACAGGGTAGTACTGATTAATTTTTGCTCCAAGAACAATTTACTTCCACTGCCTAGGTATGGCTCTCTGGGGTTTCCACAGACTGCTCTTGTGGTCTGTAAATATTGTCCATTTCAGTTGGTCACAGTTGAAATGACTACCTTCTCCACATAAGCTGTTGGAATTATATAGTTTACTAACCACTCCAAGTACTTTACAATCTCATGTAGTTTTATTTGCAGCAAGAGTTTAACATTAATCTGCCAACTCATGAATCTTGTGCACAGGTTCTAGGGGCATGTTTTTATACATAGTTCTTTACCTCTACAATCCCACTCTTCAACTTGCAAGTATCTGAAACTCCATTAATTAAACATGTTAGTCTTCAGTCAATAAACCACAATGTTTTGCTCAAGAGCCTCCTCCTTTGGCCATGTTCCAGGTTTCCTGTTCCTCAGATTCATAGTGCTTGTAGAACTATGTCTGTTATCCCTATTTTTGGAGTGTGTGACCGTTTTGTTCTTTGTGATTTACACCATCTAAAAGGTATTGGATGGATTTCCTCCGGTTTTCTTATTGTTTCCTGTCAAAAGAGTAGTCCAATGTTACTCCAATGGAATTGGAGCAGGGCTCTTAATGTTATTTTATTTAATTTTAGATTTATTTCATTAGTTTTATTTATGTGTATTTGTGTGTATCTGTGTGGGTTTGTACAAATGAATGTAGGTGTTACTGGATCTCCTGGAAATACAGGTGATTGTGAGCCACCAGACATGGGTGCTGGGAAGTGAACTACATTTTCTAAAAGAACAGCATGTACTCTTAACCAGTGAGCCATCTCCTTGGGTGCTTGCTGTTATTTTAAACAGTCACATTTGATATTGCTTTGTGTCTTCATCTATCAAAGTTTTTTCTAAGATCTACTCTGTGGTATTGTGTTCCCAAAAATATTGTGCAGGTAGTAAACTTATCTGGGGTCAGAGAACAGACAGCCACTAGATACAGAACCACCAATGGTAGCTAGAAAATGGGAAGAGTAAGCCATAGCAGAAGTTGAGCGGTGGTGGTGCACGCCTTTAATCCCAGCATTTGGGAGGCAGAGCTAGCCGGACCTCTGAGTTCAAGGCCACTTTAGAAACCGCTGAGCATGGCGACCCACGCCTTTAATCCCAGGGAGTGATGCAGAAGGTAGAAAGATATATAAGACGTGAAAAACAGGCACAAGAGTTAGTTAAGCATTCAGTTAGTTAAGCATTTGACTGGATTAGCGTTCAGGCTTTGGAGCAACACAGTTCAGCTGAGAGCCATTGGGATGAGGACTCAGAAGCTTCCAGCCTGAAGAAACAGGATCACCTGAGGAACTAGCAAGGTGAGATAGCTGTGGCTTGTTCTGCTTCTCTGATCTTCCAGCATTCACCCCAATAACTGGCCTCAGGTTTGATTTTATTAATAAGAACTTCTAAATTCTCTACACTTCTCCTAAATTGTAATAATTTTTCTTGGTATTTTTTCAGTAGTTTATGAATGTCCCAGTTTTTCTGCGTTAAGGAGGGCTCTTCTTTCCCTTTTGAAACCTGATAGGTTTTACTTCTTGTCTCAAAGAGCACTCACATGAAGATAAATAGAAACAGTAGCAACAGGATACCTTATTATAATTTAACATTTTGATGATAATGTTGATGGCAGTCATCATTGGGCTTATTAATAATTTGCATCTCTTATGAGTGTATTGCAGGTGACAACATGGGAAGAGAGTCTTAGAGTTCAACTTGTAAAATCAGCCTAGATGCAGATTTCTCCCTCCATCTTCCCAAGTGTCTGTTGGGAGTCCAGCTCATTGGGGTAGCATTTTTCCAAGTGCTGGGTAAGGAGTTAGAAATGTAGTTGTGATTAACCAACGTGGGATGTATTTATTCACTGTTTTTCCTCCTTAAATTGGGGCTGACTTTTTCTGTATATACACAAAATAGGTTCCTTCTTCTTTTATCTGTTAATGTAATACTTTACATTGTTAGGGCTTTTAATAGTGTATCACCTCAACCAATTGAGAGTGTGCCAACCTGGTCATGACTTACTGTTTAACTAGGACACAGATTTCGGTGTGAACACCGCCCCCCCAACATATATTTATAAACAGTTATGTGCGACATGCTGTGGTGCTCCAAATTAAAAACAACACAGCAATAACAGAAATTGTCACTTTCCTGTGAAAAGGAGTTGATGTAAATTATACTATGTTAACTTTTGAATACTGAAGTCCTTGTCCTTTCTGAACTCATGAATGTCAGTGAGCTAGTGACTGGAGTGGCTTTTGAATGTTGGGGTTGTCACTTTTTCTGCTCTGCATTGAGAACACAATCGGAGAAACACCTGTTTGAGGAATCCAGCTGGAGCTGAGAAACTATGTTCCTCTTTCTGTTGTGTTTTAGTTCATGTGGCTAGTGGATTAGTTGTTTATTGGTTCAACATTAAATCGAAATGAAAGTCACTATAGTCTCAGTTATTTTTCTGGGTAGTTTGAATTTAGATTAGGTGTAAGACAAATTGCCAAATGGTCTTATTAATAAAAAACCTGGAGTTTTTGGGGTGAAAACTGAGAAATCAGAGGAACAGGAGAAGCCACAGCCAACCTCACCATCCCAACTCTTTAGCCAAAGAGAGAGCTACTTCCTGTATATCCATACTTATATACCTTTCTGTCCTGGCCCTCTTACTTCCTCTCTCTGCCCAGGTACATCACTTCTTTACACCCAGCTCTATCACTTCCTGTCTGTCTGTACTGACCTCCAGACCTCTATGATTAACTAGTGCTGGGAATTAAAGGTCTGTGCCACCATGCCTGGCTCTGTTCCCAGTGTAGCCTTGAACTCACAGAGATCCAGGTGAATCTCTGCCTCTCGAATGCTAGGATTAAGGGCATGTGCTACCACTGCCTGACCTCTATGTTTAATATAGTGGCTGGCTTTTTCCTCTGATCTCCATGCAAGCTTTATTTATTAAAACACAAATAAAATATCACCACAATTAGGCTTCTCTAGACTAACTTCACTGCATACTAAAGTGAAATTGATCTATAATTGTTTCTAACAATTCTCTGACATTGACTCAAAATGTGTGTGTGTGTGTGTGTGTGTGTGAGAGAGAGAGAGAGAGAGAGAGAGAGAGAGAGAGAGAGAGAGAGAGAGAGAGGCAGGGGGGGGAGGGAGGGAGAGAGAGAGGGAGAAGGTCATATGTGTGTGGCATATGCCAACATGGAGAGGAGGCCATGTCAATACAGAGGCCAGAGAGTATGGTGATATTTTATCTGTGTGCTCCAATAAAGTTTATCTGAGGATCAGAAGAAAAAGCCAATCACTATAGTAATCATAGAGGTCAGGCAACAGTAGCACACACCTTTAATCCTATCACTTGGAAGGCAGAGATCCGTCTAGATTTCTGTGAGTTCAAGGCCACACTGGGAACAGAGCCAGGTATGGTGGCACAGACCTTTAATTCCCAGCACTAGTTAATCATAGAGGTCTGGAGGTCATAACTTTAATATATATGTAACATAACTTTAATCCCAGCACTAATCATGAAGGTCTAGAGGTCTGTATAGACAGACAGGAAGTGACAGAGCTGGGCAGGAAGAGGAAGTGATGTAGCTGGATAGACAGAGGAAATGAGATGGAAGAACAGAAAAGTATATAGGTGTGGGTAGACAGGAAGTAGGTCTTTTTGGCTGAGGATCTCCAAGTGGTGAGACTGTGGCTGGCTTCTTTCTGCTTTTCTGATCTCTTGGGTTTAACCCCAATATCTGGCTCTGGGTTTTTATTAATAAGACAATTTAGCAATTCACCCTATAAGAGGGGGATGTCAGGTGTCTCTGTCACTCTAGTTTATACCTTGAGAGAGGTCTCTCACTGAGTCTGGAGTTAGGCTGGACCTTGCAAGATACTGTAGCTCCCCATCTCTTCCCTGCACAGTGCTGGACTCACAGGCACAGATGCATGCCCATTTCTGGCTTCCACCAAGGCTACTGGACACACACCCATGTTTTCACGTTTGAGTTGCATTGTTTTTCTTATCTTTCTTCTGTGTTTAAAGTTTGGTATAAGTTTCTAACAAAACTACTTAGGTGTGTTATTTTGCTATTTTTCTTCATGCTTCTGTAGATGGGAAGGTAAGTTTTTATTTACTGAATATATTTCTTTAATGATCATAGATTAAGATTTTTCTCTTTCATCTTACATTACTGCTGATAAGTTATAACTTCCTAGAAGAAGTTATCTTTATCTGAGTTTTCAACTATATCACAGTAAATTTATTTATAGCTTCATTTTGTTTTGGGGCCTCTTCTATCATTTTACTTTTATCCTCCTTATCAATCCCCAATTTTTATTGATATTCAACATATTTTCCTTGAATTCTGACAGAATTTAGTGTCTTTTAGTTGCCTTTCCAAGAATCAGTGTTTTGGTTTTTGTTTTTTGTTTTTAATTTATGGGTTGTATTTTTCAGTTCTCTGAATTTGCCTTGCTTTATTTTTCCCCTCCTTCAATATCCTTATATTTTAGTTTTAGTTTTCTAGCTTCCCAAGATAATGTTGTGATGGTCTCTGATTTATGCCTCTCATTTCCAAACTATGCTATTTTTTAAAGAAGAGCTGACATTGTAAATATTTTCCTTTACCTCACAAGAAGACCTCAAAGGGCCCTGGAGCAGAAAGGGGCTTGCTCCCCTTGGTGGTCCAGCACCGAAGACTGTGTCTTTCCGTGCACTGCTTGGTCTGCCCTGTACATCCAGTGCTCGGTGTCTGCAGAGGTCAGCTTTCACCAGTGTTCCGTTGTTGTCTTAGTTTTCTAGGTATTAAATTGAGGGACAATAACATTGGTCAAGTCTCAAGATGGCATGGACCAGTGGCGGTGCCTGAATTAAGTCCTCATTCCCTGCACCAAATGTCCCAAATGCACCACACTTGGGGCAGCAACAGCTGATCCTAGTGAGGTCTCACCCAGTCCTCATCCTTAGTACCAGCTCCACAACCAGCTCAGCTTGAGCTGCGTGCAGGAAGAGTGCTAAACTTTCCAGCTCCTGCTTCGCCTCCCCCGCCGCACCCAGACTCCCCCCTTCCCACACACTCTTTACCTGATCATCTACCCTTCCTACCAACATTCCTTCTCCTCACTACTACTGCACCGCTGCCAGTCTAGGCTTCCGGTATCATTAAGGTTTGCTTCTTGTAGCAGGACTAATGTAACCCCAGTGACGGACCCTATTCCCCTTGTCTACAGTGAAGCTTCAGCTCCATCATCTTTGTTTTGATGGGTTGTTCCTCCTTGGGCTGGCAGCTGTGGGCCAGCTCCACTTTGGAAGTCTAGTAAATGTCTTTGTTATCTAACCTAACCGGTTGCCACCAAACCTTTGACAAAGTTTGAAAGGCTTTTCAAGACTGCCTTTCCTTGGACAATCTCCTTCAAGCCTTGAGTTGAGCACCTTAGAGTTCTCTTTTTATCTCTAAGTAGCTCTCTAAGCATAACCAGTATATACTCAATTCCAAGTAATATGAAACCACACCTGGTTTTTCTCCTCCTCCTCCTCTTCCTCCTCTTCCTTCTTCTTTTCTTTCTTTTTCCTCTTCCCCTTCCTCCTCTTCCTTCTCCCCCTCCTCTTCCTCCTCCCTCCTTCCCATCTTCCCTCCTTCCCTCCCATCCCCCCCTCTCTGTTTTTCTCTCTGTCTCTCCTGGGCTCTTGCTACCTGGTACTTTCAGGCTTCCTGCCTCAGCCTCCAGGTTCTGGGACTATAGATTTTACCACCAAATCAGTATGTTCTCTTTCTTCTGTACTTAAAAAAAAAATTATCACACAAAGGATTACACTTTATTGTAGCACTTGGGGCATATTTTCTAAAAAAAAAAAAAAAAAACATATAAAATTATTAATCCTATTTTAACAGTGAATTTTCTACAAATGGCAAGAGTTCCTCTGTTATAGCCCATGTTACTATGCAAGAATTAGAGATGGGGATGGCATAGTAAATGTATTGTTTTGCTTAATACAATAAAATACAAGCCACAAAAAACAAATGTTGGGCTGCCTCAGGGTAAAGTCACATGCTATGCAAATCTTAAAGCCTCAGTTTCATCCCCGGAACCTACATAAAGGTCCAAGAAGAGAACCAGTCCCATGAAGTTGTCTTACAACCTCTTCAATGAGCACCATTGAACACACCTCCCCCCCCCAATACATGAACCAAATATATTTAAATTTTACCTTACCAAATGTCATCGCAATGAGACAGAAAACAAGTGTAGATCAATGTAGCTGAGCTCTAGTGGCTGTGGTGTAGAAGATGCCTACCCACTCTAGCTTCTTCTCCCTCAGCTCACCAGGTGCTTCTCCTGAAGCTGCTTAATGTACAAATTTTTCCTTTGGCATTTCACTCTTGCTATAATTTAGAACCCTATGTGCTTCCTAAATATCTTCTTATAATGTTTGTCTATTTAGAAATAAAGCTTCATGTTTAGAACAGAAATGTATTATTAAAGAATAAACATGCTTATCCAGGTAACTCATCTATTAGGACTGTTATTACTGATGTTAGATTGTGTGTATGTGTACACGCTTATGCTGATGAGTGTGGCTCACAGGAATAACAGTATGTATGTTGTGTGGTCAGAGGACAGCTAAGGCATTGGTCCATGCCTTCCTCCCTGTTTTTGATAGGGACACTTGTTTGTCTCTGCATGTGCCAGACTAGCTCGCCCGCAGATTCCTGGGAATTACCTTGCCTTCTGTTTTACAATAGGAGTACAAGGATTGCATACATGTGTGTGACTTTACATGGAATCTGGGATCTGAATTCAGGTCCCACACTTGCTCAGCAAGCATTTTCCACACAGCATCCACTCATCCTTGACTGTTACTGCTTTCACTAGTTACCAAGACACAATTTTGTAGATCTCAGGTGTTGTATTTATTTGCCTATTTTCCTGCTAGTGGATGGTTTAGGGAAAATAGGATCTAGCCATAGTGCTCAGACTCAGAATACCCATGCTTTCCTTCTCTGTCAAGGTCAAAAATTTCTAATTCCCTCTTGACTCATGAATAATTTCAAAACAACAACCATATCTTAGAAAATGTATGATGGCGGGGCAGTGCTAGACATGAGACTCAGTTGTAGAGTACTTGCCGGTATACACTCAGTCCTGGCTTTGATCCCTGGCATCTCAGAAACTAAGTTGGAATGACTGCCATGTGTTTTTAAGGGTCACTTGTGTTGCTTAATGCATTAGACAGTTTCAACGCCTTTCTCTCATCCTTGCAGACAATCTGTATTCTTTAATTTTGGGTTTCAGGGTTCTAAGAACTAAGTATTACAGTCTGGGTTTTATTCCTGCTACCCTTCCTTCCCCCAGAAGTTCATATATTAGAAATATATAGGGTTTTTAGAAGATAAATCAGGTTGAATGGGTCCTAAACCAAGTCCTCACATGGCTTTGTAAAAAGAAAAGGGATAATTTTCTCTTCCTTCACCCATGCACAGATATGGTGTGTTCATACACATAGACTGGGATAGCACAGAATCAACATGAGACCTTATGATGATGTTTACCTTGGGGGAACCTCAACTTTGAACCCTACAGCTCACAATACTGTGAGCAATGGTTTCCTGTAAGTAGAATTCTGTTATAGTAACTCAAGTACTAACTTGTTAGTTATTTTACTATTTGAATGTTTAATTATGTATCTGTATATACGTATACACACATGTGAAAACAGACCAAGAGACACACAGGTAAATAAGCAGACACACACATGCATACATACACATGCCTACAGAGATACACACACACACACACACACACACACACACACACACACACACACACCTACCTCTCTTTCTTTTTCTGGAGCTTTCAGTAACCCAAAGACCTATATTAATTTCCACATGTGATTTTGAGTTTGTCTTCTGTAAATGTCTGTCATATTTTGCATTAACTGTTTGGAGAAAGACTAAGTGCATATATAGTTTAGAATTCTAAGATTCCTTATAAAATGCTTCTTTCAAAATTATGGAATAAATCTTTTATTCATAATAAAGGTTTCTGGCCCTGTCTGCTTTGTCTGATACCTGTAAAGCCGCATTACCTTACCATTAACTAGTAATTTCCTTGTATATAATTTTCAACATTATAATCATCATTTATGTGCCATTAAGTTTTACATGTATATCTTTTAACAATTTTATTTCTAAAACCCATTTTTGCAGGTTTATGTGTATGCTGTCAATCCTGATAGACTATGGACTCTCCATTTGTCTTACTTTTTCTATGATTTATTTTTTACCTTTATTTTTATTTTATGTATATGAGTGTTTTGACTTTATATATGCATATGAATCACATACAGACCTGGAGCTTGCTTGATGATTACAGAAGGGCATCAGATCCCATGGGACTGAAGTAACAAGTGATTGTGAGCTACCATGTGGGTGCTGTGAACTGAACAAGGGTCCTCCGGCAGGGCAGTAAGTATTCCTAACTGCCGATCCATTTCTCTGGCCCCTTGTTCTGCCTTATGATCTTCAAACTTAGTTCCTTTGTATTTCATTTTCTTCAATGTGTAGGTTCAAGAATTTCTATGCCCTATAGTTTTTTAGTGATTTTAATATTTTAACATCCATGTGTTTGAAATGTAATAATCTCTGAAGATCTCTGTCCATCTGCATTGTTCATCACATAAAGGGTTCAGACCTGTCACTTTCTTTTTCTTTCCTGAACTACATGTTACTGTTGGAATGGTGTATTTCAGGATTATTCTATGACCCTTAACCAGCTAATGAAAGCAGAGAAATACACAGGATAGTGGAGTGATGTACAAGGAAACCCAACTTTCATCAAGTCGACATCTCATTTGCTTACACACTGTTAACATTTTTGATCATTTGTCTTTAAGTCATTAGAGTCCTTAAGCCAACTTTCGTCTTTCTGATCTGCTTTTTACATTTAGATCTGCCATTACACATAAAAAAATTTAGGCTGGGCCTTATTCCAGTCAGACTTTTAAGTTAGTCTTTGGCTCTCTTTTCCATCACTTGCCTAATTTTTTTCCAAAGGAGTTCACGTTAGTTCTGTTGTTCTTTTATAGGTGATCTCTTCTTTAATTACAGCTACTAGGATGTGTTCTTTTTCTTCTGTATCCTCAAGTTTGTGTGTGTGTGTGTGTGTGTGTGTGTGTGTGTGTGTGTGTGTGTGTTATTGTGTTTATGTTTATGTGAAGAGACAGGGTTTCTCTGTGTAGCTTTGGCTGTTTTGGAACTTGCTCTGTAGACCAGGCTGGCATCAAACTCATAGAGATCCTCCTGCCTCTGCCTCCTGGGTGCTGGCATTTAAGGTGTGCACCACTTTTACCAGGCTTGATCACTTTTCTTGATGAAGTTCGAGGATTCTAGCTGCATTTGGGAATTTCTATTCCAATAAGCCAGTCTGAACATGTTTCAAGTCACACATGCTGTTTCTGTGAGGCCACCACACCTGCTGAGCTGTCTTAATACAGCTTCCAGTTTGTTTAACAAACTCCTATAATTTTCAGGGCTTTTGCTTGTAGGGTTCCTTGGGTGAGCTTGTAGGGTTTCTTGCTTAAGGTTGGTCTGAGTTGGGGCTGGGAGATAAGGTGGGCTTTGGTTATCTTCTTTGTTTTGCTTATTTAAATTCCACTGATATTATATGTGCTGGATGAAATGTTATATACCAAGTTTGTGTTATGTTTATGACTAACTCCAGTTGCACCTTTGGGCATGACTATGAAGGTTCATTGAGGCAGAAAGACCTACTGATAAATGGGACAGCATCATCCCAAAGGCTAAATTCTAGGACTGGATGTAAAAGAAAACTCTCTCTGCTTCCTGACTGCAGATCCTCCAGCTGCCTCATGCTCCTATTCACTGACTACTCTGACACGGCTGACTGCTTCATTTAGCTGTGTGCTCTTTATCTGGCATACAGTAGGCACAGAATCAATGCTTAATGGAAGAAAAAGTAGTTCTGTCTGTTATAGAAGTTGCAGTGTCATCAGATGAAGTCTTCTAGGTGGATTCAGAAGAGACTCGTGTAATGAGCTGTAAGATATTTTACCACAATGATGAGAATTGTAACTAACATAAAATTCCCAGTCTACTATGTTCCTTAATCCACCAAGTCCACCACCATTTAAAAAATATTTCTGCAGTAAATTTCCATTGAGTTTACATTATTTTATAACATTTGACAGGAGGAAAAGAAAAGGCCCAATATTTACCAAGTGACTAGATGTAATAGTCATGGTCTGAGTGCTTCAAACGGTGCTTTTGAAAAGTTTGACTGTTTGAAAATTTATGTCTTCAGGAATGAGTTGTGGCCAGTAAATTTCAAAGAAAAAGGAAGGTTGGTAAATCAAGAACAACTTATAGACACAGAAAAGAGATGAGGCTTTCTTTTAGGGCCTTATAAACCAGTAAGTGAGAAAAGAGTATCAAAGACAACATTAAATTATTTCAACTTTAATTTATTGCTTTCTAGACAACCTTAGTTATACTTTATGCTGCCTAATAAGTAGGCAGGAGTAATGAGCCTTTGACTGACAGGAGGTGTTTTTCTGTCTAAAATGATGGGTTCTCTTCTCCATTTCTCTACACTATGTGGTTTTGAAGAGTTATTTCTATTCAGTTGTTATAAATTTAATCTTTCTCTAAGGAAATTTTCTGGATGAACTCATTAAAAACAGATTTTGCTCTATAATAGACTATTAGTTTCAGGTGACAAGAAGAATGCCATTTAAAAATGTCTTCAAACTCCCCTTGTTATTGTGTAACTAACAAAACACTGGCATACAGCAGGCGCAGAATCAATGCTTAATGGATAAAAGAGTAGTTCTGTCTGTTATAGAAGTTGCAGTGTCAGCAGATGAAGTCTGCTAGGTGGATTCAGAAGAGACTCGTGTAATGAGGCTGTAAGAACAGGAGTGGGCAGTGCTCCCTTCACAGAGGGGCACTGGTTGTTGAGAATACTATGGGGAAGTGATGTGTGGGGCTCAGAGATCACAGGGCCACTGCATACTGCTTTAGGTCCTTCTTGAGATTTTCATCTTGGACACATCCAGTAATTCTAAGTATGTATAATGCGTGTGTCTGTTCTCCAAGTAAGGATATAAAAGAAGGGAAAAGAAGCAATTTCTGCAGTGGAAGTAGACATGGGAAACGAATGGACATTATTACAAATTTTCAATTCTACAAAAGAGTATCAAGGAATTGTTGCCCTGGAAGGGAGCTGAGTTTCTTGGTCAGCTAATCTGGCAGCTTCCAGATCAGTTGGAAATATTCTTTCCATACAAGGTCCTCTATGGTTGTTTGTCACCAAAGGACATGCTCCAAGAAGAGGCAGATCACTGACATGACAGTTACTGTGATGTTAATGGTAGTTTACTGGCCTGGTTATCCATACCGTGTCCTAAACTTTCTGTAGTGTTGATCATGTTTCATTTACTTTTTGTCTCCAACCTGAAGCACTCTGACAGATAGAAAATTCATATTTAATAAGTATTTGCTGAAAAAAAATGTCAAAGGAGGCCTGTTCAAGTGAGTAGCACAGCTAGACAGAATCCTGGGAAACGACCTTGTTACATCTCAGAAAAATGAATGTCAGACTAAGCAACTGGGAAGTCAATATTGATTTATTTTGTTTCATGCAAACTTTTCCATGTTTATTTCATAAACAATGAAATCTCCATGGATAACTTCTTAACACCTAGCAAAGCCTTCCAGAACAGTCTTAACCAAGTGTTTCCTATGTGTGGTATTCTGGAAGTTTTAAAATTACTTTGAGGAAATACATTTTTTTTCATTCCCAAGCCAATTGGTTATTTAAAATCATATAAAGACACAATGTCAATGGGACTATCCAATGGTAGCTTTGAAGACAGAGGTTAGTTTTGATGTTACTTGATTTTTCCTTGATTATAAAGGCCATAAGACAGTTATCCAATTATACGTCCTTTGTACATGTTGCTTAGCTGTTCTTTGCCCAAAGGTCATAGCAAGAGGAAGAGACTGCCATGCCCCTCATTTTGGCAACAACCTTTGCCATGGGATGCAGGGCTGGGTGTTGGGTTGAGTGGCTTTCAAACAGAAGTTACAGCAAGCTCGTCTTTAGGCCTGTTAGCAACGGCATGTGACTCTGGGGTGTCAATGGTGGCCCTTCCTTCTAGTCTGGACAGTTGCACATTTTTCTTAGTTTTTGAATTTTCCCTTCTTTGTGATATCACATGGATTCTGAAGCCGCATTTACCACCCTTTACTTGCTGACCATCTTCACAAAATCCTAGAAACTGCTGGATTTTATTTTTTCTTAAGATAAATTCCATATTTTACATTTCAGTTTATATATTTATTGGGCAGTACTGACTTTCCTTCTTCTCACACTGTGGAGAGGCATTCCTGACTGCTCATGTCAGTCTGGTTTTATAAGAGCTAGAGTTGCTCACATTTGAGAGATGTCAAATAGTTTTAACCCTAAGATGGAACCTTTTAAACATTGTTAGGTCTGACTGATGCTAAAGAAATAAACTTTCTCTGAATTAACATGAATTTTTCTACCCTGTTGTCAAATACCATATCCAAGATTATCCAAACCCATGTCTTGCTACAGCATAACTCCTGGTTCCTGGTGTGGGGACATGCCACTTTAACAGAATATTTAGTATGAACTGCATAGTGTTTTAATTTTTGAGTATACACAATGCCACAACACACACACACACACACACACACACACACACACACACACACACACATAAAAGAAATCAACAACTTGGAGTTTATATACATATAAACAGCCTTAAAAATTAGGCCTCGAAATGAAAAATGCATTTTTGTTATACTTTATCAAATACTTTTTCTCAATTTTTTATTTTACTTACTAGTTTTTATTACACTAGTTATATGATCCAATATCAAGGTCGATCTGGATTCACCCATCTCACCTTCCCAAGTGCCAACCACACCAGGCTGCAAGTTCATGTTCATTCATGTTCAAGATAGACAGTGGAACCAGAATTCATTCTGATTTTATTCTTTTATCTCTGCCCGTGGCTTTCTCCTATCCCCTCACCCACAGTCAGAACTTTAAAAAAAATAAAATTAGTTTAAAAAGTACCTTGACTTTGCTTTACAACCTTTTCTGGCTTTTCCATTCAGCTGAGACTGAAGTTCCAAATTCCTGGAGCTCTTCCCTTCTGGATCCTGCTTCTGTCTCCCCTTACTGTTCCTGCTGGTCTCCCAGTGTCCCCTCTCAGCACAGGGTGCCACACTGGAGTCTTTTCTGCCTTGTGCACACACCCGGTTTTCTGGGTTCCATCTTTTCTGTTGTTTATTGTTCTTTCTTTGTGTTCTGAATTGTTCTTCTACCATGGCTTCACCGGACTTCTTTATTCTCTTCCTGAAGTCTAAGGCACAATGTCTTTCAGATTATCCTTGTCTACTCATTATAAATGAGTAATCCTGTGTGGTATTATATCTACTTATGCCTTATGTTTAGTATTTCCAGAATAGTCTTTGCTTCATTATTTGCTTATTTTTCACTTTCACGCAGACTCTAAGCTCTATGAGGACAAGGCTTAATGTTACTGCTTTCAACCACATTGCATGGCCTGTCCCAATATTGTTTTTGGCAGGATAAAGTATTCAGTAAATACATGTTCAGTAAATGAATTCTCTTGAAAGAGTTGTTTTATGTGTTTGGTAGGCTGCCTTGATAGTAATCTTGCTTTGAAGTAATTACTTTGTTTCAAAAAGCATGTGTGTTGTGTTCAGTATTCAGAAAGAGTAATCGGTTGAATATACATCTTCCCTTGGCTTGTAATGTGCTTAAAACTAATTGCAGCAACAAAGCTTTAGGGACAGCATCAGCATCAAGGGTACATCACTTTTGCAGCATTGGAAGCCAGGTAGCAGTACTGCCCAAATCTTCTTCTAATGATCTTCTTATAATTACCAATCCCTAATAAAGGTTTCAGCTGTTTCCTGTGACTGAAATCTGCTTAACCATGCAGAATTATTTTTTTCTCTTGTACGTGTGTGTGTGTGTGTGTCTTTATTTAGTGGGGAAATTGTAGAAAGGGAATCCTGAGAAGGGAGGGAGCGTTCTTCAGGCAGGTGGGGAAGAGGGTAATGGAATAAACCTGACAGGAAAGCAGAGTAGGGGAGGTGACTACTGGAGGGGACATGGGGAGGGAGGTGAACTAAAGAGAACAAAATGTAATTACATATATTTATGATGCAGAATACTTTGGCTTGGCATTCTAAAGACTAAAATTGTTCTTTGCCCACTTGGAATTTGGGAACTATTAGTATACATTTGTACATATGAATATCAGATTCTTGTAGAAATTCCAATTCATTATACACATGAATTCATAATAAAATTAAAATTTGAATCCATGGTTTTATATCTCTACCTGGAACCTCAACATTTATGGATACCCATGCAATGGATTAGAGATATTCATGTATCTATTGCTTCCCCAGTAAATTAAATGTATTTATTCTAGTCAAACTTAACCTGAGATAGATCTAATATTTTTATAGCATCTTCAAATACACACAATAGATACTTTTCTAAGACACATGATGTGTCCAAGCTGGGGTTAGGGGCCTCAGGATGAAGCTCTATTGGTGAAGTGCTTGCCTAGCATCCACAAAGCAAATTGGATGTACAGTACCACATAAATCAGGTATGGGAATACATAACTATATCCATCACAGCACCTGCATCTATGGCTCAGGGAACATCACATGTGGTGGAGGGAATGGTGGTGATAAGATTATAGGAAGCAGAATGTCAGGAGAACTGCTGTGAAGCAGCCTCTCCTAGAAACGACTGCATGAAAAAAATTTAAACAGTGGTATTGTCACTAGAGATGCTAATGCATATGAGTAAAAATCTCATGGGGGTCACACTCCTGGCCAAGGAACTATAGGCAACTGGTGACTGCTGAGAGAGGAAGAGTTAGCCTGTCCCAGGGATGAGCTCCTTAATTGGTTATCCAATACAGATGGTCAGTCCTGCATTTATATACACACATACAACGAAACAGATGCAGTAGGTTGTGTTTATAGACACACACACTTACCTGTAGTGATAATAGTAAGGGAAGAAGAGGCTGTCAATTTGAGACTGAGGGGGACATGGAAGGCATTGGAGGGCAGGGGCTGGGGGCTGTGCTGAAGGGATGGGTATAGTGATGGTCATTGTATTTTAAAATGTACATATAAAAAAATAAGTAGATGCCAGAAGGTCAGAAGTCAAGATCATCCTCTGCTACATATCGGGTTCAAGAAGAGCTTGGGTTATGTGAGATTTTCCTTGTTGCCCAATCCACCTAATGTGAAAAACTTGAGTAGAGTCTACCATGTGAATTATTGGTGGACAATGGCTGTTTATCTGGACACTACATATCCCATTAGCCTCTCTCTTGGACTCAAGTAGTCCCTGAGACCAGTCAAATCTGTGCATAGCCTTCAGTTCATGGTATGAGGTGTCCTCAGTGTTCTCTTCCTCAGCATTCCTTCTGAATATCTGATATTGGTATATTTGAAAAGTAGGTCCAAAGAATGGAATTGGGCTCCCTGAATCATAGCCTGTGTGTGTCTTACCCCCACAAAGCCAAATAAATGCACATCAACTTAAACTCACATTTTGTTATGATATTGAGATTCTGTGCCAACAATAGTTATCTACCAGCTAAAAAGAATATGGCATCGTTATGTATATTACATCATTTGTATCTACTTATGTTATTATAGTACTTATTTTTCATACATTTTACATATGAGAAATGTGAAAAACAAAAAAGATTTTGAAGGGTTGAGCAAATTTACTCAGATCACAGAATAGAGTAGCTGATAACTAAACCAAATCTAAGGTTTTACTTTTCATATATGAGTTAAAGTATAGACCTCAAACTAACCCCAGTGCATGTTTTTAAATAAAGTTTTATTGAGTTACTGGCACACTCATTACTCTGTGTACTATCTCAAATTGCTCAGTTACTACTGTAGGACAGATAAATAAATGGATCAGAGTCCATACAACTTGCAAAGCTTAAAATACCTGGTATCTAGCTGACCTGTATATTATAGTATGTTCTACTGAATTCCCAGGGTAACTCGCAGCATACTGGATACAATGAAAAGGCAATTTTTAATTTTATATTAGTATGTCACCCCATACTAAGTGGAATTTAGGAAAATATTAACTTCATGTTTCTACTTTTTGTATTTTTCTGTTCTATAATATGCTTCATGAATCAACTCCTTCTTATCTACCTTTTGGAAGTTGATAATCCAGCTTTTCCTTTTGCTCCTGACATTACCTCCCAGAGGAGTTTAGGAGGCAAGCTGTAAGGTGAAGTGGTGAAAAACTACTCATGTGTTTTTCACTTCCTTATCCTTATACCATTGATGAGAAGAAGAACACATAGGTGAGTTTGTAGTTTGTTCCTGTAGATTCTATCCCACAGTGTCCAATCCATACCCAGGAGAAGAAGAGATAAGACCCAGTGTTTCTCTGAAGTCAGAAAAGGTTTTCTTTTTTGTTGTTAATTTGATTATTTGTTTTTAATCCTTTCTGCCTAAAACATTCCTATCTTTAGCAAGGGCCAGTAGTGCGCTTGTCCCTGCTGAGAGCAAAGTCAGGACCAAAGGATCAGCCTGGGCCCTCTGGGGAGACCTTACTTACCCCATGTGATCTTTTTTTTCAAACTCATTCTTAGCACTTTTTATACATTGCCACAAAGATATGTGAACCATGTGTGAACCAATAACTACACTGTTGGCACAGCCCAGGTCCCAGCTTTTCCATGTATGTTTTGTAGGTGTACATTGTCTTATCAATTCTTTCCCACTTTTGTATAAGAAGGTACTGAAGAATGCTAATATATAAATATCTCTAACTCCACCATAATTTGTTTTTAAAATTGTATAGCATCATTAATACTTAAGCTATCAATAATCAAAGCTAATTCTATCAACATAGGTAATCTGATAAATAATATTGCTATAACAATGTAAGACAACTCTTGAATCTACAAGAGAAGGGAAAAAAACAAAGCACTTCATAGCAGGAAATTTTATTCCTAATGCAGTTAGCTTTGCATTACTGCAACAAAATAACACAGCTACTTCAGTGAAATGACAAGGCTTACCTTGCTCAGCATGGCCCTGGCATCATGATGTCACTCTCATGAATACCAATGGCAGCAGTGTGTCTCAGGGCTCATGGCCACACGATGAACTGACACAGAAACAAAGGATGAATGGAGCCAGGCTAACACCTCATGTGAACTCAAGGTGGCTGTATGAGAACTACCTAGTAATGGAGTGCACGTTGGCCAGTGATCTAACAACTGGACTCATTTCTGGAAGGTTGTCTAGCCCAGCAGAATTCTGGAGGAAGCAATCCACATTCACATCACAGCATTTCTTCATGGTAAATTGCAGTTATCATTTACTTTATCAAGCATTGTGGAGATAAATCAGTGGGTAAGGACTTGAGTTCCTAACATACATGTAAAAGAAGGGAATGGCTACATGTGCCTGTATTACCAGCAGTAGAGAGCAGAGAGAGGAAGAACCCAGGAACTTCCCAAAACAGCAGTTGTTGGGTTCAGTGAGAATCTGTCAGGGTAAAATGAGGTGGAAGTAATAAAGCAGGACACTTAACACCCTCTGATAGCCTCAGCACATGCAGAACTACACACACAGATAGAAACACCACATCACACCACCACACTACACCACACCTCTATGCACACACATTATCTCTGTTTCACACACAGTCACATACACATAGGAAACTGGCCTTGTCATATAACACAAAGGAAACATCATTTTTTTAATTTATATGAGGAAATGTCAAATATCAGAAAAAAATACCAAGTTATTCTTTTTTAATAGACTGCTAAGTAAATATGGGGCAGAATTAAATGGCAATACTGTTGCTTTTCACTTCTGAGAATAAATCCCAAAGATGCTCACATATCCATGTGTCAAGCAGCATTATTTGCAATAGCTAAGCTATGTGATCAGCCCAGGAGCACTGGCGGATATGCAGAGGAAATGTGGAGACATGTGTAATGGAGTGGGACTCATCATAAAGAAGAAAGCCATTGTGTTGTTGCCATGGAAGTGGAAGCAACCGGAGACCATCATGGTGAATGGAATAAGCCAGACTTCCACGGAGTCTGACCTCCCAGGATTCATTTCATATGCTGAAGTCAATCAGGAAACTAGGACTTGAGTATGAAGCACAGACTGTTGGGATAAGCAAGATGAAAAGCAGCAGAGGGAGGGTGAAATGGGAGATACAGGGATGAATGCTACTTAACACAGTACGTGTGCACAGAAATGCCGTAACAAAACCTGGGCTTTGTGTAATTAATGTACAATTACTAACAAAGAGATAGTGCTGTTAGAATTTGTTTTTTATTAACTCTTTATTATTGAGATTTTCTACACACATACAATTTAAAATGATCATATCCACCACACATTTCTCCCAACCAACTCCTTCGTTTATCACCCACGAACACATCCCACTCCAAAGTTCGTGTCTTCTTTTGTTACAGCTTGATGTGTGTTTGGGTGGACAAAACCTTAGGATGTCTGTCAAATGACTGCTGAAGTGTTTCATAAATCCAGGGGGACCTCAGTTCTTAGTAACTAGCCCTTCTCACTTTTCCTGAGTTCCAGCTACCATAGTCCTACATCAGCTTGAAGCTGAAGGATTCTCTCTGTTGCAGTTGCTATGAAAGTAATAATGGAGTGAGAAGGAAGATTTCCTGTTCTTCTACGAGGAACATGAAATACCCTCCCCAGTTTTCTTGAAAAACCAGTGTAGATTCCAGAAAAGACTTCTCATACTTAGTGTTATTTATAAGTGGCACAATGTTACTCATTAAGTAGTGCTGTTTACCATGTGAGAAAAGCCATGAGGCACAACAAAACCCACTATGAGAGTTTATTAAGGAAAGGGAACAGATGGGATGTACATAGGCCTATGGGATGACCTTGTAGGAAGACAGGGAGGAGTAGGTGGGACCTGCTTTTATAGGTTCCCCTACACATGTGCATATGGGCTTACATAGCTATGCCACACATGTGCATAGATTGTGACATCACGCTGCACATGGATTACATAAGACATAAGGCCCTAGGATGACTAAGCTTCTTTCCTGGCTACTGGACAGCACATGTGCAGTGATGTAGTGTGAGAGTAGCTAGGAAATCTAACACTTAGGATCAGCTACCTATTATGTGTTCTATACTTCAGGAACAGTGTGTGTTATTTTACTAGCTGACCTGAAGATATATCACCATGGAAATAATTGTGAGTCTGACAAAATGTATTCTATTGCCACCTACAAAATATATTTTAAAATAAAAAAAAAAACATTTGCATCTTAAAGATACCTCTTCATTTTGGTTCTATCATGCAAACTGTGTTTTTCAGAATGGTTAAGACTAATGGTTACCATCAGATGCCATCTAAGAGAATCTATTGTGCCAAATGTCATAACACAAATTCCCTTATTTATTTTCATCCATGAATTCAAATCTATGATACAGTTTTGGCACAAGTGAGGAAATTCGATTTTTTATTTTAATATGAATGGCATTTAGCACCAAACTGGTAAGGCAAAACTTCTGAGTTATGAAGTTAGTTGACTCTGATTCCTTTTTCTACTTTTATTTTCACCTTTCCATCAAATATAGAAATAAAGTCATGGTATTTTTGGATATTTTTTGGTTGTATGCTCTTTACACTCCAAGAGCTCCTACTTTGTACACACTAGGATATTTGATACCACAAGTACCTGCTCTGTTTACTTTTTGTATTTTGGCTTTTTTTCCCTTTATCTACTATGGTCAGAATAATTTTGTCATCTTATCTTCAAGTAAACTAACTTCTACTTCTTTATTGTCTAATCCACTATATCCATCTGGGAAATTTTCCATATGTGACTTTGTATTTCACGTCTCAGAAGCTTCATTTGTTTCTCTTTTATAGTCTGTTTCTCTCATAATTGTATCTGCTTTCCAGTTAATTCTTGGCTATTGGGGATTTGGGTTTATTTTTCCCTTTAAAGAGTATTGAAAAGATTTTGAAAGGGTAAAATAGTTGCAAGTGAGAGGGTGAACTTAACAAATTCGTATGATAAAATATTGCTCAGATATTGATGAGAGATAAAAAGGAGAATGAGCATAAACTGTTATTGAGAAATGAGGTGAAGAGAGGATTGAGAGGATCTGGAAGACAGACTGATGTCTCCTGCTCTTGTGACATGTTTCCCAACCTGTCTGAACTCATTGTCACCAGCTCTACTCCAAACATTCTGAGCACTGTGCTTGGGCAGTGTTTTCTCTCAACCTGGAATCTTACTCATTCCTCCAGGTTAAGTGAATCCAGATTCCCTGTCTTCCTTTAAGTCTCCTCTATCCTTATCCAATATGAAATAGTACCAAACATTTAGCAATCCCTTAGTATGTAATATTTTAAGAAATGAACTGGGATATTATATTTTTGCAGTATGACCTTTTCTTAAGATATGGAAAACTATCAACTAACACACCCTCAGTAGGGCACCAACGACTTACCAAAGTAATAGTTTCATCTGAGTCGAGCTTGAGGAGTCAATGAGTTTATTGGTTACAGAACATAGATGAGGAGTTCTTATAAGAGCATAGATAAATGCATGAGACCAACAAAGTCTTGCCATGCCACTGGAGCATCTCACCAAGCCCATGGATAGGGTACTGTTTTTACCTCCTGGACACTCTATCCTTTTCATAAACCATATGCAACGGAGACAGAATGACATAACCAGCAGGAGTATGTAGGAGGGGTTGATTGGAATGCCATTTGATGTTGATCAAACCATTCTGAAGACATGCCAACAGGCCTCATCCTGTGAGGGTCTCTTGGGTCACTACAGCTGCACCAATTCTGAGGACAGCATCCAAAATATAATTATTCCTTGTTATTCTCATAATTCAACTTTTCCTCTCCTCTTCTTTCCTTAGTTTGGAATTGGAGGAGTAATTTCTGAAAAGTAAGCAGAGAATATACGGTTTTGAGGCTTCTGCTTCTGTCCCTGTTTTTTTTTTTTTTCTGATTTTTTTTTTTTAAGGATTTGGAAACCAGCCTAGCTTTAAGTGTTATCTGTTGAGAGAGTCGCAGAAGTTTGGGAGTGGTTATATGCTGAAGATAAACTACTCCTAACATGTCTTCCTTGTGACTCACAGAGGCTGTGAGAACATAGACTCTGTGTTAGTGCTAAAGCCTAGATTTCCTGCTCACCAAGCTGTTTTGCCATGGGGAAGATATTTAATGCTCTGGGCTCATGATACCATTTTCATATGCCTTCGTTTTGGAGTCCCATGAAGCTGGAAAAGTTATATTTAGCCAGTTTTATGATGTACTCAACAGAAACTCAACAAATTTCTGCTTCCTTATTCCTTCCTTTCCTATTTTACCTTTGGCATGCTTGCCAACCAATTATTTTATTTTCACTTATTACTTTTTTGACCACTGTATTAGAAATTGGGGAAGCAGAGACAGTATCGGTTAAAATGTGGTTTAGAAAAAAATACATGGTGGCTAAGTATTGTACATTTTTTTCTGGGTAAGGAGCGTGAGGTCTCTCAACTTTATATTACCCCATTGGTCCTTCAAGACTCAACAATGACATTTTCTTCTCCTTCACTATGACACCCAACTAGGCCAGACTGGGTGAGGTAACCCTCTGCCTTGTTATCACTTCTTCCTGCTCTGTTCCTTTCTTAGCTCTTATTACATTTATAATTTTCTAAGTGATGTTCCTTCATTACAGTATATTCCTCTGAGGGAAAAAAGAACATCTTATTCATGATCATTTTGCTCAATACTTTTTTAATATCTTAAAATTATCTTTTGACTCAAAGAACAAAAGTTAATAATAACTAAAAAATCAGAATTGTTTAGGTCTATGTGGGAGAAAATCTAGGGTTTTCTTAGGTAGAAGGAAGTCAGACACTTTAATTTTAACTGTAGCAGTAATCAGTGTGTATGTGTGTGTGTGTGTGTGTGTGTGTGTGTGTGTGTGTGTGTATGCATGAAAATAAAAGCATACTGTTTTATTATTGATTCTGAGGACTGTATTGATTCTTTCTTGTGCCCTAGGCTAGTTAGTAATATTGATGTATAATGGTTTTAGCATGACAAAATAGACACTGCAGTCCTTGGAGAATAGAAGCTACAAAGCAAACTTTGAAAGTTTCCTGTGGAGAGAGGAAAGCAAAAGTTTCATGTAGCTCTGGAAGAGGGAAAGTCAGTCCTTTGCTCTACTGTTGATCCTGGCAGCAGTGATTTCCAGTCATAGACTTGCTTTCCATAACGCAGTGCAGAGGGGCAGCTGTCTTTCCTCTTCCCACAGAAATGGCCCTACTTCAGAAATGACCAGAAGGGAGGAACTTAGAGTGTGGGGAGGAGATATCAACAGTCTATCAGGACTTCAAGTATGGAAAATGGAGAAAGATAGGTAGAGTGTAAGATCAGTCACCAAGCTCTTAGCTTCCAAGTCTTCTGCAGGATCTTCTGCAGGGAGAGCTGGACACGGTGGAGGAGTGTCTTAGAAGAGACACCTACTCTGGTCCGGGTTGTGCAATGAGCATTCCCGTAGACTGCATTCTTAGCCAGACAGAGAGACACCCTCTCCACCCTCAAGCTAGCTTTCAGTTCACCCACACTTTATAATAAATGGAACATTTACATACAGGTTTCACTTTTCTCTGCTGTCTTAATGCTCTTACCCTGTGCCTCTGATAGATTAAACATAATAGAAACCAATTTTAACTCTAATTCAATGTTCTCTGTAGGAGAGGATGGCTGAAGTTTAATTACAATTCTTTTGTGCCAAATGTGTGTGTGTGCACACACTCCAGCATGTGATACAGTTCCTCTAAAATTACCATCTCAGAATCAGCCCATGAATACAGTGGTCACATGTAGTAAATTGCATGGAGTGTGATGCTCTAGGACTGTAATCTAAGCAGAGGAACCTGGCAGCCACAGAATAATAAACCAGAGCTTTTGTGCATTTCAAATGTTTTTTTTTTGGGGGGGGGGTTGTTTTGTTTCCTCTGTTATGTAAATGTACTAATAAAAATGTGGGTTATGTCATGTATCTTCCTTTGTGAAGGCCATTGCATTGCCCCTCCCCCTCAGCTGGGAATAAAATTCACAGTTCCTCTGAGATATCAAATTCAGAATACATTCTAGAACATGGTAAATTTAAACCATGTCCACTGTGGCTTTAAAATACCTTTCCTGGATATAATTATCCTTTAGAGCATGCATGAAACTGTGTATTACAGGCTTTCCATGTCTCCTGAATCACAGATCTGAACATGTACTGAAGAGTATAGTGTATTTCCTAGCCTCTATTTCAGATCTGGTACTTTGTAGATCTCTCTGTGTGTTTCATATCTATGAAAGTGGGATGAGATTGGTAACACTTTGTTTTTCAAAATCAGAGGAGTCAGGGAGATGCCAGTTGAATATATATGATCATCAATGTTGTTGGGCAGCTCCCTAGATGCATGGCAAACATGGAAACATGTCTAAGACCATATTACAAAATGTGTAAAATTATATTTCTGGAGCTGCTGTAATATGTAAAATACAAACAGGTGAAGATTCTTTTATGAACACTTGGAACTGAAGGGGAGTTTGTAAGGGGATGCTTGAGTTACCATGGATGATCAACAGTGCCTGAGAGTAGGGTGGGCTTTAGTGACCAGAAAGATTTCATTTTGCTGAGTGATAGGATAGGAATGTCCCAACAATACTGCATTTGTCAGGAAAATGAAGGGCTGGAGGATCATCACTCACAGATTCTCTTAAGTTCCATGTTTGTCATTATTCGCTACTATTTTTAAACGTCAAAGGAATACCTAACCCTCCTTTATTGGGATGCAATCCTCCTCATTGGCAGTCTCCAATGCTTAAAGGTCCAGTGATGCCTAGCCCACTGTAGGCAACAGTTTTGCCTCACTAGGGAATTAAGTTGTCATGATAAAGATGGGTAAAGCAGCAAAAATGTTGATGTGGATGATTCTATGACCGAAATGTTGTGGACACCAGCCAAGTAGTGTTTGTAAGTGAAATCTCGATGTTCCTTTGATCCAATAAAGCCTAATATTCACCCAAAGATTGAGTTTTCTCCACATGGTTTGGCTTGGTGAGGTTTTATGCCTTTATTACTATCATAAACTAAAATGTTGAAAAATAAATCTTAATTTTAATGATAGTTCTATGATGTATTAGTAAAAACCCTTAGATTTTATAGCAAGTAACATATATTCCTTTGTATCTGTATATGCATATGCATTCATTTATAATATTAGATATAAAGTGGCATGAGAATGAGATTTAGATAAACACATTGTATTGTAACATATATATATATAATTTCCCTTTAATTTTATAAGGCACTATAATTATTTAAAGTAAACATGCCTAATTAAATTTATTTTTTTCAACTGCTATATATGAAAATTAAATAATATAGTCATGTAAAAATAGTTGATTATGTTAATATTATTGTGATAAATATAGTTAAAAATACTTAGATGCATTCTTATATATTTCATTTTTTTCAGAATGTTCACCTTTAGTTTATAATTCAAATTTTGCATTTATAGTTAATGAAGTAATAAAATGATATTGAAATAGTTTTATCATTTCCTTTACTTCCAAGCAGAGCAAAATTGTTTAAATAATAATTTCTAGTAAGGATATTACATGTATACTTTCAGTGTGTGTGGGGTGTGTGTGTTTGCATTTGTGTGTGGGTAGGTGCACGTGTGTGGACATGTGTGTGCTACAGCCCATGCGTGGGACTTGTGCAGTTCCCTCTGCATTACAGGGGTTGCAGGGCTTGGGCTCAGGTCAGCTGGTTGGTGGCATGCACCTTACTTAACCCTCTAAACTATCTCACTGGCTGAAGAAATGTCTTGGATAACTTGTAACTTACTGTTTTCCTAATGTGTCTCCTTTGCTTCCTTTTCACATGAATCGATGGATGAACTAGAAGATCATGCAAGGCTTTGCAGCTAACCTGGATCCCCAAACTCTTCACCCTTGACTTGTCATTTGTGTTAACACAGACTTACTTCTTTGAGTACTCATGATTTAAGATATCAGAAACAAGTACCAAAACACAAATATTCCTGGGGGGAATAACATCGCTGGGATTTTTATTTATAATTATTAGTAATTACTTGGCCCCAAGGTGAGATAAGACATAAAATACAACACAAATTATTGGAGGGAGAATGTGAAAACAGTAGACTGTTGAAAGGTACTATAGATACTAAATGCAGAATTTTATAACCAGATTTATGTAGGGCCAGGTATCTTGTTTCAAAGATTCAGGTCTTCTAAATATGTGAAAATTTACACTATGATTGTGCATGTGTTCACAGATTAATATTCTAACAACAAAACTTTTGATACTGTAGCGAACTGTTAAACTTTTTCTTTTTAAAATTTCATATACTGAAAATATTATATCAATTTCCCAGGGACTTGTGTAGTAGGAAACTTAAAAGGTCTTATTAATGAAACCAAACCCGAGGCCAGTTATTGGGGTGAATGCTGGAAGATCAGAGAAGCAGAACAAGCCACAGCTATCTCACCTTGCTAGTTCCTCAGGTGATCCTGTTTCCTCAGGCTGGAAGCTTCTGAGTCCTCCTCCACATGAATCTCAGCTGAACTGTGTTGCTCCAAAGCTTAACTAACTACATGCTTTTCCTCCTTAGTTCCTGGTCCTCACGCCTTATATACCTTTCTCTTTCTGCCCCCACTCCCTGGGGTTAAAGGTTGGGTGTCTGGGATTAAAGGTGTGGGTCACCATGCTTAGCTGTTTCTAAAGTGGCCTTGAACTCAGAGATCCAGCTAGCTCTGCCTCCCAAGTGCTGGGATTAAAGGCGTGTGCTACCACCGCCCAACTTCTGTTAGGGCTTACTCTTCCTATTTTCTAGCCACCATTTTTGTCTTTGTTCTAGTGGCTGTCTGTTCTCTGACCCCAGATATGTTTATTTCGGGGAACACACAATATTTCAGGGAACACAATACCACCACAGACTTGTTTCTTTTGGACACTGCAGTCTTTCATACCTCTTCAGCCTGGCTCCAACTCTTTTCATTTGATTTCCACGCCATTTGCTATTATAAACAACAGCTTTCAAGCTCTGCACTTTCTAAGTTCACCTTCCATTGTGTTTATCTTATTTTTCTCGGTTTATTGGGTGTCCTTCATAGAAAGGGCTGTCTTGTTAGTAGTCTAGTTTTGTTACATATAATTGTTAAAATACTATATGTTCACTACATGAAAAAGTGAGCAAGATGAAAACTGTACACCCTTCCTGTGATCTTCTGGAAATGAAGCTCAAGGGATTGAAAATGGTTGGAAAGGAAACTTTTTCTAGGATTGACTAGGTGGTGAGTCCAAGGAGGTAGGTGGGAATTTTCAGGTTTCCTTCTTTCCCTCTCCTGACAGTACTTGGTCTCAGATTCAGGCACAGCAGTGTGTGGCGGACCAGAAAGTGAACAAAGGGGAGCTACAGGTACTGGGAAATGCCCAAGATCACCTAGTGAGAGGTAACTCATGAACTTGCTGAACTGGGATGTCTCTCTGTGAGACTAAACTTAGTGAGCAGGGTAAAGGTGCTGAGAGCTGAACCGATTAATGGGCTGAGCAGAATCTCTGGTCCCAGACAGACTGGGATAAATTAAGACTATTACAATGGGCTTTAAAATGGAATTGACACTGAAATCACCCATGTTTGAAGGACTCGAACATAATCTAGATAGCTACATACCAAAGTAAAATATATTTTCCAATATTCAGTCAATAAAAATTAATAATTAATAAATTTTATTATCAATATGGCTGAAATATTTTTTAAAATGAGAGATATGATACAATATCAATACCAGGAAGAAAAATAAGAATAACATTACCCCCAATACATAAAGGATTTTGAAGGACAATTTCAACTTTATGCATACAGATTTGAACATTTAGAGGAAATGGCACAATTCTTGAAAAATGAAAAACTACTAACATCACCCAAGGTGAAAGAGATGAAACAAAACATTTTGAAAGTATCTAAAACAATTGGATTAATGGTTTTAAAGTCTTCCAAAGTAGGGGTCAGGTGGCAGACCTGTCACTGTACATAGTGGCTCTTCCTCCAGTCCGCACCTGTTGAGATCCACAGAAAAGAATACAGTGTCTCAAGTGCCCATCAGTAATTTCTTTCTTTCTTAATGCTCTCAAGGATAGGTGAACATCTTTTTTTGCCACATCAAGAACCCTGATGCCCTATCTTTTTATTATCCTATGATTTGGAATGTAAATTTCTTAATAGTAGTATTTTAGGGAGTGGGGATTTGTCTTAGGATTAATGGTTTTGAAACATCAGCAAAATTCTAGTATGCTTTAACTAAATGTAGTTTCTTTGAAAGTACTTAAACTTGGCTCCCGATACATCTCTGGTGACTACTCAAAGCCACATTTAATCTATAAAAATCTATTTATTCATGCACTAAACAGGTTTTACAAAACCAGCTCAACCTAATTTTAATGGAAGCACATGGGGAAAAAATAAATACAATGAATGTAAAGCTTTCAAATAAGATAAACTGATTTTTGTAACCAAGCCACAAAAACCTGGCTAAAAATAACCATTGTTTCTTGCTGTTTTGGATTCAAAATCAGTTGGCAGCACAGTGAAGTCCTAAGCTATGGGACTTTCAGATAACAGGCTGGAGTAGAGGAGCATCTGCCTACACAGCGCTCTTCTCTTCTCTATCTCTCCTTGTCAACCAGCTAATTATTTATTAAGTTCAATTTCTTTCTGTAATTCTGTATCCAAACTAGTACATTAATCAATTATATGAACTTTCCCACTCTTTTTATATAGATGCAGGCTTGGTTGGCACGAGGATTATCTTCTGACTTGTTAAAAATAAACATTTGACAACATGGTTTGCTGTACCCTGCTAAATAGTAGTGACTTCACAGACTATGGGATCTACTCTCTTGGTGCTCACAGAAAAAACATTTAGTCAGTGCCTTTTGTAAAGTTCTTTAGCAGCCTACTTCTAGCTACGACATTGAGTTATTGAACAAGCAAAGCAACCAGAAAAGTCCTACAAGCAAGACAGAAGTACATTCCCTTCAGGAAGGAAGGGGAAGTGGGGCGGAAGAGGCAGCTCTCTGTAGATGGGTCGTGTCACGTAGGAGTTAAAGGTTCTCCTTTCAGAATTCTTCCTTCTTTCCCTGGCATGGAGGTGACTCACTAGCCCCATTCTCATACACTGCAAACCAGGAAGAGGAAGAACAAAGGGATTTAATGTGTGGTGTGTGTGTGTGTGTGTGTGTGTGTGTGTGTGTGCGCACAGACACACACGGACATCAGGAGATACCTTTCAAGAGGAAGTTCTCTTCCACATTCTGAGGCAGCATCTCTCTGTTGTTCCTGTTGCTACACTTCATACTCCAGCCTATCTAGGCAGGGAGATCCTTCTTTCTCAACTTCCATTTGCAATTACAGATGCAGTAACCACCTCTGGCTTTATCCCTGGACATTCTGGGATTGAACTCAGATTATCATATTTGTACATGCTCGCACCTCTACCATCTCCTTTGTCCAGTGATTCCATTCCAAAAAGACAACCGCCAGAGGTCTCTTAGTCAATAAATTACATGGTGACACCTGCCTCCAGAGGAGATGGGGTGATAATCTCTACTTAGGTACTTACTCATCAGGGTAAATCTGAAAGTTGTACCACTAAAAAGAAGTGAATTTACATGAGGAGACAGAAGCCAGCCATAGTATCCTCTGATGTTTTGGTTTTACCCTATCTGACTGCAGTGTGAAAAAAGTAGATCTCAAAAGGGTTCTTACAGGTATGTAGAAAGAATACCAGGCATGAAGATTCTCAAGAGTAGTTTGTGCTATGCAAGTGCAGCAAGAACATTGCAGAATTTGGAGACCCATGGACTGATCTAGACTGAATGATGAGCAATTTAAAATCAAAGAATATAGAGTGGACATGGATGGCTCCAAGACCTCACAACAACTAAAATGATAGATGCCTGAAATCTAACCGGAAGTGATATAAACTAATGCTGGTTATACTTGAACACTAAGCTCCTCTTGAGCAGGCTGTATCCTTTGAAGGTGTTGTAACCCAAGAGTTGGCCACTCATTTACCTTCTTCCCTTTCTCTATTTTGCTTTGATTACTCAGCATGCTGCTCAGTCATTAGCTCATCCCCACACTGAGCATCCACTAGCTATGGGGTGGTACAGTGCTAGCTTTTGATATGCATTAGCTTCTTTTGCCAAAGTATTCACTGTATTTTCCATTTTAGAACTTCCCTCTACATCCTATAAGAAGTATTTGTGATTCTATGGCTTTTCAGCTTTGCTGGGGGGTGTCATTCTCTACCATGTGAATATATGTTGTTTGTATTGGTTAATAAATAAGCTGCTTTGGCCTATGGCAATGCAGCTTAGAGGCAGGTGGGAAATCCAAGGAGAGATACAGGAAAGAAAATGGTGGAGTCTAGGCAGATGCCACCCTGCTGCCCAAGGAGAAACATGTAATGGGATGAAGATAAAGCCACAGAACATGTGGTGATACATGAATGGGTTAATATAAGATGAAAGCGTTAGCTAGCAAGAAGCCTGCCATAGGCCATACAATTGGTAATTAATATAAGCCTCTGAGTAATTATTTTCTAAGTGGCTATGGGACCCATGGATGGGAGAGATCTGTCTCTACCGCATGGCAAGGTGGGACACAGAAAACCTTTCGACTACAGAGTTTCTAGTCAGGTATTTGGAACATGGTATGTACTTTTTCTTTGGGGAAATAAGGCTTGCTCCTGACTTTGTGCTGGCAAACTTTGGTGGGTGGTAATGTCTTATGTATGTAATATGTGCACAGGCATAGGACTTACTGAGATCCAACAAGCCATGGTCTAGAGAAGAAAGATACTGGTTTTACAAATGGTGCCTAGACTGTAATACATCTTAATGAGTGTTAGATGACTATAAAATGGTAGCTGTGAGATGCCTATTACTCTATTTTCCTGATTTTATTAATAGCTAATGAGCAATCATTAGTGTAAAGCTTCATTCTGCTCATAAACACTTGATTGTTTTAACTTTTTTATCTCTCAAAGCAATCATGTGAGTGAGTTGTTTTTATCACTTCCTTTGTTTCTTGCAGAAGTGACAAAGAAGAATTCAGTCCAAGTGGTCTACGTTCAGAATCTACACACTTGACCATGACATCCACCCACAGAACTCTGCAAAAGAGCCTGCATCCTTTAAGAAAGAGAGAAAACACTGTGACAATAGGCATTTTCCCACATCAGGCAAATATTTCAATACATCCTATTGTGAGGCATTTGTTAAGTACCTGGTCTCCTAGAGAGACAAATAAATGCATATCTTTGCAATGAGAAACACAGGGAAAAACTGACCACTGTAGGCAATCTTTAATCTTTTCAGAAAATACTTTCTAATTTAGTAATTGATTTTGTAATTTGCATAAGATAGATTTGCAAAACAAATTGGGTTAATTTTCAGGTATGAAAACTCTCTGGAAATTAATTGGTAGCTTTTCCTTGATGTAGAGAACATCTTGAGCACAGAGACAAACATTTCAAATAACATCCCTGGTTTTACAATCATGGGGCTTTATTTTATAAAGCCAATAAGATGTAATTACATCCCTGGTGTTATTAAAAAGGCAAAATTAATTTATGTTGCAGAGGGCTATGGAGAATTTCACACGTGTGTATTGATGCACAGAACTTTGAACAGTCATAAGATACCATTCTGAAGGCTGGATACACCAAAACCCTCTGTATAATAATGAGAAATAGTTTCATCTCATATTTAAAGAGAAAAATAACAAAGCACTGCACTTTTAAATTTACTATCAAGTATGTTTAGCTTGTTCCCATGTTTTGTATAGATCATCCATTAATGTGATCAGATCATCCATTAGTCCTGTAGGTGCATTGTATGGTCTCACAAACTAATTAGTTTAAACATAGGTTTTTATCTTGAGATCAGAAGTTAAAAAATCAGTCCTAAGAGAGTCAAATTAGATGTTAGCGGGACTGATTCCTTCTGGAAGTTCTAGCATAGAATTAGCTTTTGCTTCTTCCAACTCTGGCAGCTAATGACATGCTTCTTATGGCTGCATCCAACACGTTGCCTCTTCTCTGTTGGTTCTTTGCTTACTCCTATGAGGGATTGTAATCATATTGATCATGTAAAGACAATCCATAATAATCTCCTCATCTGAAGGCCCTCAGTGGAAATTGAGAACTTAGCCTGTCACAGAAGGGAATATATCCATAGGTTCTGGGGCTGCAATATGGACATGCTTGCCAGACCATTGTCTTGCTTATTAGCAACCACAATCTATTTTGCATTTTATTTCATCCTATTCCAATTTTTTATTCTTTCTTTTTATGTATTGGATACTTTCATTACAGGTAACTGAAAAATGATTTCTAAACTGTAAAATATTTGTTGAATCAGTCCATCCATTTGTGCTTAATTATTATGGTCCAATAAATTTATGGTTATTGCCTTGCTTTCTCATAACCATTGTCTATAGTTTAGAGTTGGATTTACTGATCCCTTCATATTTTTAAGCAGTGTGAACACTTCTCTACATGTACTTGGCATCATCTATCTTCCTTCTTCTACAGGCCTTATGTTCATTCATTCCTCCGATTTTAACAGGATCCCTTAGCTAACAGATTTTGATTTCATAGAAGAAGGTAGTATTGTTAAAAGCCACCAAAAAGAAAGGATAATAGAATTTCAAAGCTGAGTAAAAGTTAAAATTAAAAATCCCTCAGAAAGAGCTTACCAGAAGAACAGGATGCTGAGATGAGAGCAAGCCTAGTTTTCTGGTCAAGAGGAATGGATGGCAGAGGCTCTACATGCTGTCCAAATGAGAAATGAGCTCCAGGCCCACACTGCCTGTGTGTCCATCAGTGAAAACTTAAGGCCATTTGGTTTTATTGGCCACAAAACTAAACAGGAAAAGAACAAGTAGTTTTCCTTCCCAGCAATGGAACATGCTGTGACAAAGAGTAATACTTTACAAAGGAGCGCTGGGGGCCGACCTGGAGCCAAATAACTTTTGTCATTATTTTAACCTTCTCAGAAAGTAGTTTGTTCTTTTTTTTAAAAAAAATAAGAGAGTTGGCTGTTTTTCTATAATTTTCAGGTCCTGAAAGTGTTTTGATTTGTTTTGTTTGGCAGGGTAGCACTGTGAATTCTAAGAGGTCTTTCTAGGAAGAATGAAAAGATGTGCCTGGAATTACCGAGTAGAAGGATTCTGAGTAACTAACTCAGTGTAGTTTGGGAGTGCTACTTCCCGGGTACTAGCCTGAGAAATGAATATTTAGGATACAGATGGGGAAAGCTGAGATTAGGCCATGAAAAATAATATGGAGACTTTTGTCCTATGCTTTTGATGCTCAGTCACCTGGCAAAATGCACCTTGAAAACAGAGCTACAATTTTGACTCAGTTGTTAGCTAGGAAGTGCCCTTCTCTGCTGTGGATGATTGATTGGTCAGTAGCCAGGCAGGAAGTATAGGTGGGACTAAGAGAGAGAAGAATTGGGATAACAAGAAGGCAGGAGGGGATACTGCCAGCGGCTGCCAGGACAAGGAAGATATAAGGTGACAGTAAGCCATGAGCCACGTGGGAAAGTATAGATTAATAGAAATGGGCTGAATATAAGAGTAAGAGCTAGACGATGGCAGGCCTGAACTAATGGCCAAGCAGTTTAAATAATATAAGCATCTGTGTGTTTATTTTAGGTGGGCTGTCAGACTAACAGGGCTTGGCAGCTGGAGAGAAGGTCTCCAGCTACACTTCTCTGTCATGTTATAACACTTTAAAAACAAGCAGTCATTGCAAAGATACTTCTGGATACTCAGTGAAGATACCATGTACCTGGGGGATCAACATCAGAGAAAAACATGTAAATAAACAATGCTGGTGTGCTTAAGATGATGGGCTGAAATTCTACCACAGGATGTTTCCTCTTCCCCAACACCTCACAGTATAGGAAGACGAGAAACAATGCAACTACAACAATAATCAAGGGTCAAGGCCTCCTGTGAAAATGGGCATGAGCTAGTGCAATACCACCTGCATTCAATGGAAACCACAATAAAACCCTGAAGAGAAAAGGGGATTTGATCAGGCTGTGGACAGTATAGGTTAGTCTAGCAAATACTGCATTATAGACTTCCCACGCTGGGATGAAGATATTCACATCCTTGTGTTCTTCTTTTTGGGGAAGAACAGCAGTTTGAAAAGAAGAGAGAGAATTCAGAGTTTCAGAGAATGTGCTGGGCTGGATGGAGAGCATATGAATGCTTATGTATGTATAGTGATGTGTGTCTATGTGTGCATGTTTGTTTATGTGGCTGCACTTGCATATGTATTGAGAGGCCATAGACTAAAGGTGGTTGTCTCCCTAGATGACTCCATACTTTATGACAGGGTCTTTCACTTGAACATAGAGTTTGTTGATTTGGCTCGTGGAGTTAGATCACTTGCCCTGGGAAAAACCCTTGTCTCCATTCCCTATGTCTTGGAACTATAGATGCGTCACTATAGCCATGCCTTCCTGGCATTTACATGAGAGATGGGGGTCTAAACTCTGGTCCTTGGGCTTCTGCAAGAAGCACTTGTACTTTCTGAGCTAAGCTCCTAGGCTGTATTTTTCTCATGGAAATGAAGCTGAGGCCCAGAGAGCTGACCCTGCGATTGAGTGCTCACTGCCCTTTCAGAGGATGTGGTTCAATAACCAGTTCTCACACCAAATGGGTGGGTCACAGCCACTTTTAACTCTAGTTTCAGCAGATCTGACACTCTATTCTGACCTTAGTAGGTACATCCTCACAGGTTTGTATACACACACACACACACACACACACACACACACGAGCCCTGGTTTAGCATATTTATCAAATCCTTAGAAGATAAAGTCCAACTATACAAACTAAGAATAGAAAATATTAAGATTTTTATCTTTTCCTTCATGTAGAACTGTGGATGGGTTGAAAAACCCCTTTTCTAGAGGATGGAGATAGGCAGGTAGGGTTGAAACACATGGACTAGAGGGAAGATGTTATAGTTCCACTTCACAAGAAAATCTTTGTGAAATATAGAGCTGAAGCACTCATTATATAGAAGAGAGAAGGCAAGAGATTTACTCAATCCTGTGTTAAAAGAACACCACCAAGAAGACTAAACTTTGGAAAATCCTGGGTGGACTTAGCAGGACACAGAACTCATACAAGGATATGCATCAGGGCAGAAGTCAATCAAATAGATCATGGTCATGGAAAACAATGACCCAGAGCTATCAGATGTTAAGGGAAGGTAAAATAATGGACCTGCATATACAAGGAATAATTATGGATTGCACTGAGCACCAGAAGGTGCTGGTAGGATACCTAAGAAAATCTGAATGAAGTATCTGCTGCTAATTTCCTGTTTTGAAAAATTGCAATAGGCTTATATAAGGGAATGTCTTGATTTTAGAAATCCAAACTGGTAAATTTAGAGGAAAAAGAAGACTTAAACGTATAATTCTTCTAATGTTTTTCTACAAAAAAAAAAAATAGCAGTAGATAGATAAAATGTAAAGTGGCAATATCTTTAATTAATTCATTAATTTTCCATCCTGACTGTAGTTTTCCCGCTCTCCTCTCCTCCCAGTCTCTCCCTACTAACCCTCTGCATCCCTCCCCATCCACTACTCCTCCATTTTTATTCAGAAAAGGGCAGACCTCACAAAGATATCCACAAAATGTGGTCTATCAAGTTACAGTAAGATTAAGCACCTTCCTTTGTATTAAGGTTGAGCAAGGCAACCTAGTATGAGGAATAGGGTCTCAGAAGCCAGTAAAGAAGTCAGAGTCCCACAAGAAGGCTGAGCTACACAACTGAGACATATTCTTAAACCAATGTAGCAATTTCCGGGAGAGAAGCTTCTCAGAGACATGTTAGAAATGCAACCTGAAATATTGGTATGGGTCCACCTCATCTCTCTTCACCACCCCATTTCAGCCACTTACAGGTGATTTTAAGGGAGGGACTCCCCTGTGGGCAGAGTGGGGAGTATTTTGTGGATTTAACTAGATTTCCTTCAATATCCAAAACATGCTGTCACCAAAGCCTCCCCTCATCACCCTTTCATAAGAACTTTTCAAGAAACTTAAATAATTAAGCTAGTTGTAGTTAGAGTTTTCCTGCTTGGCCCACAGTCAGGACAAATTTCTCTTGCCTGCCAGTCCCACAGTCGCTCAGACCCAACCAAGTAAGCACACAGAGACTTATATTATTTATAAACTGTATGGCCGTGGCAGGCTTCTTGTTATCTACTTCTTTTATCTTAAATTAACCCATTTTTATTAATCTATACTTTGCCATGTGGCTCACGGCTTACCATTACCTTACATCTTCCTTGTCATGGTGGTGGCTGGCAATGTCTCTCTCTCTCCGCCTTCCACCTCCCAGAATTCTCTTCTCTGCTTGTCCTGCCTATACTTCCTGCCTGGCTACTGGCCAATCAGCATTTTATTTATACAGAGTGATATTGACAGCACTTCCCCTTTTCTTTTTTGTTAAAAAAGGAAGGTTAACTTTCACATAGTAAAATTACAGATAATAAAACAATTATCAAGCAAGAATTATAGTTACAATATTAAAGAAGATATCCTATCAATCTTATATTTGTGAGTTTAAGGTTTTATATCTAACTTATCTTTTATCATAACTGAGAAAATTATAACTATCTATTCTTTAACCATGTCAAAGACCTCAGAAGGATATAATATTACCTGAGAACTGGGAGAAGGATGCAAGCAGCTTTCAGGAGTCTTGTAGGGTAGACAGAGAGAGCTGGCAGCCTGGACAGTCACCTAATGTTCTTTGTCAAGTTGGGGCATTTGTCTTCAGCCCATAGGGCTAGATTCTCTTGGTCACTTCTCTTAGTGTCCTGTAGAATGTCTGGCAGTTTTCTCTGCGAAGCAGGTACCTGAAGGACCATTTTGTCAAGCAAAGTTTAGTGGTCATCATTCTATGGGTCCTGCATGTCCAGTCGATCAAGCAGTTCAGGTAAGAACAGTTTCTTGCCCAAATGGCTATTTTTGCCAAGGTGAAGATAAGATATAAGTGTCTTCAATGTCCATCCTCCTCTCTGAAGTAAATTGATGTTGCCAGGAGCAGACATGTCTCACTGTCCAGAAAGTCTAAATTTTAAAAATATTTTAAATGTCATATTCTGAAGGTCTTTGAAGTATTTGAAAGATTACCTATCTATCTGAAATATCTCTATGTATACCTCAAAGACTTAACTAACATGGCTATGAGTATGATTATCATAGATGACTAATTATTAATCTATTTTTAATTATTTATTACAATTTTAAATGAGCTATACAAACATAATACCTTAAACACGAGTAGAAATATACACACAGTATAACAAAATTAACTTTAAATTTGTATCAATAGACTAAAATCTATACCAATGTAAAACATTTTAAATGAGTTGTTGCTCTTTAGAAGTAAGTTCCTTAATCTACCCTTTCATCCTATTATATCTATATCATATCCCCTTTTCTTCTTTAGAAAGAGATCTCATTTATAATCAACCTACTTTAAATAAAAATACTATTTTGTTTTTGTTTTTTGTTTTTGTTTTTTTGTCCCACATCAGAGGACTCTTCTGATTTGGGACATAAAAATCTCATAACCTTTTTTTTTAGCAATATGTCTGGGTTTAGAGAAGGAGTGAGCCAATTCCATCTCCAAAGCCAGCTTGATAATTTTGGGAAATTGGGCATAGTTTCTCTTAGTACTTTCTGCTGGAGGGGGGCATTGTATCTCATGGGGACACAAAGAAAATTTTAGGATTATGGAGTAGTCCATGAGGGTGAACCACTGAGCCAGTTGCCTTGAAACCATCCTGGACTTTGGATCATCTGGGCCATGGTGTCATCGGAGACCTTTCAGGTGGTCTCAGCTGATCAAACCTTATGTATCTTAATCTGGAACAAATCCATAGCCTCTGGCTTTTTGTGGAAACAAAAGAAGAAACTTTTTTCCAAAGCAACATATCTTTATATCTAAATTTTGAAGTCAAGTTACCTTTAAAATTTACATATTTGTTTAACTCAACAGTTTTTATGATCAAATCTTTTTTTGTACTTAAAAATCCCAAAGACAACACAAACCAGATTCTCTGTGTAATATCCATCTTTGTAAGACTGAAACACCTCTGTGGCTGCTGGCTCCGCCCACCTCAGCTTCCCAAAGGTGGTGGTACAGTTTACTGCCAGCTCTGGGTCTGGAGCCATGTGTACCATCAACTATCAAAAGGAGTTTTATCAAAGAAGCACATAGCTCAGAAACTTTTTTTTTTTAACTAGCAAAGGCTAAATCCACCATGCAGCATAATGTGCCACTTGTTAATGCCTCATTCCCACCATATTACTGGTCAAAGGTGCATGCCAGGAACCTTCCATAGTAGTTCAAATGGGCAGGCTGCTGCTAACTTGAGAAAGACAACTAGGAAGCTGTTTTTAGCTCCATTTTAGAATCTTTTTTGTTAGGTTTTAGGTGGAAACTTGTGCCCTATGTTGGGCGCCAATTGTAGTTAGAGTTTTCCTGCCTGGCCCACAGTCAGGACAAATCTCTCTCACCTGCCAGGCCCATAGACGCTCAGAACCAACCAAGTAAGCACACAGAGACATATTGCTTACAAACTGTATGGCCATGGCAGGCTTCTTGTTATCTACTTCTTCTATCTTAAATTAACCCATTTCTGTTAGTCTATACTTTGCCACATGGCTTGTGACTTACCAGTGTCTTTCCATGTTGCTTCTCATAGCAGCGGCTGGCAGTGTCTCCCCCCACCCCGCAGCCTTCCACTTCCCAAAATTCTCTTCTCTCTTGTCCCGCCTATACTTCCTGCCTGGCCACAGGCCAATCAGCATTTTATTTATACAGAGCAATATCCACAGCAGTTAGGTGTGGAAGGACATGCTCTCATCTTTCCTTAATGTAGAGAAAGAAGGAAGAGAATCAGATAGTCACTGCCCAGAGCTGTTCTGTTTAGAGGTTTTGCTGAAGGAAGGAAGGGTGGCCAATATGATATTTTCTTTCTGATTTTGGATCAGTTGTCCTTTAGGATTGCTAAGATTATAACCATTCTCCCATTTCCCATGTGTGAAAGACAGGCTATTTTCCTCCTGCAAAGCCAGAGAACATCTTCCAGTGGAGGAAACAGTACAGTATTTGCACATTAGAGTCCTCACTCTGGTAGAGAGAAGGAAGAAAGGTGTGTTGATGCTATAGATGTCAGCAGAGGCACAAGGGTGCTCAAGGAAAAGAGAAAGAGATCTGAGTGGTGAAGACCTCCCACAGAATGTTTGCTAAGTGAATGGAAAATACCAGAAGAATGAGACACCACTGTGAGGGAATGAGAAAGGAGTCTATTCAGCAACTCTGCAAAGTCCATCAAAGGAGTGACATATCAAAACAGAGACTGCTGTTCAGAGAGACACAGGAGAAACTTATGTAGCCCCTAGGGTTTCTGGCTGGGGCTATAGAGCATGGTTATGACACCATTTTCTTTGTTTTTATAAATGATAACTAGAGGAAGAAAGGGGAGGGATGTGAGCTGTGCTCTAGACATTTTGATATTTAGAAGAACTGGGGGTATCAGGCCAGATAATGACAGGCTAGGTAGAGAATATTGAAAGAACCATCTACAGTGAAAAAAAAAAAAAAACAGCTACAACTTTCAAGAAAAGAAGGGGTGATAGAAGCCAAGTAGAGAGGAAGGGAGGCAAAGAGGAAGGAAAGATGACTAACACTAACTCTAAGGATGAATTGAATGGGAGAAAAAAAAAAGAAGCTCCATTTAATGACAGTATATTGTAGTCCACTCTTCCTTCAGCACATGTGTTTAAGTGTGCCTGTCACCACTTCAGGATTAAGGAGGAGAGACATTTCATATAATATAGCAAGAGTATATACTTTATTTTTTACTCCAAATAGCATGCTCTAGGTAAATAAATAGTGCCTTTTATTAATATGGATATTTTATTATTTATATATTAATAACTGCATATATTTTTCTGTATATTTGGAGGAATGTGCATGTTTATAACTTAGTAATGTTATCAAATTTAGTACATTTATTATAACTATTGTCCTTACATAGTTGTGACCAGGGTAATAAGCATGGCTGAATTTTAGGAACATTGGTCCAAATGGTGGGGGCACCCAACTCAAGACAGTATACATGCAATTCCAAATAATGCTCATGGATTTTTCTCTTCTTTTATAAGTCTCCAGGAAGCCAGAGTATCTCAGCAACAACTTGACTACATATAAAAACTTCTCCTCCGAAGAAAAGGGGGAACATAATTTTCTTAAATTCCTCATAAATTAATTGCTTTTGAAGTATTGAAACTTTGACATCCATATTTTGCCTTAATGTGTACATGGATCCCTGAACACAGGAACTTATTTAGCATTGTTAATCTTATTGCAAGCTATGAACTGATCAGGCTGACAGGAGCTGCCTACAGGGGTGCCTTTAGGAGAACTTGAATGGCCTTTGTCCCTCCTGTAGTCCTCACCTGCACTCCTTCTCAATTCCCTACCCTCTATGATGATTAGAATCAAGACTTTCCATCTAAGCACCCATTATACAATGGGCAGGGAGACTTAGTTTTCAAATAACAAGTGTGAAAATGTGAAATTTGGAAAATATCATAACCTGACATTAGAGTACTTTTTTAAGAGAAAACTGGTAGCTCTTGCAGTTAATCCTTGTTGGTTATAGTGGAAAATATATTCATTTGATGAGTTATTATAGCTTTTTGCAATTGATTCTCTAATTTCCTCTCCCATCAGTCCCACCCAGATCCAAAGCAGGCCCTGGCCATGTGTGTAAACTTGAAGGTATAAACTACATTGTAATCCTCTTCATATTCTGCCCTTAGCACTGGCTGATTGCAGGAAATTACACAGAGAAGGACAAGGAGGAGGCTGAAAAAAATCATCTCTGTCATAAAAAGTGTGATGCAGAAGAGGAAATGTGTATAGAAAAAGAAATCAGGGAACCCAAAATTATCATAAAAGTGTCTCTGTTGTGAAGCACATCAGGAAAAAATAGACATGTTTTCTCTTCCAAACTGTGTCCAGGAAACAGTGGTGTGTGTGTGGGGGGATAGACATGTTGTCTCTTTGAAACTGTGTACACAGTATTCACAAGGAAGGGGCGTTGTCACAGTCAGGATGCTTCCTCCACAAGACAGAGGATGAACAGACAATGAAGGAAGTCTGCTGTGGAATATCCCTCTTGGACACTGTGAAGATTTGTTACTCAAATTGGTTTAAAAAATGCTGGCTGGGTGGTGGTGGCACACGCCTTTAATCCCAGCACTTGGGAGGCTGAGCCAGGTGGATCTCTGTGAGTTCAAGGCCAGCCTGGGCTACCAAGTGAGTTCCAGGAAAAGCACAAAGCTACATAGAGAAACCCTGTCTTGAAAAGAAAAAAAAAAAAAAAAAAAAAAAAAAAATGCTGATTGGCCAGTAGCCAGGCAGGACATATAGGTGGGACAACTCAACTAAGAACTCTGGGAAGAGGAAGGGTGGGGTCAGGGGTTGCCAGCCAGACGCAGAGGAAGCAAGATGAGAATGTCATACTGAAAAAAGGTACCAAACCGACTGTCTAAACACAGAGAAGAATCATGGATTAATTTAAGTGTAAAAACTAGTTAGTAATAAGCCTGAGCTACCAATTATGCATTTCTAAGTAATATAGGCCCCTGTGTGGTAATTTAGGAATCAGCTGCTGGGTGTTTGGAAGTTGCTGGTGGGATAGAAATTTCCACCTACATATGTCACTCCAACATGCTTCACATACATCCACGTGAAGCCTGAGAAAGCTTAAAAAGGAATTCTAGACTCACAAAAAATGGAGCCCCAAACAGTTTCCACTACTGTCTCTCATGGTACAGAGAAGCTGTGGTGTGTGGGCTTGAGCTACAGTGTGGTGAGTTCTGTACGCTTACACAAGCAATGGTACAAGTGTGCACTGCATGACAGATTTAGGGTTTCTGCTCATACAGACAAAAAGGGTCAAAGATACACAGTAAGAACAGATTCAGTCAAAAACGCCTCTAAATGGGTCACAATATGTTTTTTAAATGTGTGTAGGGTTGAGAGAGAGAGAGAAGAGAAAGAATATATAATGCCTTAGATTAAAAATAATAAAAATAAAGTCCTTAAAGGGGGAGTAAAGTAATATAAAGAAAATAAGCCACATAAAGATGAAAATACACATGGAGTCTAGATTATATATATTATTGTGTTTCTTTGGATTTTTGACTGTTAATGAGCTAACTGCTAAGACACATTTGATTATACGAGCTGCTAAATTAGATGTTACTTTGGGAAAGAGGTTCTGCTTTTATTTCCACAGAAAATGAGAGGCTGTAGATTCATTCCAGGTTTAGAAAAATCAGGTTTGATCAAGGAAGACTCCCTGAAATCCTGACTACAGACATGGGAAAATAAACCTAAATTAACTACAAGACATGTAAATATATATCTTTATCTCCTCAAAAATAAAATAGAAAATTATCTTTGGCTGGCTTGTATACAATGCATAGTTTATATTTGTATTAATACAGATATGTATGTTACATTTAAAAGTTTGTGTATTTTCAGAACAAGGGGACCAGACACCAATAAAAATGGATGGGACACGTAGTCCAGCATCCAAACAGCTTCAAGGCCACTGACTGCGATGATGCAGCCTCACAGAATACTCCAGCCAAGACTTCACAGTTATCCTGATATTCTCAGGGTCTCTCAAAGATTACCAGTGCCCTAATGAGCAGGAAGTAGTCTAGAGAATTGCATCAATATTCTCCAAAGTAAATTATAGATATCTGTCATTGTTTTGAGGGGTTGGTTATAAGTTGTCATGGATAATGGTCATGAAAAAGCTAAACAAAGGAGATTAGATTCATAGATCTATTCATAGATCTGAAAAGAAAAAGGGGGGATATAGAAATGATAGGATAAAGGATAGACTATTGAATCTACTTTAATCTAAAAAACAACTGTTAATCTTACATATTTTATATTGATATGATTTGAGTTTATTGATAAAAATTTAAAGTTAATTTTGTTATACTGTATGTATATTTCAACTCTTGTTTAAGGTATTATGTTTATATAGCTCATTTAAAAATGTAATGTATAATTAAAAATACAGATTAATAGTCATCCCTAATAATTAAATTTATAGTCATGTTAGTTAGGTTTTCTAGGTATACAGAGATAAATTTCAGATAGGTAATCTTCAAATTCTTCAAAGTTCTAAAAAATATCCCATTAAAAATGTTTGAATAAGTTAGACTTTTCATGACAGTGAGACACATCTGCTCCTGGCAGCACCAATCTACTCCTGAGAAGGTGATGGGCATTGAAAAAACTCCTTATGGAGTTTGTTTCTTTATGGCCAAACTGGCTAATTTTGGCAAGAAACTGCCCTTGAAGTCCCACAAAAATCTTGCTTTCAGTTTTTTCAGTGGTAGATACAGATTGATAACAGAACAATAGCCTTTCCAGATGACAACTAACTCATTCAGGAACTATTAAGTTAAATATATAAAGTAGTATTTAAAATATGTAAAATAAAAGTCAGCTTATGTAAAGTAGCATTTCATTTAAAGAAAGAAATTCAAGGCACTAGTATTAAACTGTGAGTGTGATTCTGTCTGTGAGGATGCATGAATTGTGGAGAGGTGGACACTGCTGTACTTAGCCTCCTAACACAGCACATCAAGTGGAGACTGCAGCTGGAGTTCCTGATGGAGGTCACTGCAGTGGTACTATGTCCAGAAGTTACTGAGGGGTGGGTGTTAAACTGCTTAGAAATATGCAATGTAGGCATAAAAGAATTTTCTTAGACTAATTCTACTTTTTCTAAGCAAAATATTAGGATATAATTATGTAAATTTAAAATCTACATATTAGAAACAAATAGCAAATACAGCCTTTTCCCTCTGGCATAAGGTACGCTTAAAACATTAACATTTAAATTTATGAATTTTAATGATCTCTCTAAACAATGTGTTTTCTGGCATTTATTCAGGAACTTAAGCACAACAGAACTTCTTCTAGTCTGCAGCTGTTCTGCCCTATGTGTTTATGTCTTGTGAAGCCATGGGAGAAAGGACCCAAGACTGTGTTAAAACAAGTACTGTTATCCACTGTGGCTTCTTCCTCCAGCTTTGGCTTTCTTTCATACAATTGATGTACCCAGACCAGCTTCCAAAGATCACACATGCTGAGTCTCCAAAAGGCTGAACCTTCTATGTCACTGTGACTTAGAAACATGACTTCCAAACCTTCTCATCAAATGTGGGAACTTTGTGCAAAGGATGCATTTCTGTTCTTAGATCATACATAATGCACCTCAGAAAGGCTGAAATATAATGCTTCTGCATCTCAGTTTGATCTTGACCAAGCACTTAGTTTTGTCTTCCATACTGACATTTCTGATTTTACCATATCCTTAACCCAACCTAAAATGTTAGGCAAATTTCTGATGATCTGAAACCAAAGTCTTTGAAACTGATGAATTCAGACCAAAGTAAAGTCCTATAGAATAATTAAACCGTATCATCTATTTTGCACAAGTCTAAGAAAACGGCTCTTGCTTTCTTGTTCAGTGCTTCTCTCATCCAGACAAATGGAATGCTCCACAGGAAAATGTAGCCCGCAGCGCCCCTGTTCCTTTGGCACTGTCTTAGCTCTTCACTGAAGTTGTGAGTTTTATATAAACTATCCTCTTGTATGTGTGAGCAGACTGAGGGGTTAATGACCATCCCAGGTGGAAGGGCTAGCTACTGCAGGCCCTGCAGGGGTCTTTTCTGACCCCAAACTGCCCTCTTCCTCTCTGCCTGCACTCTGCTTTAGAAACACAATCTCTACTGCATAGCTTATGGTCCGTCCCACATCTAGAAGAATCCATTGAACATTTTTGTTTGTTTGTTTGTTTTTACATCCCAACCAAAGTTTCCCCTCCCTCCTTGCCTCCCAGTTCTTCCCCTCTAACCCCCCCCCCCCATCCACTCCAGCCTCCCATGGGTATCAGCCAGCCATGATATCAAATTGCAGTGAGACTAGGCACCACCTCTTCTATTGAGACTGGATGAGGCAACCTGGAACAAGGAAAAGGTTATAAAAGCAGGCAAGACATTCAGAGACAGCCCCTGTTCTCATGGTTAGGAGTCTCACAAGAAGACCCGTTACACAACTATAACATAGATGTAGATGGCCTAGGTCAGTCCCATGCAGGCTTCCTGATTGTACATTCAGTCTCTGTGAGCCACAGTTTAGTTGGTTGTGTGGGTTTTCTTGTGGTGCCCTTGAGCCCACTGGGTCCTACAATCCTTCTTCTCCTTCTTCTGCAGGATTCTTGTAGCCCTGCCTAATAGGATGAGCTCCCTCTCAGGATATGGGTCTCCTGCTAAGCCAGCCATTTGTTGATCACTCCCACAATTTCTGTGCCATTTTTACCACAGCCCATCTTGTACACAGGACAAATTGTAGGCCAGAAGTTATGTGACTGGGTTGGTGTCCCAGTCCCTCCACAGGAAGTCTTGCCTGGTTAGAGGAGATGGCCAGTTCAGGCTGCATATCTCCCACTACTAGGAGTCTTAGCTAGGGTCACCCTAATAGATTCTTGGGACTTTTCATTGCTCTAGGTTTCTAGCTCATCCCAGAGATGCCCCTCAGATGTTAGTTGTCTCTCTCAGTACTCTTTTCCTCTATCTTCCTCTGATCTGATCCTCCTGTTCCCATCCCATCCCCACTTCCAGCCCTCCATTCACTGGCAATGTCCATTCTATTTCCCCTTCACAGTGAGATTCATGTATCTCTACCTCCCTTGAGCCCTCCTTGTTACTTAGCCTCTCTAGGGCTGTGGATTGTAGTCTGGCTGTCCTTTACTTTACAGCTAATATTCACATATGATTGAGTACATACCATGTTTGTGTTTTGGGGTCTGGATTATTTTCTAGTTCTATCCATTTGTCAGCAAATGCTTGGTATTACTGCTTTTAAAAGCTGAGTAATACTCCATTGTGTAAATCTACCACATTTTCCTTATCCATTCTTTGGTTGAGGGACATCTAGGTTGTTTTCAGTTTCTGACTGTTATGAATAAAGCTTCTCTGAACACAGTTGAGCAAGTGGCCTTGAGGTAGGACAGAGGAAGTGTTCACTTTGCTTCATATCCTCTCCACCATGAGCTTTCACTTGTGTTTTTGATCTTAGCCATTCGACAGGTGTAAGATGGAGTCTCAGTGTTGTTTTGATTTGTGTTTTCCTGATGGCAAATGATGTTGGATATTTCTTTAAGTAATTCTCAGCCATTTCATATTCTTCTGTAAAGAATTCCCTGTTTAGATCTATGCCCATTTTTTATTTGGATTATTATTATTTTTTTTTGATGTCTAGTTTCTTGAGTTCTTTTTATATTTGGAGATCAGCCCTCTGTCACATGTGGGGTTGGTAAAGGTCTTTTCCCATTTCATAGGCTGCTGTTTTGTCCTTTTGACAGTGTCCTTTGCCTCACAGAAGCTGTTCAATTCACTAGGTCTCATTTATTAATTGTCGATCTTAGTGCCTGTGCTCAGTGTTTTCTTGAGGAAGTTGTCTCCTGTGGTACTTTGTTCAAGCTTATTCCCCACTTTCTCTTATATCAGGTTCAGTGTTTTATATTGAACTCTTTGATCTACTTGGACTTGAGTTTCATGCAGGGTGTTAGATATGGATCTATCTGCATTCTCCAACATGCCAACATCCGGTTAGATCAGCACCATTTGCTGAAGATTCTTTTTTTCTTCCATTTTGGCTTTTCTGTCAGAAATCAAGCATCCATAGAGGTGAGGATATGCTTCTGGGTCTTTGATTTGATTCCATTGATCAACCTGTCTGTTTTTATGCCAATACCATGAAGTTTTTGTTATTATTGCTGTGTAGTACAGCTTGAAATCAGAAATAGGGATATCTCCAGAAGTTCTTTTATTGTATAGGATTGTTTTGGCAATTGGGATTTTTTTTTATATATAAAGTTGAATTTTCTTCTTTGAAATCTATGAAGAATTGTAGTGGGGATTGCATTGAATCTATAGATTGCTTTTGGTAAGATGACCATTTTTACAAGGTTAATCATACCAATCCATGAGCATGAGGGAATCTTTCTATCTTCTGATATCTTCTCCAATTTCTTTCTTCAAAGACTTGAAGTTCTTGTCATGCAGGTCTTCTATTTGCTTGGTTAGAGTTACACCATGATATTCTATGTTTTTTGTGGCTATTGTGAAGGGTGATGTTTCCCTTATTTCTTTCTCTGCCTACACAAGAGGGCTATTTCTCTGTTTATATATAGGAGGGCTACTGATTGAGTTAATTTTGTATCCAGTCACTTCTCTGAAGGTGTTTATCAGCTCTAGGAGTTCTCTGGCAAAATATTTGGGGTCACTTATATATACTGTGTCATCTGCAGATAGCGATACTTTAACTTCTTCCTTTACAATTCATATCCCCTTGATCTCCTTCAGTTGTCTTACTGCTCTAGCTAAAACTTTAAGTACAATATTGAATAGATACAGAGTGGATAGTCTTATTTTATCCCTGATTTTAGTTGAATGGCCTTAAGTTTCTCTCCACTTAATTTGATGTTGGCCATTTCTGGTGGCTGGCATAACTTCTGATCTAGTTGAGAGTCTCTGTCCAAATTGGGAGTTGGCCTTCTTTTGGTTAGCTTGGCCTTTGGTTGAGCAGGGGATCTCTGTTCATCTGATTGATGTGGCCTGCACTTGAGCAACTGAAGTCTGTTTAAGGTGGTGTGGCTTGCACCTCAATGGTAGGACATCCACTGGGTTTGGAGACAGGGCCCCACAGTGGACCAGCAACAAGCTGGAATGGCATGGATTGCAGGAGAGGGGCCCAAGGAACAAAATTTAGGGAAGGGGGTCAGTTCTGCTGGCAGGTAGGTCACTCACTAGTTCTGACTTGTGTGGCCTGTGCCTGAGTGGCAGGAGTCTGCTGGGGCTGGGGTAGGGGAGCAGGCCCTAGTAGGGGGGCAAGGACTAGCTGGGATGGTGTGAGCTATAGGAAGGACCCATGGAAACAGGATCCACTTGAACTTCTTTATAGGTTGAATTCATCAGGTTAATTTAGAGTGATTTTTTCTTACCTTCTCATAGATTTCCACAACTGAAACATAGTGATAAAAATATCTGAGCTGAGCTGGATAAATGCAGGTCCAGGTTGACCATGGGATGCAGGCACAGCATCAATGCTGGTCCATTTATTCTGTGTAGTTTTAGTAATGCTCACTTCATATCTCAGAATTTATTAAAATGCTAATCCTTGCTTTCATCATCTCTTCCTATTTTTTGGTGAACAGAGCTGGAGTAGTTACTCTGTTATATCTAGACTGACCAGAAAGCTTCCTTTTTTCTAAAGTATTGAAGCTATGACTTGGCCTACAGCTGTAGCTGTTAGCCACCGACACTTTTCCAAGTTGGCATTCTAGTTTTTCTCTGCTTGTAGTTGAATCACTGTGTCCCCAAACATCATGTCCCCAAGTGTCTGTGTTTAAAATGCTTTTGTTGGACACTAGCTCCACTTCCTCACATAAGATAGCTTCTGCCAACGTGTTCATTGACTGTGCATAACAATGTAGTTAGAGTTTTCCTGCCTGGCCCAGTCAGGACAAATCTCCCTCACCCACCAGTCCCACAGTCTCTCAGACCCAACCAAGAAAGCACACAGAAGCTTTCATTGTTTAGAAACTGTATGGCCATGGCAGGCTTCTTGCTATCTGCTTCTTCTATCTTAAATTAACCCATTTCTGTTAGTCTATACTTTGCCACATGGCTTGTGGCTTACCAGTGTCTTTACATGTTGCTTTTCATGGTGGCAGGGGGCGGTGTCTCTCCCCAGCCTTCTACTTCCCAGAATTCTCTTCTCTCTTGTCCCGCCTATACTTCCTGCCTGGCCACTGGCCAATCAGAACTTTATTTACACAGAGCGATATCCACAGCACTTCCCCTTTTCTTTTTTATTTTTTTTTTTAAGGAAGGTTTTAACTTTTACATAGTAAAATTACATATAACAAAACAATTATCAAGCAAGAATTACAGTTACAATATTAAAGAAGATATCCTATCTATCTTATATTTGTGAGTCTAAAGTTTTATATCTAACTTATCTTTTATCATAACTGAGAAAATTATAACTCTCTAGTCTTCAACCACATCAAAGACCTCAGAAGGATATAATATTACCTGAGAACCGGGAGAAGGATGCAAGCATTTTTCGGGAGTCTTGCAGGGTAGACAGAGATAGCTGGCAGCCTGGACAGTCACCTAATGTTCCTTTGTAAAGTTGGGCATTTGTCTTCAGCCCACAGGGCTAGAGTCTCTCGGTCACTTCTCTCAGTGTCCTGTAGAATGTCTGGCAGTTCCCTCTGTGAAGCAGGAACCTGAAGAACCATTTTGTCAAGCAAAGTTCAGTGGTCACCTTTCTATGGGTCCTGCATGTCCAGTTGATCGAGCAGTCCAGGCAAGAACAGTTTCTTGCCCAAATGGCTATTTTTGCCAAGGTGAAGATAAACTCCATATGAAGTGTCTTCAATGCCCATCCTCCTCTCTGAAGTAAATTGGTGCTGCCAGGAGCAGACATGTCTCACTGTCCAGAAAGTATGAATTTTAAAAATATTTTAAATGCCATATTCTGTAGACCTTTGAAGTGTTTGAGGATTACCTGTCTATCTGAAATATCTCTCTGTATATCTAGAAGACTTAACTAACATGGCTACGAGTATGATTATCATAGATGACTAATTATTAATCTATTTTTAATTATCCATTTCAATTTACAATGAGCTGTACAAACATAATACCTTAAACAAGAGTAGAAATATACACACAGTATAACAAAATTAACTTTAAGTTTGTATCAATAGACTAAAGTCTATACCAATGTAAAACATTTTGAACAAGTTGTTGCTCTTTAGAAGTAAGTTCCTTAATCTACCCTTTCATCCTATTATATCTATATTATATCCCCTTTTCCTCTTTAGAAAGAGATCACATTTATAATCAACCTGGTTTAAATAAAAATATTGGTTTTTTTCTGTCCCACACCAGAGGGCTCTTCTGATTTGGGACACAAAAATCTCTTAACCTTTTCTTTTAGCAATATGCCTGGGTTTAGAGAAGGAGTGAGCCAATTCCATCTCCAAAGCCAGCTTGATAATTTTGGGAATGTGGGCGTAGTTTCTCTTACTACTTCCTGCTGGAGGGGGGCGCTGTATCTTATGGGGACACAAAGAAAATTTTAGGATTATGGAGTAGTCCATTAGGGTGAACCTCTGAGCCAGTTGCCTTGAAACCATTCTGGATGTTGGATCATCTGGGCCATGGTGTCATCGGAGACCTTTCAGGTGGTCTTGGCTGATCAAACCTGATGTATCTTAATCTGGAACAAATCCATAGCCTCTGGCTTTTTGTGGAAACAAAAGCAGAGACTCCTTTCCAAAGCAACATATCCTTATATCCAAATTTTGAAGTCAAGTTACCTTTAAAATTTACATATTTATTTAACTCAACAGCTTTTACGATCAAATCTTTTTCTGTAGTTAAAAATCCCAAAGACAACATAAACCAGATTCTCTGTGTAATATCCATCTTTGTAAGACTGAAAGACCTCTGTGGCTGCTAGCTCCACCCACCTCAGTTTTCCAACATGGCAGTGGTACAGTTTACCACCAGCTCTGGGTCTGGAGCCATGTGTACCATCAGCTATCAGAAGCAGTTCTATCAAAGCAGTGCATAGCCCAGAAACTTTTTTTTTTTTTTTAAATACCAAAGGCTAAATCCACCACACAGCAGAGTAAAGTGCTGCTTGTAGACTCCTCATTCCCACCACACTGCAGGTCAGACACACACGCCAGGAACCCGCCAGAGTAGCTCAAACAGGCATGCTGCCGCTAACTTGAGAGAGACAACTAGGAAGCTGTTTTTAGCTCTGTTTTAGAATCTTTTTTCTCAGGTTTTAGGTGGAAATTCTTGCCAACATGTTGGACGCCATTTGTAGTTAGAGTTTTCCTGCCTGGCCCAGTCAGGACAAATCTCTCTTACCCGCCAGTCCCACAGTTGCTCAGACCCAACCAAGAAAGCACACAGAGACTTACATTGTTTAGAAACTGTATGGCCGTGGCAGGCTGCTTGTTATCTACTTCTTCTCTCTTAAATTAACCCATTTCTGTTAGTCTATACTTTGCCACATGGCTTGTGGCTTACCAGTGTCTTTACATGTTGCTTTTCATGGCGGCAGCTGGCGGTGTCTCTCCAGCCTTCTACTTCCCAGAATTCTCTTCTCTCTTGTCCCGCCTATACTTCCTGCCTGGCCACTGGCCAATCAGAACTTTATTTACACAGAGCGATATCCACAGCATAACAAAGTCAGTCAGTGCAGTTTGTTCAAACAAGTGACATCAATGAACTCCAATGTCAGTGCTCTGGCTCCAGTCCATGACCTCCTACTTGGTGATCCCTTCCTCCTGCTTAGTGCTAATTATGATTTAAGTGATGTTGGTAAGATATCCAAAAAAATCAGATATGATTCATATAAGAGGCTCACATCTGCCTAGGATGTAGATTATACAGTACCTTCATTCCAATCACCTTTACTTTGGTCTGAAATGATTTCCTTTAGTTCTTCATCTTTATCATAAATAAGAAATTATGCTGCCTGGCCACATTTGCTCCTAGAATGAGTTGAATAATTCACTATTCTGTCATTTCTACCATAGGGCAAGTCTTTGCCCTTGAGAAGGTGTTCATGAAGTATTGTAGCATTCACCCTTAGCTCTGTGCAGGTCACCACTGTTAGCACTGGATGAAGGAACCAAAGGATTGCTTACCAAAATGTCAGCACACTGGAAAGACACAGTTCAGTATTTCAGGATTAAGATTTTAAATTACTCAAAGAGACTAAAATATTTCACCAAAATAAATGGAACAGAATTTAAAATAGAAAGAGGAGAATTGTGAATTTAAATAAAGAAAGATGAATTATAGATGTAAGACATAGATGCTACTTGGAAAAGAACTTAGAGGATTTAGTTCAGTTGTTCAGTAACAACCAAAGACACGATGGATATATGACCCCTTCCATTTTAGTTACTATTCCTAGGCATTGCCATGCAGGAGATTGATGTTTGACTTGGCAGTTTTACATGTAATTTGCAGAAAATATATTACAGAACTGCACATGCTAAATCTTTAAACTTTGCTTAATCGTTACCATATAGAAGAAATTAATGGAAAGTATTTCTTTAGGGACATTTTTTTTCTGGGCATTTAAATAAATAACAGTAAAATAAAGAACTTTGTGTTTTATAATGTTGTCTTTGACCAAACTCTCTTAAATTACACTTCTTTCAGCCATAGTTTCAAGTCTTAGTCAATTTTTGTCAGCATTTTCTGGCATCTAATTTGCCAATGTTTTATATCATTAGAGAAGTAGTCTTAATGTTTTATATCTCATTCATAGGCTGCTACAAATATACTGAAAAAGTGTTTTTGTTGTTTTGTTTGTTTTTTATTAGTTTGAAAATTTCACATAAGGATCTATTGTGCTTGTATCCATTCTATCTCCCTGTCACCCTCTCAAATTCCTCCTGTGGTCTCCTAACCATCCCCTTGAATTCATGACCTACACACACACACACACACACACACACACACACACACACACACACACACGAGTTTGGTTTCTGTTGCTGTGATAAGCACCATACAAAAAGAATTCTGAAGAATTCTGGGAAGGAAAGGGTTTATTTCAGCTTATTGGTTTCAGTCCATCACAAGAAGACCAGAACTTGGAGCAGAAACCATGGAGGAAAGCCATTTTCCTGACTGTTCCCTGGCTCCTGTTCAACTACCTTTCTGACACAGTTCAGGTCCAACTCCCTAGGGTAGTACAACCCACAGTCATCTGGGCTCTCCTACATCAATTGACAATCAGAAATACCCTACAGATAGGCCTACAGGCCAATCTGGTGGGCCAATTGCTTAGTTGAGGTTTTGTCTTCTCAGGTGTGTCAAATTTGACAACCAAGATTAACCATCACACATGCATATTTGCATGCACTCACATCTATTGAGTCTAATTAATGTTGTTATTTTCATGTGTTTACAGCTGACAATTTAGGATTAGGATTTCATCCCTGAAAACAAAACAAATAAACAAACAAACAAAAAACAAAGCAAAACAAAACAAAATAAAAAATAAACCTGGATCCTCTTTCCTCAACAGCTCTTCATTGCTTTTAGCTTTTAGAGTGGGGTCTCATGAATACTCCCCACACATGCTAATGTTGTCTTTGCAGGTTTTATGCCAGCAACATATTGTTGGGAGTTCATGGATGCAGAATCCCTGGTCTGTTTTGTCCAGAAGCGGTTTGCCAATCTCAGACTCTTACAGTCTTTCTGCTTCCTCTCTCAATATGTTCCCTGAACTGCCTGTCTGTCTATCTATCTATCTATCTATCTATCTATCTATCTATCTATCTATCTATCTATAGATATCCCATTCAGGGCTGGACATCACACTGTTGTTTGTTTGCACTTTGACCAGTTGTGGACCTCTTGAGTCTCCATCTTCTTCCAAAAGAAGTTTCTTTTGTGAGATGTGGGAGCTACGCTTATCTATGGGTATAATGATAAGTATTCATAAAACAGGTGCTAACTATATTTAGCAATTCAGTAGTAGTAGATCCTCCTGTATGGTCTATGTTCTCTGTGGACAGGAGTGCTTGGCTGTGTTTATAGTACCATGTTGTACTGAGCAGACTGTAGGTTTAATTAGATGGTTGTTCATTACTCCACAAGCAGTAGATGCCAGTATCAAAGTGTTAGTGCTATCTTACAGGTCCCATCATTGTTTTTGTTTTCAGACATTAAGACTGAGTGGGGCTGGACATGGACAAATTTCTCTACCTTGACAGCCTGCATAGCTCCTTTCCACATTACGAAAAAATTATCCTTAAGGGAGTGGGCTTCAGGTCAATACCAGCTTCATTTCTTCAAGTACTGTGACTGAAGTGTGTAGTGTCTTTAGCCATAGGCGTTTACTTAGCTGTTCTGGCAAGCCAAGAGCAATGAGAATAACTGATTGTTTTGTTCATGTACAAGTGTTCCAATTGTTTGGTTGGAACTCCTATGCATGTGCTATAAAGTGTGGGGCATACATGGGCTACAAAGAGGGTGCAGATAGGAAGTTAGACAGATGGACCCCAAGTTGTTTATGCTGAGATTAGATACAAAGATCAGGAGATGATGTCAGTGCATAAACATCTCGTAAACAAAGAAATGAGTATAGGATAACCTTTAAAACGATTGGTTGGTTCCTTCCACCCCCTCCTAGGGTTCTGAGGTTTTTGCTATAAAAGAGGCTTACTGCCTAATAATAAACGACTTCTTGCTTGACTTGACTCTCTGCTGCATCTGATTGTCTCCAAGTAAGAGGAAGGCTGGGAACACCTTTCCTTGGTTTCAGGCCACCTCTTCAGAGGTGACCTAAGTTCCCACTGGGGCAAGACCCCACAATAAAGAATGAAGGAGGTGATTCCAACATAGAAATATTAGTGCTAGCCATTTTCCATTAGCTGGAGAAGGAGCCTACTGTTATCAATTTCATGATTTAAAAAATAAGTAGAATTGTAACCATGAGTGTGATTATAAGTTCACATCAAAATATGTACCATTTAGCCTAGGCAGCTGGTAGAATCTTGCTCAGTATGCACCTGGATTCAGTTCCTAGTACTTCATAAAACCAGGCAAGCTGGCACACACCAATTATCCTAGAACTTGGGAGCTAGATGCAGGAGGATCAGAAGTTTGAGCTCATCCTCAGCTTCATAGTAAGTTGGAGGCCAGTTGGGATGCATAAAACAAAAACAAAACTAAAATCCCATAAGCCCTAATAGTAGGCATGATGAAATTTAATCATCTGAGAGTAGGAGGCTACATTTGGGGAGGAACACTGTAGAGTGATGTATTCTCAGTCTCATATCATACCCAGTGAGTTTCAGAAAGGCCAGTCTTTCCTAGCGATTTCTGGACATCACTAAGGTTAGTGACAAGCTCTACATGCTAATATTAAGTGTTCTGGTTTCCACTTACATAAAGTGATCTACCAGAATCCAGGGGGTGAGTCCGTTCACAGATCCTGTGGCATATTCTAGCACTAGTGTGAAATGGTATTGGAATGATTATGAAATATGGAAACGAGTGAGTTCTTAGCATGAGATATTTAATATTCTATACCTGTCTTAAGGCATGTCTTGTATTCCTATTCATGGGAATGGGATTTTGTGTTTCCCCCTCCTGAATAGTGTGGGGGATGGCCCTGAGGGTTCAATAAATTTGAAGCATCTTTGAACAGTTCCTAAGAAGTCTTTACAAAGCAATCAAATTATTAAAAATTGATTTTTTTTGCACTGTAATGTAGACATCTAGCAAAAGTAGTATTGAAAATAAATTTTCACTGAATGATATCCTTGCTGAGTATTTTAAAATTGCATGCAGCAACTGTGTCCTCCTTCTGGCATTAATAGATAAGAAGGGTCACAATTCCCACCTCTTTAGAATCTAAAATGGGCTGTCAGAGAGGAATATGGAGTGGAAATTAAAGAGCTGGGATAACTTGGGAGTCTGTGGGTCAGAGATTAAATCCACCTTCATTCGGGAGACAAGAGCAGCTGGTAGCTAAATGCTGAAGGTGGTTGGTTTGAAAACATAGAGCCAAGGAGGTTTGGGTGGGGAAAGCATGAGAACAGAAGCTGTTTATGAACTCCTGGCATGTGTAGGACACTATAATCCAGGAAGCAGATCCTTCCTTTCCCTGCATCCTGTTTTCCCTTGCAAAAAAGGCACATGCTTCCTTTCATCCTCCTGCATGAACTGTGCATTGGAAAACAAGCCCTATCCTTGTTGATGTTCCAACACATGTTCATTTTAAATTTAAATTTTCCATTTGCTTGCTCTACTCTATCTTGCTTTATATTTAAATCTCTGAGCTTGTTGTAAATAAACCACAATTCAGAAAACAATGATAATTTCACTTAGATCAATTACCCACCTGTTATCTTGGGGCATTTAGGCTTATTTTCCTCTAGAGAAAAAAAACCATTAAAATTTTTGATGTTGAGATTTTTAGAATTAGTTATTGAATGGAATGTTTATCAAAACTACTTGTGTTCACTTTGAAAAAGACAAAAAGTCTTTACTTTTACATTTTTAATTTCATATTTGATAGTACTGGAATTGAGGCTCCTGAAGGCTTGAGAAAATGCTTTTCTTGTCAATGAATTTCTGAAAAGTTTTTGTGGAACCATCATTTCTTTTGCTTCCTGTGCTTCAGTTGGAAACTTACACAAAATAATCCTAAAATAGTTCCTAACGTGAGGGAACTAGGAATTCAAATGTTCTATACTATCTTCTTTTGGATTTGTTCTTAATGAAGTGTGTATGTATGTGAGTGCAGGTACCCACAGATGCCAGAAGAGGGCATTTGATCTGCTAGAGCTGGAGTTACAAGTGGTTGTGAGCTGCCTGATGAAACTGAATTTTAATCCTTTGGAAGAGCAGCTTGTGCTCCAAACCACTAGTTCTCTCTTCAGCTTCTCACTCTATGTCCTAACTGGCTTAAAGTACATTGTGTTTTCCATTTGTTTTTGTACTTTTCATAGTTATCTGTTATTCAGATCCTATTATGCTTTGCTTTTTGATATCAGTTTTGTTTTTTTTGGGGGTTAAAAACTAACAATTGTAAAATGTTCATTTAATTCTTGTCTTTCATTGCAATACAAGCAAAATTAGTATGTTTAAAATTAATGGACAATGCAATAAAAGGATCATTTTGTTGATTAATCCCTCTAGGGGTCTGAATATGCCAGGTACTTTTTATCACCTGAGAATACCTAGAATAGTATTAATATTGGTTTTGAAATACAGAGAATATTAAAAAATACACCACAATTTCAGTCACATAGTCTTGCTCTGTTCAATACATCCAGAAGCAGCTGATACTTAATATGTAGCATCTATTTAAGGAGACAATAGAAAAAGGAATTTCATTTTATAAGATTAATTACTAAACAGTCTTATTAATAAAATCCCAGAGCCAGATATTGGGGTTAAAACTGAGAGATCAGAGGAATAAGACAGGCCACAGCCAACCTTACATCATCAACACAAAGAGACCTACTTCCTGTATACTCATGCCTATATGCCTTTCTGTCCCTCCAATCTCACTTCCTCTTCCTGCCCAGCTCTGTTACTTCCTGTCTGTCTGTACAGACCTCCAGACCTTTATGTTTAACTAGTGTTGGAATTCAAGGCTCTGTTCCCAGTGTATCCTTGAACTCACAGAGATCTGGATGGATCTCTACATCCCAAATGCTAGGATAAAAGGCATGTGCTGCCCACCATTGCCTGTCTTCCCTGTTTAATATAGTGACTGGCATTTTTCTCTGACCTTAAGATAAGCTTTATTGGGGTGTACAAATAAAATATCACCACATTTCCTCTTTTTAATCTAAAGTAAAAAATAAAAAATTATAACTAATATAAGAAAAACTATATACAATAAGTACAATATATTCAAGCAATAAATACATCAACAATGTCTAGTCCATTTGCATTTGACAAATTCAGAGAAAATATTCCATTATCTATCCTATTTTTATGAATCCAAAGGATTGTATCTAATTTACTCTTTATCTTAATTTGCATAACCAAAACTATCTTTTGATGTCTTTCACACTTATACACTTTATACCTCTTTAGTGAGTTTCTTTTCTGAATTTTGTAACAAGGAAAATTATAACTACCTTATCTTCGACTCCCTCGGAGACCTGAGAGTCATGTTAGTTAAGATTTTTAGGCATATAAAGGTATATTTCAATTAGGTAGGTAATCTTCAGACACTTCAAAGACCTACAGAATATGGCATTTAAAATGTTTTAAAAACTTAAAACTTTCTGGGCAATGAGATATGTCTGGTTTACTTCAGTGTGGAAGATGGGCATAAAAGACACTCCACATGGAATTTATCTTCTTCTTGGCAAAAATAGCCATTTAGTCAAGAGGCTGATCTTGCCTGGACTGCTGATAAAATGTTGTATTGACTGGATACGCAAGACCCATGGAAAAATGAGCACTGAATTTGCTAAAACAAGATGAAATGGTCCTTTAGTTTCCTGCTTCACAGAGGAGACTGCCAGACATTCTATAGGACACAGGGAAAAATGACTGAGAGACTAGGCCTATAGGCTGAAGATGGATACCCTAATGTAGCAGAGGAACTTTGGGTGACTGCCAACAACTTTGGAAATTGCTTACAATGCATTTCCTATTTACTTAGGTAATATTATATCCTTCTGGGGTTTCTGATGTAGTTGAAGACTAGATAGTTATAATTTTCCTTGGTAATGATAAAAGATAAATTAGATGAAACTTTAGACTCACAAATATAGGATAGATGATTCAATATTTTCTTTAATTTTGCCAAATACAAATAGACTAGATATTGTAGCTATAATTCCTGCTTGATAACTGTTCTATTATATGTAATTTTACTAGGTTAAAGTTGAAACCTTCCTTTTTAATTAAATAAAAAAGGGGAAATGCTGTGGGATAATGTTCTTGTACACTGGTTTAGTAAAATGATGATTGGCCAGTAGCCTGGTAGGAACTATAGGCAGAGCAAGCAGATGAGGAGAATTCTTGGAAGAGGAAGGGCAGAGTCAGGAGTCACCAGCCAGACACAGAGAAGGCAAGATGACAAGGCAGAACTGAGAAAAGGTACCACCAAGCCATGGGGCTAAACATGGATAAGAATTATGGGCTAATTTAAATGTAAGAAATAGTCAGTAATAAGCCTGCGATAATAGCTGAGCATTTATAATTAATATAAGCCTCTGAGTGATTATTTTATAAGCAGCTGTGGGATCTTTGGGCCTAGGCAGGACCAGAGAAAACCTTCAAATACAGTATTTAAAAAGATGAAATTAAAATTCTAAACAATAGCCACAATGCAAGAAGAATTTTCTACTATATATAATATACTCTTACTCTTCAAAGGGCACCAACAATAACAATAAAGTTCATATTTGTATCCCTGGGTATTCCACACCTAATGAGAACTTCTGAGATACCTCATTACTATATATTGTAGGGATACATTTTCTCTCCTTCTAATGGACATATTCACTTCAAAGTAGGAATCATTCAGGTTCTAATTAAGTACTTTTGGCAATTCAAAACCATTTAATTTAGAAAACCAAAAAGTAACTTATCACCACAACAAAACCTTTTGATTTTGATGTATACAACTCTAATCATTTATAACTCTGGCTGTGCGTCTAGCCTTTGGCTTCTGAGCTATCACTCCAGCCCTCGTCATTTAATTGAAATTAATAATAACGCTCATCAGAGTAAATGAAATACTGATTTGTTTTGATAACACAAGTCTATTATTTCACACATTCATTCAATTTGGACAAAATCTACTCTAAATATTTGGAAAGGATATTTAAATAGTATCAGACCCTGACATTTCACTCAGTGTGGAAACTATGAGGTTTGAGTCCTTTGTGGCTACAGGAGAGTGCAGTTTAAGTGATATGTCTAAGTACACAGTTTCAAGATCTGTTCACGAATGTTTCTTTTTATGATGCTACAGAAAAAAGTACAGCAATAAAGATGTGTTATAGCTTGGATATAAAATATCCCCCACAGACTCATGTGCCTGAACACCTGGTCCTCAGCTGCTGGTGGTATTTTTTAAGGTTATGGAGCCTATTGGACATGAACATGATTGGCATTTTTCCCATGGGGTAGGGGTAGAGGTTTATAGCTGGCATTGGTTCCACCCTAAGCTCTTCACTGCCTGGTACACCCAGATGTTATCAAGCCATGCTATAAGCTCTCACTACTCTATTCTTCCCCTACCATGGGACCACAAGGTGAAATAAATCCTTCATCCTTTAAATTGCATCTTATTGGTTATTTGGTGACCATTTTTGAAAAAGAAATGAACATAAGACATCTAACATTTCCCTAAGAGTAATAATCTCTTATAATTATGCAGTACTATATGTGAAATATCTTTTAAAGGCATTTGTACGCTTGCATATGCATATATATCCTCTTATTTTCACAATAACAAATCAGAATTATGTAAGGTCACAGTGACCATGTGCAAGCTAACCACAAATGAGGCTTCTGGAGTTTGTATCTTAAGTACCACATTCACATAATATGCAGAATAAGTTCAATATATACATACGCATAATGAAAAATGGATTGTATTTTGTTGACCTTAGTATCATAACTCATCTAGTAAGGTTTTGCATACCTTATTCTCAGTAGGACACTGGTTGTTTATCTATAACTCCCAATAATATTGTTTTTAATATTTTCTTGACTGAAATTTATGAAATGTCCTCTAAGATCAGAGTAAATTTATTGACTCAACTGGAACACCTTTGAGAGAGAAAGAAAGTACAATTAAGGATTATTTCCTGACAAGGGAAACTGGGGCTATCACCCATCAGAGGATGGCACAGTTTGTCCAAATAGAAAACCTCAGAGCAGAGTATGTTAAAAGGCTAAGCTTCTGTAGTCTTATAGCATAGAACTAAGGAATCACATCATTTTAGAACTGTAAATGACTTCATATCATACTAATACCCATCAATTACATAAATTTCCCCAAACATGTGCCTTTACAATGTCCAATTTCATTCACAATTCTTCTGTAGTTATTGATGTCTTTGTTGGGTTTACCTTCAGTCTATGGATGGGATTGTAGACATGGTGACTCTATGTGATCTGAGTGGTCAGATTTCTTGTTGATGGACTGCCTATGGGCAGGACTCTCAGTATGATGCTGACTGGCTGACATGTCTCTTAATCTACACTCATCTAGCTTGGGTTTGTTTATACATCAGGGTTCTGAGTGCTCAAAAGAAGGTGAGTTCTTATGCCTCAAGTCAACTTGCATCACATTTGATATCATTAACCTGTCACAGCACAGTGCATGGTGAAGTCAAGAGTTATTCTGGAACAGTTATCAAGGGAATGGCTGGTGGGAATTCTGTACTTCACAAATACTCATCAGGAACTCTGTGGACTATCCTCAGTACTCCCACATGTCAATAAATGTAAAATGTGAAGATTGCACAGCTCCAGGAAGACCATAGGATAATTTTACATTCTCTTGAACTAAAAATAGTACACAGTGCTTTATGATGTCCATGGTCCACTTAAGTATCAAGGTGCCAGGGATTATGAGTCTTCCACATACTGAGCTTTACTTTTGATTATTTTTATTTTATTCCATTAGTTGAAGCTGAATCAATTTTGTATTATCATTAAATGCATAAAAATCTTATGGATAAAGGTTGTTATATTTGTTTGATATGGTTCTTTGAACATACAAAAAGTTCAAATTACTATAGAGAAAGATTTTTGTGCTAAAATAAATTATTGAGCATCATATTTCTCTTGTGCAATTTTGTTACCCTACAATGATTTTTATGATTTTCCCTTTAAATTCCAATGGTTATGGAAGACATAAAAGATAAATATGAATTTATTCCTTATACATATAGCTATAAAATAGCTTCATTTCAACTGTGCTTCTGATATGCTAGTTAGTTTTGCCCTCTTGCTGGTACTAAACATCTATGAAAGTGTGCTTCCTCTTGACATTTATGGTTTCCATGTTGAGCTTTACATTTTACCTACTCATTTGTAGTAATTTATAATAAGCCAACACTGATACCTGTCACGAAGAGTATCGCTGTAGCTCTTGGTCATCACTAATGGGGAATCTGCAGAAAGTAGACACTTATCAAACAGTAGATACAGATACTTTTGCTACCACCTCCAAGCAGAATTTAACCTGTCAAGGCTTAGAATTAGAGCCAATACAAACAATATGTGCTCATTAATCACATTAATTTTTGTTTCTTTAACCACATTGTGAGATGTTATCAATAAGATAGGGCTGGTGGGATCAAATACACAGAATGGATGGCTGAAAAGGGACAGTTTTGGAGACTGGAAATCCAGGAGCAGGATGTAGGCAGGCTGGGTGTCTGTGGAGCCTTCTTCTCCTTGCAGACAGCAGCTTGCCTCTATGTGTGGACTTGGCTTTGTCCTCAAAGGAGGCTAGTCTTCTTAGATGGACCCAAACTTATTTCACTCTGACCACCTTCTTACAGGCCTTCTCAAATACAAACCCATTGGAAGTTAGGGTCTCAACCAGAAATTTTCAACTTAAACCAAAGATTTTAGAAAATATTTGGACCTCTATTAAAATATGGTTTTAATAATTTTCTCAATTGTGTATTATCTCTTTTTCATACAACTGTCCATTTATATGTAACTTTTCCACAGTTTTCATCTATTCATATTAATGTAGATATTTGTCTCTCCATGGTTATGGCTCTTCACAGCCTTGTGACTTAAAAAGTAAAAATTTGCTTTTTTATGCTCGGCATGCAATGGTGGATGTGCAGGTTGCCAGTTCAGTAACTTCCTTCTCTGGGTTCACTTCTTTACCCTGCTTGCACAGTTTGGACCTCAAGTGTCCTTCAAGGACCACAAGAAGGCCACAGAAAGGCCTCAGGAGATGGTGATGTCTTTCCAAGGTGAGGCTTGATGGGATTAAGTTATTTCATTTGGAGCATGCCCCTGAGAAGACTGAAATAATGGTTGATAATGGTTTCTGTTCATCTCTCCAAGCTTCTTGGCCACAAAGAACTGAGTAAAGTGCTCCAACATACATTTTGCCACAGGTTGAGAAGCAACAGGGTTAACAAACTGTAAACTGATGTCTCACAACTATGATTCAAAAGAAACTTCTCTTCACAGGTTATCTCAGGTTGCTGCAATGGAGAATTGTGTGTGTGTGTGTGTGTGTTATGTAATATACATATATATGTATATATTGTAAGTAAATTGGTTGCAAAACATGAGTTTTGCAACTCTATGGGTTTGGTGTCCCGGGTTTCGGCACCAAAAATGTAAGTAAATTGGTTGCAACAACCCTGGGTTTGGTCCCAGATTTTGGCACCTGGGAAAGGTGTCCTGACTACCTGGGGGTCAGGCAACTCCTTGGGCTGCTTAGGACAGCTCTAATGGCTGAACTGCAAGGAGACAGTTCAGCCCTGAAGGGTGAGGTATCCTGGACACCTGGGAGCTGTTTAGCACAGCTCTGACTGCTGGAAATGCAAAGAAGCAGCCCAATTCTGGAAGGGAAATTTTTCTGACTTCTTGGGAGAGTCAAGCCTGGAACTGCTTCAGCAGGGAAGGGTATTCTGACTCTTTGGGAAAGTCAAGGCGTACCTGGTGTGATGGGGGATGGTTTCCCCATAGGATATAGCAATCCTGCTCCTTTCCTGGAGAGCCTCTACAATTCCCCACTTAAGAGGGCTTCCTAGTAGAGCTCTGCTTCTCTGGCCTAAGATGTTGCTTCTTTTGCTTCACTCTGCAAAACTGGAAACCCCTGCAGAAATGTAGCAATCTCCTCCAGCTCTGGACAAAAATGTTACTTATAGTTCTCTCTATCCACTGAGGGATGTCTCAGCAAAGACCTTCTGTTCAGCTCCTCCTCGCTCTGCTCTCTCAGCTCTCCTTGTGTTGTCCACGGAGGGACATCTCAACAAAGATCTTCTCTACACCAGTGAATGAAGATCTTCACACCCAAAACACTTGACCAAGAGATTTATTTGGGAAGGAGGAGTCCAGGAGAGTAGCTGCCTCTACCAGGGTGGAGAGAACAACCTTTTTTTTTTCTTCTGACTAGGCAGAGCAGTTTACACAGGATGTCTTGGGGTTGGAGTCAACCAGGGGTTGACTTAGAGACCACGGTTCTACTGTCCTGCTCTTTGATTGGTTGGTTTCACAAGTCAGTTGGCCAGAGGCAGAGATGGCTCTGATCTGACTGAGCCCAACTGTGTTTCTTTCTGTCCTGATCTGACCCATCTTTCCCTAGTTCTGGGCTCTAGGGTCAGGGTGTGTTTCTTTGCCAGCCTCTTTCCCCTACATACAAAATTTGTAGATGGCATTGACATGTCAGTAGAGAGCACTGGAGAACCACTGCCAGAAGAAATGGGCTCCCGATCTGAGTTGGTGCATGGTCACTGTGCTCACCCTGAGCTCCCCTTATCTGGTGCATGCTCATCCTGAGCTCCCAAAGCATGTGTGCTCTTCTGCATTATCAGGCTCTTGTAGCTGTCACAGGTCCTTTGGGACTAACTCTTGTAGAACTTCTAGGATGCAGCTGCTAATTGTGGCACATTGTCCTCTCAGATAGTTTCTGCAGACTGCTCTGACTCTGATTCTCCGGTGTCAGGCTCTCAACAGGCACAGCAATTAGCAGCATCCAGTGGTGAACAGAGAAGCCCCATCACACAAATGTGTATTGCATTTGGTAGTTGAAAAGCCTCTAGTGAGTTACGTCTATAAGAACAACTAGAGGATGCGTTTCTGGCAAGTTCTAGGTGAGAATTTCCTACCAAATTACACTGGACTGGCACCGTAGAAGTAAGTCTGCCGTTCGTGGTCCATGGCCATCTCCTACCTGAAAAATTCAGAATCCAAGTCCTGTGGGATAGGGAGTCTTTCTTGAATGCCCAGTCAGTCATGAGGGCAGTGGTTGTTCATTATTTGTGTGTGTATGTGTGTGTGTACATGTGTGAGCACACACATGGCCACCAGAGGATAATTTCAGGTATTAACACCTTTTTCTTCTCTATTTTGAGGGGACTCATCTCCATATCTCCATCACTGACATGGCACACATGTGCTACCATGCCTGGCTTTTAAAAATAAGTTCTGGGAATTGAACTCAGGTCCTTCTGTTGGTGCAAAAAAAAATCACTTTATCAAAAGAGCTATGTCCCCAAACTCTCTCATCTACTGTTTTTAGAATTGTATTTATTTTTAGATATAAATTTAAATTAAAATTATATTTACTTAGCATTGACTTTAATATTAGTCTTCTGACAGAGTTAATAATTCCTGTATTAAAAGTTCCCCTGTTCATATAACTGTGGCTTCTCTGTCTTGAGTGGATGGGTTCCAGCTGATAAAGTAGCTGATGAGGAAAATAAGCACAGATCAGAGTCTGTGCTGAGGGGCAATGCCATCACAGTTCCCTGTGTAGAGGGATGGAACAGGGTGGGACAGAAGAGGAGAGGTTGACATCTTTTTAGCTAGAGGACCTCCTGGGTCAGACAGCTAGGCACTGGCGATTGCCGTGGTGGAGCCACCTTGCTCTAACAGCTTGTGGCTCTCCCTCCCTGTCTACACTCTAGTCTGATATTAGTTTAACACTGTAGCTCACACTGTCTGACTTTAAAATGTAATGGGACTTTGAAAACTGCTTCCCACTAGTCTGTATATGACATCTGAGGGTTTCTCTAGGAATTAAAGATACTTCCAAATAAGGAGTATCTAGTAACCACTAAGCAGTGAATTCTGTAGTGTTGGAAACATACAATAAGTTTGCATGGACATTCCTCATTTTTAAGGTATCTGTATTTCTATACAGTAGATAGAAATAGGAATTAAGGATAGGATGTAGTATAGCTCCGTCATCTCTTAAGGAATGTTCCCAAAGCTCTCCCAAGTGATGTCTTCATATTGTCTCTTATTCAGAGTAGTCAGGTGGCAGGTGAAACCTCTATGATATGGGAAGACACATGCAATGGCTATTGAAAGGGAGCAAGGGGGATGACACAGTTCCCACGCCTCATCCATAAGTACCAACAAATAAAACCATTTGTTGGCACACTGAAAACTAATTATAGTTTCTCAAATACTGTGAGATTATCTTTTAAAATCAATTAAAAGAGTTAAATTTTACTAAACACTTAAAAGAAAAATTTGAAAAAATAATCATTACATTTAAAAACAGAATCTTTTGATATGGAAATACAGGATATAGATATGATAGGATAATAGGGTAGATTGTTGAACCTACTTTTAAAGAGCAACATGCTTAAAATGCTTTACATTGCTATGGATTTTAGTTTATTGATACACATTTACAGTTGATTTTGTTATACTATATATGTATGTGTCCCCCAATATGTTATGCATCCTAATAAACTTATTTGGGTTCAGAGGACAGAACAGCGACTAGATAGACATAGAGATCAGAAAATGGTGACACTCACACCTTTAATTCTATCACTTGGGAGGCAGAGATCCATCCGGATCTCTGTGAGTTCAAAGCCACACTGGAAACAGCCAGACATGGTGACTCACGACTTTAATCCCAGGAAGTGATGGCAGAAAGCAGAAAGGTATAAGGCGTGAAAACTAGGAACTAGAGCTGGCTAAGATTTTAGGCTTATGAGCCACAGTTCAGCTGAGATCCATTTGGATGAGGACACAGAAGCTTCCAGTCTGAGGAAACAGGATCAGCTGAGGAATTGGCAAGGTGAGGTGGCTGTGGCTTGTCTGCTTCTCTGATCTTCCAGGTTTTACCCCAATAACTGGCTCTGAGTTTATTTTTATTAATAAGACCTTTTAAGATTCATATATATATATATATATATATATATATATATATACATACATACATACATCATACATACATCATACATACATATACGTATTTCAGCTCTCATTTAAGGTATTATGTTTGTGTAGCTCATTTGAAATTGTAATGGATAATTAAGAAATACAGATTAATAATTAGTCTTCTATGATAGTCAAACTTATAGTCATGTTAAGTTTTCTAGAATATATGGATATAATTCAATTAGGTAGGTAATCTTCAAACACTTTAAAGACCTACAGAATGTGGCATTTAAAATGTTTTACAGAGCCTGACCCCAGAACTCAAATGCTCAGTACATCACTGACCTACTGTTGTGGTAGATGTGCTGAACTTCAGAAAAATTTAGACTTTCTGGACAGTGAGACATGTCTGCTCCTGTCAGCACCAATTTGCTTCAGAGAGGAGGATGGGCATAAAAGACAGATGCCCCAACTTTACAGAGGAACTTTGGATGACTGTCTAGGCTGACAGCTTTCTTTGTCTACTCTCACAAGAGTTCCAAAAGTTGCTTGTATCTTTCTCCTGTTTCTCAGGTAATATTATATCCTTCTGAGGTCTTTGATGCAGTTAAAGACTAGATAGTTATCATTTCCTTAGTTATGATAAAAGATAAGTTAGATATGAAACTTTAGACTCACACATATAGGATAGATAGGATATCTTTTTTAATTTTGCCAAATACAAATAGACTAGATATTATAAATAGACTAGATATTGTAACTGTAATTCTTGCTTTATAATTGTCTTGTTATATGTAATTTTACTATGTTAAAGTTAAAACCTTCCTTTTTGAAAAAAAAAAGAAAAGGAGAAGTACTGTGGATATTGCTCTGTATGCTGTGAATGTGTTGCTCTGATTGGTTAATAAATAAAGTGCTGATTTGGCCAGTAGCCAGGCAGGAAGTATAGGCAGGACAAGGAGAGAAGAGAATTCTGGGAACAGGAAGGCTGAGTCAGGAGTCGCCAGTCAGACACAGAGAAAGCAAGATGTAAAAGTACCAGTAAGCCACAAGCCAGTGGCAAATTATAGATTCATAGTAATGGGTTAATAAGATATAAGAACTAGAGAGCAAGAAGCCTGCCACAGCCATACAGTTTATAAGTAAATAAGTCTCTGTGTATTTACTTGGGTCTGAGCAGCTGCAGGCCTAGGCAGGACTGGAGAAAATTTCAGCTACAATCTTTCATTTGTTTAACTTCCAAAATCTGACTTGCAGTTTTTGCTTTATAAGGAGTTCAATCTCCTGGAATAGAATATTACTTAGTCTCCAAAGCACTATGTATGATGATGTTGTCAGTGTCACATTTCTTGTGATGTGTGTTTATAATATGTGTGGATGTATGTGAGTGTGTGTATAGTGTATGGGGGATGAGCACACAGGAGCACACACACTAATGGTACAGTGGGGATGTGGAGAATGTAGGACAACCTGGGGTGTTGGTTCTTGCCTTCCATTGTGCTATCTTGTTTGATATAGTGTCTCTGGGTGCCCAGGTGTGCCCAGGTGTGCCCAGCAGCAAGCCTCCAAGGATGCTCCTCTTTTCACCTCTCACCTCTGTCTGTAAGGCACTCTGATTACATTATTCTGCTCAGCTTTATGTGGGTTCTGGAATTTCAAACTTACAGCCTCACACTTATGCAGCAAGTACTTTATCTACGAGGCCCTTTTATCAGTCTTCAGTAGCAACAGCTTGTGAGAGAGAGAGATTGGTGAAGTAAGGAAGAGACAAGGACAGGGAGGAAAGATGAAGAGTGGAAGTTTTGTTTTCTTTAAGATAAGAATGCAGAAAATTGAATTCACTTATTCACCCAAGGTCATTTTATTGAAAGAGTGGCATTCTCTTGTTCTCTGTTTAAAGCCATTCTGTATAGGTCATCTAAGGAATATTGGATGTCTAAGATGAAGCACTTCAGCATTTTGACATGCACAATGGCTGAAAGAACTCAGTCTTACAGTAGCTGGTAGCACTTTGACAGTGTGTATTTTTAAAAAGCATCTTTTACAAAAGTCTCAAAGCACTTTGCATTTGAAACATTAAAAGCTTAAAAGAAAGAGAAGTAGAAATCTGTAGCAGTGGGAAGCATAGATCAGTTTGGGAGTAATTACATCAATTATTTCTAATAAAATCATTTTGTATTAACTGAAAATAGTTTTAAGTTTGAAGCATTCATTGAGATTAAGACTGGCAGTCTCAAGCCTTTGTCTTTCCATAAAAATGAATCCTATTTTTCTATATTGAGTTAATAGACTTTCATAGGTGTTTTTGAGATAAAGGAAAGTATATAATTGCTCATACTAATCAAGAAGGACAGCCAAGACTATTTTCTTAATTTCAGTCATATTGTAATAATAAAAAGTAAGAATACGAATGGCAAATTCCTTCCAAGGGTCATCAGTTTTGTATTAGATGCCAGCCAAACATTTGACCTCACTTGTCAACTCTGAATTAGTTGCTAATAAACTTGAACTTTTAAAGAACACAAACATTGGAGTTAGTTTCAAGCCAAAAAGGCACTGAAGTATCTTGTGCCTCAGTGTTCACTTCTAGACCCCGGAATAATAATATCCACATTGTCGTTTTGTCAGGTTTATGTGCCACAACACACTAGAGGATCACACAGCAGAGTCTGTCATAGAGTTATGCTCAAATTCTGCTGTGGTAGCTGTTGTCTCTAAGGGTCTCTGAAGCAGTTACTTTATTTCCCTGTGAGCTTCTCTTTGACTTTATATGGAGCCACAGGCTTAAGAAACTTGAGTTCTTCTGTACATTTTGTAAGAGTTAATATTATGCTGCAAATAACATAGTAATGTGAATTGTAACACATGCTACTTTCAGGAAGAAATTAATTTGAATAGCTTAACTTTGGAAAACTTGCTCCTTTAATGAGATACAATTTTTAAAATTGCAATATGTGAGTCTCAGTGTATTTCCATAACAAATTAAGGAATTTAGCCCAAACTTCAAATTTGTGCATTTTTCTTATTCAAAAATAATAATTATATTAATTTTTGAGACTTTCATACAGTATATTCAGTCATATTCATCCTCATCCTGTAACTCCTCCAAGATCCAGGGTCACACCCTCACCTCCCAACCCATTTAATGTCAAGTTTTCTGTTATTTTTTATGTATGTATACTTTTCAGTAGTATATGGATCAAAACTTCTAATTCCTTTTCAGTGAAGAATTAATATAGTTATGCCTACCTTGTAATTATAATATTCTTTTTTATTATTTATATAATAATATATTTATATGTAAGAGTATAATATTTTTATATATTATAGATATAATAAGCTGAGTGGCTATACTTGTAGAGCAATTTAATTCTAAACACAAAAGAATTTCTAGCCATCAAATTTGATATCAGTCTACATTGAATTTATGTGTCAATATTATTAATTTTTTTTTCATATTTTGGATACTTCTATATTTGAAAAGTCTCTACCTTCCTCAATACATTTTATAAAGAACTGGGTAATTTGTCCCCATCCCACCAAAAATTCAACTACTTTCTTCAGGAATTTCTTAAAATCTTTGTAAACATCTATATTTGTAGTAGTCACCAAGGACTTACGGTTTATATAAGATATTTAGACACAAAATGTCAATTCCTATAGTTGTGTGTGGTGTGATCTGCCTGTCTGTGTGTTCATCACTGAAGAGTGAAGGAATGTGCTACCCCCACATACTGCACTTTGGCATTGGTATTATTTTTAGTCAAAGGAAATTTGTTAACACAGCAGATGTGGCTAGCATGCTCTAGCCATTTTTCTTTTTTCTTCCTGGAAGGAAAAGTTAAATCTTGTACAGATGTTCTCCTCAAACCAATGGAAAGCAACACTCACATCACCAGGGGTTGGAGACAGGGTGCTTTGCACAGACTGTGCCAGAGTAACCATTATCTTTCTTTATCACCATGCATAGTTAGTTACTTTGCATGATGCCTCTCTTCTTTCAGATCCGCAGGTACTAACAGGTTCTGCCACAGTGTCATGTCCTTAGAAGGTTGCCATATCATGTAACACATTAAAATTTGTTTGTATGTTTCTTTCGTGTATTTAAAAAACAACAACAACAACTGGCTAAGCTAGATTTCTTTTCTTCTTAGACTGTCTTATTGGAGAACTTAATGTTTCTCAATTTCTGTCTCTATAGTTTGATTCTGAGCCATGTAAATTTGTTCCTTATTAAAACATGCTGGGCATGATGGTGCACTTCTTTAATCCCAGATGGAGGCAGAAGCAGGTGAACCTCTGTGGGTTTGAGGCTAGCCTCGTCTACGTAACGAGTTCCAGGACAGCCAGGGCTACATAGAGAGACCCTGTATCAAGAAAAACAAAATGTAATCAATGGCTAAAAATACAAAACCTGAATAGGTATTTACTGGCTTGAGGAATTTGTGTTAATGTAACTGGTTTTAATAAAATATAATTATTAAGTGAAGTTCCAGTGCAAACTTCACTCAGTTTGAGTCTTGTCATTTCTTTCTTTTAGTCAGCCCCCAGCATTTTCCGTATGTTATCTAATTAAATGTTTCTGAAGTGTTATGGTGTGATAAATTTTCTCCCTTTTCCAATAATGTTATCAATTAATTGTGTGGTCAAATGGCATGGTGGAAACATAATTTGATCTCCTACTCAGTGGTAACAAACCTCAAGAACACCACATTCATTCACAGTGATAAACAGATCCCAATGAGGCTGACAGAGGGTCTTTCATTTCCACTGTTAACCCTTCTGCTTGAGGGCATGGTGGAGACCTGCATTTTAATTAAGTTAATGCATTGTGTTGCCTGATTCAATCAGTTGTTACCCAAATGCATTCATTTTTTTTTTATTCTTATTTAAACCATTAACGCAAATCAGAGCCCCAAGGAATGGCACAAAAGAGAAAACATTAGAGACTTGAAGAGCTATAGGAAGGTGGCATTTGGAAGAGTTCCTAGGTCCCAGGGGTGATGTCCACATTAATAAAAAAAAATGCACAGGGATTCAGGATTCTTTCTAGTTTCTCATAACCTCTGCACTGTATTTTAATTGAATATTTTGTTTGTTGGTTTGCTTTGTTTGTGTTAATAACTGGTTAAAACAGAAGCCACCACATGTATTGTGAGGATGTATTACCTCAGTTTCGGGCAGTAATGATCTCAAATCATCATTGTATCCAGGCATGGCTTCAGGAATTTAGTTTCACAAAGTTTTGCAAGCTTCCATGAGCTAAAAGGTTTTTTTTTTCTTTTTATAGAAAAATTAAAAAAAATTGTAGATGTAACCATCTTGTTAAATAAGAAACATAGAACCAATTATAGAGTTAAAAGCCAAGGGGTCAGAGCAATAGCTGAGAGCTGAAAACCTTACCCTTCACTGCTGCTCTGTCTATCTCCTCTGCAAGAGAGCTACTTCTGTGTGTTTTTTCTTTTTCATAGACTTCCTGTTCTACTTTCTCATTGGTTGTAAACCCAACCACATGACCTCCTTGTCACTGCCTGTCATATAGACCTCCAGGTCTTCTATGGTTGGTATTGAGATTATAGGTGTGTGTCACCAAGCTGGCTGTGTCCTTGAACACACAGAGATCTGCCTAGCTCTGCCTCCCAAGTGCTGGGATTAAAGGCGTACACCACCACAGCCCAGCTTCTGCTATGGCTTGCTCTGACCCCAAGGCAACTTTATTAATATACAAATAAAATCACATTTCAGTAAAAATAAAACATCACTATAAAAATTACCAGTCAAAGTAGTAATGAAACAGTGCTTCATGTATCCCTGAGTATAAACAATAAATCCAATTCATGTTTATGTGACTAATATGAAAATGATACTTTTTTATTCATGATATATATTTGTTTTTTAAAGGTTTAGTTTCTTTTTTTATTTATGTGCATATCTATTTCTCTCTCTCTCTCTCTCTCTCTCTCTCTGTGTGTGTGTGTGTGTGTGTGTGTGTGTGTGTGTGTATGTGTGTGTGCCTGTTAGATCAAAAGTGACATTACTCAGGTCCTCAGGAAGAACAGGGAGTGTTAACTGCAAAGCCATCTCTCTAGTCCTATTTATTCTAAACATCATAAAACTTCCTTAATTTAAGTAGCTAAAATCCATAAGACTAAGTTGATCTTGGATTGCAAAATTTCTGGGAGTATTTTGTAACCCCAAAGTATAAGTTTGCATACTATTAACTGTATAAAATAGGAAGCAAGGTCTTGATTTTTAGTACGTGATGATTTGAACTCAGTTCTGTAAACAATGAAATAGTTGATTGCTTCCCCCTCATTAAAAGTGCAGACTAGTAAAATGTCACTCACTAACAGAAAGAAAAGACAAGGAGACTTTTCTAGCTTGCCTTGGAGAACTTGGAGAACTTGGAGAAAAGTAACTAAAGGCCATTGCTATGCAAGCATTAGGTTAGATACAAAGTCTTTTTGTAATTATGTGCTTAGGAAATTAGGGACCAAAAGGTATCACTGAGCAGGTTTCATAGATGCAGTGTGTTTGTAAATGAAGCATGCGTCCTTTCTATTAAAACCCCTTAGCACTGTGTCCTTATGGATGAAGACAAAGATGAACTGTTCTCATTGCTATGACTTGGCTTTACACAGGAAGTTCTAGGCAGCAATAAGAGAAGAAAAAGAAACAAATGGCAAATAGCCTGGGGGAAGAGGGACTGAGTTCCCATATTTTCAGATAGATTCATGGCCTAAATATACAGTCGTATCCTGAAAATGGAAGCAAACAAAACCCCTCCTCCTGCTTCCAAGTGAATTCCTAGTCTCAGAAGTCACAAGGTCAATACATAAAAATCAATTCAAGTTCATTTTGCTAGGGATGGATAATAAGAAATATATCTGAGCAAGACTGTATTGTGGTATCCTTAAAAGGATACATTGAAGTAAACATGTAGTTCAGTGTCTCTCAACCTTCCTAGTGCGGCATCCCCTTAATGTAGTTCCTCATGTTGGAGTGACCCCCAACCATAAAATTATTTCCATTGCTACTTCATAGCTCATTTTGCTATTGTTATGAACTGTAATGTGAATATCTGATATGCAGATGGTCTTAGGTGACCCCTGTGAAATGGTTGTTCAACCCCGAAAGGGATTATGCCCCACAGATTGGGAGCCACTGATGTAGTTACATATGGATAATATCTCTCCTAATTAGCATCAATTGTCATCGTTGCTAAGTCTAGGATCAACCAAAAAGTTGCTTTATCAGGTTGGGCTGTAGACCTGTGTGTGAGTGCTTTTCCTGATTGTCTTAGCTGATACAGGAGTGCCAAGTCCACTGTGGGTGTCACCATTCTTGGCCAGCTGCTCCTGCACTGCATAGAAGACATGCTAAGAGAGAGCCAGGAAGCAAGGCAGTGATCAGGACTTCTCTGCTGGGCGGTGTCAGCTTCCTTCATTGATAGATTGTGATCTGGGAGAACACCCCAATAAACACTTTCTCCCCCTCAGTTGCTTTCAGCCAGAGCATTTCATCATAGTAACAGAAGGAAACTGGGACAATCTAAGTTCTGTAAATTGAAAATGCTGCTGATGAGATCAAGGACTCCATGTGTGTTTGTGTAAGAAAAATCACCATAGAAAAGTAATCCGTTTCATTAGAGAAGTGGGGAGCACATTAGACACTAATAGAATATTTCTGTGACCCCTGAAGAAACAAGAAACTCAAAGAGAATTGAAGAGGAACAAAACAGGTCAATATGGACAGGAATTGTTAAAGCTCAATGATCTGTGAGGAAACACAGATGGTGCTAGCACACTTACCTGGAATCCAGGTGTTAACACACTTACCTGGAATCCTGGTGTTAGCACACTTACCTGGAATCCAGGTGTTAACACACTTATCTCAAATCCAGATGTTAACACATTTATCTGGAATCCTGGTGTTAGCGTAGTTACCTGAATCCTGGTATTAGCACACTTACCTGGAATCCTGGTGTTAACACACCTGAATCCTGGTGTTAGCACACTTACCTAGAGTCCTGGTGTTAACACTCTTACTGGAATCCTAGTATTAACACATATGCTTGGAGTCCTAGTGTTAACATGCTTACCTGGAGTCCTGGTATTAGCACACTTACCTTGAATCCTAGACCAGAAGAGAAAATTTCAGGAAGGTCAAAGGATCCAAGTAGACGAGAGATGAAAAAATATAAAAAGAAAATACATTCATGAATCTCTACCTACAATTCCAAATCGCAACAGAACATTAAAGATCACTGATGATTACTTGTGGGGGGAAAAAGAAAAGAAAAAAAATATATCCCTGCAGGCAATCCGATGAAAACGCCACTTTGCATCCTTTGGAAGAAAGCTGTAAGTGACTGTACAGTGCAGAGGGCTGTTTATGCTATGCAAATCTGGAAATACAGGGATGGCAACTGTAATGCGCAGTGTGGATGAAAACACCTGTAATTTTACTGAGAGACAACTTTCTTCAAACACAAGAGGCAACAGAAAGTCTTTTGACAGAAAAACAAAACAGAATGTGCATGCTTATTGCAGTTTATCTAGGTCACAATAAACGTTAAAGGAAAAAGAAAGGAGAAGTGAACAAGGAAAAAAGCCATGTAGCGTAGTTAAATTTGTCACTAGTAACATTCTAGGGGTATATCTTCACATCATTTTAGGGATAGAGATCAACAGAGTTCATAAAATGAAAATCCAGTCAGCTACATGCACCAGGCTTCTTCTTTTAGGCCACCAACCTGTTCCCAAATCATGAGACTTAATATTAGTTTCCAATGCTCAGCTTAGGCACATTTCTGGCTAGCTCTTTTAACTTAAATTAACCTGTTTCTCTGTATTTACCCTTTGCCTCAGGGCTCATTACCTTTCTTACTTGTGTATATCTTACTTTTACTGCTTCTCTATGTCTGTCTGGCTAGCAGCTGTCTGGCATCTTGCCCCAGGGATGTCCCTCATTCTTTCTTCCTTCTTCTCTCTCATTCCTCCTCCTTGTTCTTTCTCCTCTCTGTCCACCAGCCCTGCCTATCCTTTCTTTGCCTAGTTATTAACTGTTCAGCTCTTTATTAGACCAATCAGGTGCCTTAGGCAGGCAAGGTGAAACAGATGCAACACATATTTACATAATTACACAAATCCTTATATTGTTAAACAAATGCAGCATAAACAAAAGAAACATAGATTTACACAGTTAAAGTGACATTCTGCAGCATAAACAAATGTAACACATCTTTCCCTGGTTAAACAAATATTCCACAACATCTACAATCACAAGACATTAATTTCATACATAATGTGCTGCAGTATATCTGGGCATGGTAGTACATGTCTTTAATTTTAGGACTTAGGGGGCAGAGGAAGGTAAATGTCTGTGAGCTTGAAACTAGCCCTGTCTACACATGTGACTTCCATGCCATACTGAGACCCTATCTCAAAGAAAAGGCAGCAACAATATTGAAGGGCGTGATGAAACACAATATACTATGAATTGACTCTGTGTTAGTTCCCCAGACCCACTGAGGCATGTGCACCAAAACTCCCTGAAATCACAGATTGTACAAACCCTATTTTCACTATGTTTCTATATGATGACGTTTCATTTATAAATTAAATGCAGTAGTATTTTGTATAAGTACTACTACTAGAAGAAATATAGCAGTATGCTTTATTAATATTACATGAATGTGGTCTCTTTTTTCCCTAAAAACATCTTCTTGTACTGTACTTTTTGTGACAATGTGGACATGCTTGTGTGGTGGAATTCTACAACCCTGTGTGATAGGATGGAGCATGATGAGTGGTCCAGGTTTTGTGAGGGAACATTAGCCTGACTGAGGGTGTTACTGAACTCAAGACCTGAGGTCTCAGTCAGTCTGATGACCAAGGCATGTGAGTCATGACTAACAGATGGGTAGTTGCACACTGAATGTGTGCATGCAAACGTAGGAATGGAGAGTGACTGGCAGCCAAGTGTTCCCTTGTGCTGCTAAGAATAGAGCACAGTTTAAAGCTTACACATTTTTCATGTCTGTGATTTCCCACTTGGAGCTTCTTGACTACAGTTGTGGGGGTGGGGTGGAGGAAGGAAGTGCAAGGCCAGAAAAGAGGCCAGAACTATTGACCACTGACACGAACAAAATATCCACAGTGTATAATTCTGTAAATGCATGACTGAAAACAACTCTTTGACATAAAATAAACTAGAACAAATCATTGATAATGTATTCAGTACTTAAAATTGTGATGGTTTTGGAAGGCATTGAGTTGAATCTACTTAGAAGAGCATGAGCCCTACCTAAAAGAACAGTGGTTAGGATGTGGGATGAGAAGGTTATTGTAGGAAAGATGTGTAATCAGGCTGCTCCTGTAATAGCTAGACTCTATTTAAAAGTTCTAGGAAGCTGGGCAGTGGTGGAGCATGCACGTAATCCTAGCACTCGGGAGGCAGAGGCAGGTGGATCTCTGTGAGTTCGAGGCCAGCCTGGTCTACAGAGTAAGTTCAGGAAAGGTGCAAAGCTACACAGAGAAACCCTATCTCAAAAAACAAAAACAAAAACAAAACAAAAAATAAAAAAAGATAAAGGTTCTAGGAAATACTTTAAGTATTAGGTTTCATTCATTTTTTAACACATATATTAGACATTAATTTATATGTTTGTAAACTATGTTAATTTACATATTTTAAACATTGTGCATCTGTGTACTTTTAGTGCTCGTGAGATTGCTCAGTGGGTAAAGCCACCAAGCTTAAAGATCTAATGTCAGTTCCTGGAGTTTATATAGTGGAAGGAGGGAAGAGATTTCCGTGAATTATTCTCTGACTTGCAAATGTGCACCATGGCACATGCACACTCCCATATACACAGAAAATAAATAAAAGCCTTTAAACATTAAACATTTTAAAAAGGAAGTCTATATATTTTAAGTACTCTTGATATATAATATGCTATAAATATTGATATATAATAATACATATAGGTATATAACTTTAACATAAAATCTAATTTAAGATATAATGCATATATTTCTATGAATCATTGATGTGTAACTAGTCATAAAACAGATTTAATGTTTACTTTCAGCTTAACCTTTTATAATATTATAATCTTAATCATAAATATTTCCTTACATTATTAAATAAACATCTAATTTCTGGTGAGTAAATAATGTTATTCAGTTGATGAATATTCAAGCTGAATGACACAATGTTGTATTTGTCCACTCCTATTTATTTATAAATAATCTGAGTAATAATTAGTCCTCAGTGCACCTGGCAATACTGTATCAACATCCTTCCCATAATAATCTAACCTAATTCCTAGGATTGAACTTTAAATGTTGAATTATTAGATTGAAATTAAAACAGCAGCAACAATGTAAATGAGAAGAATTTTAAGCTTCCCTCCTTAGCCCCACAGCCTCTTTCACAGAAGGAGGTTCGGCACGAAGCAACAACATATGAGAATATCTATTTCAGTACACATAGCAGGTGCGCATACACCATTTCCAGTTTCGGAGCTGAAAGCCGTGTTTCTGCCTGGTTTGCGTCTTTTATTGCAATTGGAGTGACATGTGGTTTTGTCCATTTGTTTTACCTCTGTTGTGAATTGTTCACTCTTGAAGCCTTTCAAATCAGAGAGTGCTGTGTTTGTAGGGTTGACACAATCTCTAATGTATGTTTTAAGTGTTTGGGGATATGTTACAAGCCTATGCTTTGTTCATTTATTCTAAATCTCTTTTTCTTCTAATTTTGCTTTTAGGCATGGTGCCTGCTGAACTGTAGATTTTAACCTGTGTGACACTGATCTTTTCTTCATTGCTCTTCTGTGAAAAATTCTTTTTCTCTTGAGGTTTTTATGCATTCAACTAAGACACAGTTACATTTTTGTGGGAGTTAAAAATTATGTTCACATAAAGACACACAGGGCAGAGCAGTGGCCTTCAAGATGGCTGAGTGTGTCAAAACACTTGCTAAGCAAGGATGAGAAACAGTGTTCAAACTCTCAGAATTCTTGTATAAAATCTAGCAGCACACATCTATAATCCTAGCACCGTGGGTTGGGGGACTGGCAGATCCTAGTAGATCTCCAACCCATCAGCCTAGATGAAATAAATGGTGAACTTCACTCTCAGGCAGAAGGTGATAGAGCAAGACACTGATGTCCTCCTCTGGTCTCAGCATGTGCATACACAGGTACATGCACCCTCCCACAGGTTCAGGAAGTAATCTACTTTTTGTTTACACATCACAAGTCATTCACCTTGACCATATACAAACTTCCCATTCCTTTCCCCAACTCCTCCAACACCGCCACACCCCTCCCACTTTGGAGACTGTCCTGGCCTCATACAATTCCTCTGCCCCTTCCTTCATGATGTTTGCTGAGGATAGTGTAGAGGTTGTGTTGTAAATGTATAAACTGCAGAGGACATCCTATGGCCAGTTGACCTCTGCACTTTTGAGCATTTTAGGTTTGTTGTAATGGTTTTTATCTGCGGCAAAAGAAGCTTTTCTAATTCGAGAACTACACTTACCTGTGTGTGTGAGGACAGGGTCAGGATGCGGTTACCTGTGTTTGTGTGTGTGTGAGGACAGGGTCAGGATGCAGTTACCCGTGTGTGTGAGGACAGGGTCAGGATGCGGTTACCCGTGTGTGTGAGGACAGGGTCAGGATGCAGTTACCCGTGTGTGTGAGGACAGGGTCAGGATGCAGTTACCCGTGTGTGTGAGGACAGGGTCAGGATGCGGTTACCCGTGTGTGTGAGGACAGGGTCAGGATGCAGTTACCTGTGTGTGTGAGGACAGGGTCAGGATGCGGTTACCCGTGTGTGTGAGGACAGGGTCAGGATGCGGTTACCTGTGTTTGTGTGTGTGTGAGGACAGGGTCAGGATGCAGTTACCCGTGTGTGTGAGGACAGGGTCAGGATGCAGTTACCCGTGTGTGTGAGGACAGGGTCAGGATGCAGTTACCTGTGTGTGTGAGGACAGGGTCAGGATGCGGTTACCCGTGTGTGTGAGGACAGGGTCAGGATGCGGTTACCTGTGTGTGTGAGGACAGGGTCAGGATGCGGTTACCCGTGTGTGTGAGGACAGGGTCAGGATGCAGTTACCTGTGTGTGTGAGGACAGGGTCAGGATGCGGTTACCCGTGTGTGTGAGGACAGGGTCAGGATGCGGTTACCTGTGTTTGTGTGTGTGTGAGGACAGGGTCAGGATGCAGTTACCCGTGTGTGTGAGGACAGGGTCAGGATGCGGTTACCCGTGTGTGTGAGGACAGGGTCAGGATGCAGTTACCTGTGTGTGTGAGGACAGGGTCAGGATGCGGTTACCCGTGTGTGTGAGGACAGGGTCAGGATGCGGTTACCTGTGTGTGTGAGGACAGGGTCAGGATGCGGTTACCCGTGTGTGTGAGGACAGGGTCAGGATGCAGTTACCTGTGTGTGTGAGGACAGGGTCAGGATGCGGTTACCCGTGTGTGTGAGGACAGGGTCAGGATGCGGTTACCTGTGTTTGTGTGTGTGTGAGGACAGGGTCAGGATGCAGTTACCCGTGTGTGTGAGGACAGGGTCAGGATGCGGTTACCCGTGTGTGTGAGGACAGGGTCAGGATGCAGTTACCTGTGTGTGTGAGGACAGGGTCAGGATGCGGTTACCCGTGTGTGTGAGGACAGGGTCAGGATGCGGTTACCCGTGTGTGTGAGGACAGGGTCAGGATGCAGTTACCTGTGTGTGTGTGAGGACAGGGTCAGGATGCAGTTACCTGTGTGTGAGGACAGGGTCAGGATGCGGTTACCCTTGTGTGTGTGAGGACAGGGTCAGGATGCGGTTACCCGTGTGTGTGAGGACAGGGTCAGGATGCAGTTACCTGTGTGTGTGTGAGGACAAGGTCAGGATGCAGTTTCCTGTGTGTGAGGACAGGGTCAGAATGCAGTTTCCTGTGTGTGTGTGAGAGGATAGGGTCAGGATGTGGTTTCCTGTGTGTGTGTGAGGACAGGCTCAGGATGAGGTTACCCTTGTGTATGAGGACAGGGTCAGGATGCAGTTACCCTTGTGTGTGAGGACAGGGTCAGGATGCGGTTACCCTTGTGTGTGTGAGGACAGGGTCAGGATGCAGTTACCTGTGTGTGTGTGAGGACAAGGTCAGGATGCAGTTACCTGTGTGTGAGGACAGGATCAGAATTCAGTTTCCTGTGTGTGAGGACAGGGTCAGAATGCAGTTTCCTGTGTGTGTGTGAGAGGACAGGGTCAGGATGTGGTTTCCTGTGTGTGTGTGAGGACAGGCTCAGGATGCGGTTACCCTTGTGTATGAGGACAGGGTCAGGATGCAGTTACCCTTGTGTGTGAGGACAGGGTCAGGATGCGGTTACCCTTGTGTGTGTGTGTGTGAGGACAGGGAGAGGATGTAGTTTCCTGTGTGTGTCAGGACAGGATTTAATATTAGGTTAAGGGTTGCTCTGGCTTAGAAAGTGCCAGGAGGACATTTTGGATGTGAGAACTGTTCTTTTACTTGCAGTAACATTTTAATTACATCTGAGATGTAAAGCAGAATTTTTTTGATATTTTGTTCTTCAGATATTGCATGGCCTTTTTTTTTTTTTTTTTTTTTTTTTTTTTTTTGGTTTTTTCAAGACAGGGTTTCCCTGTTTAGCTTTGCGCCTTTCCTGAAACTCACTTAGGCTGGCCCTGAACTCACAGAGAGCTGCCTGCCTCAGCCTCTTGAGTGCTGGTATTAAAGGCATAGGCCACCACCGCCCGGCCTTCATGGCCTTTACTATGAAAATTATCTAATCTTAAATGTTGAGTACATTTAGAAAAACCTACTTAAATAAGAAATGTTGTAAAATATTTAGAAGAAAGCATACAAAATATTGTACCAATAACCATGGTCAAGATTGCAGCTGCACCAGAAAAGCTGTGTGTGTAAACACCAGCGTAAGAGAAGAGGTTGGGTTTTTATCATAATAAACAGAGAAGGAGTGATGGTTATCTTTAGCTGTCAGCTTCACATGATCTAGACTCCCCCAGGAAAAGAGTCTCATTGAGGTTATGGTCTACATTTGCTTGGCCTGTGTACATATCTGTGGGAATTGTCTTCATTAGTAGATGTGGGAAGACTCACTACAGTGGGCAGCCATTCCCCAGGGAAGATCTCCTGAACTATAAGAGACAGAGAAACCAAGGTGAACACAAACAAGCAGCTGGCCCTGCATTCATTCTTTGCTCTTTGCTCTTGATTGTGGATATGATGTGACCAGCTGTCTCAAGTTCTTGCCTCGGATTTCCCTGCAGTCGTGGACCAGTTACCTGGAATTATAGCCTTTGTCCTTTTATTTTTTTTGTCATTGTGGTCATACTCCATTATTTAATGTTTTACATTTTTAAACTATGAATAAATTTTTATTCATTTGAAAGTGAACATAATTTAGACATGTATAATACAGAATGTTTACCAAATTTGGTTTGTTTGTTATGAATTTGTTTACATGCTTATCATTGTAATGTATAAATAATTTTATATGATTTTTTAAAAATATTTTCTTTCAATTTCTTCTTCATATAACATATTTAATCATATTCTTTCCCAGCCCTAACCCTTTCCAAATCCTCCCTCCCTCCCTACCCACACAACTTAATTCCTCCAACCCCATCTCTCTGTTTGGAACAACAAAAATGAAAAAAACAAGAATAAAAGTCTACATAAGCAAGTGGAACACAACAAGAGAAAAAAATACCACCCACCACACAAAGAAACCAAAACCAAAACCAGGCAAACCTGTAAAGTCTGTTTTGTGTTGGCTACCTACTCCTGGTCCCAGGACCTACCTTGGAATGTGGTTGATATATCCAGTAACACTCTATTGGAAATAAGTCTGGTTTTCCTTTCCCTAGTGGGTATCCATTGAAAATTTCTTCTTTGTTAGGGGTGGACTTTGTGTCTACTTCCTCTTCTCCATGCTGGGATTTTTATCTGATTTGAACTTGTACAGGTGTCTTGCATGCTGCGCAGTCTCTAATTTGTGTGTATGTAAGTCCTGTTGTGTCCTCGAAGTTATTCACCTCATTGGGATCTTACAATCTTTCTATTTCTTGTACATAGACATCTTTGAGCCTTGAGGGGTGAAATTGGACAAAGATATTCCATTTAGTGCTGAGTGCTCCAAATTCTTTCATTCTATGTGTGTTTTACAGGTATAGACTTTTCTGTTGTCATCTACTATAGATGTAGAAGCACTGTTCTACAGAAGAAGAAGCTTCTGTGAGGAGGGTTGAGCGAAGCACCAATCTATGTGTACAGCAATATATCACTAGGAGTCATTTTGTTGCAATGTTCCTTTAGCAGAATAATAGTATTATGCTTTCCTCTGGAGGCTACGACCAATATGTTCAAGTCTTGGTCCCTTTAGCAGTTTCAGATGCAAGTTTTACCTTATGGAGCAGGCTGTTAATCCAACCAAAAGTGGTGGTGACTCCCATAACATTTGTACCACTATTGTACCAGGATATCTTGTTGAAGGTCACAAAGTTTATAGTGGAGGGTGACTTTAATTAATGATGATGTTTCTCCTCTGATATCCCACAGAATGCTTTCCAGAACCAAATAGACTACTAAGTAGGTGAAATTTATAACTGGGAACCAGCTTACCTTATCCATGTTCAGTGGCATAAGCAAGTGGTAATTTCAGCAATAAGGCCTTATTCTGAGGTTGTAGAAGGTAACCAATGCCCTTGTCAATGGCCTATGACATTTTTGAGAAGTTTATAGAACCCTTTTGGGCCAGCAATACTCAGAAGGATGTAGGCTGTTATTGACACTGGAGATTTTACTTAGAATACCTAATTGGGGCATTGTCTCCTCCAATATATGGTTACTTCATTTAAATTACTTTATTTTAGAAAGATTCTACAGTAGTTTACATGATTGCTTTTAGTTAGATAATTTTATTGCAGCAAAGAGTGGATCTAGAAAAAGGGAAATATAAAATTTTCATTCTATAGATGGCATAACAAGGTTCATTGCATTTTCTATCCACTGAATTCTCCAAAAATAAACATAGAAAGTAACAATAATAACAATAGTTAAATTAATTTGATTTATCTTTTTATAAAGGAGAATAACAAAACCTGTAAAAGTTAAATACTTTTTCATTTCAGAAAAGCTAGGGCTAGGCCTCTAGCCCTAATATAGTTGGGGTCCAAAACCATCATCTTAACTACAATGCTCCACCAATTTGTTAGATTATAAGAAACATAAAAGTTTATCTAGTGAGATAAATGCTTTCCTACCCTTAAATTCTAGGGGAAATTTATTGTGTAAATGTTGTGTAAAAGTGATGGATAATATTTTCAACTCACATTTTACAGAAAATAGGGTAACATTTTTTAGATGGCTATTTCTTGTTTCAACCTTTGATAACAGTCCAGTTTGTAACTTCAAATCATAACCTAGTATAGGCATTTCTTGGGACAATTGAGCTGAGATGCCTCAGTATTTTGCTATCTGTGATCAACCTGGAGTAGGAGTCTATTTGTCATCTGCCTGCCATGTAGTGGAGGACATGGAGAATCAGAAAAAGGGCTTGGTTTTACAGAGATATCATTCAAATATCAGATTAAGTAAGACAGGAAAATGTGTCATATACAAAAGAAACTGAGAATTAGTGTTGTCTTTAAAACAACTAAGTTCCTTAAAGGAAAAGCCAAGTTGAGAGTAGACATGGATTTGGTTACTTGATCTTGGTATGTGACATTCCAAACGTTACTGGGACTTAAATGCAATGCCAAATAAAAATAGCAAAGTGGGTCCAGGTACTTCAGAGGCTGGTGATCTATAACCCTGACTACATCTGAGCACACAGGAGGTGTTAGAGAAATACACATGACCAAACAGCTGAGTGGAAGAATGACTTATTTCCCAACGTTGTACTTTTGGTGGATTTTCACCCAAAGAGCTGTGTTCATCTTCTCAGTCATTTTTAGACTACATAAAAATTTTGACAACATATGATTAGGTTTTACTAATAACTTTCCTTGTCAGAAAAATTTTTTCAATTAATAATTGTAAAAGTTATATGAGTGCACATATGTCTATCCTGTGCTCTTTGTATTTGATTTTTATTATAGTATCATCAAAGTCATTATGTGAGATATATTTCCCTATTGTAGATGAGGATATTGGGGTTTCAGGAAGTCTTACTATGTAGTCTGAGGTGGATTGGCTACTAAGTGGAGGAGAATTAACTCTTCCCTATTTTCCCAAATTAAAAAATACAATTACATCATTTTGCTCTTTCCTTTTCTTTCATCAATCAGTTCCTTCTCACTTCTCTCCAACCCCACTACATCTCCCTGCTCAATTCCTTTCAAATTCATGGCCACTTTTTCTTCTATTATCAGTGTTATGCACATACACACACACACACACACACACACACACACACACACACACACACACACATGCTTTCAGGGCTGACTGCTTGGCATTGGATAATCAATTAGGTGATCCATTCCTAGCAAAGTTCAATTCTCCCTCTCAGTAGTCATTAGTTACCTGTAGTTCTTTGTCTACAGGATGTTGCCATGAGATTTGCCCCTTCCACATTAGTATGCCTATTGATGTTGTCATTGTGCAGATCTTGTTTAGAAAGCCACATTGTTGAGTGGCTTTCCTGATATTTCTAGGAGACAAAGTCTTACAGAGACTTCTTGGTGTTCTGGCTCTTACATTCTTTCTGCTCCCTCTTCTAAGATGTTTCCTGGGCCTTAGCTGTGGCAGTTGTATAAAAATGTTACATATATAGTTATATACATTTGTGTATAGATGTATCTATTGGGGCTGGGCAGAGTATACTTGATTTTCTGTATTTTGACGGGCTGTGAATTTCTGTAACTGTCTCTGTCTGATGCAAAGAGACATATCTTTGATGATAGGTGAGAATTATACTTATTTGTTGATATAAGGATAATTTTTAGAATGCAGTTAGTAATTATAGTGGTTAATACAACAGTAGCAGTAGATTCTTCTCCAAGATCCATGACCTCACTAGCTCTCAGTAGTTTGCAAAGTTTACAGTACCAAATATGATATCTCCCTTTTGAGTGAGGCCAATTAGACAGTTGTCTAATACCATGCTACTATTTCTCCTTAGGGCATATCTTGCCATTCTGCTCATTATTGTGTTTCATAAGCACCACAGCTGGTCAGGACTATTGGGTTCTTTTCTTGCTTGGAAGCTTGAATAGCATCTTCTGGCACTATCATCCTCAGGTAGTAGATTTTCAGGTCAGATATGGCTTGAATTCTCCAATTCCTGTGTCCTAAGTGCATTCTATTTTCAGCAATGGGGACTTAACTTCAAACTCTAGGAGGTTACAAAATATAATATTGTTTTGGAGTCTCTTGGACAACCCCAACAACTCAAATGGAGATTTTGTTTTGACTGGCTGGAGCCTTTAAAAAAAACTCATTTATTTTACATACTGACTGCAGTTTCTCCTCTTTCCTCTCCTCCCATTTTCTCCTCCACCACTTTCTGCCCCTGCCAATCCACTCCCCCGTGTTTCTGTTCAGAAAGGGGCAGGTCTCCTATGGGTGTCAACAAAGCATGGCATATCAAGTTGAGGTAGGATTAAGCTCTTCCCCTTGTATTAAGTTCTGGACAAGGCAGCCCAATATGAGGAATAGGTTCTCAGATTCAGTCAAAGCATTAGGAACAGACTCTGCTCCCACTGCTAGCAGTCCCACAAGTAGATTAAGCTGCACAACTGTCACATATATGTAGAGGGCCTAGGTCAGTCCCATGCAGGTGCCCTAGCTGTTGGTTAAGACTCTGTGAACTGCTATGAGCCCAGGTTAGTTATATCTCTGAGTACCTTTGTGGTGACCTTGACTCCCCTGGCTCATACAATCCTTCTTCCCTCTCTTAAACAAGATTCCCCAAGCTTGGCACAGTGCATGGCTGTGGATCTCTGCCTCTGTTTCCATCAGTAACTACATGAAGGCTCTCTGATGACAATTGCGGTAGTCAGCAATCTGATTCAAAGAGATGGCAAATTCAGCTTACTTATCCACTAATGCTGAGAGTTTTAGCTGGGGTCATCATTATAGATTTGAGAGAATTTCCCTTGTACCAGGTTTCTACCTGACTTCAAAATGCCCGCCATATCAAGACTTCTCTTTTAGTTCTCTCTGTGGCTGTGTATTGTAGCCTGGTTATCCTTTACTTTACAGTTAATATCCACTTATGAGTGAATACATACCATGTTTGTCATTCTGGGTCTGGGTTACTTCACTCAGGATGATTTTTTTCTAGTTCCATCCTGTTGCCTTCAAATTTCCTGATGTCATTGTTTTTAACATCTGAGTAATACTCCAATGTATAAATGTACCACATTTTTCTTTATCTATTCTTTAGTTGAGGAACATCTAAGTTGTTTCCAGGTTCTGGCTATTATGAATAATGCTATGAACATAGTTAAACAAATTTCCTTGTGGTATGATTGACCATCCTTTGGGTTTAAATCCAAGATTGGTAATAGCCAGTTCTTGAGGTAAATTGATTCCCAACTTTCTGAGAAACTGCCATACTGATTTCCAAAGTGGCTGTACAAGTTTGCTCTCTCACTGACAATGAAGGAGTGTTCCCCTGGCTCCACATCACCTCTAGCATAATCTGTTGCTTGTGCCTTTTATTTTAACCATTCTGACAGGTGTAAGATGGTATCTCAGGCCCATCCGCCCTGGAACTCCCATCTGGATTAGAGGTGAGTGCCTGGGGTTATAGTCAGACAGGCAACTGCCCCTGGGTCCCACCCCTAGACACCAGCCATCCTGGGAGGACCTGCCCAACTTGGCTCCAGTTTCTGGCCAATCCATAGGCAGGCCCTGCAGGAAGGCTCCCCTTTTCCAAGACTGCAGGCAGACCCTGCAGTCTCCACACCCTGCCCCCACACCCATTTGCTCAAGACCCCAGCCACTTCCTGAGAATCAGAGACCAGCCCCCACCATCCATCCTGCCCTGGAACTCCCATCTGGACCAGAGGTGAGTGCCTGGGGTTATAGTCAAAGAGGCAACCACCTCTGGGTCCCAACCCTGGGCACCAGCCATCCCGGGAGGATCTACCCAACTTGGCCCCAGTTTCTAGCCATTCCTCAGGCCCTGCGGGAAGGCTCCCCTTTTCCAAGACTGCAGGCAGACACTGCAGTCTCCACACCCTGCTCCCACACCCATTTGCCCAAGACCCCAGCCACTTCCTGAGACTCAGAGACCAGCCCCCAGCTCCCATCCTGCCCCGGAACTCCCATCTGGGCCAAAGAGCCCCCAGCTACCATCCACCCTGGAACTCCCATCTGGACCAGAGCTTCCATCCTGTCCTGGAACAACCATCTGGACAAGAGGAGCTCCCATCTGGACAAGATAAGGAGACCCCAGGGACTTCCTGAGACTCAGAGTCCAGCCCCCCAGCTCCTATATGGCCAGCACTCTCATCTGGACCAGAGCTCCCATCCAGCCCATAGCTTCCATCTGGAACAGAGAGATGCTCCCTAAATCTGTCAGCTCTGTCTGGACCAGGTACACTAATAAGACCAAGAACGAACCCAAGAGGAGATGGGCAGAAGTCAAGGCAGAAGTACATACAACAAAATAAAGAGCAATACAGCATCACCAGAACCTAGCCCTTCTCCAACAGCTAGACCTGAACATCACATAATGGAAGAAGAAGAAGAAAACAACCTTACAAGTAACATCATGAAGAGGCTAGAGCCTTATATAGAAGAAATTAAAAATAAAGTGGAGGAACAGACAAACAAAAAATGGGAAGAACACTATAAAAAAACTAGAGGAAAGGACAATTAAAGCAGAAGAAAACAATAAGTCCCTGAAAGAAAATCATGAAAAAGCAAGGGAAACAGTCCAAGACCTAAGAGGGAAATAGAAAAAAATGAAGAAGACACTAGCAGAAGGAATGCTGGAAATAGAAAATCTGAGTAAACAAACAGGAATATGCAAGTATAACCAACAGAATGCAAGAGATGGAAGAGAGGATCTCTAGTGTTGAAGATATGTTAGAAGAAATAGATTCATCAGTCAAAGAGAACACTAAAACCAACGAAGTCATGACCCAAAATGGCCAAGAAATTTGAGACATCATGAAAAGACCAAACCTACAAATAATAGGGATAGAGGAAGGAGAAGAACACCAACTCAAAGGCACAGAAAATATATTGAACAAAATCATAGAAGAAAACTTTCCCAACTTAAAGAATGAAATGCCTATGAAGATACAAGAAGCTTATAGAACACCAAACAGAGTAGACCCCCCAAAAAAGTCCCCTTGCCACATAATAATTAAACAACTAAACGTACAGAATAAAGAAAGAATATTAAGGGCAGCAAAGGAAAAAGGCCAAGTGACTTATAAAGGCAAACCCATCAGAATAACACCCGATTTCTCAATGGACACTTTGAAAGCCAGAAGGACCTGGACAGATATAATGCAGACACTAAGAGACCATGGATGCCAGCCTAGACTAATATATCCAGCAAAATTTCCAATCATCATAGATGGAGTGAACAAGACCTTCCAAGACAAAACCAGATTTGAACAATACTTATCCACAAACCCAGCCCTACAGAAATCACTCGAAGGAAAATTCCAACCCAAGGAAGGCAGATATACCCATGAAAACACAGGCAATAGATAACACCACAGCAATAAACCCCAAACACACACTACAACCAAAAAATAAAAATAATAACAGGAATGAACAATCACTGGCCATTAATATCCCTTAATATCAATGGACTTAATTCACATATAAAAAGACACAGACTAACAGAATGGATACGAAAATGGGACCCATTTTCTGCTGCATACAAGAAACACACCTCAAATTCAAAGACAGACATCTCCTAAGAATAAAAGGCTGGGAAAAGACTTTCCAATCAAATGGTCTTAAGAAGCAAGCTGGTGTAGCCATCCTAATATCCAGCAAAATAGACTTCAAACTAAAATCAATCAAAAGAGATGATGAAAGTCATTACATACTCATTGCAGGAAAGATCCACCAAGATGAAGTCTCAATTCTGAACATTTATGCCCCAAACACAAGGGCACCCACATATGTAAAAGAAGCATTACTAAAGCTTAAATCACACATAAACCCCCCACATTAATAGTGGGAGACTTCAACACCCCACTTTCACCTCTAGACAGATCGGCCAAATTGAAACTTAACAGAGACATAATGGTCTTAACTGATGGTATGGCTCAAATGGACTTAATCGATATCTACAGAACCTTCCACCCGAACAAAAAAGAATATACCTTCTTCTCAGCACCCCATGGAACCTTCTGTAAAATCGACCACATACTTGGCCACAAAGCAAACTCAACAGAAACAAAACAATTGGAATAACCTCCTGTGTTCTATCGGACCACCATGGTTTAAAGTTAGATTTCAACAACAACGTATAAACAAACTCAAAGAGAAAAACCACATGATCATCTATCTCACTAGATGCAGAAAAGGCATTTGACAAAATCCAATACCCTTTCATGATAAAGGTCTTGGAGCGATCAGGAATACAGGGAACATACCTAAACATAATAAAGGCAATCTACAGCAAGCTAACAGCCAACATCAAATTAAATGGAGAGAAACTCTCAAAGCAATACCACTAAAATCAGGAACAAGGCAAGGCTATCATCTCTCCCCATACTTATTCAATATAGTACTTGAAGTTCTAGCTAGAGCTATAAGGCAACATAAGGAGATTAAGGGGATACAAATTGGAAAGGAAGAAGTCAAGCTGTCCCTATTGGCAGATGACATGATAGTATACATGAGTGACCCCAAAAATTCAACCAAGGAACTGATACAGCTAATAAAAACCTTCAGCAACATAGCAGGATACAAGCTCAACTCAAGAAAATCAGTAGCCCTCCTATATACAATGGACAAACAGGCTGAGAAGGAAATCAGATATACATCACCCTTTACAATAGCCACAAATGATATAAAATACCTTGGGATTGCTCCAACTAAGCATGTGAAGGACCTGTATGACAAGAACTTTAAGTCCCTGAAAAAAGAAATTGAAGATGTCAGAAAATGGAAAGATCTCCCATGCTCATGGGTAGGCAGGATTAACATAGTAAAAATGACGATCTTACCGAAAAGCAATCTACAGATTCAACACAATCCCCATCAAATTACCAACACAATTCTTCACAAATCTGGAAAGAATAATACTCAACTTCATATGGAAAAACAAAAAACCCAGTATACCCAAAAGAATCCTGTGCAATAAGACAACCTCTGGAGGCATCACAATCCCGACCTCAAACCCTACTATAGAGCTACCATAATAAAAACAGCTTGGTTCTGGCATAAAAACCAACATGTGGACCAATGGAATCAAATTGAAGACCCTGACATTAACCCACACACATATGAACATATAATTTTTAAAAAAGAAGCCAAAAATGTACAATGGATGCATCTTCAACAAATGGTGCTGGCATAACTGGATGTCAATGTGTAGAAGGCTGCAAATAGATCCATATCTGTCACCGTGCACAAAACTTAAGTCCAAGTGGATCAAAGACCTCAACATAAATCCAGTTACTCTGAACCTCATAGAAGAGAAAGTAGGAAGTACTCTTGAACACATTGGCACCGGAGATCACTTTCTACATATAACACCAATAGCACAGACACTGAGAGAAACAATCAATCAATGGGACCTGTTGAAACTGAGAAGCTTTTGTAGAGCAAAGGACACGATCAACAAGACAAAGTGACAGCCTACAGAATGGGAAAAGGTCTTCACCAACCCCACATCTGACAGAGGGCTGATATCCAGAATATATAAAGAACTCAAGAAATTAGACATCAAAATGCCCAACAGTCCAATTAAGACATGGGCTATAGAACTAAACAGAATTCTCAACAGAGGAAGCTCAAATGGCTGAAAGACATTTAAGAAATTGCTCAACATCCCTAATTATCTGGGAAATGCAAATCAAAACGACTCTGAGATACCACCTTACACCTGTCAGAATGGCTAAGATAAAAAACACAGAAGACAGCTTATGCTGGAGAGGATGTGGAGCAAGGGGAACTCTCCTCCACTGCTGGTGGGAATGCAAGATTGTACAGCCACTTTGGAAATCAATATGGTGCTTCCTTAGAAAATTGGGAATCCATCTCTACCCAAGGAATGCTCAATCATACCACAAGGGCATTTGCTCAGCTATGTTCATATCAGCATTGTTTGTAATAGCCAGAGCCTGGAAACAACCTAGATGCCCTTCAAATGAAGAATGGATAAAGAAAATATTATACATATACACAATGGAGTACTACTCAGCAGAGAAAAACAATGACATCATGAGGTTTGCAGGCAAATGGATGGATCTAGAAAAAACATCATCCTGAATGAGGTAACCCAGACTCAGAAGGACAAACTTGGTATGTACTCACTCATAGGAGGATAGTAGATGTAAAACAAAGATGACTAGACTGCTACACAACTCCAGGGAGGCTACCTAGAAAACAGGAAAGACACAGGTATCACCCAATGACATAGAAATGAATGAGATCTACATGAACAACCTGGACAACAGTGGGAGTAATGAAGGGCAAGATTTGAGGGAAAGAAAGCTTTGGGGAGCAGGAGATCCCAGCTGGATCAAGAACAGAAGGGGAGAACAAGGAATAACAGACCATGATAAATGAAGACCACATGAGAACAGGAATAGGCAGAGTGCTGGAGAGGTCCCCAGAAATCCACAATGATACATCCTCTGTATACTGCTGGCAATGGTTGAGAGAAAGCCTGATCTGACCTAGTCTGGTGATCAGATGGCCAAACACCCTAATGGTCGTGCTGGAACTCTCATCCAATAACTGATGGAAGTGGATGCAGAAATCCTGGGCCAGGACCCAGGTGGATCTCCAGGTGTCTAACTGTCAAGAAAGAGGAGGGACTGTAAGAGCATGAATTGTTGAGACCAAGATTGCAAAAAGCACAGGGACAAATAGCCAAACGAATGGAAACACATGAATTATGAACCAACGGCTGTGGAACCCCCAATGGTCAGGCCCTCTGGATAAGTGAGACAATTGAATAGCTTGAACTGTTTGGGAGTCATCCAGGCTGTGGGAACCGGACCTGTCCTTAGTGCATGAGCTGGCTGTTTGGAACCTTGGGCTTACACAGGGACACGTTACTTAGCCTGGAAGGAGGGGACTGGACCTGCCTGCACTGAATCCACCAGGTTTAAATGAATCCCCATGGGAGTCTTGTCCCTGGAAGAGATGGGAATGGAGGGGAGGTGATGGGGGAAGTTTGGGGTGGGGGCAGGAGTGGGGAGGACAGGAGAACCCATGGCTGATGTGTAAAATTAAAACACAAATATAATAATAATTTTTTAAAAAAGAAAAAAAAGATGGTATCTCAGTGTCCTTTTAATCTGCATTTCCCTGATGGCTAAGGACATTGAACAATTCTTTAACTATTTCTTGGCCATTTGAAATTCTTCTGTTGAAAATTCACTGTTTAGATCTGTACTCCACTTTTTAAACTGAATTATTTGTTTTTTTATGTCTAGTTTCTTGAGTTCTTTACATATTTTGGAGATCAGCCCTCTGTTGGATGTGGGGGTGGTGAAGATCTTTTCTCATTCTGTAGGCTGCTATTCTATCCTATTGACAGTGTCCTTTGCCTTACAGAAGCTTTTCAGTTTCATGCTGATAAACACCTTCAACAATGTGGCTGGAAACAAGATCAACTAAAAAAAATCAGAAGCTATCCTATATATAAATGACAAACAGGCTGAGAAAGAAATCAGGGAAACATCACCCTTCACAAATAGTCACAAAAAATATAAAATATTTTGAAGTATCTCTAACTAAGCAAGTGAAGAGCTGAATGGCAAGAACTTCAAGTCTTTGAAAGAAGAAATTGGAGAAGATATCAGAAGATGGAAAGACAGTCCATGCTCATGGATCAGTAGGATTAACATAGTAAAAATGGCCATCCTACCAAAAGCAATCTACAGATTCAACACAATTCTCATCAAAATTCAACACAATTCTTTACAGACCTTGAAAGGACAATACTCAACTTCATATGGTAAAACAAAAAACCCAAGGTAGCTTAAACAATCCTGTGCAATTGTAGTAGAATATTATTTTAAGGTGTGTTACTTTTATTTATGTTGCATTTGTTTAACTTTGTGAAGCTGCATTACTGTGCCTGGAAGAAAAAATCTGGGAAGGCGGATATAAGATCTAGCAGTCACATTAGGAGGAGGACATCAGGGGCCAGCCACCCAGCTACACAACCAGAAAGCCAGGGAGTAACAGTGAGGCAGAAATACGAGAATGGGAAAAGCTCAGAGGCCAAAAGTAGACAGAATAATTTAAGTTAAGGAAAGCTGGCAAGGAAGAAGCCAATCTAAGGCTGGGCATTCATAAGTAAGAAAAGGCCTCTGTGTATTTATTTAGTAGCTGAGTTGTGCCCCCCACCCCCAAAGAGCCAAAAGACCAAAAACCTCCTACAATATGCAATAAGGGAATTTCCAGAGGTTTCACCATCCCTGATTTTAAACCCCATTACAGAGCTATCGTACTAAAAGCAGCTTGGTATTGGCATTAAAAAAAAAGGTAGATCAATGGAATCTAATTGAATACCCTGAAACAAATGCACACACCTATGAATACTTGATTTTTGACAAAGTAGCTAAAATTATACAATGGAAGAAAGAAAATATCTTCAATAAATGGTGCTGGCATAACTGGATGTCGGCATGTAGAAGAATGTAAATATATCCATATCTATTGCCCTGCATAAAATTCAAGTCCAAATGGATCGAAGACCTCAACGTAAATTCAGCTACACTGAAGCTGGTAGAAGAGAAAGTAGGAAGTACCTTTGAATGCATTGGCACAGGAGACAGCTTTCTGTATAGAACACCAGTAGCACAGACCCTGAGATCAACAATTAATAGATGGGACCTCCTGAAACTGAAAAGCTTCTGTACTGAAGCTTTATAAGATAGTCTATGACTCTTGTGGGGAGCAATGTCAGCCCAAGTGGTATTGTTGCATTACACACACACACACACAGAGAGAGAGAGAGAGAGAGAGAGAGAGAGAGAGAGAGAGAGAGAGAGAGAGAGAGAGAGAGAGAGAGAGAGAGGGACGGAAGGGAGGGAGGGAGAGGGAGAGGGAGAGGGAGAGGGAGAGGGAGAGGGAGAGGGAGGGAGAGCGCACTTGAGAGAAAGGGCTGAGATGAACACTGAAGGAGAAAAAGATTTAGAGGTTTACTTTTGTCTTTTCTGGTCTTTTCCAGGGCAGCTACTGATGAGCACAATTAAGAGACTGCAGAAGGCAGATAATTTACTTTTCCCAGAAGTTAATCAACACAGCCTCACAGAGGTGTTGTTGATTTTTAGGTAGCCATATACTACACCCAGAATTCTGTATTTCTCTTTTATGCTCACAACTCCAGTCTCAGAAATGTCTACTACATGATTTCTACTTTTCTTCTGATCTCTGCCTATGTACTAACCCATTCCTGCCCTTACATCACACAACCGTCATTAGATGTGAGGATCACTTCTATTCCCATCACCAAATCTCCCAGCTAGCCTGGATGTGCTCCCTCTGGTCCAGTCCCTGGGGTACAATGGATGAAGAGCAGAACAGTATGGCTTTCTGAGTTGAAAATCAGTGAAAACTTTTATAGGCATTAAACCCAGGCTAACTAACATGTTACCCCTAAAATGGTTGCCACTGTACCTAGAACTATATGTGCTAGTGAACTACTGTGCCTAATGGAGACTCTGATGAGGACTGTCCTGTGCCCTGGAAGGTATTGCATGGCAGCCCAATCAGAGGACTCTGTTTTTATCTCTTTATTACATTACCTACTGTAATTATGTTGGGTTTTTACCCTCACTAAGAAAGTAAAATTTAGTGTTTTATTTGTTTTAAATCTAAAGAATAAATAAACAGCTTAACTTGTATTCATAATTTTGAGGACTCACCACTATTTCACAGCTAGGAATAAATGTCTCTTAGTACACATTTTCAATCAGTCATTTTTATTAGTTTTGACATTTTTCCTATTAATTTGCATCAACCTGTGGTTATCATTGTGTCTTAATTGGAGTTACAGAGCTGTGATAGAACATTATGACCCAAAGCAGCTTGGGGAGGAAAGGATATCTTTGGCTTACATATCCCAGGCCACAGTCCATTAAGGGAAGGCATGCAGGAATTCAAACTGGCCAGAAAATTGGGTAGGAGCTGGAACTGAGGCCATGGAGGAGTGCTGCTCACAGGATGCCTCCTAAAGTAGTCTATGACCACCAGCCCAGGGAGACCCCACCTACATCAATAATTAATTAACTAATTAATTAGTTAATTAAGAAAATGCCCTACAACCAGATCTTATGTAGGCATTTTCTCAATTGAGGCTCCCTCCCCTCCAATGACTGTACCTGGTGTCATCTTGAATAAAACCGGCCATCACATTCATTCATTCATTCATTCATTCATTCTTTCTGAGTCAAATTCCCAAGTGTGGATTACAGACATGTACTGCTACACTTGAGATGTGTTATTCTTTTTAAAATTATTTCATTTTAAGAGTATAGTAAAATTAACATCTCTTTCTTTTCCTTTCCCTCCCTCTATATCTTTTCATATATCCCTCTCACTCTTTTGCAAATCTATGGCCTCTCTGTCCATTAATTATTGTTGCATGCACGTATGTACGTGCATGTACATATATACAAAAGCCAGAGAACAATAAGTTTGCTGTGATATTTTGTCCTAGGAATATCAGAAACTACACCCATAAAGTCTCATCAAGCTCTACTTAAACCCCGGCTGAAAAAGGACAATAGACATGCTAATGTGGACAGGAACACGCAGGAGGCTTCAACCCTACACAAAAATGACAAGCAACTGAAGAATGCTAGGATCAGGAGGGATGGTCTTTTACAGGAAAAAGCTCACCAACTGGTTATCTGCTGTCAACTTATTGGCCCTAGAAATATTAGTCTTTTAATTTTAGATGCAAAGAAGTTTCCCTGCTTACAGGCCCATGAGAAAATTGTATATGAGAAGTGACGGTGGCCATCTTGTCTTTTTCACACCTAGGGAGATGTGTGTGTGTGTGTGTGTGTGTGTGTGTGTATGTGTGTGTGTGTGTATGTGTGTGTATGTGTATGTGTGTGTGTGTGTATGTGTGTGTGTGTGTGTATGTGTGTGTGTGTGTGTGTGTATGTGTGTGTGTATGTGTGTGTATGTGTGTGTGTGTGTGTGTGTGTGTGTGTGTGTGTATGTGTGTGTGTGTGTGTGTGTGTGTGTGTGTGTGTGTGTGTGTGTGTGTGTGTGTCAGTTACTGCATGCTTGGACTGTGAGGTCTCTCTAGTAAGCTATACAATGCCACTCCCCACATGGATCTATAAATATCTCTGCGCCTGGATCCCCAGTTCATTTGCATATTCTACTGATAAATGGAACTGCTGATGGTACAATCATCCTTTTTCTAATTTTCTGATGAAATGTTATGCTGTTTCCATGGTAATGTTACCGTTTTACAGTCCTCCCAACAGTGCACAGGAGTTCCAATTGTTTCCATATTTTTTTCTGCACTTTGTATTTTCTTGGTTTTCTTATTTTTTTTTTTATAGTACTCATCCTATGCAGTGTAAGAGATTTGTTCAGTGTACCTTTGACTTGAATTCCCCCGACAAATACTGATATTACCATCTTTCTGTGTGCTTTTTGGCCTTCAAGTATCTCTTTGAAAATCCATGTCCAAGTTCTTTGCTCATTTTAGCATCAGCTGTTGAATGCTAAGAGTTTTCTGTATATACTAAATAATAATCTTAGAGCAGATCTATAATTTTCAAAATGTTATCCTAGAGTCTATGGGCTACCTGTTTATTCTGTTGCTAGTATTTTCAGTGCAAAAAAATTAGAAAATTTCCATGAAGTTCACCTAGTCTTTTCTCAGTTGTCTCTGATCCTGTTATCAATCCAAGAGATCATTGCTGCCAAATCCAATATCAAGTGTCCTAGCCATTTTCTTCCAAGAACTTCATTGTTTTAGGCCTTATATACAGGTCATAGGTGAGTTTTGAGTTCTGTTTCTGTCATTGGTGCTAGGTTAGGGTTTGGTTTTTCTTTTTGCATATGGCTGTTCAATTTACCAAGCACTATTTGTAGAAAGGGCCATGTTTCCTCACTAAATGGTATTGGTATCCTTTCTAAAAATAACTTGACCATGTATGCAAGTTTTCTTCATGGTTATTTCTGCGGGGTTAGTTGCTGCTCTAATGATGCAGCACTGGAGCAAGTCCTGAGATCAGAAACTGCCTGTTCCAGCTTTGTTACTCCTTCTTACCCTCCTTCAGACCTTTGAAATGCTATGTCAGCTTTAAGACAGGCTCCCATGGCTCTGCAAAAACATGGGTTTTGAGATTTTGATAGGGACTGCATTAAATTTAGAGAACAATTTGTGTAGTATTTATATCTTAATACTGTTTTTCCTTCTTTAAAATTTTATCACATTTATTTATTTATGTAATTCAAGACAAAAAGGCAGGAGGGAGTTCTGTTCTTCCATCGTGAGTGTCCAGAGGCTAAAGTCTGGTCATCAGGCTTGGCAGCAAATGCCTGATGCCATCTAACTGACCACGGTTGCCTTATTCTTAAACATAGAGCATGTCTCCATGTATATTTGTATTATATAAACATTTTATTATTAATTATTATTTTTGTTTTCTGTGACAGGGTCTCATACTGCCTAGGTTGTCTTTGAACTTGCTATTTTGTGAAAGATGACTTTGAACTTCTGATCCTCTTGCCTCCTCTAACTTTCAAGTGCTAGGACTGCCTGCAACAACCCCCATTCCTGCTGATTTTAGTACTGCTGTGCATGATGTGGTTTTCTTCACTTTATTTTCAGATGGTTAGTGTATCAAATACAGTAAACTTTTCTGCTTTTCTTTTGTCATCTTGTGCTTTGTCAAATTTGTTAAAGTATTTTTGTGGAATCCTTAACATTTCTAAATTTAATATATCATACCTTAATAAAAATAATGTTTCTGTTCTTTTGCAATTTAGTTAGGTTGTATTTCTTGCCTGATTGCTCCAGTCAGAACTTCTAGCACACTGAAGAGCAGTGCTCATGCTTAGCATCCTTCCCGTCTGGTCTTGATGTGGGACTTGCTGTGTAGGGGACTAATGCTCAGGGTGGATACTGGTGATTCTTATTGTGGTTTTATTTCCTCCTGTGACTCTGATTAAAAAAGAGGAAGAGATAGAGAATAGCAAAAGAGTTTTTCCTTTTTGATGTTCTAGAAGAGCTTGTTAGAATTATTAGTTCCTCCCTTAAATTCTGTATAATCACCAGAGAAGCCACCAGGTCTTGTTTTGAGAGTCCCTCCTCGGCAGCGGCAAACCCACTTTCTCTGATTCTCAGAGATCTGCTTTAATTATGTCTTGGCTCAGGCCACATTCTGACCTTCTGAGGATTATGGGAATTGTTGTCAGTCAAGCTGGGGTATTGACGGACACACAGTTTCTCTTCCTATATTTACTGATACAGTTTCTCCTGTCCCATTCACTGATATCATTTCTCCACGTTTTAGAAGTTTTAATTTTATGTTTCCTAAGTAAATTTGATCTTGGCTGGTTCAGCTAAAGTTATTCATTTATTTGCTATTTAGAAGATAAACTTTTGGGTTCATTTATCTCCACTGTTTTTTCTCCATTTTATTGATTTTACTATTATTATTATTATTATTTTCTGATACTTTTATTTAGTTTAATTCACTTTTTTCTCCCCTAATTTATTAATATGGAAGCTTTAGTGTTGTTGATTATCATTAAAAAATTTAACTCATATTTAAATATTGTTCCGTTGACAGCACTCTGTGTGTGTGTGTAAGAGAGATAGATATAGATAGAGAGATAGATATATAGATAGAGAGATAGAGAGATGTGTGTGTAAGAGAGAGAGATAGATAGATAGAGATACAGAGAGATAGAGAGATGTGTGTGTGTGTAAGAGAGATAGAGATAGAGAGAGATTGTGTGTGTGTGTAATATAGATAGATATATATATAGAGAGATGTGTGTGTATGTGTGTAAGAGAGATAGAGAGATGTGTGTGTAAGAGAGATAGATAGAGAGATAGAGAGATGTGTGTGTGTAAGAGAGATAGATAGATAGAGAGAGAGATGTGTGTGTGTAAGAGAGATAGATAGATGGATAGATAGAGAGATAGAGATAGAGAGATGTGTGTGTGTGTGTAAGAGAGATAGATAGATAGATAGAGATAGAGAGATGTGTGTGTAAGAGAGATAGATAGATAGATAGATGTGTGTGTGTGTAAGAGAGATAGATAGATAGATAGATAGATAGAGAGGTGTGTGTGTGTGTGTGTGTGTGTGTGTGTGTGTGTCTGTGTATATGTATCACGTGTATTTGGCTAAAATCTGGTATCATGAGTAGAACTGTGGAAACAAGTGATTAAAAAGTATTACAAATTATAGTGTATAGTACTATACACCAGTGCAACAGTACTCCCATGTAGTGGCTGTGTGTGCTCCCTCCCTCCTTGCCTCTTTTCCTGTGTCTTTCCCATTCTCCTCCCTCCCTCCCTCCTTCCTCCTTAGCAACCCTCTTCAGCCTCTTCTGACTTGACCAGCTTTGCACCTGCATTTGCTCTGTTCCCTCTCTCTGCAGTACTGTCTGGGCTCTAGAATCTCCTCGTGTGTAGTGTGCTCACGCTTTGTCAAAGGACTGCTCTTGGTGCATAGGTTGGCGTCCAACTGGAATCCTTTCCTCTGTACCTGCCTCTCGTGTGTCTCTGCACTCTCACTGGCCTTTCAGTGGGCTACTAGTTAGTTACTCTGCAATGGCTTGTGTAGCAGTGAGGGATGGCTTTCTCCATCATTCTGGTTCTGCCTTTGTGTTGAGTAGAAGTGATGTTCCTGGAAGTCAGTGGCTTTCTCAGTGACTGTCCTTCCATCAATACCAGACATTTTTAACATGATGGATTCAGAGTTTTCCTTCTTTTCTCAGTCAGGGAATCTTTTTGTTTCCTTCATTATATTGTAACAAGTTGCTCTCTGTTAATTGGGGGTGCCAAGGTAGAATCTCCTGTGTCCATGTCGTAGGAGAGAAGTGTCTGGATAAATATTAATTTAAATTAGTTAACAATGTACAGAGAGTGAGAGACTTTGGAGTTCTAAATCCTAAATGGGATGTCTTCATCAAAGCTCTCTCCTCAAGGCTCAGGAAGCTGTGCAGATGACTAGGCAGAAAGATTGTCAAGGCCAGAGGGAACAAGTCTTCTGGATATAACAGGACTGACGGACATATAAACTCACAGAGACTGTGTGTAGCATGAATCTTAAAAGTTCTTATTGATAAAATCAAACCTGGGGGTGAATTATTGGGGTGAATGCTAGAAGATCAGAGAAACAGAACAAGCCACAGCCACCTCACCTCACCAGTTCCTCAGATGATCCTGTTTCCTCAGACTGAAAGCCTCTGATTCCTCATCCCAATAGATCTCAGCTGACCTGCTGCTCAAAAGCCTAAAAGCTTAACCAGCCCTAGTTCCTGGTCCTCACGCCTTAAATACCTTTCTGCTTTCTGCCATCACTTCCTGGGATTAAAGGCTCATTTCCTAGGATTAAAGGCATGAGTCACCATGCCTGGCTGTTTCCAGTGTGGCTTTAAACTCACAGAGATCTGAATGGATCTCTGCCTCCCAAGTGATAGGATTAAAGGTGTGTGTGCCACCATTTTCTGGCCTCTATATCTAGTGGCTGTTCTGTTTTCTGACCCCAGATAAGTTTATTAGGGTGCATAATATTTTCAGGGAATACAATATCACCACAACTGTAAGAGCATGCACAGGGCCTACACAGGTTTAAGGCAGATGAAGTCTCAGTCCCAAATGGGGGAAGTGTATATGATGAGCTCCACTCTCTAACAAAGATTTCACCTGCAAAGAAAGTATCAATTTTCTTGAATAGAGTTTCTCTGGGTATGTTAACCACATTTTAGGGCATTCCCTATCCCAGGAGTAGTTGGCCCACACAAAACAAACTTTAGAGTGTTTCTGTAGTCTTTTGTCTCATTTTCCTTTGTTTGGACATTTATTTCTTAGTGGTCTTTTGCTTGTTTATTTTGATTTCTATTTTTGTGGTTTTGTTGGGGGATTGTGTGTATTTCCTGTTTTTTGCTTGTTTATTTATTTCAGAGAAGGAGGTGGAGAAAGGAATATAGAATTGGGTGGGTAGGAAGATGGGAAGCATCTTGAAGCAGTGGGGGAAAGGAAACATGATTAAAGTATGCTGTATGAAAAAAAATTTTTTTTCATTAAAAAAACCTATTAGTAGGGCCAGGACTGTAGCTCTAGAACAAAATGCCTGCCTGGCACATATGGTGCCCAGTACTGAAAAAAAAAATAGGTGGTCATGCAATCACTTCAAACTGAAAACTATTACACAGACATGTCTGGTTTCCTTTTTTAAAAAACTGAATCACTTAAGACTACTTCAGTTGTGTAAGGTAGGCTCTGTCTTCTCTTGTTGAAAAACTGAAAAAGTTCATCTTATAGTCTATTTCTTTTGTCCAATAGTTTTATTTTTGATAATTTTATATGTGAGCACATCTACATCCCACCTATCCTTCTCCAGTAACTCCTGTGTCCCCTTTCCCAAATTCATGCAATTTTCAATTATTATTTTATTATTCTTACACACACACACACACACACACACACACACACACACACACACACACATCCTATTGAGTGCATTTTCAGGGCTGACCACTTAGGGTTAGACAATCAACCTATGTGGGAGCTCGTCCTTGGAGGAGACTGAATCTACCTCTCTCAGCTGTCATTCACTGTCTGTGACTCTTCACCTAGAGGTGGGACTCTGTGGAGTTTCCCTTACCCATTTTGACATGTCAATTGGTGTTATCATTATGCTGATCTTGTTCAGGCAACCATGTTGTTGAGGGTTCATGTACGCAGTGTGAAAGGACATATTGACTCTTACAAGTTGAGTCTCTAATTTCAACATACATAATAAATGTTTCATTTTTGCCCCTAACCTAAACATTGTGTGGCTTTTGCTATTTCCTAAAACATGCAGTATCATTAAGAACTATTAGTAAAGATATTAGCAAAATTTAGAGTAGGCACAAAGGCTGTTGCAACCAAGTAGCTTCATTTAACAAAACTACAGCTAAGCATATAGAGATGGAGCAATTGCTGGACGATGGAGCTAGGAAAACTCCTACTTTACATACCTGAAAATCAAATAAGCCTTATTAATTTGTTACTGTGCAGCATCCGAAGCTTTATGTTGAACTAGGGCTGGAGTCTACCCAGGAAATGCCAGTGTTGAAGCTCTTGGGACACAGCAAGTTGCACAGATGAAGCTGACATCACCCCTAACAGGTGACGTTTTGTAAGTGAAAGTAACCTTTCCAGAGGAAGCAAGTCAGGAAGCCTGAAATGATCCCAGGAAATAAATAGCATTACTTCACTCTTCTCTTTGCCTTTTTATACTGTTGTCCTGTACCCTCATTAATCAAACCTGATTGGATGCTAGAGGATAGATAATCTTAACCTCTTTGTGTAGTCAACACACAAAAGCCTCTTGGATGGAAAGCAAGATAGGAAAGGATGTGGGTCTCTCTAGAGGTTCAAACAGAAGTGATCTGACACAAGGACGATAGATAATAAACCACAACCAAAAAGTGATTTGGAAAAATGAAGTCAGTTAGGAAAGCAGGAAATGCTGGAGATTGATATGGCGCTGGGTATCGGTTTACCTTGAAGGAGCTTTCAAGCAAAGTGGTTGCTACTGTGAACAAAGAGAGCAAATGTAGTGTGTATCTAGAGAAGAGCTTTTTGGGCAGAGAGAACAAATGTAAAAGCAAGACTGGAGCACAGTACCTTTTGGTAGAGGGGAAAGACTGGAGGTTAGATAAGAGGAGGCTTGATAAAGAGGACTCTTCCAAGGAATCACATGGGCTGGTTGGTCTTCACTGAAGTGGGGGAAAAGGATGTATGGAATGTTTCAGCAGAAGAGTGAGATACCATGATTTATATACAGTGTCTCTAGTCATACTGACTACTGACAAAAGAGAAAAGGAAAAATGGCAGACACGTTTTCTTCTCTTTTTCTTTTTTCCCTTCTTCTTTCTCCTTCCCTCCTCCGCCTCTTCTTCCATCTTTTTGGTTTTTCAAGGCAGGGTTTCTCTGAGTAGCCCTGGCTGTCCTGGAACTCACTTTTGTAGTGAACTTGGAGATTTGCCAGCCTCTGCCTCCTAAGTTCTGGGATCAAAGCATGTGCCACCACCACTCACCAGCTTGGCATGTTTTTCTTCAGTGGCTTGAGGAGAGAACTAATGGTTGGCTTCACAGTGATGGTAGAAGAAGAATTTAGCTCTAGCACTTTGCATGCGTTGTGTAATTTAATCGCATAACTTCATAAAGTAATGATATTATCATATGTACCTCACAGATAAGAAAACTCTAGAAATAATAGTAACTACAGTGATTAAATTTTAAATAATCTATCTTGGGAGAAGCATTTATTTTGAATACTGGAATTAGTTTTGAATACTATCTTCTTTCTAAAATAGTGAGCATAGTGAACACATTCCTAAGTTCTAAGTTAATGTAACGACAATTGATTGTGAATATTATTTCAAATTCTCTGCCTAAGTCTTGTGTAGTTCTTTTAGAATTTAATTTTTAGAAGTCATTTATGTTTTGCCTATGGGTTTTTTTTTTAATCTCATTCACCAGCATATTTTGAACAATTCTTTTGAATGGTTCTTGAAAGTTACTCTTGACTGCCAATAAGATAATAAACTCACAATTGAAATATTTCTTAAATTCATAGTTGAAGGGTTTTTAGAAATTATCTTATATGTCTGGGTGTTTGTCTGCATGTATATATCTGTACCACTTGCATGCCTGGTGCCTGGTCAGAAGGAAACATCAGATCTACTAGAACTGGAGTTACCGATGGTTGTGAGCCACCACAGGGGTCCTGGAATTGAACCTGGATGGTCTGGAAGAACACATGCGAATCTTAACTGCTAAGCCATACCTCTAGCCCCAAACACAGAGGATTTTGTTGAAGATGCAGTCGTTTTGTAGATAAGCACTAAACATGTTGTGATTACCTTGAAGCTACCAAAATCTCCCATGCAGGGAATTAAGCATGTATTTTGGTTTTTACAACAAATCTGTTTAAATTATTGATAAAAATCTGTTTGGACATAGACATTACTTGTAGTAATTATAGCAAAAGCAAAGAGATAGTATTGATTTTACTTTAGAAATAGATGAAGATTAAGGCTCATAGTGTTCTTTATTTGATCAAACAAAGTGTTCTCAGGACAACACTAAGCTATATATGCTGAGTTCTTCATAGTATGACTATATGTTTAACAGCGCAAAATTTTCCAGCCATGCTAAAACTATTATTGCAATTTTATAAACATCTGTACCATGCTGTATTAAATTGTAAGTAGTAGTTTTCAGTTATTGAGATTTTGTTAATTACATAACAACCAATAAATGGTTGTAATAATCCACAGTCGTTTTAAAAAGAATATAAGGACAGAGACCATAGTGCTTAGTTTTCTTGCATCTCATCTCTTTGTTGTTATCATTCATATCTCTAATACCTTAATCCACTGTTACTCTTAATTAAATTTCATTTTAACTGGTACATAAAACCACAAGCCATGTATAATTTAATGGGGCAAAATACAATGTTTCAACACTTGTATATATTCTACTATTTTTATAAAAGGTTGAACATGCCTATTTCCTCTCTAATTGATCCTTTCTTTATGGTAAACTCCCCCAAGTCTTTCCTCTCTTTTCTAAGCCTCACACATTACTGTCATCTGTGCTCACCACACTGCAATGAACATTTCAGAATGTGATCAGATGTCTCCCACCCTTTCTCCTCACCCACAGTTCTGCTCTATCTTTGCCTAATTTATTTCACTTAATAGAATGATTTCTAGTTCTATTTATGTTGTTATAAACAACAGGATTCTATGCCTTTTATAGTTGAGCAGGATTCTACTGTATACCTGCATCATTTTTTTTCTTTATCAGTTTATCATCTAATAGACACTAAGGTTATTTACATATCTTGAACTTTGCTAATAATGTCATAATGATCTTTTGTAGATAATGCTTTTAAAGAGAATGGTTTCATTTACTTTGGAGATACATGTATGAGTGGAATTGCTAGATTGTATATTAAATTTTTAACTGAAATTAAATTATCTATATTCAAGGCATGTTGTAAATGTTATTAAAATAATTATAGTAATATTTAGACATTAGAAACCCAGAGATAAACCAATATTCAGTAAACTGGGAAGAAAAGGTCTTTTGCTAAAAAACATACATATATGAATAAAAAACAATTTATGAGAATAGAGTTCATGGATTTTAAAGGGAGTAGAGAGCATATGTGGGAGCAGTTGGAGGGAGGAAAGGGAGGGGAGAAATGTTACAATTGTACTATAATATCAAAATTAGGAATAAAAAACTATTGGTGAAACTATTAAGGCCACTCCACGTAGTTAAAAGGGAGGTTTATTTTGTGGGGTAACTTACAAATGAAGGGATAGGTTGTAGGGTCTGGCAAAGGTATGGTGCAGTCCACCAGTGTTCTCTGGAGAACTCTGCTTGGTCCACCTCCAGCGTCCCGGGTCCCAGAACCAAGAGAGACCTTTCCTCTTGATCCTGGGTCTTCCGCTTCCTCCCTCAGCCTTGCCTTGTGGGCGTGACCATTACCAAAGCCTCAATGGGGGTTGGAACTTCCAGGCCAATGCTGGGATGGCTCCCCACTTCATCTCCCCCTTTTGTCTAAATAAGAAGGTTCTAACCTAATACAAGACTATATACAAAGAAATGGTTATCAAATATTGTCCAGGAGTAATGAGGGATAATGACCTAGATAAGTTGGAATTACAATAAATGCAAACAATATCAAGCAAAAAACACATACTAAAATCCAGGGAAGTCTAGAGCATGGGTAGGTGGCATGTTACAAAGATCATTCCAAAAGGTGTCCTATCCTAAAGAAACTGAGTCTAATACTTAATATATTCTATCTAAGATATTATATATGTATATATACTAAGTTGTAACTATAACTGGTAGTCTTCAACCTCATTAAAGACCTGAGAAGGAATATAATAATACCTGAGAAATGGGAGAAGGACACAAGCAACTTTCGGGAGTCTTGCAAGAGTAGACAGAGACAGCTGGAAGCCTGGACAGTCACTTAATGTTTCTCAGCATCGTTGGTACATTCAAATTGGCTACAGGCCTAGAGTATCTGACAGACCATTTTCAGAAGCAGGAATTCTGAAAGACCATCTTATCCTGTCTTGGCAAAGTATAGTGGTCGCTTTCCATGGGATGTTCTGAATGTCAAATATGTTGCTCTAATCGGTTAAAATAAAGTGCTGATTGGCCAATAGCCAGACAGGAAGGATAAGGTAGGCGGGACAAGGAAGGGAGAAGGCTGGGAACAGGAAGGCTGGGAGGAGACACTGCCAGCCGCTGCCATAAGAAGCAACATGTAAAGACACCGGTAAACCACAAGCCACGTGGCAAAGTATAGACTAACAGAAATGGGTTAATTTAAGATAGAAAAAGTAGATAACAAAAAGCCTGCCATGGCCATACAGTTTGTAAGCAATATAAGTTTCTGTGTGCTTTCTTGGTTGGGTCTGAGCGACTATGGGACTGGCAGGTGAGAGAGATTTGTCCTGACTGTGGGCCAGGCAGAAAATCACTAACTACAAAAAACATCTATTTTGGTATTTCAATTGTATTCAATTAGTACCTAGATTTACTATTCAAATAATTAAAATAAATTAATTGCTATCAGGTATTATCAAAATATCATTCAAAAATAAACTTTTTCTATATATGCCTGCCCATATACCCAAAACGTGCATGTTTTCTTATAAAGAAAAAAATACAAGTTTAGACCATATTATTTCTATTTACTGTAAGATTTCTAAAAGTATATATTTCTAATCATCAGTTTATTATTTATATTTACTTAGTGTACAAGTCAAATCACTAGATGACCTCATTTAATAAATACAACACACATCTGGAAACTTTATTTTTATAATGATAAATTTCAAGTGATTATAATTTGTTTTTTACCAAAACACTTAACAAAATAAAGTCATTTTTTCATCTTTTCTTTGCTTTATGTATCTAAATGCTTCAAGACAAAAAGTATAAGAGCACTAATAATTCATTTGATATGCCTTGGGTGACTTCCATTAGCAAATAAATTGAATTAATGAAATTGATAGTAAATGATATAGTGCAACTCTAAAGGAATGTCTAGTGCAATAATAGCAGGAAAGATATCACAGTGTTAAATGATTTGCCTATTAGATGACAATTAACTGACATCTGAAAATCACTCAGAGGTTGTGTTCTATGACAAAAAAAAATTAGTAATAATTTTCACATGATTAAAACTTCAATGTTGTATGATATTTTGTGTTCTGACAAATTAAGCTTGCCTGGAGATTGGAAGGTGGAGCTATCCAGTAGTTAACCATAGAGGCCAAGCAGTGGTGGCACATACCTTTAATCCCAGCACTTGGAAGAAGGAAGCAGGAAGTTCAGGAGTTCAAGGCCACCCTGGGCTAGATATTGAACCCGCTTGAAAGAGAAACAGAGCCAGGCAGTCATGGTGTCTTTAATCCCAGCACTTGGGAGTTAGAGACGGGCTTATAATGCAGGTGGAGACAGGATCTCAGCCCAATCCACTGTGGGATTTCATGGAAGTAAGAAGTCTGTAGTGGCTGCTACACTGCTTCTTTGATCTTTCAGCTTTCACCCTAACATCTGATTCCGGGTTTTTATTGTTAAGACTAATTAGGTTCATGCTTCACTTCAAAAAACAGTTCCTTGTGGTAAATGCGTGAAACTTAATATATCAAATCATTAAACATGTATCTTAATAGTCAGAAATTTGTGTTTTTCATTTCTTTCTTATTGGCCCCATAGTTTCTATACACATATTAATTAAACATTATTCATTTTAAGTATTTAAAAAATGATTTCACTCAGGAAAAACTCAATTCAAATTTTTTAAGAAAACACCTTTATTACATTTGTTTTTGTTAATTTACTTTAAAAAATTAAATCTGTTTGGTTTGTATTTGCTCTTTTGAGATTAGGGTCCAATGTAGCCAAGGCTATCAACAAACCCCTCATATTGCTGAGGATAGCCTTGAACTCCCAGTCCTCTCTGCCTTTGTCCCCTAAGTGGTGGTATTATAAGGATATAGCACAACACTGTCAAATTTTATTCTTAACTTAAATATTAAAGTAGACTAATTTTTCAGTAGGTTCCCATGTGTTGTTTCAATAGACAGTGTACTGCTTAAATCAGGCCACACAACTACAGGCAGAGGTGGTTTTAACCAGCCTGGTTTCAAATTCTCTCCAAGCCCAGTATCTTTGTTTGTTTTATTTGTTAAAGATTTTTAATATTTCATTATTTATGTGTATATGTGGATGTCATATGTGTGTATATGTAATATGTGTGCATGTGTGTATATGTCATGTGTGTATGTCATATGTGTGTATATGTTGTATGTGTATGTAGTGTGTGTATATGTCACACATGTATATGTCATGTGTGTGCATATGTGCATATGTTGTGTATATGACATGTGTGTGTATGTTGTGTATATGTCATGTGTGTGCATATGTGTGCATATGTCACACGTGTATGTCATATGCCTGTATGTCATATGCGTGTATGTCATATGTGTGTATGTCATATGTATGCATATGTGTGTATATATCAAGTGTGTATGTCATATGTGTGCATATGTTGTGTGTATGTCATGTGTGTATATGTTGTTTGTGTATATGTCATATGTGTGTAGGATTCCAGGGAGGTCAGAAGAGTGCATCTGAACCCTTGGAGCAGAACAGCAGTGGATATGAGCTGCCCAGCTTGGCTGTTGAGAACTGAACTCCAGTCCTCAGGAAGAGCAGCAGGTGCTCTATGCTAGCTCCACCGCACTGGCACCCTTTTGATAAAAGGTTCTAGAAGTGGAATTTGATGCATTCATTTCAGCCATATTCTAGATTAGACTCTTCATATTTTAGTTCACTTATTAATTCAATTGTTTGGTGGATAAAATCCAGCTACATTTTTGCACTGTTCTCACTAAAGATTTATATTCAGTTTGATTCTTTCCCAATGGCTCAACATAAGAATCTTATTCTGAGATCTATCTGATGGGTTGCTCCCTCTTGGGTACTTGGATGGAATTACTGCCACAGTGTCCTCCATGGAGCACACATTGCAGCTCTCTTGGCTTTCCCTTTCCCTGTCTCTCACCAGCCTCCCCATCATCAGTCATTTAAAAACTATCATCTCTTCTGATGATGGTTTAAATTAATGATGATCTCCATTGCACAGTTCTATGACCTCACAACCCAGGGCTGTATTTTTGTTAAGTACATTTTTATTGGCTATAATTCCTGTTGCTGGAATCAGCTTCCTTTGTCATCTGACATTATGTAGTTATAACATTTTTATTCATTAGTTAATGCTGGGAAGCAATTTGATAAGCTGCTCATTTTCTCTATTAAGTAAAATTAAACCCTTCCATATTTTAATGTATAAAATTTGTTACATCTAACAAAATTCAGATGGAACCCTCATATTAAAATAAGAAAAATTAAAAAGTCGTGGTTGAAACAGGTAATTGCTCCTCTTCTGGTGTTTTAACCTAACTCTAAAGGGAAAGAAAAGATAGAAAAAGACTACAGGATAGAGGGAGGGAAGGAGGAAGAAAGAGAGAGAGAGAGAGAGAGAGAGAGAGAGAGAGAGAGATTCTTCTTTGAAGAACTCTAATTTACATGGCACATCTCTGTGTGTATAGACAAACATCATTTACCAGCATATTTATTACCATGGAAACATGTTAAGTAAGAATAACAGTGTGGTATGAGGCTATCTGTGCACATACAAAGAGATTCAGATGCCTATAATTATTTTAGCAGGATAACATGAACAAATTGTTTTTCTCCTTTCTCCCTTGGCCTTTAATTTATAATACAGGACTATGAATACTAACCTTACACAACTACTAAAAGATAGAAAGGAGTTATAATAGTATAATTGCAAAAAAATATGTCAGGAAAACAATACCATTTATAATAGCTTTAAGAATTGCTCATGAACTGAACCAAAGATGTTAAAGACTTCTGGCAATGAAAAACAAACTGTAATACAGTAAAGACAGGATTTAAAGAAGACACTAGCAGATGAAAAGACCTTGCTTGTTCTTACCCTGACAGAATTAATACTGAGAAAATGTATCCTCCTTTTTAAATAAAAGTGATCTGCATATTTACTGCAATCTCATTCAAAATGTTACTGTTAGAAATAGAAAGAACAATCCTAAAATTCCTATGGAAACAAAAAGTTATTCACTAAACAAAGCAGCCCAGAGCAAAAGACAAAGCAGTTCTGGAAGCATCTGCATCAAAACACCAAACAATCATAAAGAGCCCTGACACTGGTAGGAAGTCAGACACACAGCCAGTGAGAACAGAGCACTGAACCCAGACACAAGTCCATGCACCTACAGCTTTTAAAAAGATGCTCTCAATGCACATTATTCAAGAGAAGAGCCTCTTTAACAACCATGCTGGGAAGACTGGATAAACACATATAGAAGAATTAAACTACTTCAATATCTCTCAACCTTGAAAAAAATAAATGGAAATAATAGAACAGAAAATTCTATGTAAGACTGGAAACTCTGAAAGTCTTAGAAGAAAGTATTCCAAGACATAGGCATAGGTAATATTTACTAGAATTCAGGAAAATAAAATAAAAAGACCAAAAACTGAAGTTACATCAAAGTAAAAACTCCTCTGCACATAAAGGAAGCAATTATCAGAGTGAAGAGACTCCTGAGGATGGGCAAAGTTGTGCCAAGTCTTCTCTTGACAAGAGATTGATATCCTGAACACATGAATAACTGAAAAACATCAGCAATGAAAGTTAAAAAAATGTACTCAATAGATAGGCAAATGAAGTATGTAGACATCTTTAAATGAAGAACAGATGGCCAATGGGTACCTGAAAACAGTGTTCGATCATTTTAGCCACTGTGGAAATGCAAATCAAAACTACATCAAGATTCCATATTAATGTAATCGCAATGGCTACCACAAAGAAAACAATTTACAAATATCAGTGAGGGGGTGAAATTAGAGGAATCCTATATATTCTTGATAAGAACATTATTAGTTCAGCTTCTATGGAAATCAGGATGGAGTTTCCTCCCCAAAATTAAAAAAACAGAGCTCTATCAGAACCGACTACAACTTCTGAGTGCACACTCAAAAAAATCAAAGCCACCTGATGTAGACATTTGCACACCTTTGTGCTGCACTATCCAGAAAAGCAAAGGTATGCAATCAGCCAGTGTGAGAATCAGTGTATGAATAGGTGAATAAAATGTGACATACACAGATAATGAATTCATTTTCAGTCAGAAAGAAAAAAGTGTGTCATTTATAAAGAAGCAGAGATCACTATGTTTAGTGAAATAATCCAGTTTCTCAAAGAAGAACATCACAGTTTTCTCATATGTAGAATTTAGGGGAAAGTAATGAAAATAAAACTTAGGGATGTAAAGGATAACAAGGAAAGGGAGAGGATGGTAATAGAGGGGCAACAAAAATGATGAATATCTGTTACACACATGAATGGAAATGCCACCTCATTACATGTGAATGAAATGAGATGTTACAATTAAATATTCAGAATAGAACCTGAGAGCATCAGCAAAGGCTTCTGTGAATATCATTTGTAATTTTTATGTGTTTCTCCATGTACTCCAATTATGATTTTTCTACACTGTATATAACTTCTATGATATAGGAATGACAAAAAGATAGACTAAATAGAAAAAAAAATACCAAGAGGACATACAGGATATGTGACAATAGTTCTTAAAACTGTTTATCTATGATTGAGCATTCCTTGGGTATATGCCCAAGAGTGCTACAGCTGGGTCTTGGGGGAGATGGATTCCCAATTTTCTAAGGAAGCACCATATTGATTTCCAAAGTGGCTGTACAATCTTGCATTCCCACCAGCAGTGGAGGAGAGTTCCCCTTGCTCCACATCCTCTCCAGCATAAGCTGTCTTCTGTGTTTTTTATCTTAGCCATTCTGACAGGTGTAAGGTGGTATCTCAGAGTCGTTTTGATTTGCATTTCCCAGATAATTAGGGATGTTGAGCAATTTCTTAAATGTCTTTCAGCCATTTGAGCTTCCTCTGTTGAGAATTCTCTGTTTAGTTCTATAGCCCATGTCTTAATTGGACTGTTGGGCATTTTGATGTCTAATTTCTTGAGTTCTTTATATATTCTGGATATCAGCCCTCTGTCAGATGTGGGGTTGGTGAAGACCTTTTCCCATTCTGTAGGCTGTCACTTTGTCTTGTTGATCGTGTCCTTTGCTCTACAAAAGCTTCTCAGTTTCAACAGGTCCCATTGATTGATTGTTTCTCTCAGTGTCTGTGCTATTGGTGTTATATGTAGAAAGTGATCTCTGGTGCCAATGTGTTCAAGAGTACTTCCTACTTTCTCTTCTATGAGGTTCAGAGTAACTGGATTTATGTTGAGGTCTTTGATCCACTTGGACTTAAGTTTTGTGCACGGTGACAGATATGGATCTATTTGCAGCCTTCTACACATTGACATCCAGTTATGCCAGCACCATTTGTTGAAGATGCATTCTTTTTTCCATTGTACAGTTTTGGCTTCTTTTTCAAAAATTATATGTTCATATGTGTGTGGGTTAATGTCAGGGTCTTCAATTTGATTCCATTGGTCCACATGTTGGTTTTTATGCAAGAACCAAGCTGTTTTTATTATGGTAGCTCTATATTAGAGCTTGAGGTTGGGGAATCATGATGCCTCCAGAGGTTTTTTTTTTTTTATTGCACAGGATTCTTTTAGCTATCCTGGGTTTTTTGTTTTTCCATATGAAGTTGAGGATTATTCTTTACAGGTCTGTGAAGAATTGTGTTGGTAATTTGATGGGGATCGCATTTGCTCAGCTATGTTCATATCAGCATTGTTTGTAATAGCCAGAACCTGGAAACAACCTAGATGCCCTTCAACTGAAGAATGGATAAAGAAAATATGGTACATATACACAATGGAGTACTACTCAGCAGAGAAAAACAATGACATCATAAGGTTTGCAGGCAAATGGACGGGTCTAGAAAAAAATCATCCTGAGTCAGATAACCCAGACTCAGAAAGACAAACATGGTATGTACTCACTCATAGTAGGATACTAAATATAAAACAAAGATGACTAGACTGCTACTCAGAACTCCTGGGAGGCTACCTAGAAAATGGGACCCTAGGAAAGACACAGGAATCGCCCAATGACAGAGAAATGGATGAGATCTACATGAACAACCTGGACAACAGTGGGAGTAATGAAGGGCAAGTTTCAAGGGAAAGACAGCTTACAGGAGCAGGAGATCCCAGCTGGATCAAGAACAGAAAGAGAGAACAAGGAATAACAGAACATAATAAATGAAGACCACATGAGAACAGGAAGAAGCAAAATGCTAGAGAGGTTCCCAGAAATGATATATCCACTATAGACTACTGGCAGTGGTCAAGAGAAAGCCTCAACTGACCTAGTCTGGTGATCAGATGGCCAAACACCCTAACTGTCATGCTGGAACTCTCATCCAATAACTGATGGAAGTAGATGCAGAGATCCTCAGCCAGGCCCCAGGTGGAGCTCCAGGAGTCCAATTGGCGAGAAAGAGGAGGGACTGTAGGAGTGTGAATTGTTGAGACCAAGATTGGAAAAGCACAGGGACAAATAGCCAAACTAATGGAAACACATGAATTATGAACCAAAAGCTGTGGAGCCCCTAGCTGGATCAGGCCCTCTGGATAAGTGAGACAATTGAATAGCTTGAACTGTTTGGGAGGCATCTAGGCAGTGGGACCGAGACCAGTTCTTAGTGCATGAGCTGGCTGTTTGGAACCTTGGGCTTACACAGGGACACTTTGCTCAGCCTGGAAGGAGAGGACTGGACCTGCCTGTACTGAATTCACCAGGTTGAATTGAATTCCCAGGGGAGTCTTGGCCCTGGAAGAGATGGGAATGGAGGGGAGGGGCTGGGGGAAGGTGGGGGGTGGGTGCGGAACGGGGGAGGACAGGGGAACCCATGGCTGATGTGTAAAATTAAAACACAAATATAATAAATTAAAAAAGGAGAAAAAATATGTAAAAGCAAGAAAACTGTTTATTTGCAATGTCTTCATTTCTCAAACGCTGGGGTTATGAAATATGGTAGCTACAATTATATCTTGATAAAATATTAAAAATTGTGATTGTATTTAGGATGTGCTCAGACCTGCTACTTTGGCTCCAAGGCAATTCACGAGAATTTCAGGGCATTAGGATTTCTGCTAGAGATGGCATAAGCAACAGAAGAAAGACACGTGGAAGTGGCCTAAGATGCTCTTCTTTTCCTTCAACATGAGTGGTGTCATTTTTACCTGTTTTATGTAGCTGAATGCTGAAAGGAAAAAATAAAGTTTGGAAACAACTGAGGGGTTGTATAGAACATGACATACTATTCAGAGTTTGCTAAACTTGCCCTGATGCCTCAAAAATGAGAAATATGTATGTTAAGAAGACACCTTTCTGCAAGAAACATTCCCTGCCAAATTTATGAGAATGGTTAATAAATATTCTTCTTTTATCAGATAGGATACCATGAGGACCCCAAAATCCATCAATTATAGTAGGAAACTTGTGAATTTTGCAGTGGCTTTCATCAATTTTCTTAGCAGACACAAGTCACTATTCACGTTCTTACTAATTTGAAATCCAAGAATGAGGCAGTGTTCATTTTCATCACACATCCCAGTTTCAAAGGTCCTGTAGAAAATTCTTTCCTAAGTGGAGAATATTTCCCTGGTGTGCCTCTTTGAAAGCTCCCTCAGGAACCTCAGAGTCTTCTTACAATGCTGAGATTATTAGCCAGAAAACTGTAATTCTAGGAAACTCTAGACCAGTTTATAAAATGCTTGAAACTGGGACTGAGAAGATGGATAAACATTTAAGGGCCCATACTCCTGGTGCAGTTGAGCAGAGTTGGATTCCCAGCACACACAGTTGGGAGCCAACTATTGTCAGTAACTATAACTCCAGTGCCTGATGGCCTCTTTTGTTCTCCATGGGCACCTATATGTACACACACACACACACATACACACACATACACATAATCAAAAGTAAAATAAAATTTTGAAAATGCTCAGAACTTTTTGGAATATGTATGTATGTATGTATTCAACACACATATACACATGTGTGTGTGTGTGTGTGTGTGTGTGTGTGTGTGTGTGTGTGTGTCTGTGTCTGTGTCTGTGTGTGTATTCATGCTGGTTTAAATGAGAAACACATTTGCACACTTGGCCACCATAGAGTGATGCTACTTAAAAGGATTAGGAGGTGTGGCCTTGTTGGAGGAAGTATGTCACTGGAGGTAGGCTTTAGCATTTTCAGAAGCCCAAATCAAGCCCAGTGGCTCCCTCTTCTCCTGCTGCCCATGAATTCAGATGTGAAATGGTCTGCTACTTCTTCAGTAAAATGTCTGCCTGTGCACCACCATACTCCCTACCATGAAGGTAGACTACACCTATGAAATTGTAAGCCAGCCTCAGTGAAATGCTGTCTTTTAGAAGACTTGTCCAGGTTATGGTGTCTCTTCACAACAATAGAACAGTGCCTAAGTGCCTAAGACAGAATTGGTACCAGGAGTGGGGTATTACTGTGACTGGCCTGACCATGCTGCTTGTTGGTGAAAAGTAGACCTTGGGACTTTGGATTAGGAAGGCAGCCAAACGCTTTAAGCGGGGATTAATGGGTCATACTATTAAGGGAATAAAGCAGTGGTGCCGAGAGCAGTGTATATTGCAACAACTTGGCTCCCAAGGTTTCAGAGAAGAATGGCAATGTGTCCTGGGGACCAATCTTGAGATATTTTGGCAAAGAATTTGCCTGCTTTCTGCCCTTGTACAAAAAAAAAAATCTGCCAGGGGCTAAGTTGAAAAGTTTTAGACTAATGACATTGACAGAAGAGACTTTATGACAGCCTAGCTTTGACTGTCATGTGGTTTTTAGTGGCCACTTTTACACATATCTATAATAAAAAGGAGCAATCTGAGCAAGGAAAGAAACAAAATGTACAGTTCAGAAAACGAAGGAGCACCAGGAAGTGTAATGGAACTAAATTCAGTGCTCAAGAAGATAAAAAAATTTGAAGAAAAGCCTGATCCTAAATGAGATAAAGGGAGTGGTAACCTCAATACAAGTCCCTCTCAACTAAGCTTCCAACTTGTGAAAAGGAATTTAAAAAGAACTAAAGTAGTGGAGGGAACCATGGGAAAGAGAGAGCTGATGAAAATGTATTTGAATAAGGGACAAGTTCCAGGACCAGCAAGCCAAAGAACTTGGCAGCTTTAGCTACATGTTCTGGCTCTAGAGTCCAGAATACATGAAAGCAGTTGTGAGTTACCCTTCAAAACTAAGCTGCTGGGGCCAGGCATGCATGTGTCAGGTGTGTTCTGTCATGGAAGCCCAGATAGGCCATTGAATGGAGCTGTGAAAGTTAATCCTGAATCTTGTTGAAGACTCCAAGATGTTGAGGATACCAGAGACATGGGATACCTGCCAAGGAGAGCTGCTAACAGGGAGTGGAACCATCCAAAGAGAAAAAGTATGTTCTGGTCAACAAAGCTGAAAGGAGTTAGAGATCTGAAGAAAGCTCTGATCTCAGGCCTGGAGATGTGGAGGTTAGAGTTTGCCCTGCTGGTTTTCAGTTTTGCTTTGGTCCAGTATTTCCTCACTGTGCTCCCTTTCCTCCATTTTGGTATATTCTGTATCATTGTATGTTGGAAGTATATGATCTGCTTTTTTATTTTGATTTTACAAGGGTTATAGTTAAGAGATTGCCTTGACTCTCAGAAGGGACTTTGTACTTCAGACATTTAAACAGTGTTGAGACTATTCTAGGCAATGGAGACTTTTGAAGTTGGACCCTATGCATTATGATATGGTAGGAAGGCTATGGAGGCCAGGGAGTAAAATGTAGTAGTTTGAATGAGAACAGCAATCATAGGCTCGTAGATATGAATGCTTGGTCACCAGGAAGTAGCACTACTTGAAAGTTTAAGTGTGGCTTTGTTGGAGGCAATGTGTCACCTGAAGTGGGCTCTGAGGTTTTCAGAAGCTCAAGCCAGGCCCAGTGGCTCTCACTTTTCCTGTTGCCTGTGGATTCAGATGTGAACCTCTCAGTTACTTCTCTGGTATTATGTCTGCCTGTGTGCCACCATGCTCCCCACCAGGACAATGGACTAAGCCTCTGAAACTATAAGCAAGCCTCAATGAAATGCTTTCTTTTATGAGTTCCATTTGTCATGCCAGTCAGCAGGGGCACATGCCTTTAATCCCAGCACTCAGGAGGCAGATCCAAGGTAGATCTCTATGAGTTCAAGGCCAGCCTGGTCTACAGAGTGAGATTCAGGACAGGAACCAAACTACATAGAGAAACCCTGTCTCAAAAACAAAAACAAAAAACCAAACGACAACAACAACAACAACAACAACAACAAAGAGTTTCATTTGTCTTGTTGTCTCTTCACAGCAAGAGCAAGAGCACAGTAAGAAATATATGTATACACACCCACCTATCCACCCCCCACATAATCATGTTAAGTTAAAAAATAGAAGGAAAAGTATATTTCTTTAAAAATCAATGTTCCCCTCCCTCAATTTTCTTTAACACCCTGTGTTTATTTACTCAGCAAATATAAAGAATTAAGTGGACTTGTAAAAGATGTGATTTTGCAGCCTGTGACTTCAGCCTGAACCCTTGATAAGTGTCCTGTCTTAACTGTCTTGATAGTACCCTTCTGATTAAATGGACCAGAGACTTATCTATTTTAAATCAAGATAGAAGTTTCTGAGCCACAGATTTTAATAAATAGCACTCTCTCTTTAGAATCTTTGGTTAGAAGAAAACCATAAGGATAAAGACCCAGATGAGAGTTTTAGGGTGCAGTGTGCAGACATACTAAGAACAACATGAGTGAGCAATGACATCATTAGAAGCAGTCAGGGAATAGATGGAAAGGTCAGAGGAATGAAAAAGGTCAGTGATACAGGAACAGAGCAGGACGAAGAGGAGGGCTTAATCCAGTACTACACACACTAGAAATCTCAAAGAGAGAACAGACTTTACTCTGAACAAAATACTTTAAGAGATGCCCTAGGGTTGGGCGGTAGTGGCTCATGCCTTTAATCCCAGCACTTGGGAGGTAGAGCCAGGTGGATCTCTGTGAGATGCCCTAGGAATGACTATATGAGATCAACGGCAAAGCTGGCCTCTGAGAGAGTGATATATTAGACAGACTGAGACAAGAGCTGGCTTTCCAAGGTGGATGTGATGTTTAAAACAGAATCAACACTGTACAACTATTTGGTCTATATTTGCAGTGAACTTGTGTTCACTTGCTTTAACTACTCTATTTGCTTACAGCCTATCTATACCCAGCCAATATACAAATTCTCAAATACTTTTTATCTAAGTCCTTGTTTTAGAATTTTAACTAGAGCTGGAATTTGCTTTTAAGCATGTTGCCTTGTTGCCGATAATAATATATCTTCTTGTAATAGAAAGAAATGCATATACCTGGGGCCAATTTCCTATACACTAAAACAGTAGCTGTTTCTTTCAGAAAGAAGATTGTATATATCCAACCAAGGGAACTAGAATGTTGCATGGAGAGTTTTTGTTTATCAGTGTCTGGCAAGTATTAGGTATTTAGTAAATATTTGTTGCTGGAAGCCAAGACTGACTCAATTCTTAACCAGCTTCAATGTTCCAAACTATGTATTAAAATTAATATTAAATAGGTTATCAAGAGTACTAAGTTTAAATAGAGTACTTCTGTATTACTTCTTTTTCTCTCTCCATATTACTTCTTACTAAGGCTTTATAATCCAGTTTCTCCTCCCTGTGGGAATTAAGTAAACACACACACACACACACACACACACAGTCCTTGCACTTTCATAATGTCAAGCTTTTTATAAAATTTACTTTATTGAATGGACCAGACAAATACAAACAGATACATGACCTAAGTTCACAAATATTTTTAAGAAAGAAAATAATATAGTCAAAGTAGCACAACCAATTTCAAGCATAATAAAAGCCAGCGTGCTTAAGTTTAATTTCAAATTTGCAAACTGTTTAGAAAGAAAGATGGAAAAGCTGTTAGTTATATTTTGGAAGCATTATAATTTGTAGACCAGGACTCTTTACTAATTTAGGTGATTACGGAATAGTGTGCCTCTTACTATGCTGGCTACATGTGTAAGTTCACCCCTAACCACGGCTTCCTGTGGTCTCTGGGCAGCACAAGTTGATCTAAACCTTTCAGAATATCAACAAAACTGTTATTCTTAAAAGGTCAAAACAAGGCACATGTCAATCCAGCAGTGCACTTAATCTAGCCATCTGCAAGAGATGTCCTCTTGCAATTTGGCTGTCCTCACAGGAGATACCCAGCAATTAGAATCCTATCACTTCCCAGCCACCAACATAGTTCTCTGATAATTGTATCTATACATTAGAGCATCCTAAAATACCTTAGCTTGCACATTTCATACATTTCTTTATTCTTGGCAAACAACTTCTTCTGTAGCAGTAATTACTGGCAGCCATCTTGTCAACTACTCTCCAATTGGGTTCTCACCTGTGTTGATCCAGTCAAATAATGAGATACCTTTCTCAAATATCATTGGAAATGTCTTCAACTGGAGTTAAGCAAGGGCTTTGCAAAAGTACCTTTGTTAATGTATTTCCAGCTTCCAGCATGTATGGCTGTTACAATTAAAAGCACACATGTGCTAAAAAGAATAATGCAAAATTTAATGTATCAGGAAATATTATGGTTTCTCCTACCAATGGCTGTATCTTTGTGATCTGAACTGATTCTGATGTTGTCATATAACAACATATTAATATTTAGTCAATACCAAACATACTGGCATTTCATAACAGTACTAAATCCAAAGATAATTAAAATCACATTGTTGTAGAAACAGATGAATTATTTTGTATTAAATACTGAACTAGTTCCACCAAATAATATAAATGTAACTAGTTATACAAATAACATTGTGTCTGTACTATTGAATAGTCAGTACCAACTTGCTGGCATTTTTATTAAGCAAGCAGTTGTGAATATCATCTCATGGTGTAACTTATTATTGAAAGTGAGTTCAATCTTACAAGATAAAAAGATGATTGATGTTGAAGGGATTCCTTAATGGCAGAGATAGTGCTTACTATGTACAAAGCCTTGTGTTCTAGTTCCCACAATGCAGAAAGTCAAAGAAAAGGGGCAGGGATGAGGTGGATTGGAGAAATGGCTCATCATTTAAGAGCTTGCTGCTCTTAGAGAGGACCAGATAGTTCTCTGCATACCTGTACATTGGACACCTCTCTATAACTCCAGCTGCAGAGGATCTGGTTTCCTCTACTTGCATCCATTGGCATCTATATACTTGTACACATACTGACACATATACATGAATATACATATAGTAAAAATCAAAACAAATCTTTAAAAAATGATCAGTGTATGTCCTTTATTCTCAGGGCATATGTAGTTTAATGTGTGGATTTGTTAAATGAGCTGACAAAATGCACACAACAGTAGATGAATAAAATGGCACATGAAAAAAACAGAGAAATTATTATCTCTGAGATTTTAAATGACAGAAATGTAAAACACAGAGCCAACATTCATAAAAGCAGGCCAACAGGTGGTTCTTCTGACAGGAAATTGGGATGGTAAACTTGAACAAACAGGATGGGTTTAAGCTAAAACGTTAAACATCAACCATGAGTGACAGAAAATGGAAGTAATCAGTTTGTGGTGGTTTCAATAGTTGTGGCCCTCATAGATTCATGTGTTTGAATACTTGACCATAGAGAGTGGCACTATTAGGAAGTGTGGCTTTGTTGGAGGAAGTGTGTCACTCTGGGAGTGGGCTTTGAGGTCTCTCATATATGCTCAAGCTACTCCCAGTGAGGGACACAGTTCACTTCCTTTTGCCTACAGGTCAAAATATAGAACTCTCAGCTCCTTCTCTAGCATCATGTCTGCCTGCACACCACCATGCTCCCTGCCATGACATTAATGGCCTAAACTTCTGAAACTGTAAGTCAGTCTCAATTAAATGTTTTCCTTTATAAAAGTTGCTGTGGTCATGGTGATGGTGTCTCTTTATAGCTGACATAGGTTAAAAAAAAAAAAACAACAAAAACCTCAATTTACAATAATAGAAATTGAAACTAAGAAATTTGAAACTTAGAATATTTTAAATATATACTAATTTAGAACAACAACTAAAATTATATATGGACATAGTTAATATATTTTAGAAATAAAATGCATTGTTTCTAAAGATAACAATATTGTGATCAAATTTTTGTAAATATATTTAGTGTTTAACCTCAACAAAAACAAGATAGATTCTCACATCTACTTATTTAATTTGTAACAGTATCACAGTGCATAATAACTCTGGAAAACTCTGCAGTGAGGCGTGATCCTAATTTGTCTTAACAATAAAACCCAGGAGTCAGATAGTGGAGTAAAAGCTGAAAGACCAGAGAAGCAGAGCAGCAGCTACCAGAGAGTTGTACCCCTCTGAATCCTCAAAGGGCTGAGATCCTCTTTCCACCCTGCCTTATCACTTTCTGTCTCCACCCAACCTTATTACTTTGTATCTCCTGTCTGTACAGACCTCCATATTTCTATGGTTAACTAGTGGTTAGCTCCACTCTCTGATATCCAGGCAAACTTTATTTGTCAGAACAGAAACAAAATACTATATATTTCCCCCTTTTGTCTAATTAAAAATTGAAAGTTTTAACTAACAAAGAAAAACTATATATAATAACAATAACTATATACAAATATATACAGGCAATAATTACATTAACAATGTCTAGCCCATTAGTATTTGACAAATTTAGACAAAATATTCCATTATCTATTCTATCTTGGTGAGTCCAAAGTGTTATATCTAATTCATTTTTCTAACTTGCATTACCAACCCAAAACTATCTTTATATGTCTCTCAATCCTATATGCTTTACACCTCTTTAGTGAGTTTCTTTTCTAAATTTGCTAAAAAGGAAAACTATAATTATCTAATCTTCAGCTCCATCAGAGACCTGAGAAGAATGTAATATTACCTGAGTAAGCAGGAAGTGTAGAACAAACAACTACCCAAAATAAGAAATGACAGAAAGAGTTGGCTGCCTACACAGTCACCCAAGGATTGTCTGAAATGTTGAGGCATCCATCCTTGGCCTGCAGGCATAGCATATCTGACAGACTTATCTGTGATTTTTGAAGGACTGTCCCATCTTGTCTCGGCAAAGTTTGGTAGTCATTTTCTTCTGTGTCCTACTTGTTCAATTTGGATAGCATATTGTCAGCAGCTGAGGCAAGGGCACTTTCTTGCACAGTGGCTAACTTTTGCTACAAAGAAAGTAAACTCCATATGGAATTTCTTCAATGTCCAGTCTTCTCTAAAGAAGATTGGTGCTGCCAGGAGCACACATGTCTCATTGTCATAAAACAAGAAACTTATATTATTATAACATCTTAAATGTCATATTCTGTATATATCTGAAGTGTTGAAGACTACCTGCTGATGTAAAATATAACTGTTTGACCTTGAAAACATACCTAACCTGACTACAAGTTTGATTGTAATAGGAGACTAACTACTAACCTACATTTATTTACTACTCTAAATAGTTTGTAATAATAACTTTTAGGGACTGAAATTTACATGTTAAATAAGCTGTATGGGTACAATACCATAAACAAGAGTAGAAATGTATGTACAATATTTTCTAATAAAAATAAACTCAAATCTGTATCAATATACAAAAACCCAAGCCAATGTAAAACATTTAAAACTAGTAGTTGCATTTTTGGCTTAAAAATTCAATAATCTACCCTTTTATCCTATTTCTATATCCCCCCTTTTTCTTTTTAGAACAAGTTCCCTGAATCTATTCTTCTTTGTTCAGATTTTTCCTGAACATTACCAATAATAACTTGTAACCAACCACCCTAAAAAATGACAGATATCCATAACCCACGGAATGACCAAAAACCACCCACCCCACCTCTTAGGAATGTGGGCATTGTGTTCTTTAAGTTGCTTCCTGCTGTCTGGGGGCAATAGCATCTTTAGGGGACACTGAAAAAATTGGAATAATTGTCAAGTCCTGGAAGACCTACTTGTATCATTTGTTGTCAATTTTCTGCATAATGGGAAAGTACAGGGCTTGTCTCAAGTCCTGGCTAGAGTAGTCTATGAGGCTGGATGATCTCAGTCAGCCACTTTGATATTGTTCTGAACAGTTTGTAGTTCAAAGGTGATCTTTGGGTGGTGTTTGTGAGCTTGGTGGCTTTACCATCATGCTAGTGGAATTGCCATTGTGGGGCCCATCTTCTTTTTGGAGATTTCAAAGGTTGCTGTTAGTCATGGTCATGATTCACTGCAGAAAACTTAAATATTTTAAATATCATATGCAGCAGATCTCAAAGAGGTTAAAGGATTATAATTTGTTATGTATATCCAGAATACAAAAAAAATAATTCCTAGTTACCTGGTAGAGATTCAAACCTGAAATCATGTACAGAAAGCTGAATGAAGCCTTTTTCTAGAATTAGTTAGTACTCTATGACCATCAATATCATGGCAAAAAGTTTGATATGTACACACACACACACACACACACACACACACACACACACATATATATCTTATGAATTTCAATGTAATAGTCATACCTTAAGAAAAGTTTTAAAGAGTCAAAATAAAACCAAAGGATCATGAGATTAGTAGCAATCGAATAGTTCTTTAATTTTGTTTTTTTTGTCTGTCCCATATCAGGCTCTTCTGACATACAACAGAGATTTTGGATTTTCCTTTTTAACAAACATACTTAGGTTTAGATAAGGAGAGAGAGAGAGAGAGAGAGAGAGAGAGAGAGAGAGAGAGAGAGAGAGAGAGAGCGAGAGAGTGCCACACTCCAACTCCAAAGCCAGCTTTAATTTTCAATTGAACCAGGACTACAAAAAGACAATTTGCATTATGTATCTGTAGAAAACAGCAGACACAAACATTTAGGAAGATTTACGATCTTTTTTCCTTTTGGAGATGTGATATCAATAGGCCAATTTACTCAATTTCTTGGGACATTTTCTCTGGATGATTCATCCTTTTTCTTCAGATATATCATTTGTCTAGCAGTCTTCAGATTCCTTAGCTGGATGCCTTCATTCTTCTGGAAAGATAAAATTAAAACCCTGCCCCAACCCTAATTTGGGGGAGTTTCTCTTTTGGCAAGTTATATCTGATCAAATGAAAAGAATATGTTAGTCTTATAAGTTAGTTTAGATTATTAGTTAGTTTAGTGAATGGTCACACTGTTAGATGAACTACAACCTCTTCTAATCAAGAGGTCTGTCTTATTCTGATTTCTCCTGAAATTTTTGTTTTATCTTCTTAAGCTATTCTATCATTTAAAGCAGTATGTTTTGTTACAATAGGCACTAGTTCCTTTAATTGCTCTGAGGAGAAGTTTCCCCCATGGTGACAGAGAATGACTGAATCAAATATGACATGGGGGCCTGTGAGAAGCCCCTCCCAAGGCATTTCCCAATGGAAAACCCTGTCTGTCCCCTGTTGATCTATTTTCATTGGTCCATTGTCGGCTTTTGCCACGCCTTCTGCATATTCCAGAAGGCAGGGGCCTTCAGTTTGGATTATTCCTAGAAAAAACATTGTTTCTAGGAATGCCCTGTCTACTATCTCTTTTTATGTGATCATGTTTGCCACAATTAAAACATCTAATAGGCTGGGCGGTGGTGGTGCATGCCTTTAGTCTCAGCACTCAGGAGGCAGATCCAGGTGGATCTTTGTGAATTTAAGGCCAGTCTGGTCTACAGAGTGGAAAAACACCAAAACTACACAGAGAAACTCTGTATCAAAAAACAAAACAAAACAAACAGCAACAACAAAAACATCTGAAACTTTGATTTTTCTTCAAGCCTCTGCCTCTGGGAATCACTCCTAGCCAAGTATCATCATGGTTATGAGATTCTATATTGACTGTATCTTGGATGCATTCCTCTATGGGTGCTGATCTTGCCTTTAAAGGGCCTAATCACCCTTCTGCATTGTGAATTCGGATTTTAAAAGCCAAAGATTCAATTATTATTTGTCTGGATTCTGAATTTGGTATCATTCTAATTACAGCTAAAGCCAATCTTGGTTAAAAAAAAAAATCAGTGAAGGATTATTTGGAGCCCTGTACAATTTTAGTAAATGGCTTAGTTTTCTTTCCAACTTCTTCAATTCTGTCCCAAGCATTCAAAGCTACTGCACTGTATAGAGCCAGGGTGTGTTCATATAAAGACTGTTTGAACAGCTGTATAATCACCCTCTCCAAGAAGTTGGTCTTGGGAAATTTCAATACCTCTAGCCCTACTTTGTTGTTCAATAGTCCATAGCCTCATTTTTCTACCAGGTCCTCCACTGTAATTGAGGACCAGGTTCCAATACTGCTACAACCAAGTCTCCCTAGTCCTGTGGGACAATTCTGTTGCTAGTTGACCAAGAACTTAACATCTGCCTCACAATAGGTAAATGCATACCATATGAAACTATCACTTTCTTAAATCTCCTGAAATCTAACATTTCCACAGGAATCCAGTCAGCTCTTTCATAGCCTTAGGGATACCTGTCATTTGGCAGTTGTTTCTGTATGGTGACTGGATAAATTAGGGTTAATTATTTGATAATTTTGGGCTGTTCCTCTCTAATTTTACAATGTGTTGGTAAGGATGGTTCACTTAAATTTATCTGTCTGTGTCTGAGTATCTCTATTATTTGTTTTAATAAGTTTTTCTAAGTCTTGTATCTTGGCACTCACATCTAGCAATGTTTTTAGCGATAAAACAAGAATTATTAAAATGATAATTAACATTATGTTAATCCCAGTTGATTATCTCTTCATGTAATTGTTCCATTGTGTAATCATATAGAGACCTAATTCTCTCCATCATAATAGTGTTTCCCATTTTTTAACATAGGAAAAAAACTCTCTCTTTTTTTTTTTTATACCAATTCCCCTTTTTAAGAATTCCCAATTGTCTCGCCAAATCTGCTGATAATGATAGTGAAGATGAAGGTGAAGTGTGAGGCTGACTGCTGCTTCTTAGAACAGTAGAAGCCTAAGTGGGTATCAAGGCACCACCCAGTATGTCAACAGCCTGAGGAGGCAGTCCAGGGAAAGACTACAACCCATCAAGAGAGGGAGCCAGCTGTCTGAAAAATGCACACAGGGAATTGTGGGGAAGAACAATCAGTGGTGGGAGCTGCCTGAAGGCAGAGCTGGCCTGCAGTGAGGGGCTAACTCAGGTAGTGTTTGGAGCCCAAGTGCCTGTGGAGTTTGCTGTAGAGAGGCTGCAATAGAAAAATCTCAGACTTGATCAGAGTGCTTGGGGAAAAATAAGGAAAGCCTACCCAGCAAGCCAGTGAGTGTGTGCAGCTCCAGCAAGAGCACTTGTGTGGAGCTCAGGCATAAGCTGGTGGCTGCAAAGCCATAGACAAGCTTTCTCATGAATTCCTATCCCAAAAGCTGGACGTCAGATGAAACGTGATCCTCATTAATCTTCTCAATAAAAACCAGGAGTCAGATATTGGGGTAAAAGCTGAAATATCAGAGAAGCAGAGCAGCAGCCACCAGAGACTCCTTACCTCTCCAAATCCTCAGACCGAACAGGGCTGTGAGCCTCTCTCTGCCCTGCCTTATCACTTCCTGTGTCCTGTCTGTACAGACCTCCAGACCTCTGTGGTTAACTCGTGGCTAGCTCAACCTTCTGATCTCCAGGCAGGCTTTGTTTGTCAGAACACAAACAAAATATCACACAACATCACAGGAAACTCATGGGAGAATGACTGTAAAAGCAGGCAAGCGAGAATGAATACTCTTGTCAAGGTAGTTTAATCTTGGTTAGAGAAGACACTGCATGTGACTTAACTCCTTTAGGCATGTCAATATTTTTTTTTTTTTTTTGCTGCAAATATAGTGTTTTTCAGATATTATTAAATTGTTAGTTGTATAATCAAGATGGTTGATATAGTTGTTCAGTTTTATTCTTGCTATCTTATGGATTTTCTATTTTCTATTAATTAATCTTATTCATTACTTTTTGAGCATTATTTATATCTCTACCTAAAATTTGTTTTTTTTTATTTTCTTTTCTGTTTCTCTCTGAAATTTCCTTAGTCAAGCTTTGTGAATTTGAGACTCCTGTGAAGTGTATTTACACTTGGGATTGTAAAGTCTTACAATTGATAAATGCCATTCTTTATTGTTATGAAATGAGGCTATATTCTCCTGCTAGTCTTTGTTTTAAGAGGCACTTCACTTCGATGTTCATGTAAGCATCCTGGACTGTTTTTGGTTAGCACATTTGCTCGTCATTTTTATTTGAACTTACTTTTATTATACTGAAGGTTAATCTCATGGAGGCAACATATATTGAAGAAGTTACATGTATTCAACCTAAAAAGCTCTCTTTTATTATTTTGAGTGTTTAGGCTATTGGTCTTAAGTGAAAAACATTGATTTAGTCATGTTGAAATCTAGCGGTTGTTCTTCTCTATTAATTCTATACATTCTGTGTTTATTATTATGACTTTTAATAAACATGTCTGTAGTATGTTGTCTGGTTTGCTTCACATTGCTCAAAGTAAGTTTCCTTCTAAGCAGATAATGTGTTGCTAACTTTCCTGTGTGATGCTGAAAACCTTCCTGTACTGTAGTTTATTTTGTCAGACTTTTGAAGAAACGTGAGTGTCTGAAAAATCTCAGCCAAACATTTAATTGTAGATTTTCTTGGTGTTTTTCCCTCTATTTTTTCTTCTTTCTACTTCTTTTTTACTTATTTATTAAGAAATTTTATTTTTCATTTTACATACCAATCACAGATCCTCCTTTTCCCTCCTCCAGCCCCTCCAGCCTCCCCCTCAACACACCCCCCATTCCCTCCTACCAGAAAGTAAGGCCTCCCATGGGAGTCAGCAGAGCCTGGTAATTCAGTAGAGGCAAGTCCAAGCCCCTTCCCCTGCCTCAAAACTGGGTGAGGTGTCCCACCATAGGTTCCAAAAAGCTGGCTCATGCACCAGGGATGGATCCTGATCCTACTGCCAAGAGCCCCTTAAGCAGATCAAACTGCACAACTGTCTCACTTATGCAGAGGGCCTATAGTCCAGTCCGGTGGAGGCTCCACAGGTGTTGGTCTAAAATTCATGAGTCCCTACTAGTTTGGTTTGGTTGTCTCTGTAGGTTTCCTCATCATGATCTTGATGTCCCTTGCTCATAGAATCCATTTTCTCTCTCTTTGACTGGACTCCTGGAGCTCAGCCTGGTGTTTGGCTGAGGATCTCTGCATCTGCTTCTTAAACTATGAATTAACAAGTGAAGAAAACGTTTGGCCCTATGATAATCTTATAGGATTACCATTGTATATGTGATCCATTATCAACTGAAACAGTATGAAACAACTGTAATGGACTGTTATCCATATATATGCCTGTAAATACCTTGTAAATATGATTGTGTTTTCTTCAAGTTTGCAAATTTCCCTTAGAACAATATTTTGAGTTCTTTGTTAGTTTTTTCATTTTCACTTATTTGAGGTTGAATAAAAAAGAACTGTTATTTTTCTTGTGGTGTATGTCCTCCCTTTTTGTTTCTCACCATCTTATTATGATTTTTATACATTATGTAAAAACCAGTTCTTTCAGGCTTTATAGGTTATGTTCTCTGTGGAAGCACCTTTCCACATGAACAATATGAGGGGGCTTGTAGCATCATTGAGGATACAGGAGTTTTGGAATATATGAAGGTTCTGTTTATAGTGATGATGTAGTTCTGACAACAAAGGCTAATATTGATAGATTGGTGGGATACTTTGTTAATATTGTGAATATCTGAAGATTTCCTACAGTCTTTGGAAGAGATAGGTATTATGATTTTTCTGCTGTTTCTTCCTCCCACTTGGGAAGTTGTACTAGGAAATTTCTTTGGAAACTGAGTTCACCTTGTGGGACTTCTGGTGGAAGTAATAGAGTAGAGACTAATACATGGGCATCCATGGAGGAACAATGGTTTGGGTATCTAGTAAATAATAGCATTTGTGCCTGAAACACAGGCATATCTGTCATCATACTTTTAACAATATGCAAGCACTTGTTATTCATAAACAGCTTTGGGGTAGAGAAAAAACACAACGATGTATACAAAATGGAATGCTCTTGAATACAGACAGGGTCTTGTTGCTGATATGGCTGAACTAATGACAAGAATGGATGTACCCAGTAATGACATGACTCCATGGTTTGGAGTACAATAACTTGCTATAGGAATAACTCTAATTTTTTAGACATAGGTGGGTCTAATAGAGCCATGGTTCAGATGGGTTAGTAAGAACTCTTGGGACAGGCTTATATTTAAAATTTAGTAGCTTCTTTCTTGAAGCAAATCAGTAGCAGCCACTTCTCAGGTAGATGGAGAATGTGTAATTGTGCCTCTTTCATTGGAATTCCTGAGTAGAAATGGGCATTTGTGACCTCAGTCCACAATGAAGCCATTGCTTCTGGGAACCTGTGGTGTTTTGAATAGGAAATGCATGGTCATGGCATCTCTTCACAACAATAAAACCCTAAAGAAGACAGAACCACAGTATTTCTTGCAGTATTGTTGCTGCCAATAGCCTCCACTTTGCTACTTTGTTTCGAATGTGTCCTGCTATCTCACACTACTTACTATTTTTTCTGTGCAGATAGTCCCTACTGTAGTGTTTCCCTTTTGGCTGTAGATTCCTTAAGGGGCCCGTCAGCCCTCACAGGTCTATTTTGATTTGTGGATACATGTAGATATATAAACACACACACACACACACACACACACACACACACACACACACACACACAGATTGAAAGAGAGAGAAAGGAGAGGGAAATGTGTGGGATAAAGGCTGATATCTTACTACATCATATCAGAAGGATTAATGAATAAATCCTGGTTTCAAAGTATATTTTAAGTGATAAAATAGAATTGTTACAAGATAGCACAAAAATTTCTAATGCAAATAGTTTCAGCGGTTCAATGTGTATGTGTAGGTTATAAATCCATTTTGTTGGCTCAGGTCACATCATTACAGTGATGCAGTGACGGTCAAAGTGAGATTCAGTGATGAGGGACAAACCACACCTCAGAACAAACACATTTCAATGCAGAAGTTGTTCCTGTTAAGTGAACTTCTAAAACACTTGTCATCCTGAGCCAAACAGATTTGGAAAGACAAAGTTGTTGTCTTCCTCAGCATCTGCAGCTCTGCTTTTGGCTCTTTGAACACCAGAGGTCATGATCAGCAGTGCAGCTACAAAATAGCACCATGAGGTGCTTAAAGATTACTCTTACACTGTGTAAGGTGTGATTAATCAAACACGTAGAGATGGTTTGCTCCTTCTTCGAAGAGTGTCGTAAATGAGGTGAATCAGTAAATGAACATATTCATCCTGGCATAAATAAAAGGAAGGTGACTTCCTGTGGTGAGGAAGTAGTGAGAAAAGGAAAGAATGTGTTGTTTCTTAAAACAACAACACACCCAAAGGTCAGAGAGGAAAATTCTCCTTTTCTCTGCTCCCTACTCCCCATACTTAACATATAAAGGCATTCCCAGAAAGACCAATTTGCTATGTTTTCTCTTATTGGTTCCCACAGTTTTTAAGCATACATAATCATGCTTCTTCTATGAATCCAATGGAAGCAGAATTAAAATTGTCTATAAGAAAGGGGAGAGCAGCAAGTGTGGGGAGATAGGTGGGAGAGTGGAAGGGCAAAGATGGGGGTTTGCTCAATATACAGAGCAAATGATGTACAAGATTTTACAGCATGTAATGATTTCTAAAAGATGCAGTTCTTTAAGGAAGAAAAAGCTCATTGGTATGAACTTGCATTTAGCCTTTATAAATGGTGAAGTTATACACATACACATATGAAAACACTATTTTAATGTAAATTTCTTTATTATTTATTCACTGATTTATTATCAGTGAGTGTTTCATTTGTACAGCTATACATCTGGGGTCACTTAAATTTTTCTCAAGTGAAAAGGACTCACCAGAAGAAAATGGTTAGGAAGTCTTTGTCTAGAGCAATGGTATCATCTCAATTTATAACACCAAAGGATAAGACACAGCTGATCTGTGTCACTAACATTTATATTATTCTTCAAAGAAAAATCTCAACAAAAGTGAAAGAGATGTGAATGCCCGTGTGGAATGTATGTATATGTGTATATGTATGTATAGGTGTATTTGTATGATGTGTGATGTGTATTCATGTTTATGTGTGTGCACATGTATGTTTGTGCATGTGTATTTGTGTGTATGTGTGTGTATTCTTGTGTATTCCTTACCTGCTCTAATCTGTTCAACCTCTTCAACACTCTGAAAATTATAAACTATAATCATAATAGCTTTTATTTCAGATTCTATACATGAGTTACAGCATCAAGCTCTTTTAATTCTATTTCTATTGTCTATACTGTCCCTTTCTCATGTACTGCTCTGATTTTCAGTGCTTGTCTGATGTGAAGATTACTATCCAGACTGAATAATCTTATAGCATTCCATTGTGGGTCGTTTGGTTCTATCCATGTTCAGGTTTCCCCTGACAGCCCAGGCTGCCTTTGATCTTAGTATCATCCTGTCTTGACCTCCCAAAGGTTGGCACAACAGGTATGAGTACCATGTCTGGCTCAATATTTTTACATTCGTACATACATATTTCAAGTTTTCACTTTTAGTCTCTCTAGGGAGGAAGGTGAATAACTAGGATATGGTTTGATCCTTGCTTTTAAGCTTTGTTGGTGAGACCAGGAGACCCTTTATTTAATATTTATCTAACTCTTGAAAAATAGAGCATTTTGAATACTTTATTAAATGCTACATGAGTAACTATGCATTGCAGTGGGTGGGATTAAGACTGGTACTGCCTTGTGCAGGCTCCAGTGAGTGTTCTTGTCTGTAAACCCACCCACACCCACTCACCAAACTGAGGTAGTTTTCTTACAAGTTCCTTGGTGTTCACTTAGTGGAGGGTGCCAGGGAGTTCTCACCTCCATCTTGCTTAGTCCCACCACCATCACCTCAGCTGAGGACTCCAGTCGTCCTGAGTCCCACCATCACCTCAGCATATCCCCAGAGCTTGCTCTATGGCAAAGAAACTATTGAAGCTGTAGTTTGGAGAGTGCAAGCTTTGGTTTGTTTTCACACAATATCGCTTTCCCTATGCCAGGCTGAAACCATTGTTATATAATTTTCTTCCTTTCTTCCTTTCTTCCTTCCTTCCTTCCTTCCTTCCTTCCTTCCTTCCTTTCTTTCTTTCTTTTTTTTTGTCTTTCAAGACAGGGTTTCTCTTTGTAGCTTTGTGCTTTTGCTGGCCTGTAGCCCAGGCTGGCCTCGAACTCACAGAGATCTGCCTGGCTCTGCCTCCTGAGTGCTGGGATTAAAGGCATATGCCACCACCGCCTGGCTTTTATGATTTTCTAATTCACTGTATCTTGTTCAAGATGAGTTAAGTACATTATACTTCTTCATCGTGGCCAAAAGAATAATGTGGTGGTATTGTGTTCCCCATAATATTGTGCATGCTAATAAACTTATCTGGGGTCAGAGAACAGAGCAGCCACTAGATACAGAGGCTAGAACATGGTGGCACTCATGCCTTTAATCCTAGCATTCCAGAAGCAGAAATCCCTCTGGATCTCTGTGAGTTCAAGGCCACATTGGAAACAGCCAGGCATGCCTTTAATCCCAGAAAGTGAGCCTTTAATCCCCAGGAGTGATGGCAGAAAGCAGAAAGGTATATAAGGCATGAAGACCAGAAACTAGAAGATTTTGACTGGTTAAACTTTTAGGCTTTTTAGCAGAACAGTTCAGCTGAGACCCATTTGGATGAGGACTAAGATGCTTCCAGTCTGAGGAAACAGGATCAGCTGAGGAATTGGTGAGGTGAGGTGGCTGTGGCTTGTTCTGCTTTTCTGATCTTCCAGCGTTCACCCCAATACTTGGCTCCTGGTTTGATTTTTATTATTAAGACTCTCTAAGATTCATGCTACAGAATAATTTCACCTTTGTGTATGAATTCAACACAAAGTTATCGGACAAGGAAACTATTTAATACCAGCAAAGATGGTTGACTTTCTGAGATATAGCATGATAGACAAATAAAGAATTTGAAGAGGTTAATAAACTGTATTGAGAATAATCAGTCTGGTTCCAGTCTTAGCTACTTCCCAAAATTTATTCTCACAAATAATCTGAACTAAGTCTTTGACCTTATCTTCTTATATTAGATGATAATGACTGGCAAAATCAAACATCTTACAATTTCATGGTGAATAACAAAGTTTGAGTTATTTTTGGTTACCAGGACATTTGCATCCTATAAAATAGGGCAAGTGTTACAATTTTTTTAATAAATGAAGGGCACAAACTCTCTCTTGATTTTATGTGGTATGTACAATGATGTTCAATATATATACTCAATACTGCTGAGTAACAATAATTCATTGAGAAATTTCTAAATGCATACTATGTAACATACTGTTTATATATTTTTTATTGTCAGGTGGTTATTATTTTAATGTCTGATTTATAGATGAAAAATGAAGATTAAAATGATGAATAATATTCACAAAGACTATATAATAACTAAGTAGTGGTGCTTGGATTTTATCTTGATGCTTTAAGATGCTAAAACTTGCTCTTTGATTATAAGGCAGAAACAAGCAGCTCAGATTTGTAAGAGAAAATCATGCATGACCTGGTATCCAGCCTACCTGGCATACAGCACTTCTAAATAAGAATCATGGCACATGATGCTCCTGATTTCAGAATTCTGAATTCTGAAGTAGCATAAGGTAGCCAGTAGCCATCCTCCAGAGGAGTCTGAATTCTCCATGGCTCTTTTAATGTTCTTTGACATAGAGACCCTGGAGGTATGAACAGTCACTTTCCAGTCCAAGATAATGTGCTAACCAATCACCATCGATAGGCTTCCACTGTATAAGTGGTTGCTCACTTGCAATAAAGCAGATACTGTTTCCCAAACAAGTCTCCAGAGAGGTTTATCTCCATGCTCTTTACCAACACATGGGCACTGCTGTCTTGTTGGGAGATACCCATGTAATGATGGCACAGACTCTTTTCCCTGTTGGGATCCAAAAAAAGAAAGTGAAGAGGCAATCATTCACTAAAGAACTAAAAATGTGAGTGTGAGGTTAATCCTGGTGTCCCTCTGGGCAATTGCCCAGACTCTCCTCTCGCTGCTCAATGGCTGCTGCTTTCAATTGGCCCTTCTCTCCTTTTGAACGATGCGTAAACTTCCAACATTTCTCTGACAGAGATAGAGGATGAAATGGAGCATTGAGCTTTAAACCTTTTATTTAGTTACAGCTACTGATGTATTTTTATGCACAAGTTCTAAAAAAGTGTATTAAAAAAAGGTTGCTTGACATTTCAAAATGATACCGTCTATGCAAAGTAAGAGTGTGCTACTCACAAATCTTCCTTAAAGAGAATGTGTATGTCTCAAGAATTCTTTTTTATTTTTCAGCTGTAGGGCTTATCCCTGTTTTCTTAAATAGGATCACATTAGAAGTGCCAAAAAAAAAAGAAAGAAAGAAATATGAATCTAGCTCTGACTGCTATTGTTAGGTAGAGAGAAGGACCACCTCCTATTATATGACTATCAGGCACATCTTAGTGATCTGTTTATTGTTACAAAATACTTTATATTTATCTATTGGGAATAATTTGTGGTATGTGTGTAGGTATCAAGGATTGATTTGACCAACAGAGTAGAAGATAAATTTCAGCCCAAAAGAAGAAAGAGACTGTAAGATTTGTGATTAGGTAGAATGAGAGGGTACTTTAATTGTATTTATAGTAGGTTCCTGTTATTATTCTTTGCAGATAACATCAAAACAAATAGTTCATAGATTGTTATAGCTCTCCATGTCATCGAACAGGCACCTAGATGTCACAAAATAATACTAACAGATGCTATGTATTGTGAGATGTTCTAGAAGAGCCTGTAGGCAGCGACCCCTTTGTGAGTCAAACAACCTTTTCACACAGGTTGCCTAAGACCATCTGTCTATTAGATATTTACATTACAATTCATAACAGTAGCAAAATTAGTTATGAACTACCAATGGAAATAGTTTTATGGTTGGGGGTCACCACAACATGGGGAACCATATTAATGGACTGCAGTGTTAGGAAGGTTGAAAATCAGAACCACTGTTTTAGAAAGACTTTAGAATGTTGTGGATATGTTGAGAACTTTTATCAAGTAGAATTTTGATAGGATGTACCCAGATCATTAAACACTGGTATTCAGTGAGCTACAGGAGTTAATAATTGATGTCACCCAGATGTCTATAAATTTTTGCTATTAATAGATAACTGATTGTCACAAACATCACAGAATGAGTACACAATAAATTTCTGCCCATTCTATTAATTCATAAAACAACACCAAAATGTTAGTTCCTGGGGAAAGGAGAGTGTGTTTTCTTCAGAAGTGTGGCTCATGGTAGATAGCCCATGCTCTAGGAGTGGTCCCTGACAGCTATGTGAATATGGGGCACTAATGGGGAAGGGGAGGAAGAAGGGGAGGAGGAAGGGGAGGAGGAAGGGGAGGAGGAAGGGGAGGAGGAAGGGGAGGAGGAAGGGGAGGAAGAAGGGGAGGAGGAAGGGGAGGAGGAAGTGGAGGAGGAAGGGGAGGAAGAAGGGGAGGAGGAAGGGGAGGAGGAAGGGGAGGAGGAAGGGGAGGAAGAAGGGGAGGAGGAAGGGGAGGAGGAAGTGGAGGAGGAAGGGGAGGAAGAAGGGGAGGAGGAAGGGGAGGAGGAAGTGGAGGAAGGTGATGACATGAATTTGAGATGAATTTGGAATGATGGAAGGGAATGTAGGGTCAGGGTCTGGGAGTAATTAGAAAGGGTGTTGGGGCTTGGTATAATCCAAATACATTGTGTTCATATATGAAATTATCAAAGAATAAATAAAAAATAACTCCATATTATAGGATGAAGTATTTAAAGATAATTACATTTAACTCATCATTTTACCATTGAGAAAACAAAGACTTAGAGATTTTTAAAATTCTCAGACCTGCTTAGTGGTGAACATACTAATAAAATTATGGGTTTTATTTGTATGTTCTTATCTTTCTAATGTGCAAGAAGGGATCTGAAACTTACTACCTTTTATAACAATATGTTACATTAGCTTTTAATATTGTATGTTTCACTGTTTCATCAATATATTAGATAAACTAAAATGTTCTTCCAAGAAGTCATATCAATACTACTGTATATTTGTAATTTAGTAGTGGTCATATGGACAGTTGTGATATATATTTCTGATGTTTTGCATTTTTGTTTCAAAAAAGAGATGAAACATAATTTTCATGAAGAAAAAACACAGGCTGACAGGAAAATATTAGTTAACTTAGAAATGTAATAGCATGAATTATGAATAATATGCAAAGCTGGAGGATACACACTCATATTTCAGTTGATGTGACCAGTTATCACTGAATACTCAACCTCAACAAGTGATTTCAAACCTTCTTAACTTACAGACTTAGCTAACCAAAATAAGGCCTGTTGATAATGAATGATGATCCCTGTGAGGTCTTTTATTCATCTAAATCCTGTATCTTTGTGTGTGTGTGTGTGTGTGTGTGTGTGTGTGTGTGTGTGTGTGTGTATGTGTGTGTGTGTACACATGTGCCTGTGGGTGCACATGCATGTGTGAGCTCATGTGTGGAAGCCAGATTTTTACACTATCTTCATTAATTACTTTCTACTTTTTTTGAGACAGGGTCACTCACTGACCCTGGAGTATACTGATTTAGCTAGATAGGCTAGGTAGGAAGCTCCAGGGATCTGCTTGTTCTGCCTCCTCAGCACTGGTATTATAGATGTGTGGTGTCAAGTCAAGCTCAAGTCTTCATAGTTACAAAACAAATTCTTCTGGACTGAGCCATTGTCCCAGCCCTGTTTCTTCCAAAGACCTGGTCTCTCCAGTGTATACAAATGACAACTCATCCACTGAGATGCTTCAAAGATGCGTGATCATCATCACCATGCCTTTGGTTTCTAATGCTGCCTTTTAACAAAATCTAACCCTGTAATAATTTCCACAACAGCTATCAACTGCTATGCCTTGTGTATTTCACATAGCATGTTTATGGCAGAACTTCCTGAAGTGCTAGGAGTCTGTGGACTAGGAAAAGGAAATGAGCATGGTCCCTGATTAGCCCACAGTAACTCTTTCAGATGGAAAGTACATGCTTCCTGCCATATCTCTGGGCTGTTTTGGCCTTTTCCTCCATGAAGCTCACACTCCATTATCAGTCTTAAGTTATTTTCATAATTTGTCCCTGTTACCTCACCTTTTGCTCCTCAGATATAAGGGTCATCTTTTCTTGTTCCAAACAAAGAAGCTTTACCCTTTGCCCTGAAGCCCAGGGGGTGCTCTGGAAACCTGAAGTTAATACTATCAGAGACCTCCTACTAAGGCAACCAAAGACAAGCATTTTTCTATGAATTCTGGAATGTATTTAAAGTTACTAATTCATCTGCCACTTTTTCTTTTTAGAAGTAAGACTGAGAAGGACACAGAAGGTCAAGTACTAGTGCAGAAAAGTCTGGAGCCAATTCTGAGGGAGATTCTGGACCTCTAAATCAGGGGACAAGAGAAAAGATAGTTTGCAAATCTCTGCTTGCCTTCCTGGGCATCATCAAGCTACAGTTTTGTTGAAGTTATTGCACTTAAGAATTTTAATTTAAATAATGACAATGACAAAACTATTGTTAAATTATTTTTTATGTTTTAAGCATCTAAGAGATCCTCTGGGCAGCTAGGGGAGGAGACACCACTGGTTCAGGAGATGCTCAAGGGGGCAGTGATTTTCAGAAATGAGACTTCACCCTCAGTCCTTTCACATTTAGCTATTCAAACTTATTTCCATATCTCATTGCCTCTGGCACCTCCACACTGAGTTTCCTCACATATTGAATTTTCCTAATTCAGTCTCCTTGCTGTAACCCAAGAGATCTTTTAAACTGCTTTTTGTTTGTTTGTTTGGTTTGTTTGTTTGTTTTTGCTTTTTGAGACAGAGTTTTTCTGTGTAAACCTGGCTGGCCTGAAACATACTCTGTAGACCTCACAGAGATCCACCTGTCTCTGCTTCCCAGTGCTGAGGTTAAAGACATGCACCACCATTGCTCAGCTACCCAAGAGATCTTTTCACAACTTGTGCTTGTTCATTTGATGCCTTATGTGAACTAACATGTCTCAGTGTCTCCCTGTGGCCTGTAAGGATGAAGCCAAAGCTTTTCATGGGATTGGTAGAGTCTTGCTCCCTATGATTCCAATATTATTTACATCTTCCTTTTCCCACTCTTCTAAGTGCTCAAGCCATGCAAAGGCTGTGAGTCCTCGGTAACACCCAGCCTTCTCCTTGTTTTCTGTCCCATTTTACAGATCTCTTCCTAGAAATAGTTCACATGTAAGTTTCCTACATGCTAATCTGAAGTTGGTTGATTGCTTTCTATTAATCATTTTATTGTAAGTCGCCTTTCCTTTGAAGAGTGGGTCAGATGGAAGCTATATGATGTGGACTATACTACTGTAGGCTTGCTTTTTCATTCATCTGTTCCTAGCTGACCTAGAGTTTAATGATGGCATGGCAATGCTTAAACATTTGGTGACACTGATTCAATAATCAGCAAGTGATATCAGCAGGCAAGCTCCAGCTTATAGCTGTTTTTGTGTATCTTGTAAGTGAAGAGGTTGGGGTGGGGTACAGAGAGGAATATGTTAGGAAGGATGAGGGTGAAGATGTGAAGACAAAGAGGAGCAATGATACAGCAATAAAGAACATAGGTGGTCCTCAATGCCACAGAGCAGTTTATTGCCTCACCTTTTCAGAAACATTCTTTTTGGGGCTGGGGAGATGGTTTAGTGGTTAAGAGCACATACAGCTCTTGTGGAGGACTGGTGTTCCATTCCCAGCACCCATTGCAGGCTGACTCAGCTCCAGCTCCAGGTGGTCTGTTGCACTCTTCTGGCCTCCCCCCACAAGCACATAACTAAATATGACAATAAAAATCTTCAAAAAAGAAGTTAACTCAAGACTGAACCAAGCAAATGAAACAGTGAAGATATTTGGGTTATAAAATGCGGCCTCTTTCAACAAGCCAGGATCCTCCTTCAACATATCTGAGGTAACTTTAAATTTTTTGATTATAGAAAGAAAGTTAATGTGTCTTTGTATACACACACATTCCAAGTGTCAGTTCAGCTCATTAATTAATAACAACAATAAAATCATTTGATCTCTATTTCCAGGTAACAGATACTTCTAGCAGGATTAGCCAACTCCATGAGACTGTTTCAAGAAAGGTTGCCTCATATCTGCCAAGAGGGTGAAAAGTTTGGCAGGCTACAAAACCAAGTAAAAGGAAAACATTGCTCAGAGCAAAAGCACCCAGTAATTTTGAGTCTCTTTTCCTTTGTATACATCAATGGAGAGCCCATATGCAAAGGAGAAGAAACAGAGCTTGCTTTCTGGTTGGCAGCACATCTCTTGATGTTACAGGGAAAGTGTAGTCTAGGTAGTTTTCAAAGGAAGAAAACACTTTTTTTTTGTTGCTTTCTAATATGTTTTCAAAGTTGTTATTTGAATAGCTGGCATTGTCGAGGTTTGCTACACATCCAACCATGTGCTGTCTCATGTATTTTTTCCTTAGCAACCGCAGCTTCTTTCCCAGCCTGCAGCAAAATGAAGACATTGATGCAAAGGTTTTCACCTGGCAAATTTCTCCATGTTTAGTGGTTGTCTAAACCACCAATTTACAAATAGGGGTATTAAATGAAATATGTTCTTATTGGTAATTGATAACTCCATTTTCAAAATTCATTGGCACAATGCGTTTTAAAAAATTGTGTACCAACATTCTCATGTACACAACCCTTTTATTATGTGTTTTAATAGCTATTAGACCAGAAATTATAAAAGCACTTTCTGTTAATTTTTTAATGATGGTTATAAATTTATCTACGTGAGTGATATCAATGGAAAACAATAACTATGATTTTATAGTGTGATTATTGAAAAATGTGTGCTTTTGTTCACTGACCGCTTATAGAACATTGATATGCTTGAGGTTTGATTTTATTTTTCTACTGATAAGCAAGAGTAAACATATTAAAGCCAGTAGATGTGAACACAGTGAAGTCTTAACTGTAAAAGCTGGGTGGAGGTAATATTTGCAAGCAGGAAGGAAATAGACTTCAATGAGAACCCTGTTAATTTATTTACTTATTGTATAAATAGTTAAAATATTGATTGCCTATATTTAATTAATTATCTGATGGTTGGCTTTAACATCAACTTGTCACAAATAGAGTCACCTGAGTAGGAAAGCTTGACCTGAATTGAAGCATTGTCCCAATTACCTTAAAATGTGGAAAGACCCACCCTAAACGTAAACAAGGCAACACCTTCTGGTAGCAGCTCACTAGAATGGAGCATGCCTGAAGATTATTTGCCTGTTGTTAGCTTAACTGTTCCTCTTTAACAATGCTAGATTCTTTCACTGATATGAGGTCCAGCATTTCCAGGCTTCTATTTTTGACTGAGGACTAGAGGCTCTCCAAGAAACCCCCAGATCTTTGAGTTACACTTGGACTGCCAAGGCACACAGCCTCCATGGATTATGCACCTACTGTGTTTTCAGGCTCTCAAGACAGCTCACCCATGAGGCACTAAGTGTCAAGGACTGAGCATGTGTGGATAGGATGAATGTATATAATACATACATATTCTATTGGTTCGTTTTCTCTAAGGAACCCAGACTCAGGCAGTGTGCTGTTGGCTCAGATTATGCCCACTAACTTTGTATAATCCTCATTTATTTCTGTAATAATTTTGATCTTGGAGTAAAACATTTCATGGTAAACAAGATCAGAATCTACCTTGGAAGAGCAAACAGTGTTATTGGAGAGTGACAACTTCTAACCAGTGTTCAGATAAAATTACGAAAAATGGACTTTAAAGCCACAGAGTAGACAGGAAGTAAGATTGTTCAGTGTGTTCCTGATGAGACTCATATTGGTAAATCACTAAATGAAAATGGCGAACAGATGAGAAGAAAAACATCTCTGAGCCTTATAAACACTTCATGAAAGATTGAGTTTGCTGGTGTCTGTTGCTGCTGCTCAGTGCATGGCTAGATCGTTAGATTAAGGGCAATAAGGTTTTGGCAGTACCCAGTCTTACAAGACACGGTTTGTGACTTGAGATCTTTTTATAAATGTATCGTGGATGTCTTTACCCAGCCATTTATTGCCAGAATTCAGTCAATAGTCATTAGTAACTTAGTTTCATGCCAGTGACATAGTTAATAATGTTAATATTAACTTCCTTTGAGATTTTATGCTAAACACTATTCAAAGCTTTACATCTGACTTTACATTCTGTACTTCCAATGATAACATTATGAGTTGAATGTGATTATTAGCATTCCACAGATAAAAAAAATTCTAAAACAGAGAATTGGGTATGTAACACCTGACACACTGTAAGGCATGTAGACATGTAATGGAAGCCCAAAACTAACTAGCTTGAGATGTGGGACTTTTTATTCTTTGAAAATACTGTCATAATCCTATGACTTCATACACGAACATGCTATGTTCAGGCCATTTTTACCCTCATTACTATTTCTCACTTTCCTCCACTAAAATGCTTCTTTTTCCCCAAACCCCCTCCTACTTTTTTTTCTGTCTTTTTCTATTCCTCCATCTCACTAAAGTTAATTATGTTTCCTTTCATGAGCATGAGTGGGGGTTGTTAACAGGAACATGGGAACTTATCAGTAGTTACACCACTGTGGAATAGACAGCCCTTTCCACAGCAGCACTATTAATTTTCCCTAGGCCCAACCTGTGGGGTGAGACCTCATGAGCCCCACCCCCATGCAAAATGAAATGGCAAAGGTCTAGTCATGGGAAGGTAACCAGAGCAGCAAGGAGTCCTTGAGCTCAGTGACTGTGTCATGTTCAGAGGAGAGCTTCATTGTGTTCCTCTCCAGCCTTGGCCTTTTTCTGTGGTGTCCCCTGAGTATGCGGCAGCTGTGATACAGATTGAAAGATGTACTGTTAGTCACTAAATTTACTAAAGGGAATAACAATAAAGCTTAATATGATTACATTTGTAGCTGGAGTTTTCTCCAGTCCTGCCAGGGCCTGTAGCTACTCAGACCCAAGTAAACACACAGAGACTTATATTACTTATAAACTGTATGGCTGTGGCAGGCTTCTTGCTATCTAGTTCTTATATATTAAATTAACCCATTTCTATTAATCTATAAGTTGCCACATGGCTGTGGCTCACTGGTACATGGTATCAGTGGCTGACTGCATCTCCTAACTTAGCTTTCTACTTCCCAGCATTCTCTTCTCTCTGGTCCCACTTATACTATACTTCCTGCCTGGCTACTGGCCAATCAGAATTTTATTTATCAATCAATCAGAGCAATAGATTCACAGCATACAGAGCAACATCTTCCATCATACATTTAAAAAGTTAACAGCAAAGCAAATAAGCCCAGATTTATGTATTGATAATCTGTATACAACCATTTACACATGTTTTTTAAAAATAAAATTTAAGATCTTTTGTCCAGGATTTTTTTACTTGTGAAATCCTAAATACTCAATATTTCTGTATTTGTGAATTCATCTTCTATCTGTGCCAGACAGGACAGAACAGAATGGAAATGTGGTGCCGGCAACTAACCAAAAAAGGATATTGATAAACAACAGTCAAATGGTAGGCATCAAGTATTTGTTTGGTGGTTAGATGATATTTTATATAATTAAATGTTTACTGATAACCAGAAATTTCTCCTTTTCTCGGAAATATTTTTATACATGTTGTTATGGAGTCATAAACTTGGAATGAAAAGCTTACTGTTCCCTTTCCTCTTCTGATGTATGCCTCTTTTTTTTCTTTTTCTTTTTCTTTTTTTTTTCAAGACAGGGTTTCTCTGTGTAGCTTTGTGCCTTTCCTGGAACTCGCTTGGTAGACCAGGTTGGCCTCGAACTCATAGAGATCCGCCTGGCTCTGCCTCCCGAGTGCTGGGATTAAAGGCATGTGCCACCACTGCCCAGTTGATGTATACCTCTTACACACCTTCACAAGAATTTCCTGTCACTGGCTTCCTCTTAGCACCCAGTCCCCTTAAGTTTGTCATCAGTGTGATTGATTTAACATCTGCATTTGTCTTTGGCCCTTCCAGCTCCTCAAAGCCTATTTCTATATCTTCACCTGAGAAGGAAATGTGATTACCATATCTAAGTTAGTTTTTTGTGACTTCTGTAATACTTTCCTACAGTGGTGGTTGCTTGAAATAACACAGGTCTACTATCTTGTGCTTATGGAAGTGAGGCATCTGTGATGAGTCTTGTGTTGCTGAAATAGAAGTGCTAAGGGACTCCAAGGCCTGGGGAGTACTCCCTTATCTTCGCCTGCTTCTGGAGGTGACTAAGTTTGCTTGGTCCAGGGCATTCCACATTTTCCTTCTCTCTTCCTCTCTGTAGATTGGTTCTTCAGACATCCTTTATCCCACAGAAAGACTCTTACATTGGAACCACCTGGATAACCCAGAATAATTTCTCCTTCTTGAATTTATCAGCTGAATCACCTCCAAAAAGCATTGTACACATGTAAAGTTGTATAGTTACAGGTTCTGAGTATGGGCATAACGGTAAGCCATCATTCTGTCTATCACAGAATAGACTAGATTAAGTCATGAGTCTCTAAAAACATGTGACAGCATTTGAAGAATAACATGCTTAAACAATTTGAAACAATATAAACAGTACTATTCTTAGTTGTAAATATACCACACGCTACTTCCACCTTATTCATTCAAGTATTCATTTCCTTATTTCATTTCCTTATTTCAAATGTTTGAAATAAATTAACTTTATATGGTGATGCTTTTTTCAGCTTAGTGCACTTTTTATTCAGCAATGAAAACAACTTTAGAGTCACCATAAAATACAGGTTCTTATCCTGTGCCTCATTTCCTCATCATATGTCTATATTACATGTGCTTTAGCAATTCCATGGATGGGGTGAAATGACGGCACATAACATCTGGAACAGGGCATCTGGTCTTGATTTCAAAGCCCAGGCAAAGCTTTCTATTAGCTCACGAGAGTTCATGTAATGGGAACTTGATTCCCAGTGTGGCGGGGTGGAGAGATGAGAGCTGGATAGTTCATGAGAGCTCCACCCTCAAGGATGGATTAGTGTAGTTATCACAAGTATGGGTTCATTATTGCAAGTGTGGGTTTTCTAAAAATGGTATTTAGCTCTTTCCTATTCATTCTCTTTTGCCATTCCCTCAACAAATGCTCTTAGATTTCTTAGCTCCCAAAACTGTGAACCTGAAAGTCTTGTTCTTTCTACATTAGTTAGTCTCAAGTTTTCTGTTACAGTCACACAAAATGGATGAAGGAAAGACTTAAATAGGAACTTGACCTATTTTTGAACATGATACTTGTATAGTCATTTGTTCCTTCCAGAATCCTGTGCAGAGGCTTGGATGGAGGTTGCCTCTTACTGATAGTTTTGGATCTACTCAGTTCTTGGTCATAGGTGGCTTAAGTCCTTTACCAGATGGCATGTAAAAGAAGATTAATGGGTTCCACATCCTGGATAATGCTTCTGAATTCTGCAGTAGGTAGAAGAACTTGAGCTTGAAGATTCTGATCACCAGAACCCTAATAGCTGTGGTGAGGAACAGTATGCAAGTTAAGATGTGAACTTTCTCCTGCCCTGGGGAAAGACTTTTTGAATGAAGAAAAATACACAAAAAATAATACGTTTCAGTTTCTTAATCTTACAAGATTTGATTCAGGTAAATCATATAAAATACTCTTTCATTAATCTGTATTTTCTTTTTTTCTTTTTCCTTTTTTTATTTATTATATTTGTGTTTTAATTTTACACATCAGCCATGGGTTCCCCTGTCTCCTGGAGGAGGACTCCTGAAGCTCCACCTGGGGCCTGGCTGAGGATCTCTGCATTCATGTCCATCAGTTATTGGATGAGAGATCCAGCATGACAGTTAGGGTGTTTAGCCATCTGATCACCAGACTAGGTCAGATGAGGCTTTCTCTCAACCATTGCCAGTAGTCTACAGTGGATGTATCATTGTGGATTTCTGGGGACCTCTCTAGTACTTTGCTTCTTCCTGTTCTCATGTGGCCTTCATTTATCATGGAATGCTCAATCATACCACAAGGGCATTTGCTCAGCTATGTTCATATCAGCATTGTTTGTAATAGCCAGAACCTGGAAACAACCTAGATGCCCTTCAAATGAAGAATGGATAAAGAAAATATGGTACATATACACAATGGAGTACTACTCAGCAGAGAAAAACAATGACATCATGAGATTTGCAGGCAAATGGACGGATCTAGAAAAAATCATCCTGAGTGAGGTGACCCAGATTCAGAAGGACAAACATGGTATGTACTCACTCATAGGCAGATACTAGATGTAAAACAAAGATGACTAGACTGCAACACATCTCCAGGGAGGCTACCTAGAAAACGGGTCCCTAGGATAGACCCAAGGATCACCCAATGACAGAGAAATGGATGACATGAACAACCTGGATGACAGTGGGAATAATGAAGGGCAAGTTTTGAGGGAAAGTGAGCTTAGGGGAGCAGGAGATCCCAGCTGGATCAAGAACAGAAAGGGAGAAAATCAGTGACAGAAAAACCATTTTTTGTTATTATAGAAACAAGTGAAGTAATGAGATTTTTAACAGTCTTTAAGAAGTATATTTTTATTTGTATCTTTGTAATTATGAAATGTAGTGATAGACGTCTTTTGCTACTTTAAAAATTAAGATGAAAAAGTTTAATCTAGCTTTTGTGCTCTGTTGTGCTGATGAGCTCCTCTTTCACTGAATACTATAAAATCTGCAGTTTGGGGGACTCTGTCTAGATCAGCACAACCACCTCAGAATTCATCTACTTGTGTTTAACCAGCATTGTATGAAGTAGACATTACGCTTTAGATTAGCACTGAAAACATACTGGCACAAATTCTTCCTGCAGGAGATTGTATTCTAGTACAACATTCAAGTCTTATTCATATGCAAGGATAGTGGACATGACAATCAGTGCCACTAACACAAGTCAGTGTGGCTCTGCCCCAAGGAGCTTAGACTCCAGTGTGGAAGGCAGCTAAGGGAAGAAATACAATGTCGTGTATATTTGTGTTGACTGGAAGAGATTTAGTTGGAAGTGGATGAATCAGTAGGTAGCACTGTGGGGCTGAATGGCATGGTTCAATGTCCTTGAGTGTACCTGTCAATTTTGTAAGTCTAGGAACTAGACATTCTCAATGCAACAGAAGCAGATGATCAATCTTCAGTCAGAAACAGCTGAGTTCTGGGCACAGATGGACAAATCAAAGAAGATCTTCACTTTCCATAGTCAATAGGGTCATATCCCTTTTTCAAGTCAGTTTTCTTCCTTCCCCAGGGTCAACAATAGTTTCAAAGACTCATCGAGAACTCACTCACTGTGGTTCTGCAGTTAGTAGGACATGGGAAATACCCTTGAGTTACAGTAGTGGACGTGAGGCACTTACTCTTAGTACAGTGGCCAGAAAGGCAAAGAGCCAGAATTGCTGTCAGCTGGTTCTATAGCCAACACCTGTAACTTCTTCGGTATGTGCTTAAAGAATTTTGAGAAGAAGCTGAAAAAAGAAAGCATTTGTTCTTTATATATATTATTATCACTGACAGAGCCACCATTCGCTATCCTAGTGGGGCATTTAAGCATTGTACATGTTTAACAACAGATCTTATTCCCATAGGCCTTATTTCTTATCCATGTAGCTAGGCCTTGAATAAGAAGCAGAATTGCAAAGGTGTGAATTAAACACAAACCATTCAAAATATTGCTGTATGTTAGTGTGTATCTTATCCCTATTATTCTAACGTAGCTGGGAATAAAACACTCCCACATGACAGAGGGATAGATTATGCTGACAAGAGTAGCCTGAATTATTTTCTTCTCAGCATTTGTCCTAAAGATGTCAGTGCCATCCACCTCTGAAAATGACTCTGATTCCATGAAGAAGCCTTCCATTTCCTTGTACACAGAAACTTGCATCTTCATTGCAAAGTTAATGTAATTTCCCGTTGTAGCTATTAGCGTTAATCTCTGTGTACAATTTACTTATTGCAGTAAAGCTTGGCTATCTAGAGACCAGGCATCCCCAAACCACAGGCTTCCATCCAGATCCGAAGACAACCAGGGAAAGTAAACACACACACACACACACACACACACACACACACACACTCACACACACCAACACAACTGCTCTCTTCTTATCATGCAGACTTCTTTCCTGTAGCTGCTTGCCATAAACAAAGCAGCAAGGCCGGGTGGAAGAGTAAAGGCCCTGTGTTTTAAGTGACTTGTTCTCTAACAGGAAGAAAAAAGAATAATCTCATGTGGGTGCATGAGAAAAGACAGCATATATTCAGTAATGTAAACAAAGAACAAGAATGGGAAGAATCAGAAAGAAGGAATAAAAAGGCAACATATTTGATTTCCTTACAAGTGTTGGGGAAAAGAAGAAGAGAGAAGAGGTGGATGTGGATCAGAGAATCTTAATTAAGATGCTGTAATAAGGCTATCTAGTGAAGAATGTCTACATTAGAAAAGATCTAAAATCATGGAGATGGATATAGGGTTTAAAAACATACCCAATGTTAAAGTGATCAGAGACCAACATCAGAACTGGGAATCATTGACCCAATGCAAGAGGAGATGACAGGGTCAGTAACTACAGCTTAAGGTCACCTCTCTGTTAGCTGTGAAGGGCTACAGGCTTGTCTGAATTTATTACTTTCCATTTAATTCCATGTGGCCTCTCATTATTGGTACTGCGTCCCGTGCTTAATCCTTATTCTACAACCTTGTATGCACTCTTGACTCCTATTGTTCTATTGCATTACAGTAAGCACCTGGCAAAGCTGACTTCTGCTTAAATCCAGGCTTTGGTGTGGAGCTGAATGAGGCCCAATTATACTCTTACAACATGGCATACCTGGTAAGACACAGGTTTACCAAGCTGTGCTAAGAGGGACAATGAGGAACATCCTGACTAACTCAGTGACTGAGAACAAGGACTTTATAGCTGAGTACCATTTCTCTGGTATCAAGCTTAGCCATGACCTATGATAGTAAGCATCTACTACTTATCAAATACTCTATGAACAAATGCCATATAATCTCAATTTCTAGAGAATTAGGTCTATACCAATGATTACCAAAAAAACAAAAAACAAAAAAACAAAAAAAAAAACCAAAGAGCTAAAATATGATTGTTCTAATCTTGAGACATTTGCCAAACAAAGTCAGGAAGAGCATCTGTACACACATTTAAAACAGTATCTATAAAAAGATGTTAGCAAGGAGGCCCTGACTGTGTATAACAAAGAAGAAAAGTGAGGTAGCCCTTAGACTGGACAACACAGATTCTAATCCAAGCCTCACAGCTTCCTTGTGATGTAGCTTCCTTAGATTCTCTAAGCTGTCTGTTGAAAAATAACATCAACCACAACTGGTTAACAATCAGGTCAGTCTCATGGAGTCAATGTAAGAATCAAATGACATGCTACTATGGGATTTTCTTAACAAATGTTTAATTCATAGCAGATATGATTAATAATCAAGAGATGTTTATTTTCTGATATGAATATTCCTGTTTTGAAGAAGCATTTAGAAAACTTTACTTAGGAGAATTCGAATCAATGTAGGCCAGGGTAGAGTACATGTGTTTCTTCCTACAAAGTTCTACAGGCAATGCTGATGTGCAGCCAAGGTAGAGTTTCCTTCCTGTCATGGTATGTTTTGAACTTTATCCAGGCCAAGGTGCACACCTGCTCATCACAGTGGAAATGCTCATTTATAGGCCCCAATTGACACTGCAGATGATTCAGTAGGTCTGAAGTGGGCAGAGGGATGCTGTGGTGAAGACCGACTTCATGATGGTTGTTTTCTGTGAGAAAATTTAAAGGTCTACTATGAACTCACTGAGAAGGAAAATTATTTCTATGAGAAAATTATTGACCACACCATGTGAGCTTTTGAAAGAGTTCTTTGGGGATTTAAAAACTTAGAAATCTCAGGCTTTGTTTTCCTAAAACTTCCAGAACTCATGATTCTAATATATGATATTTTCCTTTTCTTTAAATTAGTCAGTTTGGCCTGTATTGTATGTGGAAACAGCAAAGCTCAGATTAACTGAAGATGGAAACAGATATATTACAGTCACATAACAAGGAGTGGTATGTGGTGTGTGTGTGTGTGTGTGTGTGTGTGTGTGTGTGTGTGTGTGTGTGTGCGTGTACATTATGAGCCCTTTTGAGATGGGACTTAACTTTGAGGCTTCATTAAACTTTTATTGGTTAGAAATGGAACAAACTGCTCTGCCAGGAAGTTTAACAAGCTGCCTTCTTCCAGTGAGGCACAGTTACTGGGGCATAGAAAGAGTCAGAAGTTGCCCAGTGAAGCAAATACAGAGCAGAAAGGTCACTCCCAGCTAGTAAGTGGCATGTTTTGGAGCTTTTACATAGAGAGGAAACTTGAATTCCTGGAAGGCCTGGCTATGCACGGTAAAATGCCTCTGATAGGCACCCCTAGGGATGTGAGCATAAGGAAACTCAATCCAGGGCCCTTCAGAAGTCTCCTCCATGATGAAAACACAGTGTACTCATCATGCAGGAAGTCCCCCAAAGAAAACAAATAGATAGATGATAGATAGATAGATAGATAGATAAAAGAGTGACTTCCGACCTGAGCTATTTTGGTACAAGCAGTGTGGGATGCTGGAGGTTCAGCAGATGGCAGCACTAGACGATGAGCAAGAGACTCCAAATGACCCAAACAACCATTTCCTTCAGCTTCTTGGGGAAGGCTTTCCAGAGGAGTATATTTATTTGTTTGTTTGTTTGTTTACTTATTTTGAGGCAGAGTCTAATGTAGCTCTTCTTGAGTCAGAACTCACTATGCAGCCAAGAATGAATTTAAACTTCTGATCCTCTTAACTATAACTGTCCAGTGCTGGGATTAGAGGTATGATCTATCACACACAGCTTTATGACTTGCTGGGGATTAAAGCCGGGTCATAGTGTATGGTAAGCAAGCACTCAATCTACAGAGCTATATCCTAGTAAAGCTGTTGCTGTTCTTTTGAAGCAGGGTCTCACACTATCCCAGGCTGACCCAGAATTTACTCTGTAGCACAGGTTGGCCTTAGACTCACAGATATATTTGCCTACCTTAGCCTCTTGCATAGTGGAATTACAGGTATTAGTCAAACACCAGGCAGGTTTAGATATTTGTTAACTTTTACAGTATGATATAAAGTAATAGTTTTATTTTGGCATTTTCATACAAATGGGCCATTCGACTAATTTGCTCAGCTTCCCAAATTATTTGTTTATTTTTCATATATATTCCTGCATTGAAATAGCTGAACATGTCATTCTGACCCATACAGTCTGTTATTCTGTAATAGCTCATTGCTTCTTCATATCTTTCTTTCAGAAAAATATTTTGCATTCAGTTTATTAGGTGTCATGCTTGAGAGCTCTTGTGGAGACTGGAGGATAACTCAAGGCAATCCGTTTTCTCTTTCCACTACATAGGTTCTGGGGCTCATCATCAGGTGATCAGGCTTGGTGGCAGCTACCTTTTGTCTCTGTGCCACCTTGGCAGCCTATACGTTTCTGTGGAGATTATTACCTTTCCACAGCTCCTTTCCTGCTGAATGTGCTGTGGTTTGTACAAGTGCAGTCCAGCAGCTGAGACATTTTACAATGCCGACTGTGGCTACTTATTTTATTATTTTAGAAGAAAAGGGAGAAACCAAGTTTCTTTGGGTTAAGAAAATGCTATAAAATACTGTTTGTCAGTAATTTTAAGTAAATATCATCATCTTAGATCTTTAAATTATGGTAAGAACTATTAAAAATTTAGATAGCTTGGCACAAAAAAAGATTTTTTTTCCTCTTATGGTGTGGATTATAAGGTAAAGGAAAACCACACGTCATCTTATCAACATGTTCAATAAAGGTAAAGTGATCGGAAGGCTCAGGGAGACAGGGTTTAGGATGAGAATGAGAAAATGGCAAAAGATTTTGCTTTCATGAAAAAGGCGGGTGTCTTGGAGGTGGCAGTGGGAGGCTTAGATAGTTAGCTCCTCTAGACACACAACAAAGAGTGTCAAGAATGAGTACCCACAATTGGAAAGGTCTTTACGAGAAACTGAGCCTGAAATTCATTTTGGTTGATATAAAAATGGAGGAGATATGGAGCAGAAAATATTTAGATAATCTGTGGTAAGCTTTATCAAAAGACTAGTATTTTACAGGATATAGGATGACAGAAACAATAACTTCAGAAAAAAAGAAACTGTCCAAACGAAGACATCAAAGCATTGTGTACAGATAGAAAAACTGAGAGGCTCACTTTCTTATCTGGTGACTTGGGAGCAAAGAGGTGAGGAGCAAAGTTATATGAAGGTCTATGAGGTTGTTATCTTAGACATGGAAGGTGATATGGCAACATGCATATAGTACGTTCTTGAATTATGTTGTTGATTGGCTTACATTTGGGTGTCTGTGCAGGGTAGCACACTTTGTCTCTGGAGTGTTTAAGTTCCTACATGTAATTTTAATTGTTTAACATTGGGTAAGCTATTGAGGGTATGGAAATTACTTGAGCAAAAAATAGACTTTATTTACAGATCTTTATGGTATGTCTCAATATTGAATTCTTACCTTGTATTTTACAAAGTCTCTAAATATTCTATCCATTCACACAATAACCCATCTTTATAATGACACCAAAGTGTCAGTTTCAGCAAGAGAAGTCCCCAAATGTTCTTTTCTTACTTCCCACGGGGTAAAAACACCAGTGAGAGGCAGTGATTTGCCAGGGGCTGCCCAGAGTGAAATCTGAATTGTTTGGAGAAAAGTACCTCTGTCACAATACCAATAACAGAATACCACATCTTTGGAGAACAATCAATGTTGTAATAGTTCAAAATTACTCCAATTTTTCAACACATTCTGATACAAGTTTTTAAGTAATGAAGAATGTTTTACTTTCATTCTCATGAAAGAACATATCGAGAGTTATATGAACAGTAGATCACTGACAATAAAATGTTGATAATGTAAAATAATGAGAGTTGAATGAATTACATAGCAAGAGGGAAAAAGAAAATTTTCTGAAATATAAAAACAATGTAATGTGGAAAATATTAATCTTTTGTTTGATATCAAATTTAAGTTATCCTACAGAAGAAATCACCTTGTGTAATATGAAGTCTTAAAAAGGGGGCCACAGCATTAAAACAGACAGGTGGACCAATGGAATCAAATCTAACACTCCAATGTAAATCCACACACCTATGAACACCTGAGTTTTGACAAAGAAGTCAGAATTATACAATAAAAAAAGAAAGCATCTTCAACAAATGGTGCAGCATAACTGGATGTCTGCACATAGAAGAATGCAAATAGATTCGTATCTATCACCTTGCACAAAACTCAAGTCAAAGTGTATCAAAGAACTCAACATAAATCCAGTTACAATGAACCTGATAGAAGAGAAAGTGCAAAGTAGCCTTGAATGCCCTGGCACAAGAGACCACTTCCTGAATAGAATACTGATGGGTGATGTCATTCTGTATGCTGTGAACGTGTGTTGCTCTGATTGGTTGATAAATAAAGCTGTTTGGCCAATGGTGAGGCAGAATAAGGTTAGGCGAGATGTTCTAAAGAGAGAGGGAGGAAGGAAGAAGACAGAGCAGGGGAGATGCTGCCAGCTACTGCCAGAAGCAAGATGTACCAGTGAGCCACAACCCACATGGAAAAGTATAGATCTATAGAAATGGGTTAATTTAAGATCTAAGAACTAGGTAACAAGAAGCCTGCCATGGCCATAGTTTAAAATAATATACACCTGTGTGTGTTTATTTGGGTTTGAGAGGCTTTGGGACCAGTGAGTGAGAGAGATGTGTCCTGACTGAGGGCCAAGAGGGACACCGGAAAACATCAGCTACAGAACACCAGTAGCACAGACACTGGGATGAACGTTTAGAAAATGGAACCTCATGAAACTGAAAAGCTTCTATAAGGCAAAGGACACGGTCAATAAGACAAAGCCATAGCCCACAGAACGGGGAAAGATCTTCACCAACCCTATGTCTGACAGAGGGCTCATTTTCAAAATATATAAAGAACTCAAGAAACTAGACATCAAAATATCAAAGAATTTAATTAAAAAAATGGGGTACAGATCTAAACAGAGAATTCTCAAATGGCTGATACACTTAATTGTTCAACATCCTTAGCCATCAGGGAAATGCAAATTAAAAGGACTCTCAGACACCATCTTACACCTGTCAGAATGGTTAAAATAAGAAAAACATAAATGACAGCTTATGCTGGAGAGAATGTGGAGCAAGGCGAACAGTCTTCTATTGGTGGTGGGAATACTTGTACAGCCACTTTGGAAATCAATATGGCAGTTTCTCAGAAACTTGAGAATTAATCTACCTCAAGATCTAGCTCTACCACTCACAGGCATGGGCATATACCCAAAGGGCACTCCATCCTACCACAAGGACACTTGCTCAACTATATTCATAGCAGCTTTATTCATTATAGCCAGAAACTGGAAACAACTTAGATGTCCCTCAACCAAAGAATGGATAAAGAAAATGTGGTACATTTATACAATGGAGTATTATTCAGCTGTTAAAAACAATAACATCAGGAAATTTGCTGGCAAATGGACGGAATTAGAAAAGATCATCCTCTGAGTGAGGTAACCCAGATTCAGAAAAACAAACATCTTCTCACTCATAAGTGGATGTTAGCTGTAAAGTAAATGAGAATCATGCTACAATCCACAGCCACAAAAAGGCTAGGTAACAAGGAGGGCTCAAAGAGGGAAGCATGGATTTCCCTGTAAAGAGGAAAGAGAAGAAATCTCTTAGGTAAACTAGGGGGTGGGGGGTGGAAACATGAGGGATTGGTATGGTCAAATTGGGGGGGGAGATGAAGAAAGAGATCAATGAAAGAGAAATCTTGACAGAGGGTGCCATTTCAGGGCTAGAGAGAAATCTGGTGCCAAGGAAACTCCCAGGAGTCCACCAAGATGACTCCAGCTAAGACTACTGGGTTGCCTGCCCAGCCCTAATACAAAGGGAGGAGCTTAGTCCTACCATAACTTGATATGTCATGCTTTGTTGACACCCATGGGAGGTCAGCTCCTTTCTGAACAGAAACAGAGGAGGAGTGGATGGGAGTATAGAGGAAAGATGGGTGGGAGGGAATGGGAGAAGAGGAGGGAGGGGAAACTGTGGCTGGGATGTAAAATAAATGCAAAAAAATTAATAAAGAAAAGAAAAATAGGAAAAGTTAAAAAATTAAAAGGGGCCCACAGAATCTGATAAAAAAAAGAAAAGTAAGTGTTCTTTCAGACTTATATCTGAGACTATTTTCCGTGTATGGAAAGATTATTTTTATATGCTCTACCCATGCCACAGATGTAATCTGTCTTCATGTGCACTTTTGGGGTTAGTCCAGTAGATAATGATTTTTGCTCCATAAGATTGAGGGTATAGATGGAGAGTTCTGCTTTTGTGGAAGGATTGTCATCCTTCCAAGCCTGCACCAGTGGTGAGAGAAGTACCTGCATTCTCCAACCTTGCTCCAACCATTTTTGTCATTGGTGTCTCTTGGAGGTTTGGAGGGAAAAGACAGTGTATTCTTCTCATATCTTTCATTCTGAAGATTTCTCTTTCCCATACTTATGTTAGGTCCTCAACAATTTTCTTTTATCATTTAGCTGAGGTCTTACCTGCTTGCTTACTTAGCTGCTACCTGTCCTGGACCTGCTTCATCACAAGTATAGCTCTTGCCATGCTGTTGCTATGATAGCTGTATCTATTTTGGGCATTTATTTAATCATACTTCAGACTTAGCTCTGTGATGCTCACAAGAAGTTGTAATTTGGTGGTTTCTCTCTTTTCTTTTCTTCTTCTAATGGTCAGAGTACCACTCTCCCCATATCTCTACATCATATGCAGGAGTACCCACCTCTGGCACTAGCCTTCATTTTTTTTCAATCTGGGGTGGAATCTTATGTTTTGGTTATTACTTAGTGATTATAACTTCCAGAATTTCTTACTTTTCATTTTTTTAAATTTTTTTAAAGTTAGCTGCATCCCTCCCAAATTTCTTCTTATATTATGGTTGCCATTTCTTCTACCATCTCTTTAGCAGTATTAACTATACTTGTGTTACAATGATTTTTAGATTGCTCTGTTCATTGGAAATTAATTTATCTCGAGGAATGAAATTTTGTCAATTGATCTTCTCAATTATAGTTTGCACTTATGCTTTGGAATATGACTTTACAGCCTTTTCTGATTAATTTATATTCTCTTTCTTTCTCCTTCAGTCTCTCTCTCTCTCTCTCTCTCTCTCTCTCTCTCTCTCTCTCTCTCTCTCTCTCTTCTTCTCTCCCTCTCTCTTTGTCTGTCTCTTCTTACCACGTCACATCATCATCATCTCCCTGTCACAAATGGTGATATTACATGTCCTTCATTACAGAAACAGTAAGAAGCCTGAACATGTCCAGGTTCCCTTCCAGAATCTTACTGGTCTCATAGAAAATCTATGTAGATATCATTTTTATGTCCTAAATTACGTTACACTGGGACCTCATTCTGGTCCTCGACTGTGTAGGGGTATTATTATACTCAATCCCCATCCCCTCTCCCTGTCTCTCTCTCTCCTCTTATTGCAAGTTAACTTTTCTTAGCACAACATGTTTCTTTTCTATTGCAAGACAATGAAAGTGCTTACCATGTCTTTGACTATAAGCTCTGGTGAGATTCCTTCAGAGATGCATATCCAGTAGAATATGCATGTGTACTTTAATAGTATATGCAAAAGGTTACTGGAAAAAATGACTGACACAATTATGAAGGCTGAATTTCCCAAGAGTTGTAGTTAGTCTACCTAGTACAATTACATTTTAGAACTCTAGTCAAGTGTGAGGGCCCAACCAGCAGGAGAAATGATGGCATGGGTTCTAGCTCAAGTCTAGATCTGAAAGCAAGAGAAGACCAGTGTTCCAGCACAGAGACAGATAGAAGGACAGAGTTCTGTTAGTGCACATATTTGTTAAGTCAAGGCCAGTTAAAGACTGGCCCAGATGATGCTTGCTTACATCAGGGAGATCAAACATCCACACTTAGTCTTCAGATTCAAATACTGACCTTATACTTAAACACCCTCACAGACAAATCCTGAATGATGTTTAACCATCTGAGTATTTCCTCACTCAGTCATATTGATACATAAAATCAACAGTAACCCTTAGGCTACATCATTTCACTTAAAAGGAAAAGATTGTCACTGATTGTAACTGTATGAAGAAAGTGTATGGCTACTATGCCTGAGATCCAGTCAAACTATATTTTCACACTTTCATTTAGGAATGCAATATAGATCACTACTAATAATGAATGGTGAATAATTTATAGAATTTTACTTAAAAATTCATGAATGGATATATTATACATAAGTGTATAGCCTATATATTCAGAATGCTGTCTATGTACTAGTCTGTGGTTCCTCATATATTTCAAATTATCTACAGTTAATCTAACCTGCAAAGACTCAGTTTCCTTATCTGTAAGTAGAGATTGTACCCAGTACATCTACTGTACCTATTTCATTATTGGAGGCTTAATAAATAGAGTGTCTTCACATCCATCAGAGGGCTGATTTCCAAAATATATAAAGAACTCAAGAAACTAGATATCAACACCAAATTATCCAGTTAAAAACTTGGGTACAGATCTAAACAGAGAATTCTCAACAGAATTTCAAATGGCTGAGCTACACTTAAGGAGATGTTCAACACCCTTAGCCATCAGGGAAATGCAAATCAAAACAACTCCGAGATGCCATCTTACACCTGTCAGAATGGCTAAGATCAAAACACAAGTTACAGCTCATGCTGGAGAGGATGTAGAGCAGGGGGAACACTCCTCCACTACTGGTGGGAGGGCAAACTTGCACAGCCACTTTGGAAGTTAGTGTGGTGGTTTCTCAGAAAATTGGGAATCAATCTACCACAAGACACAACTATATCACTCTTGGGCATATACCCAAAGGATGGTCAATCATACCACAAGGACATTTACTCAATTATGTTCATAGCAGCTTTCTTTGTAATAGCCAGAACCTGGAAACAACCTAGATGTTCCTCAATTGAAGAGTGGATAAAGAAAATGTGGTACATTTACACAGTGGAGTATTATTCAGCTGTTAAAAACAAGGGTAACAGGTAATTTGAAGGCAAATGGATGGGACTAGAAGAAATAATCCTGAATAAGTGAACCCAGACAGAGAAAGACAAACATAGTATGCACTCACTTATAAGTGGATAGCTGTAAAATAAAAGATAACTATGCTACAATCCACAGACCCCGAAAGAATAAGTAACAAGAAGGGTTCATGGAGGGACACCCAGATCTCCCTGGGAAGGGGAAATAGAAGAGATTTTGTTAGTAGACTAAGGGTGGGTGGGGATCAGATTGGGGGAGGCAGAAGAAGAATGTTGAAAGGGACTACTAGAAATGGTGGGGCACTTGGGGGTCAGGTAAAAACAGGTACAAGGGAACCTCCCAGGAATCTACAAGGATGACCCCAGTTAAGACTCCTAGCAATAGCAGAGATCTAGCCTGAACTGGCCATCTCCTGTGACCAGATTGGTGCCTAGCCCAATTGTCTTCAAAGAGGCTTTGTCTAGCAACTGATGGAAACAGATGCAGAGACCCAGAGCCAAACATCAGGTAGAGTTCAGAGAATCCTGCTGAAAAAAAAAGGATAAAGGATTGTAGGATGTAGAGGGGTCAAGGACACCATAAGAAAACTCAAAGAATCAACTAACCTGGGGTCATAGGAGCTTGTAGAGACTAAACCAACAACCAGGGAACCTGCATTTGTCTGATCTAAGCCCTCTGCATATATGTTCCAGTTGTGTAGCTTGGTTCTCTTGTGGGACTCCTAACAGAGGCAGCAGTGGCTGCCTCCGACTCTTTTTCTGGCTTTTGGGACCCTGCTCCTCATACTGGGTCACCCTGTCCAGTCTTAATACAGGGGAGGTGCTTAGTCTTACTGAAACTTAATATGCCATGTTTTGTTGATACTCATGGGAGACCTATGCTTTCCTAAACAGAAATGGAAGGGAAGTGGATTTGGGGAGTGAGAACAGAGGGGGGAGGGGGGAGGGGGAATGAGAGGAGAGGAGGAAGTAGAAATTGTGGCCAGGATATAAAATAAATAGAGTGTCTTGATACCCTGAAAGCTCTTAATGGATATTACTTATTTTTGGTATTATTATTATTTCTATGTGTGTTTGGATGTGGATTATTTTTTTATTTCTGAGGCAAAGATTATAATTAGGTCCAAGAAGTTTGAAGTCACCACTTTTTACATATTTTGGCCTGTATTCATCAACTGTCCTGATTACCACTTTACATAAGTAGACTTGTACACAAAAGTCATAACGTGGTGGGCAACTACACACACACACACACACAGAGAGAGAGAGAGAGAGAGAGAGAGAGAGAGAGAGAGAGAGAGAGAGAGAGAGAGAGATAGAGAATTTTAAATATACCTGTTTTAGTTGCTTTACTTATTTTTAATTGATTCTTGGTTAATTTCATATCATTCACCTCAATCCTACTCATCTTCCTGTCCCTCCACATCTGCCCTCTGCCCTTGCAATCTCCCTCCAAAAAAAGAAAGCACAAAACTAAAAATAATAAAAATTAAAATGCAACTTAAAAAAAGAAAATTAAAAATCTGGGCGTGGAAGCTGTAGTGTGACACAGTAAGTCACCCAGTCTAACCTTTTGCCTGAATAGCTTTACTTGCAAATATTCATTGCAATGAGCTGTTGGTCTGGTTCGAGTCCTCTGGCTTTTGCTGCACTATCAATACTTGATCCTCACCAGGACTCATCTCTGATATCCTGCTGTTGTCCTATATCATGGAGATCTAGCAGCTTTGGTTCTGCAGGGCTAGCCCTTCACATGCTCCTACAGTTCTTAGGATTGGATTGATGCTGGGATTGGCCAATGCAAAACCCTGGATCTGGGCCTGGGTTGTAGCTGAGTTGATCAGTCTGCCCACTCTCCTATGCCCTAGCCACCAGGGACAGCTCATTGGCTTTGCTCAGGTGAGAGGTGGGACCAGCTCATCCACTCTCTCGCCTTGGGGTCAGGTCTCCCACACTGCACAGGTAAGGGAGAAGAGGAAGCAATCTCCCTCCTGCACACCCTCAGAGCTGGTTCACCTACACACCACCACCAGGTGCCAACTCTCCCATGCTACCTAGGTAAGGGGTGGGGCCAGCTCTTCTGAGTACCACTGAGGGGTAGGGCCAGCCCTCAGACATCAACATGGACCCAAGTGACAGCCCAGACCGAGGATGTAACATGGTCTATGGTGGTGGGGCGTTGGCCACTAATATCAACTCAAACCCCTGCTCTTGTAGGGCCACAGAACCCAACATGGTGGCAGCAGGTGGTTCTTCTCCACGGCCCCCGGTGGCTGTGCAGGCTACTCACACAGTACTGTTCCTTACCATTCTGGCATCTCCAGTTCTGCCTCTGCTCACAGTGCATAGACTGTTCTGCTTCTCTTTCTCTATCATCTCTCTGCCACTTGTTTGCCCATCATATTGGCACCCACCCTACCTGGCCCCCACTGCATGGTTGCAGGCAGGGCTTCTCTGGTGTCTCTCAAGCCCAGCCTCTGCCATGTGACTATGGCTGGGGGCATCTCGGATGTCTTCTGTCCCACCCACACCCCCTGGCTTCAGACTGGGGCCTCTCTGGTGTCTCTCATCGCTGTAGCTAGTGTTCCTGGTCCCCCATAGCAGTCCTCTGAGCCTGTACAGTCCATCTAGGCAAGAAATTCATGGCAGCAGGAACTTGAGGAGCTGGTCACATTGGATCACAGACAGGAAGAAAGATGACTACAAACGGTCATCTTGCTTCCTTCTTTTATTCAAGCCAGGCCCCTACTCATGGAAGAGTGCCATTTCAGATACATTTTTCCACCTCATCTAATATAATCTAGCAACCCTTCCACAAACATTGTCAGAAATTTGTTTCCATGGTGGTTCTAAATCTCATCAAGTTGACAATGAAGACTGACTGTTACAGTGGTTATTAACTAAGGTATATTTAGTTGCAGCTTTAATGAGTGATAATTACACAGGCACAAATATAAATGCATATGTAATTGCTGTTTTTAGCATTAATCGGTCACTTCATAACTCCAATAGTCTCTATGGTATATTCACATATGTACATGATTTGCATCTTTGTAACTTATTCATTCCAGATATATTTAGTCTTCATTCACTTTCTCCTCATTCATTCAAAACATATTCTGAAACCTTTACCTATGCAAAATAACCCATGTGTTGTGTAAGCTAGCAAAGTGAACAAGAAACAACAAACAATGATCAAATATGGTAGATGAGAAATGCACACATAAAGTTACTGTGACTCAAATACTCATGCCTGGGGAAGGATAATGGTAAAAGTACCAGAAAAGATCAGAAAACAGAGTACAGCTCTCGTCTTTGAGAAAAAAAAATGCAGTTTAATGGAGGAAAGGATAGAAACTGTGTTCAGAAACAGAATGCTCTAGGAATAAAAACAGGGGAACATCTAAGATAAGATTGCAAGGTTGGTGGTGTGAAGGACTCTTTCAAGCTGACTGTCATACTTGAAGTTCTGTAGAAAGTGAGTTTTCTTTTAATAAAGACAATGTAGTTCCTAGGGTTCATTAGTCCCATCCACATCCCCTGTATTTGGCATGTGATTGGGAGTACATCCAGACAGAAAGGCCCATATTTGAGTTTCATTTTATTTTTATATGTAGTGTTTTCCTTGCACATATGTCTGTGCACCACATCTGTGCCTGGTATCTGTAGAGGCCAGAAGTGAGCATGGGACCCTTGGAACTGGAGTTGTAGACACCTGTCACCCATCATGTGGGTGCTGGGAATCAAACCTTGGTCCTCTGGAAAAACAGGCAGTGCTCTTACCTGCCAAGCCCTCTCTCCAGGCCCATATTTGAGTTTTTCCACACACTGTAAGGAAAAGGAGAGAACTTAGGCCTCCCTGGCAGTGAGATACGATCCATACAATGAAGCAGCCCCTGTGTGTGCATTGCTTATCAGACTGCCATTTTATGTCACCATCAGTCACCATGGAGTGCATGTTTTTAATCTATGCATGTTTCTTGAGGAATAGTCCCAAACTCCTAGGAACAAATATTTAATGCCTTGAAGTGACTGGAAACCTCAGTGATCTAATGTGGTCTAACAATCTAAGTGGCTCTTAGAGATTTTGTCCACATGAGAACTTGGGTTTGAGGTGAGGTCTAAAAGACTCCTTTTCATAATTACATCCCAGACATCAAGTTATTCTGGCAGTCTTCCATTGTCCCCATGGCTCTGGGGGCAAATGTGACATGCTACTTCATGCTAGTGACTTGGTTTGTGCATTTAACAACTATAATTATTATTTTAGCTATCAAATAGGACTCTTATTTCTCTGAAACAGAGAAAACTAGAAAAAATGAGAGAGAGCAATTATCTCCAACTTGAATCCTAAGATGCTTAAATTATCTGTTTCCTTTGCATTAAATATTTATATTGATTTCTTAATACTGTAAGGGACACTTAACACCTCTATTTATATATAAAGGACTGGGAGAACACTTTCATACTTTCAATTGAAGTAGATTATTAAGGAATAGGCACTTGATATTGTATGAGGAAGTAGTTTGTTACTTTAATGTATTCCATAAATTATAATTGAGCATACTTAAAATACAGTTACTCACTGAAACAGGGAAATCCACCCTGAACTAAGCCTTTACCCTTGTAAATTTAAGCCTGTCACGTAACGGAAAGCATTTTTCTACAGGACTTTCTTGTCCTTTGGTTTCTAACTGTCTTTAATTTTTTCCTTAAGAGAATCCTTGACTTTGAATCCCATTCATTTTATGGGTCTCGATGTCCTCACCTTTTCTGGACCCATATCTTAGTTCTTCTCATTGCTTTTTCTGATTTGAGTATCTCCCACTACATACTTCTTTCAACATGCTCAGTTCACTTTTACAATCATAATATCTTGACTGTGCTACAATCTCAGTTAAAATCCAGGTCTTCTCTTTTAGAACCGAATGATCCATATTTACAGGCATGATCCATTTAGCGTTTGGCTCAATTCTCTTGTTCTTTCATTGGCCAACCCATGCCTTTAAAGCAATGCAGCTCAATTTCAACCAGTACTTCAGAGTTCCCTTTTCTCACATCCCCCTGCCATCTTTGTGTCCATTTGCATTGCTCATTTAGTACTTTAGTTGTATGCATTGGCATTTTCCTGTTTTAGTGTGCTTTATTAGGGTGTATCAATTATACATAGTAATGGATTCCACTATGACATTTTAATACATGTGTGTGGTACATTTGATCATATCAAATTCTCTATTTCCTTCCTTTTCCCAATCAATCCTCCTTGTACTTTCATAACTGCAAGTTTTGGAGGATGACTCAATGAGTTTCATTGGGGTTGTGGTAATTTTTTCAACCCCTCTAATTCAAACCTCTTTGATAATGCAACTCACATGGGTCTTCAGGATGTCTACTGAATGATTTAGGAGCTCTCTTTATTGAACACTCACTGAGAACCTGATACATGCAAAATATTTATTTCTAGAATTTCCTTTTTACCAGGTAGTGTAAAAAAAAGTGCAACTCAGTTGTACAAAGACTCACAGGTAGTACACCATAATTTATGGATTTGTAGCATCTCCTAGTCTCTCTCTCTCTCTCTCTCTCTCTCTCTCTCTCTCTCTCTCTCTCTCTCTCTCTCCCCCAGATCAATAGACTGGGAGAATAATGGGGAGTGGCCACCATGTAACTTTCATGCAGCCTAACAAATAAGTTCATCTCTCTATTTTCACTGACCACACCAGGAATTCCCTACATTGACCTTCGCTACTTGAGAAACTCCTGGACCCATTTGCCTGGTCTGGAAGTGTATTATGTGTCCTGGCCTTGGGAAATGGAATTTGCCCCATTCTTATTTGCAGAGAGGAGTGTATAAGCAAAGCAAGCCACAGCATTTAGAACTTTTTCTGCAGGCATTGAGGCAGTTATCCCTGGCAATCTGTGTTGAAGGGTGGTCTGGTTGTTGATGGGGTTCTGATCCATGTGGGAAGTGCCTTTTCTGGAAATCCAGCTGGAATAAGCTAAGGAGCACAAAATGAAAGCAAGGGCTTCCCTAAGCCTCGGAACAGAGTCGTGGTGAGCGTTCTGTGAACCTTCAATCTGTTAGGTCCATCGCCTTTGAAGATGACTTGCTGTTTGGAGATGTGCTTATTTTACTTTATTGTAGTTGAGACTTGAGGTTCTAACAGTTGTATTATACAGATAGTGGATGACGTTCAGGCAGTCTGCATTTTTAGTGTGAAAGGGAAATAAAATTGCTGAACATTTTGAGAAAGGTATTAATTTCTTTTTATGGATATTGTCACTAGAGTTCACACTTTCCCACAATTCTTTTGTTTTTTATTGCAGTAATTTCATAATTACCTTCCTTGCTTTTTTTTTTCTCTCTATTTTTTGCAATCCAATATACACATGTGATCACACAACTCAAATTTCTGAAGGGTCTGGTCCCAAATATCATTGTCTGATACGCAAGTCTCCTCATTATCTGTTTGCTTTTTTTTTTTTTTTTTTTTTTTTTTACAAAAAATAAAGTTTATTTTTTTACTTTTCTCTACAAACCTCCTCATGGTAAATTAAGAATACATCTGACACCAGGTAGTAGTCTAGCACACCTTTAATCCCAGCATTCAGGAGGCAGACCCAGGTGGATCTCTGTGAGTTTGAGGCCAGCCTGGTCTACAGAGCAAGATCCAGGACAGGCACCAAAACTACACAGAGAAACCCTGGCTCAAAAAACAAAAAAACAAACAAAAAAAAATAAAAGAAAACAAACAAAAAATACATCTGACAATGAGGCAGTCGCTTTGTGTGTGTTACTCTACTGCTTAGAATGTCCTTCTCTGTGAGGATGCTTTCACAGCTCATTGTGTAGTCTACATGTAACCCCCAGAGTCTGCTGCCCTTTAACTGGGAAGGGGACATGTATTATGGTCTTTTAATTTTGTCATATGTGCAATATTAACTCCATATAGGAACTCCAAGATTGGTGATTAAGAACTCACTAAATTACATTCTTCTGGAAACTTACTGGGTCCTGTGTGTAGAACTGAGATGTGACTGGTATGATAGAATGAACATGACTTTCTAGGATTTTGATGTGTTGACATGATCAAATAGGTGTAAGTGACCTGCCAGCATCCCACCACAACATTCAGACACAGCATTTTGACCTAAGAGCTGTCTATGCAATGCATTATAAACAGAATTTTAGGTTTGATAACTGCTTGTATAAGCCTCATATTGTATATAATTACCAATCAGAGAATTTTAGAATAGAATAAAAAGAACATCACTTAGGTGCATGATTTAAAATAGCAAAACTCTGGGAAATGGGAGGAAAATGTAGAATGTAAGTCTTGTAATATAAAGTATCATTGGCTCTTTAAGTGGCAAAGTATCTTTGAGAACATGCTCTCATTTTTTTCCCAAGTACATTTGGAGCTAATATATGCTCATTCTAAACATTATCTCGGAAAAGTGAGGCACATGTCCTGTAATTATAGCTTTAATGCATTTAAAGTAAGATATGCACTTAAGAAATGATATTTCAAGAATATCTGAACAAATTTTTATGTTTTTATGCTCAATTGTTACCTAAGTTAGAGGCAGTCTTGAATACCATGTCCCTAAAATTCATATTCATCTCACTCACTCACTCATTCATGCACTTACAGAACACCATTGCCAGGCATAGTATAGATTGTTAGCACCTAGAAATTAACAAATCAGACTCAATTAAGTCCTCTGATTAACTGCATTTGACTTCTGATGGCAGAAAGAAGCAAATAAATAAAATCATGTTATGATAAGTATGTCTAAGTCAAAACAAAGAGTTACAGGGAGGAAGTAGAGAGGGGCCATTTGAGAGAGTGAAGTCAATAACAGCTTGTTTTAAATGTGGCATCTGAACAGAGACCTACAGGAGTGAGGGGAGATACCCTGAAGTTACCATGAAAGCAACACCGGCCTGGCTAGAGGTAGAATGGGAAGTAAAAAGTGTCTGGCCAAAGAATATTTGATATATTAAAAATACATTTACAAAGAAACAGAAAATGCGTAAGTAGGGCTGGAGGCATGTCAGGTGGCAGGATCTTCACTTGTATGCGTGCCACCCTGGGTAAAGCAAGAGCACTAGAAAATCATTACAGAATTACTGATAATGCACACTACTGACTGAAATTACATCATGGAATGTACAAATTAGTGTCACTAAGAGAAAATGCAAGTCATTTCTGCCTGAGGGATATTTTTGATGTAATTTTGTAAGTAAAATAGGTAAGTAAGGAGAGTAACTTGAATAATACAAGAAATCATTAGGATTAGCTTTGGAGGCCAATGAGTTTAGAAAAAAATAGAGATTTGGAATAGCTACAGTGGGAAAGAAAGCTAAATAAAGATGTGCTGTGTTGAGAACACACTGGGTTTTGGATCCTAGGAAATGTAAGTTGGAGGAGGATTGCCTTGGTTAGGGCCAGACACAGGGTGGATAGATTTAGATATGCTGTATATAGAGATTGTATGGGCAAAAGATGGGATTTGAGTGCCAACCACGTGGATTGTGGCCAAATGGATACTATACACTGATTCTAGAAATTCCCCTTTGTCTTGCTTGTATTCCTAATATCTGTGCCCTTTGCCCATCTAGAAAGACACTGCCAGGAAGCTGGTCAGGTCATTCTCTTTCCAATGCCACAATTTAACAGATTATTCTCCTCCATCTTTTATTTCTTTCAAGTAGAAATATGAGCTGTCATTGCCCCTATAAACTCTTTCTCAGTATATTATTTATATTTAACTCATTTTAAGTAAAATGCCTATAATTTATGACAAACACTGCAGTAAAATTTCATTTCAGGGTAATATTTTATTAATACTCTTTCTTCATAAGCTCTTTGGAAAGGGAAAAAAATACTAATTTCCTGCCATGAGTCTTTAGGATTTTCCAAAGAATGAGTAATACTCATTGCTTTTTTTTTTTTTTTTTTTACCTTAGGAGAACATGTTATTTAATTTTCTTTGAATATGTAATTATTGGGGGAGTGGAAAATCTTCCCACTTAATGACTTTCTGGATTGAAAACACACTGGGTCTACACACTATTGCACTGAGGTGTCTCAAATTTATGCTTAAGCTTTTCTTTCCCTCATATTTTACATTTCCATTTCTGGGAAATGTTATTATCACAGAAGTCTGATAAGATAAACAAACACACATATAACACTTATAAAGGTGATTTGTCTACTTCTCTAGAAACTTTCCACCTCACTTACAACAATAACAACAACAATACATGATTTTCTGTTTTTCTTTTTCTTCTTCTTTTTTTTTCAAAACAGGGTTTCTCTGTGTAGCTTTGCACCTTTCCTGGAACTCACTAAGTAGCCCAGGCTGGCCTTGAACTCACAGAGATCTGTCTGGCTCTGCATCCCGAGTGCTGGGATTAAGGCTGGAGAGATAGCTCAGCCATTAAAGGCTAGACTTACAACCAAAAATAGATGATTTTCAAACCTAGGCTCTTTTGGGTCAACAATTTAAAAAATACCATTGTAAAAGTAATTTATATTACTTTTAAAGTACTTTAAATTACTTTAAAAGTAATTTATATTACTGCCTTCTAAATCTACAAGTAAGCAGGTGTATTTGTGTAAATTGTACCGTGAATTTGTGTGTGTGTGTGTGTGTGTGTGTGTGTGTGTGTATGTGTTACTTTACTGAGAGTTACAGACAACATTTGGCTTAATGAGAAAGGCTTTGTGGTTGATCACAATTAACTTCTCAACCAAAAGGCCACTTATCTGCAACGAGAAAGAACCCAGTTCCTCATATTCTGTGGATGTCTTCATACATATTCTTGGTTTTAGTTTTTTTCTAGATTATAATCATGTTTAATATGTCTCTCTATGCTAAATGTAAGTAGTAAAAGAATACTATTGATGTGATGGCACATGTCTGTAACCTCTGCATTTGGGAGGTAGAGGATGAAGGATGAGGAATTCAAGATCATTTCTGGCTACATAATGAGTTGGTGGCCAATTTGTGACACTTAAGCCATTGTCTCAAAGAACCTTAACAAGCAAGCAAGCAAACCAAAAGAAAGAAGGCAGGGAGTGCCTAGGAAACCATGATCAAGTCACTAATGATCTCTTTCCAGATTTGTACACTAAGTAGAACTGCACTCAAGTTCTATGACTGATTTTCAACACAAACCTCAAATGCCCCTTCATATATTGGTATTTGAATAAGAAGAGAAAATACATCATAAAGATGCTAAAATAGAAAGCCTGAAAACATACTTCACTGGTGTTCCAAGTTCTTTATGTGCAGCAATACCATCAGGCAGGTTATCCTCATTTAGCAGAATTGGAATGTGAGGTTAGTGGCTTTTGGCACCAAATGATGTGGACGGACTTATTTCCTTGAGCGGTTTAGTGGGGAAAGTGGAGAAAAATACCAATAGAAGTTTTCTCGCTCTATGTGTCTTCGTTCCTCTTCTGTTGCTGTGATAAAATCCCCTCACAAGAGCAGCAAAAGGGAGAGGATGTTTTCACTTACCGTGGTGGAAAGTCACAAAGGCAGCCTTGTGAGGGAACTCGTCCTCCTTGCAGCCTTCACTAGGAGGCAGAGAGAGGCAATGGATGCCGAGCTTGCTTATACAGTCCAGGGTCTCCACCCAGAGAACTGTGACCTCTACCACCCCGAGGCAACATAACTCTTTCCACATCAGCAAACATAATGTCCCTGGGCTGCAGAGATAGTTCAGCTGCTAAGAGCACTTGCTGCTCATTCAGAGGACCTCAGTTTGACTCCCAGCACCCATGTTAGAAGGCTCACAATTGCTTGTAACTCCAGTTCCAGAATATCCAACGCCTTCTTCTGACCTCCACAGGCACCCACACACATGTGGCACTACACACACACACACACACACACACAGAGAGAGAGAGAGAGAGAGAGAGAGAGAGAGAGAGAGAGAGAGAGAGACAGACAGACAGACAGACAGAGACAGAGAGAAGCAGAGGGTGAGAGAGAGACAGAGACACAGAGAGAGGGTGAGAGAGACAGAGACAGAGAAAAAGTAGTGAGGAATAAAGTCACAGTAAAATGAAAGGAAAAAAGGACTAATCCTTGACCATCATGTGTAGCACGAATCTTAAAAGTTCTTATTAATAAAATCAACCTGAGGCCAGTTATTGAAGTGAACGCTGGAAGATCAGAACAAGCCACAGCTACCTCACCTCACCAGTTCCTCAGCTGTTCTTGTTTCCTCAGACTGCAAGCTTCTGTGTCCTCATCCCAATGGCTCTCAGCTGAACTGTGCTGCTCCAAAGCCTGAATGCTAAACCAGCCAAATGCTTAACTAACTTAGTTTCTGGTCCTCACATCTTATATACCTTTCTGCTTTCTGCTATCACTCCCTGGGATTAAAGGCTGGATTTCTGGGATTAAAGCTGTGTGTCACCACTCCTGGCTCTTTCTAATGTGGCCTTGAACTCAGAGATCGAGAGGTATTTCTGTCTCTGAAATGCTAGGATTAAAGGCGTGTTCTACCACTGCCTATCTCCATGTTTAATATTGTGGCCGTCCTGGTCTCTGGCCCCAGATAAGTTTATTTCGGGGAACACACAATATTTTAGAGAACACAATACCACCACAGTCATGTCCAGAAGTCTATCTCTCAGATGATTCCAGAGCCTGTCAAGCTGACAGCAAGCACTATCCATCACAGACTGGTGACATTTACAGGCAGTGACAAGCCCTGCTTGTCTGGCAATTCTATTTTATTAACTGTCTTGAGCTTTTTGTTTATGAAAATGAGGTTATATTGCTCAGCATATAGACTGTAGGCTCGCAAAGAATAATGCAAGAATACATACATAGGACCTGCGTAAAAGTAATCTCATTCTAAATAATGTTCAATTTAACATTCAGGGTTCAGCAGTACAGTTACAAAGAATGCCCATAGGATTAGTAGGCAGCAAATTATGCAAAACTTTATATAAATAATAGAGCTATTTTATTGAATCATCTTGCTTTCTTTTTTTTTTAAAATTTGGTATCGCAATTGTTGTGATAACATCCTCAATTATGTTGTCTTTGTTTGTGTTAAAATGGGGTCTCTCTCTACAGTCCTAGCCAGGATGGCCTAGAACTCAGAGAGATCCTCCTGCCTCTGCCTCTTGAGTGCTAGGATTAAAGGTGTGCACCACTAGTCTGGTACATTATGGAATTTTAAGTGTGTAACCACTTGAGAAGTCAAAGATTCAAATGAAATTCTGTTACTGATATAAGAACAAATACTTGTTTTCAACTTTCTGGAAAGCTGTTGATAGATCTCAAAGGGTTTCCGGTTGAATTAGACAGGCTTGAGAAGACCCTTTAACCAAGCGTCCCAGGCATGATTTAGAGAGATGCTTCACTGTCTTAAGAACCTATAGGCTACTTCCCTGAGAAGGGAAACAAACACAAACAAAAACACAGATAAACTATGTTAAAGCGGCTCTGGGTTCCTTCAAAGGGGAGGAAATGTGTAAAGTTCAAGGTTGTTGTGAAAACCAGAGCAGCTGTGACAGAGCTATTGGTATTAACAAGCAGCAACAGTTACTTTAAGTCTTTCAGGACAAGTACCTTCCATGTGTTGTTATTTCAGGCACCTTTTCTTTCCTCTGCATTTTAGAGATTATATCATAGAGAAATATGAAAGGAACCCCGAGGCAGGAAAGAAAGCACGCATGTCACTCATTTCTCATATTAACTCTTGGACTGTTACCTTTTAGCTAAGATTATTACAGGTGGCAATCAATTATTTCAGTGGGTCTCTTGGCTGATCCCAGTTTCTCAATTCACATTTAAAAAAATCATGAAGGCTAGTAGGCTGTGTGTAGGTGTAAGGGATACAGTGCTGTGAGTCACACCTTCACAAGACACAAAAGCCAATAATGATTACTGCGACAAATGTTTAAACATTGGCCTTCCAGCAAGCAGCCATGAATGTGGGCACAGCCAGAGGGGAGAGACTAAAAGTACTGGAGACACTTGGTGTTCCCACTAACTCAGGGAACAGTCTGCTCCTAGGTGAAGGAAATTTGAGGGGGGATTTCGTGGTCAGGTATCTTCTGGAGTGACACATAAGAGACTCAGTGGAAGGCTGTGGTCTCCAGCCCCAATCTCCCATCTCTGTTGCAGGACTGGCCTCCTGGAAACACAGCACAAAGACACCAAGGACCGAGAAACTCGGCATGCAAGAGGCCTCTGGCCCGCCACGATGCCAAGGCGCAGTCAGTCACGGATCCTAGAGACTTGGAAGACATCACAAGTGACGCCCTGGGCCCTTCACCCTTCCTGCAACCTCGGGCTCTGCAGGCGCTGCGGGGCGTTGCGGACCAAGGAGGTTTGGCTGCCACCGGGCGGGCGGAAGGACCAGAGAGGGCGGAACTTAGGAAAGGGAGGGACCGCCACCAGAACCGCGGAGGCCACTGTGGCAGCTTTGAGCTGACACAGGAAAAGCGATGTTGTGCAATAAATCCACGGGAGGAGTGGGCGGGAGAAGGCTGGGTGTCCCAGAATCCGCAGGACCGCGGCAGGAGGATAGCTCTAGTTGTATTCAGACTCCTGCACCCGGCTTAGCGGCCGAGAGAGAGAAAGAGAGCGCGCGCAGCAGAGGCTGCTATGTGTGCGCGCGTGAGTGTGCGAGTGTGTGCGTGTCTACAGGTAGCAGCGGCAGCGGCGGGGACGCGAGCAGAGGACCATCTGCAGCAACCTCCTCGCCGAGCATTTTCCACGGCGATTGCTCTTTTCTTGACGATCCTTGGTCCCCAGGAGATCCCGTCCTCTCCATTTCTACTCTCCTTTAGGAGTCTCCAATTTCAAGTGTGTGTTTGGGGTGATTTTATTTTATTTTATTTTTTCCTCCTTCCTCCAAAGCTTCTCAGGAATTCGGCATATTGAAGCAGGTGCCTCCTGGCACGAAATCCTTGGATACATTTGCTTTGCCAAGTTTTGCTGCTCCGGTCCCTTCCCTCCTCCAGAGGCTTCTGGGGTGCTTTTCTTTTGGATTTACGTGCAGAAAACGTATACATGTTTATATACCGGTCGGATAGCTTATAAATACATATACTCGCGCCCCATAGCCTGGCCTTCATCTCTTCCCGACACAACGATATGTTCCGGAGCTGATGGACACCGCGAACATTATTCACATTCTTTTGATCCTGGTTTTGAACAGGGGAGGGGAGAGTGAAGAACTGACTAACATTCGGCCATCATTAGGCTGCACGCTAGGCACCACCAAGTATTTCTGGTTGCAGAGCAGGTACAACCGGGGCTTAGAGAGAAGGTAAGGGGGCCTCCTGCGTCCACCAGGCCTGGCATTTACCTCAGTCTCCCGGGCCGCTGATAACTTCCTGCTCAGGCTTCTCCCTGCCCTCACCCTTTCCACCAACCCTACCCGACCCTGCTCTCGCTTCGCTCCTCCTTTTCCCAATTCCCCCGGGCCCAGGAGGAGGGCTGGGCGCTGGGGAGGGTGTCTGTATTGGAGGTGTGATCGGCGGTTACAGTGTAAATGTGTCTTTTATTCTCCCCACTGGATCGAGTTTTCCAATCCCTTTTTGGTCTTTTAGCGGTCTTAAACGCATTTTGCTCTTTAAACAACAACAACAACAAAATGCCACGTCGATCAATGTTTTAAACATGTCTTGGTGCCAACTCTTCACTACTACCCTCTGATGAAAACAAAAACAATAAAAAAAAATAATGAACTTTAATGAACTGGGTGGTTTCTTCAATCCTGGGGTTCAAGGAATCTCCAAAATGCAGATAAGCGGCAAAGGAGGACAGTGGGCTTCAGCTCCTGCATAAAGCCTGGAAAGCCAGTTGTGTCACAGGGAGGGCAAATCCCCAGAGTTGAGAGAGAGGGGGCTAAGTCTAGGATAAGAAGACCTACCGGGCGAGTCCTTAACACCCACCTTTTACACCACGTCCAGTCCCTGATTAACTCCAGCTCTGGGGACGCGTTAACCGAACCGACCTTTTGATGGAGAAGTGGGCTCTTCTTTCTCTTCCTGGTCTTCAGCCAGCCTCCTTCCTCCCCCTCTGCCTGTCTGGCCCTGGCACTTTGCAAATCGCCGGTTTTGCGCACCCTCGCGGTGGGCGTTCTCCACTTTGCATCCTGCCCTGGGTCCTTCCTCCACCGCGGTGGCCGAGCACATGCATCTTTATCTGGGGCTCGCTCACGCACGCCCTCGCCCGCACCCTGCGACTCCTCACCTGCCCCGGCTCGCCCTGGCAGCTCGTCCCCGCCTCCCCTCGCATCCCTGACCCTGGCATCCCTTCATCCCGGCCTGCTCGGGTCCAGAGTGCCCAGACGCGGCTGTGGCGGCTGTGCCGAGCTGGTGTGGGAAGCCAAGGCAGGAAAGGCGAACCCAAGTGGGTAGTGAGAGGCTAGCCGAGTCCGTGGGAGCCAGGGAAGACCGAGAGGAGCGAGACAGCGAGAGTGTGCTGAGCGCTGCCCGGGCCGGGGCGGACGCGTGCGGTGGCTCCGAGTCCTCGGAGAGGCGCCCCAGCCCCTGCAGTGAGCCTGCCCGGCTGCGCCCTGGAACCCGGGCACCCAGAGACCAGAGGTCTGCGGAGAGGTACCCGAGAAAGAAAGCACCGATTCGGAGAGTCCGCCGAGGGGAAACGCGGAGGCTGAGAGAATGGAGGAACAATGCCGCCTCCAGAAGCAAAGCATTTCTTGAACCTTCGCTGGAGTGTGGAGTCTGCTTTCTGCTCTGCTCTGCCTGGGCCTTGAGGCTACTTCTGGGCTTGGTTCCGCCTCTTAGTTTGACAGGAATTAGAAAGTTGCTCTTCTTCTCTGCCACGTTTCCTGCGAAGCGGCTTTTAGATCTGCGTGCTGGTTCAAGTCAAGATGTCACTTTCTAGATCCCCCGCGAGGAGCAACTAATAGATTATGCATTGTTGGGCAATAAACTCTCCCGGGAAGAGAAGGGTAGTACACCCAAACGTTTAAACGGGTCTCCACTGACTCCTACCTGCCTCAGCACAATGCCTTGTGAGTAGAAATAACAATAATAAAAACCCATTTGCGGTTAATTTAAAATTATTTAGAAGGAGGTTTTTTGAAACAAGGAATAATTTATTACAGAGGAGGCTGTTAGTCTGTTACAGAATTGAGGGAGATATGTCCCATATTTGAGTCATTTGTGATTCTCCTAATGAACTCTGGCCTGTACCACTGTTTTCTTTTTTTTTCCCCCATTTTTAGGACCATCGTGGTACATGTAGGGCTAGGGATATGCGAATTTAGATAGTTAACATTCTCTCTTTTACAGTGTATTTTTGTAGAGCACTGACATCCCAATTTTCCTATTTTTATACTAGAACTACCGTACTTCGTTTAAGTAACCGGAAGTTTCATGCTATATTTGAAATTGCAGTGTTTTGATACATTTCTCAAAATTAATTATACTCGAGTTTTAATAGGATCATAGATTTTTTTAAAAAATGGCACTAGAGAAGGTGTGTGTGTTTGACAAAATCTATAAAATGTCTCAGCGTTACTAGCTATTACAACCTATAAGAGTGCCAGGTTTTCTTTTGAAATGAGTCGAGCAGCCAAGACCATGTGTGTATTCAGAATATCTAATTCCAAATGAAAAACCCATTAAGTTAACTATGCCCTTGGCAGAGAATGAATCTAAGTCTCCTCACACTGCCTCGAGATGGAGTGATTCACAAAGAATGTGGAAGTTAATCATTGCTCAGGCCTTCTGATGACACGGTGTGATTAAAAGTGACTGTTTTCTCTAAGCCTGCTGTTCTACAGTTAGTCTCTACAATCCCTCTAGAAAAAAAAAAAAGCAGGACAGGTGGTGATCTTTCAGAAACAAGCTACACCAGAGATCCTGGGGTGTGGGGTAAGAAGAGCCCCTTTGGGGGCCTCCTTCTCCTGCCCCACCTGTCAATTTTTATTTTTATGTGGTTTTATTTTGTGAAAATTTACATTTTAATTTGGTGATAATAAATATTTCCATAGAAAAATGATTGGGTTGTTTGGAGTTGGAGCAGGACTACACACTGTAGGTAGACCCACAGTTTCCTGTGCTTGTTTCTGGGGAGAAGGGGTGCCTTGAAGTCTAGCTGAGTCTGTGCAGGGTGAGATGGCTCCAGTGAGGGATTCTGAAGTCTCTTCTAACCGTAGTTTCTCAGATTTTATTCCACTTTTAGCGTTTCCATCCAGTTATTCGGCAGTAACCCCTGCCTCTTGCTTCAAATTCCCTTGCTATCATTTTATCTTTTTAAAAATCAAATGAAAACTTAGGATCATTCCATAGCTAAAACTAGAGAATGCAGATACAGATGTAAGTTCTGCTATTTAATTTTTTTTTTAAATCTAAGGTTGATGTCATTGACATTTTGTAGGACAATGGTCATATAGATTTAGGTATAATTGACTTACTTTTTTCTGGGTTTCCATCTGTTGAAGCAATTTTTAGCATTTTTTAGCAAAGCTTATTCATAGATATCTTTAGCAGGTGCCACTTCTAAGGTAGTTTTCGTAAGCACAGCACAATTGGCATTAAGAGTAATACCAGAAATGTCAGCAGACCAACAGTATAGAATCATATGTCCTTTGCTATGCATTGTCTTCCCTATGTGAAGTTTTATGACAATTTCCTTCCTATTTATGATCATAAATATCATATTATAAATTTGATTATGTTCTCATAGTTATATTTAAACTATTTACAAGTAGAGGCACCCATGTCCAAAGCACCAAACTTAATCTTTTAAAACTATAGACATAGTTTATATATATTGAAAATATCTTGACATTGCCCAATGGTTCCAGTGGCTTACCTGCCAGAGCCCACAATTTTAGGAGAATCAACTCTTTACCAAACTTTACATGAAAACTTCCTTCGTCTTGTACTCCTCCAAGATCTACCCTTTGGTTCATTCACGTGACTCTTATTTGTTCCCCTTTTAGGTTCTGTTCTTTGCTTATGTTAACTCACCTTCATAGATCCAGCTCCCCACACACCCATAGTTTAACTCTATGGCTGTCTTTCTTTTCACCCATTTACTTCCTCCATCCTCCCCCTGACATGCTAGTCATCCATGGGCACCATTTTTATTTTATTTATTTTATTTTTTAACGTTCTGATGTTCAGTGTTTTTATCGGATGGTGGATTGCTGGAGGTCAGATCAGAAACCATACCAGATTTATCATTTCATTTAAAAATCTAATCCCCATGTCAGAATATAAAGTAGACAACACATTAATAGCATGTGTTCTTCACAACTGTATTTCACTCTGAAGTAATTAATAGCCTAGCAGTGGATTAGGAAAGTAGGGTTTATTTAATATCATATTGTAAGAAGTCAAAGAAAGATGACTGCTAAAGCATTTGATCAAGGAATTAAGTTTCTCCTATCATCTATTTACGTTGCTCTCATGGTCACAGGATTGGTTCTATGCCACCAAACTTTTGTGTGCTCTCTGGGTCCCCCAAAGGAGAGGTTGATAAAGATAATAGAACACTTTGTCTCAGAACTTCCCAACATTGACACTGCTGCTATTTGGGACTGACTAATTTTTTCTTTGTTGTGTGAAAGATTTTGCACACTGAGGATATTTAGCAGTATGCATGGCCTTTACTCTACTCACCTGTCCTGTAACCAAAGAAGTTTCTCCAGACATTGCCAAGCATCCATGTGTGAGAAAAATGACTGAGTGATAAGCATTGCTCTAGAGTGGGAAGGAAGAATCCATTTCCTCCTCTCCTCTCTCTTTAGTAGTGAGTGTCTGTTCTTGGGTAATAAATGGGCCTTTATGAGACTGTTATAAAGAAGGAAGATGGTGAGCAGAGCAGAGAAGGAGCGAAAGGACCACACGCGTCTATTCTTTGGCCAACATGTCTCATCTCTAGAGTGATCTTTCTTTCACTGATTTCCATTTTCATATTACCCCAGACCTATGTCCTGTGGCAACTTCTAGGTAACTGATGCTGCTATACACGTATTTTGGTGTATATTTGATATGCTGAGCAACATCAGAATCTTTGAGAAGAGAATTGACTAGAGGCTGAAAACTAGGACTGCTTGTTACAGTCATAGAATAAAAATATGTGTAAATTGAATCTAAATATTTCAGAAAGATGAAAAAGACAAGTGCATATTGTTCAGACATGATAAGTGTTGATGAATTAACTGTGATAATAGTTAGACAGCAAGTGGGCTGAATAGAGGCAGCTTTGTCTTCTTAACACTTCCTCCTCTGACATTGCCACATTTTCTAGTCTTTAAAGGAAAGCAATAAAGTTTACTGTTCATGCTTACCAACCAGGAAGCAGTCAATTATGTGAAAAAGTTAAAAAGAGATTAAAAATGCACATCTTCAGTTAAATATTCCTTTCCAATGTATATATCACGTGTTGGTGATAGGACTAGGTAAAGTAATAGTTTCCCAGACAGACATGTTTGCATAAAGAGAAACTATACTTAAATTGTGCTTCTTAACACTTTACCTCAGTATGGTAATAGAAGATACACTTATAAGTAAGAAATCTGCCTTGCAAAGATGTATCATGATTGCTATGGATGGCCAATCAGCTTGCCCAATATTTTCTCTATTTATTCCAATTTTATTCTCTCTAAGTTTATTGAAAGCCAATTTTTGTTCCACTATATTCAATTTAGATATATGAAATGTGGTGACAGTAGACAGCTTTTAGTTCTGAGTTACAAAGCATCCAAGTAAAGAACTAGGGATGTAGTTCAATGATAGAGTGATTGGTGTGCCTCGTATGAGTGAGTCTCTTAAGTTCAACTGCCAACACTCAAGAATGAAGGCCTTTACAAATAAGATTGCCACTCAGTCACAGTCAATGATTCTGGAGGTGTGCTGAGCTAGGGTTGGCTAACTCAGATTTAATGGTTTCATTTTCATCAGAAGTCTACTGACGGCCTATCCTAGGGCCAATGTGGCCATTACAGAAGCAAACAAACCTCTTTACACATTACCACATCAAAAGGAGGGAGACACTTCTCATGGAAATGTCTATTGCTCTTAAGGAAAGCTCTCCTAGACACTCTCAGCTGAGTTCCCTGACGCCCAGTACACAAAAACTGAAGTACCAGCATTTCTACTTAGTAACTGACAAAAAGTAGGACTTTGTGTTCTCATGAAGACAGTCTTGCCCACTTGCAGGTGGAAGGATGGGCTGCTTCTTTCTGTGGGAGTGACAGAATCACCCTCAAATCAGACCAATGTTAGCTGAGAGGAAGGAGACAAAAGCCATGAAACCAGCCAACTAACTGGGATTTCCACTACCATGATGCTTGCTTTCTCAAATCTTCCATGAATCAGAATGCCTATATTAAAATCAAATTCACAAAATGTAATCAAGTGATCTTTGGATCCGGCCATGAGGTAACTTCAGAAGGGGACTGCACGGATTGGTGATGTTATAGAGGGAGTTATTTTTGTTTGTTTGGTTTGGTTTTTTGTTTGTTTTTCTTGTTGACATGTTTTTGTTTTTATTAATACAACTTGGAGAATTTAAAATGTATGTATGTATTCTGGATGGAGAATGGTAAACACTAAATTATGGTGCATTGTACATATAGATCCCTCTCTAGAATAAGTACATCAGGCCTTTGAGCAAAGCATGGCTTCCTTGCCCAACAAGTCACATGTTCTTATCTGTGTTTCTTACCAACTTATTTAGAAACTATCTGAAAAATGACAAATTCCTTTGGCCAGTTACTCTCTTAAGGAATGACTTGATTTTGGCCATACACAAGTGAAAATTCTAGATTTTGTTATGTTTATGTAGAAGATCCTTGGACTTAATAATTTCAAAGTTATTGACTATATTCAAAACTGGTGTGGGAAATTTTTTTATATATCTACAGACTTCTGATAATTTTAGGAAATAATTTTCCTAAACACATGATATTCAAGGAGATGCACAATATTGTGTTCATATTCACTCCATTATGCTCTTGCATTCCTTCCCATATTCTCTTCTTTCCAGATAGTGCCCCTTTGTTTCTGTGTCTTATTTATATTGAGTAGATTCTATTAGGGCTGTTTGTATAAGCATAGGTGTCTCACCAGTGATTATACCTTTGATGAAATTACGTTTCCCTCTTCTGGCAAATATTAAAGAGGACAGGTGTACTTTTAGAACAAGTGTCCATGGGTGTCTCGCAAACAGTGTCTTTCCTCTTAAAACATAGGAAACATTATTTCTACTTCTGACCCAGTTTTAAGAAAATTCATAGACAGTTTTGTGCTTTACTGGAATAGATATTTGTAACCACGTTATTTTACTCTGTTTTATTATTAAAAATGAAATTTTAAGCTTTAACTTAGTTTGAATTAGATTTTAATGTTTGGAGCAGTTTGTATGAGCTGCTTCCAGTTATTTGGGGGAAAGAAAGAAGAATATAGTAATTGTAAGTATATAGATGTGAGTATTACCACATCTCACTCAGTAATTTTTTGAGGTTATATGCATAACTGCTAAGTTTCTGACATAAGCAGTACGATATGGAGATACCGATGGTGCTTGGGTTATTTTAAGAGGAATATATGTTTTAGTTTGCAGGCAGATGGGAAACTAAGATGGAATATGTGAAAATACAAATAAATAAAGTAGGCCTATACTTTGCTTTATATTACACATGCACTCATACAAACACACACACACACACACACACACACACACACACACACACACACCTTTTAAATTTTTTAAGATTTTGTCTTCTAGACTTAGAACATCAGAAGCCTCATTCTTATCCAGCAATTTTCACCAAATTCACAATGTGAGAACCATAAATGAGAGAAGACTGGGGTGGTATATCTCTCTTAGTTCCAAAGTGGATTTTGTTATGGATGTTGGCTGTCTCCTCAGTTTACCTTCAGTGTGTTACAATATTTTTCAGAGCATACCATAATTCTGGTGCAAATGTTCTTTTTCTGGGCTCCATGCCTAGAGCTGTTTCTACCAAAGCCATCACCTCTGAACTGATGAACTGAGCCGCCCTGCCTCCAAGGGAACTGGTTATGAATCAAATGTAAGATGATAATTAGTCACTCCATCTGTGTTTCAGATTGGGAACAGATGCTTTCCCCCTTTGCTTTAATGGAAAGTGTGTTTGAAAGTAGCAGCATTGTAAAATAGAGTTTTAAACAAATCCACATGCAAGTGGACACTCTTGTAAACTGCATGTTGGGGGACTGGAATATGTTTTCTAAACAACTACCTGGCTTGTTCTCATCTCAACTTGTGTAGAACCTTCCATGTCAACAAACCCACAGTAAGATAATTATGTGTAGTGGCATGAACCTAAAGTACTGAAAGCTACTGTAGTTTCGCCTAGGTAATATAGTGTTTAATGCTACTTTACAGACCAAGTTTCAGTGAACTGAAGAGTTGATTATAGTATATGTTATTTGCTGTATACTGAAAAGGGGAGAAATTACCCAATCTAATAATTCTATAATGCTTTTTACCCACTTAAAGTTTTAATGTTGTATTTCTCTAAAGAGAAATTTAAACTCCAGTAGGTAGAAACTTGTATAGAAATCTTGTATATGTAAAAGGTATACTATTTTTTAAACTACTAGACTATGTATTCAGAAATCTTTATTCTATTTGGAATCTTATTCTTTGAAGTCATTTTTGACTCAGAGTAACCATTTTCATATTTTTTCATCCAGTAAAGTCTATGTTTATAATGCACTATTTCTGAAGAAGGCTTCCTAATTTTCCCAAGATTTTTTTCCGGTCATTTAATACATTTGAAAAGAGTTGATGTTGATTATTTGGTTTTTGGGGGGGTTGTTTGTTTGTTTTTGTTTTTTGTTTGTTTGTTTTTGTTTTTTTGTTGGTTTGGTTTTTGGTTTTTCAAGACAGGGTTTCTCTGTGTAGTTTTGGTGCCTTTCCTGAAACCCATTCTATAGCCAGGCTGGCTTTGAACTCACAGGTCTGCCTGGCTCTGCCTCCCAAGTGCTGGTATTAAAGGCATGCACCACCACTGCCCAGCTTATTTGTTGGTTTTATAAAAGTGTGAGAGTGAGTGATTTTCAGAAGCTAACCACGACTCATATCTCGGTTGGACTGATTTAAAATGTTGGGGTTGGTGGCTATCTGGTCCCCTGAAAAGGGATGCCCACAGTTTTCATGTGTGTCATCTAGAGCAGTGAGAGCTCCCCTGCTACCTGGACAAAAATAACTGACACGTCCTGGTTTCTGACACACTGAAGGGAGTGTGTCAGCCAGTGAAGGAGAGAAACTTTACTGCTACACATAACTTCATTTTAAAAACATGGCAATGCAATCCTGATAATTAAACACGTTATTTTATTAATCTCCAAATATTTGGTTGAGAGATTATGACAAACCTCATAGGAAGTATGATTAGAATGTAACTCTATCCCTTATTATCATACCCAGTCCTCATTGTGTGATATAGAAAACAGAGCAAGTTTTTCAATAGCATGATAAAAGGAAAGCAAATAAATAAGAAAATAGTCCCAGAAGCAGGAGAGCTACATGTGAGAGCCTTACTCTAATAACTGTTATACACTATTTTCTTAATATGCCTGGGCCTTAATCACAATGTTTAAATGTGCATTTGTGTGAGAGTAGGTGCATATAGATGCCAAGAATCCAGAAACAAACCCATGAGAGCCAGAACAGACAGAAGTGGAAAGGGTCATAGGAAGCCTATAGCACAGAGACGAAAGAGAGGATTCTGGGTATGGAAAGGTAGACTTGGGAATGTGGGGCACGGCGGTAGGGAGAAAGAGAAGGGAAACAGATAACCCAAATCAAATATGTAGGAAAACACCAACTTCAAGCAACCCTCTGCTACTTTGCAGACTAAAATATAAATAAATAATAGAACTAATTAAAATAAATACTTTTTCTGGCTCTAAAAGTATTTTCTTTGTGAGAGTAAGGTAAGTAGACAAAGCATGTTTATAATGATAATGTACTCTATAATTAAAGCTTATAGTAGAGGGGGCTTACTTTAATTGATAATGTACTATGTAAGTTTAGTGATTATTGCCTATTGCACCTTTGAAAATTTACAAGTCTTTTTAGGTTTACACATACACACTATTTGCTTTCTCTCTGTTCTTTTTTCCAGTGCTGGGGATTGCTAGGCAAGTGCTCTGCCACTGAGCTACAGCCCCAACATGTTTTTGTTCTTGACAACAACTCTAAGCTGTGCAGAAGGTTCAACAGAACAGAGTTAGAATTTAGATGTACTTCTCCTCAGACATACCAAATTAGACAGATCACTGAATAATCCAAAGCCAAATCTAGAATGCAAAGGTGGGCAGAGGCATGAAGAAAATGCATTTTCCATCAAGACAAAGAAAAGTTACAAAGGAATTAACTATCACTATATATAAATGTTCTGCTTTAAAAGGGAGTAATCAGTAAAAGAGAGCAAGAGAAAATTGGCAGGTAAAAATGAAATTTCCCTTTTTAAAATTTTATCATTACTCAACCACATAGTGATGATCTTTTAAAAAGTGAATAAAAGGGAGAGAAGTCTTTGGTACATCAATCAGGTGCTCCTATGTGTGGCTCCATCTTGACCGTTCTTACTGTGCAGTCCTAAAGACAGCCATATTTCTTCTCTGGGCTGTGTTTGAAAATTGCCACTGCTCTTAAGTGGCCCAAAAGCTGGGCACTTGCTTTCTGATGAGTAACAAGCTCTCCAGACGTGTGCCACTCTCTTCCTTCTGTGACCTCATTCACAACAGAGGAAGCACTGAGCTGTCATTTGTCTTGCCGAAAAAGCATGATAATAGGAAAAGTGGGTTCATTTAAAGAGCATGAAGAAAATTCCTTTTCCTTTTCCACTTGGACTAGATATTTCTAAAGCACCTTCTAGTACAATCAAAGTACTGGAAAGCATAAGGAACAGATGTAATGTGGCTGAAAATAAGGTTTTCTCGAATTATTAATTGTACTCCCTTAATTCTATACTCGGGTCACTCTGTCCATACTGAAGACACTAAGATGGAGACTATTATTTAACAGTTTATAGTAGCAGACACTAAATAGTGTCCTAAGATTATATTCATACTGCAAATCATTTTTTTTTTTTATGACTAAGGAGACAAATCACAATTTTGGCCTCAGGGAATCTGTAAGTCATTGTAACAATGAATAATTACTTTCTAAAATTTTTAATAAATTCCCAGTGGTCTTTCTAGCTTAAAGGGCCATTTTTAGCGAAACTTTCTTAATTTATATGTTGCAAAATTGAAGACTAGAGGGGGAGGGGAACACTTGGTTAGTTTGCATAACAGTGGAGTTAGACTTAAAGATATTGATCTGTATATAATTATTTCGTGCAGTAATTTTGAAGGTAAGAGGCCTACACCAGAACGCAATATTTTACATTTTAACTTGTATAATGCATAAAATTAGTTGTGTAGGCAGTAATTTTCAGAACTAATGAAGAGGAGACTTATACTTTTAGGAAGGTCTAGGAAAGATTTTACTTAAAGAAGATTGGGATATACATAAATAGTGAAAAGGGAAAAAGTATTTCTCAGCAAAGTATACACTAGTATCAGAACTGAAATTTATAGCAGATACAATTGACTGTTATGTATTTTTAAAGGTGAAGACATAAACACACACTGAAAAACATTGTTATCGATCTGAAAGAAAGGTGTTTTTTGATAAGAAATCTTTTATATTTAGTATTTTGACTTAGCACCTCTGCAGATTAGAAAGAGCAATCATGTGTTTATTCTGAGTAAACTGTCCTTGGAAAAACAGGTTCATATTTCATCAGAAATCCATTTCTAGTTGAAAGCATATTAAGCTATTAAAATGGATAATATAAATTTTTGAAAATGTCTTTTTATATAACTTAATAAATATTGAGATGAAGTAATTTCACTGTGATCAATTGAGGTGTCACAGGTAACTTCAGGTGGTTCCTTGGAAACCTGGGAAGAAGGGACCTCAGAAGAGGTATTGCCTCCATCCTATTAGTATGTGGGTATGTGTGTGGAAGCATTTTATTGGTCATTAATGTAGGCAGTACCATGCCTAGGCAGGTGGACCTGAGCAGTGTGAGAAAAGGAGCCAGATAGGAACCCGGAAAACCAGGCAGCGAGCTGTCTTCCTCCTCCACAGTTTCTGCTTATGTTCCTGCTCCCAGGTGCCTGCTTTGAGTCCCTACCTTGGCTTCCTTAACAGTGCACAATAATCTGCAAGACAAATAAACCCCACCTTCCCCACGCCCGTTATTGTCATTGTTTTCTCAGAGCAACAGAAAAGCAAACTAACACACAAGGCCGTTCCTTACACCATAATCTGACCGGATTTCCCGTCATGTACTCTGCCCTCAGCAATCAGGAGAGAGATCCTGCCTCCAAACATACATCTCCTTTTGTGTGATCCTCTGCAACACCATCATCCTTCAATTAATCCTCTCATGTCTTCTGCTTGCAAGATGTTCATAGAGAAAATGCTATATTTATTTGAGAGAGAGAGAGAGAGAGAGAGAGAGAGAGAGAGAGAGAGAGGCTTTTGTTGGTGAGAATCTGCCTTTTAATGTCCAATGATGACATTTGCCATTTCTTAAAACAATGTAACTTTTTAAAGGTCTTTGAGGTGCAAGGTCAAGTAAGATATGCACTTCCATTTCTACTACATTGTACACAAAATCAACATGTTCCTCTTGACTCTATGTGAATCCACTCTGTGAAGACAGCAGCTCATTATGGGAGTAGGGAGATGGAATAGCCAGTATCTAGGCAATAGGAAAGGAGTCAGGCAGAAGACTGAGCTCCATAAACACTGTCATGACTGGTCATGATCAGTTTTATTATGACACTACCAGTCAGAGATACTCTGGGAAAAAGTCCAAGTATTCATTTCTAAATCTTGTTGCCTGGTCTAGAATTCTCTAAATCTCCTAAGAGCCATAGAGCAATGTCATTTGTGGGCATGTTATCTGCCACACACACCTGAGAAAGAGAAGATAACAAGGTGGTGATACTGAGAGAAAGGGCACACTCCCTGGAAATGTAGGGGAGGGAGAGGGAGGCAGATGTGGAGAGAAGGAGAAAGACAATCTTTAAGATAATGTCATATCCCTTCTTTCTCCTGCAGCTCCAAAGCGTCCTAACAGTAACATGCATGTATCTTCGTAAACATAAATCTATCTAGCTATTTACCTGGTTTAATTGAAAGTTCCAGGTGAATACTCAGGGGGAAAAAAGCAACAACCAATTAGGAAAGTTATTTATATTCTCATAGATAAGAAAGGAGTAAGATGTTAGAACATGAACTAGCCGCAAGGAAATAAATCCCTATCTAGTCTTTGGCTTATGCTTTAATGCATATCCTCATGAATGTTATTTCTTTCTCCTGTTTCTTTGCTTCCCAATCCCTGTAGTTGGTAAAGGACCTCTGACATTCAGCATACATAAAACCAGGTCTCTAATTCAAAATACTTCACTGTATCCTTCGGCTATTGGGAAAGCTAAGTGCAGCATCTGAACCTACCATACAAAGATTTTTGCATGAACACTGCCCTTCCTAGGCTATAGATACTTTAAGAAGCATAGAATAGGCAGAGTTTTGATGAGGAAGGCCAGGAAGGTCAGTTTCAACATTTCCAGGCATATCAAGCCTGGGTTCAAGCTCTGTGGTTTCTTGGAGAATGCTTCACAGACCTAGATAGGGTCCAAAGCAGAGTCCCAGGAGAGGCCTGGAGAATGAGGAATTGGTGCATGAGAAATAAGGCTGAAGAAATGAGCAAGGCTAAGAGAAAACAAGCTTGCTCTGCTGCTCCGTGCACCTCTGTAGGTGGCACTGCTGTCGGATGGGTAATAAAATGCAGGCATCTATGTAGTTCTCAACCAGCTTGGCTCTACGTTTTTCTACCTGTGAAAGAATCCATAATGCCCGCCTCCTAGCCTGTGATGGAACTAAATGAAGTCATACATTGTAGCTCCTTTCCTAGCATGTAAAATTTATACACAAGTGTTCACATTGGCATGATTATCTCCCTCATGTGCAACAGAAACACATTCTGCTCACTTGCTAGTAGCCACTTATTTTTCTAGACATTCTTGCTATGTTGCTCAGGCAGGTCTTGAACTCCTGGGCTCAAGTCAGTCTCCGGTTCTTGCCCTTTATCTGCTCCCTGTGTGCTGCATCAGTTATGACACAGGTACAGTGGAGAAAGCAACAGGAGATGAGTCCAGTGCTGTCTGAAAGTGGGCTGTTGCTTTCTCCGCTTTTTCCTCCTCCTCTTCTTCCTCCACCTCCTCTTTCTCTTCTTCCTCCTCCTGCTTCCTTTCCTCTTCCTCTTCTCCCTTCCCCCTTTTGCTTGGAACTCTTGAACACCAGGAGTGTTTTCCCTTCCTGACTTTACCTAGTGCAGGGAGTATATGGCTGGTGTTATTTCACTTACACATGGAAAGGAGGATGAAGCATTTAGAAATGGTGAAATTGGCAGCTTAAAAGAATTCAAGAACTCTGTGAGCACAAGAATGTGAAAACATTTGAGTCACAGAATTGCTAGGGAGGGAGTGTTTAATAGGCGCCTTTGTAAAATCTTTAAACTAAGCTACATCATTTTCTATACATGCTTGAATATCATAATTACAAAGCAACTTGTATTATAAGTAAAGCATGTCTCTTGAATAATGTTTAATCATACACTGAAAAAATTCATCCAGAAGTTATTATTGTTTTTTGCATTTCAATTCTGATTTTGAACTGGCATACTCTGTACCAAAAAATTGCATTAAACTACTGTTTGTGCTTGCACATAATCCCACACTTTCAAGGCAACACTTAAAATATTCAGAAGAGCTTCACAAGAGGGAGTAGTTTCATTCTGTTGTTGACTCAGAGCCATTGTTCTTCACAGTTACAGCTCCTCTGACATAGGCCACATATGGTCACTTGTTTTCTCAGTGTACAGAGTGATAATGCATTAACATCCTGGCTGTGGTGGAGCCTGTGCTGTACGTTAGAGAGATGTCTCAGGGAAGATGTATCTATTGGTTGCAACTGGGACAAGATCAGCACTGAGAGCCTACAGACTGTTTTAGCCTAATTACTATGACGTAAGGCCATGACAACTGACTGAGGCATCTGATGGTTCCCTTTACTGGCTGTGTGGAGTAGGGCTTATCTAGAAAGAATAGTCATGGCAGACAGCTTGGATTTCAGCCATGGGAGGAGACCCGGTCAGTGCCTTCCCCCACTGACATTTACAGAGTCCACTCCAGAGCCTTGGGTTTTGTGGAGCAGACGTTTTATGAGCCCCACATGCTTTGAACTGCTTTCCGTGTGTTCCACGGGTCAACTGGGCCAGTGACTGATGGCTGTGTTAAGGTCCATTAGAAGAACTTAAATACTTCTGTAGGGCATTGGTGATTTCTGGAACAAGGAGGTGGTGGTTGGCAGCATTTAATAAGGTGCCTGTGTTTAATTTAGCTTGTGTGCATGAACTGAAAAACAAAGGAGAGAGATGCTCTCATCTGTTCCCCAAGTAAAAACAAAATGGCATAAAGGTCGCCAGCATCGCATCTCGTTCTAAGTAGAGATGTAGCCCTACTTCCTAGTGCTACAGGCTTGGAGAGAATCTCCATACCCTTCCCTGAGAAGCTGGCTTTCATGGTTTGGATAAAAATATTAATCATGCAGGCAGCACCAGAGGGAGCCACTTACATATCTTTGTCTCAGGCCTCAGCAAAGTTGACAACAAGGCTCAAACACAGAAATGATTGCAGTTTCCGAGAAAGAAGGGCAGAAAAGTAGATGATTTGCTGCAGTTCTAAATTCTGGACCAACAGCTATCACTTCACATTGCCCACTTGAAATATTTGTGAATGGTAATTGCCTGGCTGTAATCCAGAAGGTAAATGATATTTCAAAATGTAAGATTATATTTGGAACAAGAGGTATTGTCCCTTTGCAGAATACTATCAGCAACTTTGTGTTTCTGAAACTATGCCAATTTTGATGTTTTTTTTGTAATGTAAATGATGGGACTAAAAATAAAGATGAAGAGTGAAAATCTTTAGCTGTGCACGTCAGTACTCAAAAGCCCTACAAGCACACATATGCAGAAGGACGGCAACATATTTTGTCTTCCACACATATATGTACACATGTTTACATGATGATTTCATTATAAACTAATAGGACCAAAGCTGCTGTAAAAACAACAGATGAGCTTATTTTCAAGTCCTACAACAGGGAAGAGAAAATCAGTCCACTGGGGAGGGTTCAGTACAATAGAAAAATCACCTGGGCATCATAATTATTGCCTGTAATTTCAGCACTTAGGAGGCTTTGGCTGGAGATTTGAGTGTTCAAGGATAGCCTGGGCTACATACAGACTGTGTCAAAAACAAACAAGCAAATGAAAGAAAGCACATGTGCTTCCTAGCACACAGCAGCAACCAAATGCTCATAGTCCTAGGCAACACTCTGGTGATTCCATTTGCCTTTCCTCAGGATAGAAGCCCTTAGCTCTTCTGACCATTTCACACCCAGGTCACTAAGTCATGAAATCAGCTGAAGTGTCATAGACTTTCTTTGGCCAGAGGACTTACTCATGACACACCTCAGCTCCCCACCTTTGACATCAGCTAAACACAATGATAGGGGGCAAGTTCTCTATAAAATGTCTACTGTTTCCTGGCCTGGAACTTGTGGATTTGTTTATGTGAGGTCCGTGGTGCACAACACTGCAGATCCCTTTACGTGCTATGGTCTTTCTCTTCAGGCAAGTATGGGGCCTTCTGTGGCTTGTGGGGAAGAAGGAAAGGAGCAAATATGACTTGCTGTTCAGTTCCTAGTAGGATTTATCCTTCTTCCTTTACAAGAGTCATTATCTTCCTAAAAACTTACCCCTCATCAACTGCTCACATGTGATCTAACTGGAGAGTAAAATGTAATTCTATTCCAATGCCTTTGTGTCTCTGTGATTTTAAATCTATAAGAAAGCTCATGGCAGTTTATTTTGTGTTTTGGCTTATTTGTAAACTCATTCATCTATCGCCAGCTCTACCCTTACATTCATCCATCTTTGCATCCACTGTCAGTTTTATTCTAATTGTTAATCTAATACTTCTTAATCTGTACAGGGGGAAATAACCAAGGAATGGACCCAGAGGAATTTTCTATCTTGTAGAAACCTATGGGACATTTATGACACCTTCTGGAAGCATTGGTCCCTAGATGTCTTCGAAGGTTCTGACTGGGGGGACGAGGTTGAGTAGGAAGCCCTGGCCTGAGTGACATTAGATAACTCTCCTACTTCATCAGCTGACTATTTCCAGACCATCTTATACCTGGAAATGAATGGGTTAATGGATAGTGAACAGTGGTGATGGAGGAGAAGTGACAGTTTGCTCAAAGGGGTTTCTTCAAATGGTGCTCTCTCCATTCTTACCTTTTTTGGAGAATAATTGCAGCTATATTTTATTTTATATACAAACTTTTTAATTCTTTGAGCATTTCATGCATTTTGATGACGACACTTAACCCTTCACAACTTCTCCCAGGTTCTCCCCCTACTTCACTGACATCCAATTTGATGTCCTCCTTTTGAAAATGACCCAAAATAGTCTAATTAGTCCTGTATGTATAATCTTGAATTGTGGCCAGCCATTGGAGTGTATTTCATATACCAGAGACCACATTCTTCATGAAAGCTAACTCTCCCCCTCCTAGAAGCTTTCAATTACCAACAGCTCTCTAGCTAGGGATGGGATTCATGACCCATCCTATGTAATATTTAATCTGGCTTGAGTTTGAACAAGTCTTGTACATGATATCATGAATGTTGTGAGTTCATAGGTTGTTGTGTCTGGCAAGCACTGTTTTGTTATAGCTACCCACAGTCTCTGGCTTTACAACAATAATTCTACCCTTTCTTCTACAGTGATCCATGAGCTTTGGGAGGTTGAGGTTGTTAGTAGTGTCCCACTTCAGGCTAAGCAGTCTGCAGTCTCTTTTCTTTGTACCTTGATCAATCTGTGTTAATCACCATCTGCTGAAGAAAGAAGCATCTCAAATGAAGTTTGAGAGTTACACTAATTTATGAGTATAATGAGGTATTTAAGAGTCAGTTTAATACTATCTCACTAACAAAGTAAACGTACTAGATGGTCTTCATGGGCTATGGCCCATCTAGCTATCCACTTTCAGCCCTAATAATAGTTCCAGGTATGGATTTTTCATTATGCATTGCGCCTTAAATACAATCAGAAAATGGTTGGTTACTTACTCCCACAATCTCCATGACACTATTGCACCAATAGGCATATATTGCCAGGGAAATGATTATTGTAGCTTGAGGAGTTTATAGCTGAGTAAGACTGGTGATTACTTTTCTCCTCTAGGACTGTACATAGCACCTCCCAGTACTATGAGAACTAAGCAGTAGGGGTAGAACTTCCAGGTTAGTACCAGCTTAATCCCTCTGTGTTCTATGAATCAAATAAGTGTTATCTTTAGCAATAGAGTACTGGTGTGAAGGTATGGAAGATAACCAAGATAACAAAAATCTATAATCTTTAAAGTTCTATGAGAATCCACTGGCCAACAACTACAAACAAGTAATTCATTCCCATCATTTAATTATATTTTTGTTATACTATTGTGTCGTATGGCCATTGTTGCCCTGTTATAAGGTAGCTCCATTTAAAACTTTATATATATAAAGCATATATATACATATACATATACGTGTGTGTGTGTGTGTGTGTGTGTGTGTGTGTGTGTGTGTGTGTGTCTTTATGTTTTCAGGGGCTACTGCTGCAGTAGTAGTTTTTCATGTGACTTCTTCAAATGACTCAATACTTCCTATCACTCTTCCCTCCCACCTGATGCCTGACTTTAGATCACTGTACTACACTCTTTCTTTCCCTTCCTGAGAAAAGTGCTACTGTGGCCCTTTATGATTTTTTTGGTCTCTGGGAGGTATTGCTCATGAAAAACTCATATTTAAAGTTTCAATGCTTATATGCACATATGAAATCCATGCAACATTTATATTTCTAGGTGAGAGTTTCCTCATTCATAATCTGACAGAGGAGAAAAAAATGAATATGCTCGAATGTATAGGCACCAGAAAGGGCTTTCTGAACAGTACCTTAATGGTACAAGCATTAAAACAAATAATTGACAAGTAGGGCCTCACAAACCAAAATGTGTCCACACAGCAAAGGACACAGCACAGTCCAGCTGAAAGGCAGACTACAGAACAGCAGGGAAACCTTCACCAGCTGCACATCTAGAGCACACATAGAACTAAAAATGACTTAAGCATCAGCAACCCAATTAAAAGATGGGGCACGGACCTAGACAGAGATCCAAAGAGCTGAAATATAAATGGTTGAGAAATATTTTTTAAAATGTTCAGCATCATTAGCAATCAGGGAAATGCAAATTAAAACTACTTTGAGATTTCATCCTATCCTACTCAGAATGGCTAAGATTGCCCCAAGCAAATGACAATTAATGCTTGTGTGGCTGTGAGAAAAGAGGAACTCTTAGTCACTGCTATGGGAGTATAAACTGGCATAGCCACTATGGACATCAATGTGGAGTTTCCTCAAAAAGAAATAGATCTCCCATTTTGAGGCATGTCCCCAAAAGGTACTATATCCTATGGTTGGGGAACATTATTTTAAGATATGTTTCTTTTGTTTATGTTGCATTTGTTTAACTCTGTCCAGCTATGATACTTTGCCTGTCAAAAACACCTGATTGTCTAATAAAGAGCTGAACAGTCAATAGCTAGGCAAGAGAAAGGATAGGTGGGGCTGGCAGGCAGAAAGAATGAATAGAAGGAGAAATCTGGGAGAAGAAAAAGGAGCCAGAGAAAGAGGACAAACTCCAGGGGCCAGCCACCCAGCTACATAAACAGCAATGGAGTAAGAATAGGATTGACAGAAGAGAATGGGGAAAAATCCAGAGGCAAAAGGTAGATGGGATAAGTTAAGGAAAGCTGACAGGAAACAAGCCAAGCTATGGCCAGGCACATATAAGTAAGAAAAGCTTCCGTATTTTTATTTGGGAGCTGTGTGGCAGGCCCCCAGAAAGAGTAAAGAAAACAAACAATAACATCCTACCACAGAGACACTTGATTATCTACACTCATTGTCATTTTATTCACAATAGTTAGGAAATGAAAACAGCTGAGATCATCAGTGGATGAGTGTATAATAAAATTGTGTTACATTTACGCAAAGGGTTATTATTCAGCTGTTAATAAAAATGAAATTCAGAAGTAAATAAAAGGAGCTGAAGCAATCATTCTGAATGACGTAACCCCAGTCTCCCTTATTTTTGAGACATGTAGGAAAGACCAGAACAGAGTAGGAGCTTGGAGAGGAAAATCCTATGAATGAAATGTGCAGTGATGGTCCTTGATTTGCTTTGTAGCCATTTCTGCAACATCTTGGTTGCTTTACTGTTTACTTATGGGAAAGAGGTGAATGTATGTGAGGAAGGACATGTTAGAAAAGCCAGGCCTCTGTGCAGGAGTGACTAGACAACAATATTTGAATGGTACTAGAAAGGGGACAGTCACCAGGAAGCAGCAGTAGCGATGAACTGTGGGTGTCAGTGGTACTTTCTTTGTAATCCCTCCAGAATCACCTCTACATTTGTTTAGCAGAGGGTGCATTTGTGAAGGTTCAGGTTGCCTGCTCTTCTCATGGCTTAGACAAAAAATAAACAAACAAAAACAGAAAACAAAAACCAGAACTTCACTGAATGTTTTGTAAATTCTTGTTAGTTTCATCTTCTCTTCCTTTCCCTTTCATATTTAGCACTAAATGTCTTGAACATAAAAGGAATTGCACAATGATTTAATTTGGAAAAAATCTCACCTGGAAGTCAGATTTGTAGGAACAGTGCCACAGAACTGTGAGCCTGTGTTCGAAGGCTCAAGGGGGTACCCATGTGAAAGGACAATGACAGGAACAATACAAGTCTGACTTGAGAAGCCCCAGTCCCCCGCCATCTCATTAGATCCAAACAGCAGTTCCCATATAACAGGGAAGTATATATTTCCCTGTTTTGCCCTTGACAAAGGAGGGTTTTTGCCGAAAGTATATGCCACTGAGTTACTGTAATTATGTAGATGAATGTTACATCACATAGAGTAGTCAGAGTGTCTGAGGCATCCTCATCTGAATAGTTCTATCCTGGAAGGCTACGTGAAACCTGACACTGATGCATGGGAACAGAATCCCTGAAAAAGCTCAGGCGCAAACAAAGAGGACTCTGGAGGAGAGCGGGAGTCCTGGCTTTTGGTTTCATGCATGTCAAAGAACACCCAGAAAACTGAAAACTACATTGATTTTCCAGACTCGTTGTAGCTGAAGGGTGATTTCAAATGCTTGGACTTAACATTTCTCAAAATAATTATAGTAACCAGTGGTATACAGTTTAATTCTGGACCTTCGAGCAATGCTTTCAGCGAAAGTCTCCCTTTTCAAATCATTTAAATCTAATGAGATGTCAGGGGGAAAGAGGGGGTGATTATTTAAGGGAACTGACAGGTATTGTGTTTTTCTCTTGACATCAATTTTTAATTCCTCAACAAGTAGTTTAGTAGGATGAAGACAAGTATTGATGTTTTTGAGGAAAAATAGGAAGGAAAAGGGCAGAGGTAAGGGATAGTGACTGCACTTGGAGCTGATGAGATTGGTGTGAGTTGATAAAGACAAATTTCAACTTTTCCACATGTCAATGGTTGCTGGAGACTACTTCAACTGCCAGAGTCTCAATATTTTTACCTATAAAATAGGAAAAAATAATACATTTTTCAAGTTTTATAAGACAGTCACAAGGATCAAATCAATCAATGTCTGAGTATATATTTCATTTCTTGATGTATGTATATATTTATTTGTACAATCTCATGTAGCCCAGGATAGCATTAAGCTTGGCTTGTATCAGAGGATGGCCTTGAACTTTTGATCCTCCTGTCTCTGTCTCATAATATTATTAAAGACTGGCCTGAATAATCTTTTTCCCAGGGGCCCAGAAGAGAAGCTATGAACGGCGAGAATTGTTTTCGGGAAAAGAATCTATGTACACTGAGCTCTTTCGTCCATCTACTTTATTCCTCCGGGATAAAATCCTGTCTACACAACTTCAGTTCTGTTCTCATGCCTAGCTCCTTTCTTGCCTGATTTTTCTTTACCTTTATCTGCTGTCCCCTCTAAATTCTATCTTAATTTTCTCATCCTAAGATGAGAAACTAATTCTGTCCCATCTTGGTCTTTCTCATCTTGTTCTTACCCGTCTGGCTCTTCCTCATCTTCCTTCTCATTCTTCTAGTTCTCCAGTTAAAATCCTCAAAAATCCTCTCCAAGTCTCTAAGGTTTACAATTATACACCCATGCCATAGCAGTGCTCTAGCCAAAGCAAGGTCACCAGCCTTAAATTCTTACAGGGTCATAAAGGCAGACAAGAGTTTTCCTCAGGCAGTGACCATCGGTCAGGCTTTCTTTTACAACCCAAAAAGGGAGTGGTAAGGTCAACTGAGAGCTAAAATTGGTTAATATATCAGAAAAAGGGAATTTGTGTGCTCAAACTACATTCCTAGAAGTGGTTAGGTAAAAATGTTAGGAGTGTATAATGTTAGTAAGGCTGTATAAGAAAGGATGGTCTCAGCTTAAATTGTACCAGACAGAAAGCTATCTGCCTGACCTAGGAGACAAGCATTGTTTCCATAAGGGTGTTACTTTAGTTCAGGAGATCATTTGGCCTTGGATACATGATAGGTATTTTAGATAAATACACTGTTATGAGTTCTTAGAAGCACAAATAGCATACAAAAATTTGTAGGAACCAGCTAATATATATACAAAAGCTAAAATATCACCAAGACTTCTTAAACCATGGCTTGACCTTCAGAAAAGTCCTTGACTTTTCTAAGTAGTAGCTTTTGTGACAGTAGCTGGATTCCATTACATTTTCCTGCAGCTTGCAGCAGCTAGGATTATAGGAATTCACCAACAAGGCTGGTTTCTGAAGTGCTGGGGATTTAACCCACTGCTACACACGCTAGGCAAGTGTTCTCCCAGCTGAGTTTCATGGAAGCTCTCATTGTTCTTGGCTTTGTAAGAATATAGGTTACGACTGAGGGAAGCAGGACAATAAGAAATACATGTGGAACAGTCAGAAAGTGGAGAGGCCACATAGTGTGTGGGGCCCGTATGTGAATTCCCTTTCTGCTATGATGTTAATCTGCCTCCAGAGTCCTCAATATCTTTATTTATAAAGGGAGATAAGGACAGCTACACCTTGGACACTTCAGGCAATGAAGTAAAATGCATGTATTGATCTAGGTGCATAGCCCAACACAAAATGAGAGTGTGGAGATAAAGTAAACATGAACTATTACCAGGTGTAATTATTGTGGTTAACAACTTATCTGGGAAGGAATAAACCCATGAGCTTCACAAAGGCATCAAACAGGAACAGCAATAGCTCACAGGTGGTGACAAAGGAAGGCATTAATGGTTTTTTTAAATTTTGATTATTTTTTTGTCTTTTTCTTCTCTCTCCTGTCATCCACTAATTTTTCTTCTTTTTCACCTACACCATATTACATTACCTCATTCTTTCTTTTTCTCTATAACTAACAGAGATACTATTTTCCAAGACACATTACTATGTTATTTATGTTTTGAATACTTAATATCTATTACCACCTGTTTGGGTTTTTTCTTACACTTTTTCACATATTGGCAGACTTGCAAACAAATTCACTGAGGCATAATGGAAATAACAGTTAGTGCTCTCATCTTATGGGCCTCCAGCCCAGCCTCTGTCACTCCTGCCTTCGGCAACAGCCCACCTCACCCTTTGCTTCCTTGAAGTCAGGTGACATAATGCAGCTACTTAAGGGCTTTGGGTCTTGGGATACAACAGGTTCAGCCTGTAGAATTTCACTTCTGCTTTGTGCCTGTAGCTCATTCATGTCTTGATAGCCTCAGTTTGGTGATAGAGCATTTTGGGGTTTGGCATGCTTGGGCCTTCCTGCTATGTCTGAGAGACTGAGGGAGGCTCTGTTGCTTGTCCTTCTCCTGCTCCCATCTCACCAGTCATCTGTGAGATGCTGCAAGCATCTCATATCTCTACCACCATGTCTGCCCTAACATTGGGTGCTTTATTGCCCTCGACACCCTTTCCTGCCTTGCCCTACAAGGCTTCCACCTCTAATAGCACTTTAGGTTATTGTAACTCATCTCCAACACATCTGAAACTTACAAAAGAGGACTTGTGGCATGTACCCTCGTATTTCCAGTATCAGAATAGATCAAAGGCTGGGCCATCCTTGGAAGGCTTTTTGCTCTTGCTCAGATAAGATATTCAGACAGTCAAAAGAATGGCCCACTCTGAAAATTGTTGAATTGGCCTAGAGCAACTGGGAAGGAATGCTTTCAGTGTTGTATGAAGGCACTTTAGAATCAGGAAGAAATGGACTTGTCTGCAGTTGGTTTGAGACATTTCGTTACCTTAGATAAATTATCCAGTTTTGGATATCAGTATATCAGTTCCTTTTTTTTTTCTTTTTTTTTTTTTTTTTTTCAGGAACTTAGGTGCTCAACTTGTTGAGATAGAACTAACTCAGGAAAATTTTGTTTTCTGTTCTTTCACCTATCCCCAGATGGATAATGGCTTTCTTTCTCATGAAGTCAATGTTACACCTCACCAGCACTCTGGTATGTGGACCATTTGAAGTGGATCACCTTCTCTTTTATTCCTGTATGTCATTCTTTTGCCACTAGATCCCCAAACTTTGATTTCTGTGCCATAAATAGACATCTTTGTTGATACATTTTTGTGAATTCCAGGAGGTTCTTTCACACGTCATCATTTGCTCTTGTGATTTTTCTCCTTTAATCATATATTCCTACTCCCCATGATTATTTTATTGCAAAGAATTTAGACATCAAAGTGGAATCTCCATAAAAACGACTCATCAAGATTCAATAAAGGGATCTGGAGAGGTGACTGAGCAGTTAAGCATGTTTATTTCTGGTGATGGCTGATACTGGTTGTCAGCAACACACCTGGGCAGAAAGGCACCCAGTTGAGGAATTTCCTTCATCAGATTGCTCTGTGGGCATATCTGAGAGCATTTTTGTAAGAGAGCCCAGCTCACCATAGGTGGTACTATCCCCTAGGCAGGTAAGCCTGTGTTGTATGGAGGGCCCCAGGAAGGGAAAATAGTTAAGATCTCCTTGTTAAACTAGGAGGTGGGGTAGAAGGGAAGGGGTGGGATATGGGAACAGGAGGGGCTGGGAAGGAGAGCAATGAAAGAGATATCTTGGGAAAGGGCATAGGGGGGTTAGGGAGAAACCTGGTGCTAAGGAAATTCCTAAGAATCCACAAGGATGACACCAGTTAAGACTCCTAGAAATAATGGAGAGGGTGCCTGAACTTACTTTCCTCTATAGTCAGAGTAGTGATTACCCTAATTGTCATCATAGAATCTACATCAAGTAACTGATGGAAGCAGATGCAGTGATCCACAACTAAGCACTGGGCTGAGCTCCAGGACTTCAGTTGAAGAGAGGGAGGAGAGATCATAGGAGCAGTGAGGTCAATATCATGATGGGGAGAACCACAGAGACAGCTGACCCAAGCTTGTGGAAGATCATGGACACTGGTCTGTCAGCTGGGGAACATGCATGGGACCTAATTAGGCCCTCTGAATGTGGATGATAGTTATGTGGCTAGATCTGTTTGCGGAGCCCCTGGCAGTGGGACCAGGACTTATCCCAGGTACATGAAATGGCTTTTTGGAACACATTCCCTAGGGTGGGATACCTTGTCAGCCTTGACACAAGGGGGAGGGGCTTAGTCCTGCCTCAGCTTAGTATGCCAGACTTTGTTGACTCCCTAAGGGAGGCCTTATTCTCTCAGAGGAGTGGATGGGGAGTGGGATGGGGAAGTAAAGGGGTGGGAGAAGGGGATGGGGGGACTGGGATTGATATGTAAAGTGGAAAATAACTTTTTAAAAATAAATAAAAAGCCAAGTGGTGGTGGCACCTATAATCCCAGCACTCGGGAGTCTGAGCCAGGTGGATCTCTGTGAGTTTGAGGCCAGCCTGGACTACAGAGCAAGATCCAGGACAGGTACCAAAACTACACAGAGAAACCCTTCTCGACCCCCCCCCCGAATAAATAAATAAATAAATAAATAAATAAATAAATAAAAGCTGAATATGAGCCAGAACCACCAAAACTACACAGAGAAACCCTTCTCGAACCACCCCCCACCTTCCCAAGCCCCCACCCCCCGAATAAATAAATAAATAAATAAATAAATAAATAAATAAATAATAGTTGAATATGAGCCAGAAACAGGCCAGTAGCACTTTTACATGGTTTCTGCTTCAGTTCCTGCCTTGGTTCCCCTCAATGATGCACAGAAATCTGAAATAAACCCTGTCTTCCCCAAATCACTTTAAGTCATGCTGTTTATCACAATAACAGCGAAAAAGGCTATTCTCAGAGGATCCAGGTTTGATTGCCAACATCCATATGAGGGTTTTTATGGTATTTAACTCCAGTTCCAAGGGACATGGTGCCTTCTTATAGCTTCTGATCACATCTGTACTCCTGTGCAATGTATACACAATTAAAAATACGTCTTTAAACATCAGTGAAGAATTAACACGTTTTTGTTATAACTCAGGTTGTTTGAGTCATGGACATATTTATATAAAAACTGTATTGCATGTTTTAGAGTTTGTCACTATCAATTTAGAGGTATTTAAACCAAGGAGAATGTTTTCCATGTGAACAAAGCAGCATGATGGGGGTGGGGAAGTCAGACTGACTGGGAGACTGACTATATTTTGAAGTTAGAGTAATTCATTAATTTCATTAGGAGTATTTATTTTGTTAGGCTGAGTACTAGACTTTGGTCACAGTGATGAGTGGAATGCAAATACCTTTGCTCATGACATTTGCACTCTGCTTTAAGAAAAATGTACTGTGAACAAGCAAATAAATGGTTTGTATAATACTTTTAAATATTGTAAGTGCTGGGGAAGGGGGAGGGTTGCTCAGTATGTAAATCACTTTTGCTGTACAAATATAAGAACCTGACTTTGGATCACCAGAGCACATATAAAGCTGAGTTTGGTAATTCACATCTATAATTCCTATGTTCCTATGGTGAGATAGGAAACAGACACAGAAAAATCCTGGAGAGCTGCAGGGTAGCTGAACCAGTGGGCTCTAGGGAAATGACATGAACCCCATCCCAAACAATGTAGAAGGCAAGGATTGGCACTCAGAGTTGTCCTGTGACCTCCACACATGCACTCTTCACACCCACCCATAAAGCACATGCACACACTGTATATACATCCTATAAACTTGAGGAGGGGCTAAGGGAGTAATAGAGGGACAGAGGGAGAGAAGGATGTGAGCATGATCAGAATGCAGATAGACAAGTATGAAATTATCAAATAACTAGTTTAATTTAAAAATAATTTTAAAAGATTATAGATGCTAGGGAGAAAAACAATAAAGCAAAGAGGAGACATGGAGAATTTTGGGAGGAGAAGACATTTTTAATGCAACCTCGGGAAGAAGTTGGTGACTGGAGAGGCCCTTGAAGATGTCAAAGAGTTGCATTTGTGTCAGGTAAAATAGCCTCAGGTAAAGGGAACAGCTGGAGCTACATTCCTGCAGTGGACAAGTGTCTGATGTGTTTGGGAACACCAGAACTAACATAGGCGAAGGAGGGTAGCACACTGTGGTGGTATTGTGTTCCCCACAATATTGTGCACCCTAATAAATTTACCTGGGGTCAGAGAACAGATAGCCACTAGAACAGAACCAGAAATGGTGGCTAGAAAATGGGTCAGAGCAAGCCATAGCAGAAGTTGGGGGTGGTGGTGCACGCCTTTAATCCCAACACTTGGGAGGCAGAGCTAGCTGGATCTCTGAGTTCAAGGCCACTTTAGAAACATCTAGGCAAGGTGACACAAGCCTTCAATCCCAGAAATTCAGCCTTTATTCCCAGGGAGTGATAGCAGAAAGGCGTGAGGACCAGGAACTGAGTTAGTTAAGCATTTGGTTGGTTCAGCATTTGGCTGGTTCAGGCTTTGGAGCAGCACAGTTCAGCTGAGAGCCATTGGGATGAGGACTCAGAAGCTTCCAGCCTAAGGAAACAGGATCACCTGAGGAACTAGCAAGCTGAGGAAACTGTGGCTTGTTTTGCGTCTCTGATCTTCCAGTGTTCACCCCAATACCTGGCCTCAGGCTTGTTTTTATTAATAAGACCTTCTAGCCATTCTGCTACAGCACACACTCTTTTATTCCTACTTAAATGAACCTAAATCCTTTAGGCAGAATAATTCTGGCTGTTGTGTTGGGGAAGTAAGATTTTGGGTGAGTAGGTCAGTTATGACTGTGCTGCGGTTGTCAGAGGCAGAGAGCATCCGTCTTTTATTGGGATGCCACAGAGACACTAAAATGTGACCTGATCCTAGAAATGTGTTGAGAATAGAGCCTGAAGGATTTGCTGAAGGATTGAACATGGATTCTGAGCAAATATTTGATTCCAGAGTGATGCTGAGGCTTTTGGCCTAAGAAAATGAAAGGATGAAGTGTCTATGAAGTCTGAGCAGAAGGCTGAGGACGGAGCAGGTTTTAGTGGCTATCAGAAATCCAGTCTTGAACATGCTAGCTTCGTGCAGATCTTTTAGGAACTCAGGTAGTGATGTCTACTAAGCAACTTGTCAAAGGAATTTAGAATCCAGGGATGTCAAAGTGTGATATTTGTACTCAGGGGAGGATGTCAGAAAGGAATTTTGAAGCCATGGGGCTGAGTTAAGTCTCTGAGAGAGTATGAACCTGGATGGATGTTTATTTAGAAACTACCAAACTTTATGAGAGCTCTATACACTATTACCCTTGTTTGTCTGTGAAATAAATGCATCCTCATAGGATGAAAGTACATAATGAAATAATGTATGCAAAACATGTAACCCCTCTTTAGATTAGTTTTATTCTATTGTTTTAAAATGAGAACCCAAACTTCAGATATGGAATTGAAGGGCTGAAGGAAACAGCAACCAGGATTGACTGCCTCCTGATGTGTTCCATTATGTACATTTTGTTTCTTAACATGTACTTTTTGCATTTCTGTGTTTTAAGCAAATCCTTCTCTTAGTGCAGAAAGCTTTGCTTTTACACAAAGTTGACTCCCACCACTTAAAAGTAGAGACTTTGGCTTGCAAAACCCATGTCAAATTTACATGAGAAACAATGTGTTTATTACTTACTTGGGTGTCTTTCTGGAGCTGGTGGGCATCATGATTGGATGAGAATGTGAGGTAGGGAGAGGTATGGGTTAAAATAATGCCTGTACCCTGTAAAACACAAATGAACTTTGGTGTAACTCAAGCGCAAAGGTCCCATCATTGCCAAGTGTTCTCTGGATGTCTTATTTCTGATTTAAAGGTTTCTGTACGTTTTCCTCTTATTCTTCTCACTTTAAATTTTTCTCTCAATGTTTGTAATTTTTTGTTGTCATTATATAAAGTATGTATCCATTTAATAATAGCTAGAAAAGTTACAATTGAGCAGATAGATAGAAAATCTAGGAATAAATATTATCTCCCTCAAATATCTCTCCTTATCTAAATATTTTTTATCTGACTCTCTATAGAATTTGAAACATATACAGATGTATATAAAGTATACATTTCTTGTAGTGTATGCATAATACAATAAATATCTTTTCAATGTACTGTCAAAAATCAGTTTCACATATTAAATATTAGAAAGCATTATTATTATTTCTTTTATCTAATTTAAGACCTTACTGCTTAATTTTAAAAACATATTTTAGACTTATTTTTCTGATAACAATGGACAATATATGCTGGGTTTTTGTTTGTTTGTTTTTTGAGACAGGGTTTCACTGCTATGTAGACCAGGCTGGTCTGGAACTCACAGCCCTCCACCTGCCTCTGCTTTTGAGTGATGAGAAAAGTTGTGAGTCACCATGCTTGGCAAGCACATGCCCAATGTTCTTTCCTGCATGTGTAGTACTATGCAGTCCTGGCAGAAATGCACTGTGTCCTCTTTAGTATTTACAATCTGAAATAGTTGTCAATCCAATATGTGTGGTTTTCTTTCCTATTGCCTGAATTAGTAGTTCAGTCAGGACCTGACTTTGATTGTGACATTTGTTTTGTATGTTATCTTGGGTTTGCCTTGATCCTCTCCAGATCATGACTTTTGTGTGTGTTGCTCTGAAGGGACCCTGAGTTCATCTTGCTGCATTCTGTGGCATGGCTCTTGATAAAGATGATGTCCTCCCGTTTTCTCTCCTGTAAATATCTTCTTCCCCCTTGTAATGAATAGTTACACTATTTTGGAGGACATACACATAGATCATGCCACTTTATGTTTAATTTATTGGCCATTTTTTCTCATTATATATTCATTATATTCTATTTGATGGATTCAAGTTTGTTATGCACTACCATTTCACTTTTCTGTGCTTCAATTTGACCTTATTTGGCTGACCACAGGGCATGTGGCCTTTCCCACACCTGTGATGTGCTTGAACACCCCCTGCTTTAAGGCTCCATAAGACTGTCCAGGCTCATCTTTGATTTGTTTTTCTAGCCCTTGTGCTACCCATTTCTTTAAAAGACCCTATAGTTTCTAGTTTTAATATATTATTTTGTAATCTCTTGGAAAAAAGATTAATTGGAGTCAAACATGATATCCATTAAAAACATTGTTATGTTTAAGCCCATTAAAGTCCATTATTATGTTTTTAATTATGGAGTTTTCTGATCAATCTTAGTACACACACAATTATTTTATTTGTAAGGAATAGAGAAAAATGTTATTAAAACAATATCCTTTGAGATTTTTATATATAAGTAGAATTTAATGTTTAGAGCTATTCACTGTTCACTGCAAAATTGAGTAGAAAGTAAAAGTTTTTTTTATTTTTTCCTAACCTCCCACAGATACAACCTCCTCTTTCCTCATCGTTCTTCACCACAGAGATACTTTAGTCACAAAGGATTAACGTATTCCCCCATTATCACCCAAAGGCCATGGCTAACCTTTGGGTCATTGATTTCAGTCAAGGATAGAATGATATCTATCTGCACTCATGGTATCCTTCAGAATAGTGTCACTGCACCTTGGAATCCTTGTGCTCCACTTTTCATCCCTCCCACTCCTGATCACTGACAATCTCTATAGCTTTACCTTCTCTAAGCTAACATAAACTTATATTCACACAGAATGTAACTGTTTCATATAGAATTTCTTCACTTTGCAATATATTCATACTTTTCACTGAAAGTATTCATTACATATGTGCGTATGTATATGTACTAATGTCTTTTTTATTGTTTCATAGTTCATTTATTTTTTAATATTGGGCAATTCCATTAATATCTACCATGGGATAGTTATCCACTTGTGTGCTAGAGACCTCAGCTGCTTCCAGATTGAACCAGTTATGAGCGAAGCCGCTGTAAACACCCATGTGCAGGTCTGTGTGCCACGATGAGTTTACATTTCCTTTGCAGGACCCCAGGGACGGTGATGCTTGGTCCTAGCATAAGAGCATGACTACTCTTGTGAGAATCTTCATTCCAAACCACTTTTCAAGAGTTAATCCCACCCAAGAGGATCAAACACTCCTCTCTTCCACCCTTCACCAACATTTGCTGTTGTCATTATTCTGAACCTCGGCGTTTTAACCGTCTTGTAGACACGTTGTTGACTTTGAGTGCATTTCTTTAGTGATATCTAATTTATACTGTCCTTTATATTTGCACCTCTGTAACTGCTCTGCTCACTTTTAAAACGGGATTTTTGTTTTCTTATTATTGAGTTTTTTTTGTGTGTATTCTGGAAAGAGTCCTTTGTTCTTGAAATTTTCTTTAGTTATCAACTAGCTAGCTCCCAAATAAAGACATGGAGACTTATTATTAATTATGAATGTTCAGCCTTAGCCTAGGCTTGTCCCCTTAGCTCTTTTCATTTAATTTAACCTGTTTCTATTCATCTACCATTTTGCCTCAGGGCTTTTTTCACTCTGTATGTCCTATTTTCCTTCTTCCACTGTGTCTGTCTGTCTGGCCCCAGGTGTCTCCTTGGTGTCTCTTTTTCTTTCTTCCCTGAGCCTCAATTCTTTCTCCTACTTACTCTCCCTGCCCAGACGTCCTGTCTATCCCTCGCTATTGGCCATTCAGCTTCTTTCTTAGATCATTCAGGTGCCTTAGGCAAGCAAGGTAAAACAGGAACACATCTTTACATAATTTTACAAATGCAACACATAGTTAATATTTTGCAATATCTTCCCTTTTTTGTCTAAGTAAAAAGAAAAATTTTGGCTTTAACATAATAATACTATGTAAAAGATGAACAATTATCAACTAAGATACATTTATAACATCCAGTCCATTACATTTGTACTCCATTATCTGTCTTGGTGAGTCTAAAGTTGTGTAACTAATTTCCTTTCTATCTTAACTGTATTAACAACCCCAAATTATCTTTTTAGACATCAAAATATTTTCTCAGATAAACAATTTAAGCTTTTGTGTTTCTCAACCTTATAAACTTTACATCTCTTATATAAGTTTCTTTCTGAATTTGATAACAATGGAAAACTATAACTATCCCATCTTCAACTCCAATAGAGACCTGAGAAGGATATTGTATTACCTGAGTTAAACAGGAGGTGCAGAGCAAGCATCTTCCAAAACTATAGAAATGACAGAAGCAGATGGCTGCCTGGACAGTCACCCAAATTTCCCCTGTAACATTGGGGCATCCACCATTACCTACAGGCCTAGAATACCTGACAGACTTTTCTGTGAAGCCACAATTTTAATGGACTGTCCCATCTTGTCTTGGCAAAGTTTGGCATCTTTATCCTTTGTGCCCTGCTTGTCCAGTCTATACATGATATTGTCAGCAGTTGAGGCAAGGGCAGCTTCTTGCCCAAGTGCATAGCTTTGTCACAGTGAAAGTGAACTCCATGTGGAGGTTCTTCAACACCCATCATCCTTTTATGAAGTAGATTGGTGTTGCCAGGAGCAGACATGTCTCATTGTCATGAAAAGCCTTAGGTTATTAAACATCTTCAATGTCATATTCCATAGGTCTCTGAAGCATTTAAAGATAGCCTACCAAATCTATCTATCTATCTATCTATCTATCTATCTATCTATCTATCTATCTATCTATGTAAGCTTTGTCAATAGCTTATGCTCATTACTAGCACTTACAACTTAACTACCTCGTGTTTCTTATCTACCCTCTGACATGTGGTGGTATCTTCTTTCAGCATTGCATATTCATCTCCTGCTTCATCTGCATCTCCTGTGACTCCTCAGACTCTGCCCTTTTTCTTCCCAGAGTCCTTCTAATCTGACTCTCCTGCCCAAGCTCTTCTTGCTCAGCTATAGGCCAGTCAGCTCTTTATTAACCAATGAGAGTAATACATATCTAGAGTGTACAAAGATTGTTCCACAGTATTTCCCCCTTCTTTTCTAATTAGAAAGGAAGGTTTTAACTTTAACATAGGAAAACTGTAAGCAATAAGAATGATTATCAGGCAATGTCTAAATAGAAAGGAATGGTAATAACCTTAACAAAAATGAAATACAACAAGAAAAACTATCAAGTGAAAAATAAACTCACAATGTTTTAAAACATATCTGTCATGACTACAAGTTTGACTGTTATAGATAACTACTAATATGTATTTTAATTATCCTAAACAGTTTGTAATAATAGTTTTCAAGGACTAGAACTTTATATTACATTTTTAAAGAGCTGCATAGGTTCAACACCTTAAATAAGAGTAGAAACATAGATATGATAGAACAAAATAACCTTAAAATTATACCATTATGCAAAAATCCATACCAATGTGAAATATTTGAGATGAATAGTTATCTTTTTATCCTATATTCCTATATTCCCACTAAATGATGACAAACATCCATAATCCACTGAGTTTCCAAAAACCACCTACCCCACCTCTTGGGAATGTGGGTATTTTGTTCTCTAGACTGCTTCTTGTTGTCTGGGACAATGGCATTCCTAGAAGACCCCATAAAATTAGAGATAATGATCAAGTTCTAGGAAAGTGAACTATACCATTTGTTGTCCAGTCTCTGTGTAATGGGAAAGTGCAGGGCTTATCTGAAGTCCTGGCTAGAGTAGTCTGTGAGACTGGACCATCTCAGCTAGCAGCCTTCAAGTTATTCTAGATGCAGAATTCTGAAGAAACTGTAACAGAGGCACTCTGAGAGGCTAGATCACCTGGGCCACCCATTTTCATTGGTATCTGCTCCCCTTAACATACATATTTGCATTAAAACAAGTATGGATTGCTTGTTGTGCAAAAGCCAGCCAGAGAAGATTTTTTTGTTTTATGTTTGAGCAGGCAAAAGATATCTCTCAACTTTATAAGTTTGTTTGGACTGTACAACCAAATCTCTATTCATGCCATATGAAAGGATGGTATACAATAAGTTATGAGGACTCTGTAACCAACAAAATTTATCATGTCTCATCCTTTCTCGGAGCTGTTTCCATCAGTTCTTGATCAGATACGTGTCATAAATATTTTCTCCCAGTCTACATATTTTCATTTTTTGACAGTGCCTTTTGTAGAGCAAATTTTTCCTACTTATGACTTATTTTAATTAAAATATTTTAATAATCTCTTGAGAATTTCATATATAACTGATAATATTTATCATCCCTTCCCCAAACCATCACAGATTCAAAGTCTTTCCCTACCCTTCCAACTTTGTGTTCTTAGTTTTTTTAAACCTATGAAATCTTATTTGTGCTCCCCATGTATTCTTGGGTATATGTCCTTTCACAGGAGTCTTCTCAGGCTTTTGTGGCTTTTGTCATTTAAAGATGGCCTCTCCTCTCCCAACTGTCAAGAGCCTCTTATCAAAGAGTGGGACTCCAAGCTTACCTCCTGCTTTCTGTGGTGCGATGTTGAGGTCCATCTTATCAATGATGTCTTCCATAGATTTTGCTTCCACTTTGTGTCTCAAAAGTCATTCACACCTAAGGTTACCATCTCTATTTCCCCAGGCTTCTTCTAGTAGTATCTTTTTACCTTTTCTCAAATCAAATAGCACACAATTTATTCTAGGTTTCTCCATTTTCAGATATAAAAGCTTCTCTTTTGTAAGTGAAGCATCACTTTTTTAATTCTTCAGATATTTCTCTATTTGATCTGTTGCTCTGCAGGGACCTGGTCTTTCTTGCTTTTACTTCCCTTGCTATGTATAGAGTCCTCCTAACCCTGCCTGGACTTCTAGGCTCCATTGGTCTGTTCTCTGGTAGGAATACTCATCTTTGTGCTATGCCTGTACTTAATGCTGTGTGGGGCTCTTTTCAACCTTTAGTCGCCTGACTCCTCTCACCCTTCCTGTGAGAACCCTTTTCACTGGGTTAGGGTCCTCCCCTTGCAGTGGTCTCCATGCTTCAGAGACTCTCCATGAGGATGGATTCTAAACTCAGCTTTGCTGGTGTCTTGACTTCCTCCTTCAGGAAATATGAAGAAGGGGGACAGGAAGAGTTCCTGATCTTATGTCCTCTGTTCAAATACTACTTTTCTTGATAATATTTTGAGATTTATATCTATTTTAATATTTTGAGGTTCTGCATATTAAATTTTATTCTATTTTATTTTCTCTGCATTGTTTATATAAAGGAAAGTTTTTTTTTAAATCTATATATTGAATGCTGATAATGGTCCTTGAACAAGTATAATTTAAATTATTTTCAATTTAGAAAATGTAACTATCATCATATACTCATGACTTTGACCCTTCCTCGTGTCTATTTGATTAGCTTTTTCCTACATTAGTTTATGCATAATTTGATGCTTAATAAAGGTTCTATTAAGTTGATAAAAATTCACTATAGCTTACTTTGTATAATTTGTATTTGAAGAAAAAGAATTGTTTAAATAAGAGGTAATAAAATTAATTTCTGAATATTAATATTATTTCTAATTTGTGAATTGTGAAATTTCAAAGAGTAAGACCTGATCATTTAAAAATACCAGAATCTTTCAGAAAGATGGTAAATCTTTGTATTCAGAGTTTTCTATCCTACAGAAGGATACCATACACAATTATAATAGTTTTAGAACTGATTTTTTAAATAAAGAATCCTTAAATAGATAGTGGGGGTTGGATAGGGTAATAGACCATTAAATGAAAATTTTTTATGGTTGATTTATATTAGGCAGACTTTTAATCTAGTTGAATTATTCAAAATAGTATTTCCCTAAAGTTTCATTTTTGTTTCTAAAGTCCTCCCAAGATATCAAATGCATCAGACATCCTAGGAGTACTATTATTGTCAATGAGAATATTGCAGCATTTCACAGTCATATTTTTGGAACAGTAACATGCATGCGAATTGCCAAGGTATGTAAGCTAGGAATTTGCATTTTGATCAAACAGTTGAGGTGATTACAATCCATGGGCCTCAAATAAGAAACTTTAACAGTGAGACAATGTGTGATTGAATAAATGTTTCAACTGGTATACTTATAAGTTCAGATGTAGTGTACGAAAATTTGGTGACTGGATACCAGAATTTAGAGCATAAAGGACATGAGAAGTTGGAGTCAACTCCACTGTATATAATCTACCTTCAGATTAGGCTGCCATTTCGTCAGTACTCAGGGAGCAGGTGCTGAAGTCCTTGAGTGTCCTTATTCTTCTTAGGGATTTTAGTGAAAACCATACGATATAAAATCGTCTAAGAGGACCTGCAATGCCACTCTATTTTGGAGTCACTTATCCAATTTTAAGTGTTTAAGAACTTTTCTTCCACGTAAGAGTAAGTTCAGAATTGTCTGTGAATAGCTACAAAATACTTGTAGTTGTTGTTGAAAAACCCTGAGTATAGTGCTTGCTTGGAAGAAATCATGTAGTCATTTGGTCTAATGTAAAGCTGAAAAGGTGGCGTGAAGTTCACCCCACAGCTGAAAATTTGTTGGTGTTCAGTTCCGTGGAACTAATGTTCTCCTTTCCCTGTCGCTCTCTTTGATTTCTGTCGCTTCTGACTACCAGCTCTGTGAGGCTTGAGGCCACTCAGGTTCCAAATCTGTGACAAGTCCCCCAGGGCTCACTGGAGTGGCAGTAAGTCCTCACAGTTTGATTTCCTTTCAACCACTGAAGTGTTAGAGAGGCCACAACAAAGGCCCCTGTGGAAAACAGCGGCTGTTTTCTGACTGTCCACCATAGTTGAGACTTGCCTCTTTTGTTCCATTGATTGGGTTTTGTTGAAGAATTTTAATTCATTTCTCCCTGGAATATAGGGTATGGTCTCCCCAACTGGTGTGATTCTTTGGCTGCAGTTACAATGTAGCCTGCATGCCCGGGTCCTGTCCTTTCTTCTCTCTCTATCACAGTCACCTGCAACAGAAATGCTGATTTCACTTTTGAAAATTCCTCTACCCTTTCAGGCTGTGATTTTCACTTTAAATGTATGATGTTTAGATAAGTCTGAAAACTCTTGTGTTCACTGAAGCATTATTTTGTGATATTTTAGCATCATCTCAATAAAAGAAAGTCATTTTCAGAGAAAAATGTAGTAAAAGTCTATACAATGCAGTTAATCAAGAAGAAAGGAGAACATCATTTTTAATGAGAGAGGGATATTATGAGGAGGAAATAATGCTGTGGGGTCAGATCGAACCACCCACGTCCAGCTGGATCTCTGTTTCTTACAAGTCCACCCAGAAGCGAACAGCCTCAGCGGTGAGAACAGTGACAACAGCACACATCCGCATTGGTGGATTAAATTCAGCTTACGGAATCCTGAGTGAACCAGCACTTCCTGAGACAAAAGACAGATATGATTACAGTTTAGCCTCTGATAAAAAGTAAAGAGACTCGTTTTAAATGACTGGGATTAAATGCTTTCCTGGTCACCCTTGGAACAGGATAATAATAAAAAAAAAATACTTAGTACTGGAAAATCTGTTGTCCTTCCACTCACTTCTGAAGTGTGTTTCTGTGAAGAAACATCATAGCAAACAGTCCAAAATGAATTGCAAAGCCACTCTATTTTGCAGTTATTTATCCAACTTTTAGTGTTTAAGAAGCTTTCTTCTAGGCAAGAATAAGTTCTGAATGTGAGTGGGTGCTGTGTCTAGAATTCAGTTTCCAATATCATCATTAAAATTTCAGAGTATTTAGAAAAAGAAGAAGGTGACTGGCTTTCTGTTTGCTCTGATTAAAGACCCCCATTTTGTTTTGTTTTGGAAATAAAGCACAGCACTGGTGAGTTCTATTATATATACTTTAATGACTTCATTTTCCATGATTTATGACCTATCTCTCATAATTTGGAGGCTGCATCATATGGGAAAACTAAATGGGAACAGTATCATACTTGTGGCCAGAAAAATATGTTTCAGGGCACAATATCCATTATGTCACATTCTGAACCTGTTCTCCATTGCATTCTTTTCTTTTCGTTTGTCTGTTAGCTGTGTCTTCATGGATTTCCTCCACAGCTGACTAACAGATGAAAATATCCAGTAGAAGAACAGGGCAGGAGATAGTTGGTGTGATTTTTCTTTCTTGGTTTTGACTATGGTTTCAACAGAGGCTTCCCTCTCCCATGACTACAGTTCTGAACCGGCTGCTGGTGCCCATGCTTCAGCTCTTCCTACAGCATGCTAATACTGTTCTCTCTTGTCCTCAGGACAGTAATAGCCTCTTTCATTTTGTCTTCTCTAACTGACATAGCATCCCTTTTTATGCCCCTTTTTAAAATTTTGCCTCTTCTTGCCCAGAACTCTAAGCCATTCTTAAGACTTCTTAAATTGGGTTCTGATTCCTGAATGGCTCACACAGCCACATAATAACAGTATGAAGCAGACATTTGATTGCTCAAATTGCAATTTTTTTTCATTAGAGTAAGATGAAGAACCTAAGGTCTACCTAGGAAGCATCTATACTGACAGCAGCTTTGTGAGTTCCCTACACATCTCTGCCTCTGCGCGCTCCATCGCCACAGCCAGGCTCTCTGTTTCTGGCACCATCTGCCTGGCAAACCCTACTGTGTCTAATTGGAGAGAGGGTACTGGTGTTTTCTTTCATGCCGGAAGTGATCAGAAGCCTGTTAAACTGGGCCACAGAAGGCCAGAGCCTCTCAGGCATACGGTAGAAGACGTTGAGGGTACAAAAAGCACGCGTTGGTCACGACACTCCTGGGTGCCCTACACTGTTTCTCCCGCACTCAGCCCATGGTACTTGTAGGCTGGGGCTGTTCTCTGTACTCCGTCTCAAGTCTTAATTTAATGTAGTGGATGTATTTTCTTATCATCTGACTGCTCCATTCTAATTTTATTTTAATCTTGTCTCCAGATACAAATATGACCGTATCCTGCAGAAACTGGTCGTTGCTGTCTCCACACCTGTTCAACTACACTCATTCTTTTCTAGTCTCTGCATAGACTGTTATTTACCTGTATCCCCTAAAGCATAACTGTCCTGTGTTACTGGGTGGTGGCCTTTGCCCTCCTTCTCTGCCTTCAGCTGCCCTTTTTAACTTTCATCATGATCTCATTATCACAAATGCTGTCTTGTGCCAAGTGTATACTTAACAATCGGTTTTAGTCTTTACTTCATTCTTTAAATTGAGTCTCCAAATATCTGAGTCCCCAGGGATTATGAAGTTCAGTATTTTGGCTTTGTTTTTAACATTGCAGATTTAATATAAAGGAAAATGAGTCCTGAGGGATTCATTTGTTTTGTGTTTAGAGCAGGTGTGTATGAATGTGTGTGTGTGTGTGTGTGTGTGTGTGTGTGTGTGTATTTCTCTTGACAAAATAAAAATAACCCTTTGATCATTTGGTTATTTTGAAATAAATTTAATCTAAATGGTGCTTCCTTTTTTCCTCTGTACTGTATTTTCAAATCAGAACCCTGAATACATAAATATTTTGTGCAGAAATGTTCCTATAGAATAAAGCCAATATCCTGGCTATGACTGGAGTAGCCTTTAAATAAGGTGATGAAAAAAAATGAGTCTTTTATTCTTTCCCGCTAAAGACATATAAGGGAAAAAAAGGCAGACATGAAGGACTGAACCAATCAACAAAGACTTTCACCTGAACATCTTCCCCATATTTTGGGCTACATTGCAAGTTCTGTATCACAGACACCGCATATAGCCTTTCTTAAGCAGTATGTAACATGCTCTTATTTTTAACAAGTGGCATGCTCTCAGTGACCTTCAATAATCGTGAGTCATTCTGACAAGTGTTCGTGTGTCTTTGCAGTCTTATTTTTAAACTTAGTGTTACAATATTGATGTCACAGATGATTTGTAGATAAAATGTAAAGAATTAAGAATGGCTAGTAAGTTTTAAAATGGGACTTTCGAAGGAACTTTGAAAGTATTAGTATTACTCAGTACAGAAGAATTATGAAGGAACAGGTAACTTTGGGGATGTAGGGAATTCTCTTTCTTCCTCCAATATAAGGATAGGAACAGTATAATATACAAGCGACAATTCAAAATCAGTGTCTATGTGGATATTTTTAGAATTCTTTCTTCTGTGGGTAATGAGTTATGTGTAACCTTTATAAGATCTACTGTCAAAAGACCATTATTAGAGAGACTCCATCTTCTAGGGTTTCTTTGGAAAATGGTGAATATCAAATTCTCTTCATTTTGCATGAGAGTAGTTAACAATTAAAAAGTTTTTGTAAATGAATGTCCATGGAATTCTGCTTAAGGACCAGGGGGCAAAGTCCATGTGCAGAATGAGGATTCTTCCTTCCACAGAATGTGTTGCATTCTTTAGTTCTCTCTCGACTCCTGTTTAGAAACCACTTGTTCAAAACCTGAAGAATTATTTGCCTAACATATCCAAGTTCATTGTTGGGTGTTGAGATTATACTAAAATTTGTTATGCAGGTTCAAATAGGAGGGGAGGTGTGGCGATAGAGAGAAAATGAAAAATGGTTATGAATTTGTGAAATTTAATTCATGGAACCGATGGGAATTAGGTATGAAGTAGATAGGAAATGGTATAGAAAAATTACTTTGAGATGGGGAGAATGCTCTATGCTCCTGCTAGGGAAGTACACATTGCTGGATGGTGACCACAGAGAGAAAACACTTGTTCTACATATATGGAGAAGTCAAGCTTTACTTTGCAATCTTAAAAACACTACCCATTCACCTGTGAAATGTGTATATATGAAGCATACACTAAATCTGTTAAGCCACTAGGATATAACAAATGTCTAGAGCCTTCTTTCATTAATCCAAATTTAATATTCTGAAATAAACAATAAAAAGTTTATTATTGAAAGTTGAAAACTGTATTAGCCTTTTTAATGTCAAAACCAAGATATTTGCACTCAAATTATGTAAAAATATTTGGAAATACCAATTACTTTATATTTGGAGAGATAAAATTGTCTCTGCAGGTTGGAAAAAAAATATCAACAGTACTTAGGAACTCAGTTCTGTTATTCAGCCTCACCAGGTAACGATTTATGTTGACGGCACCATCAGATTATTCCTGATTTGAAAGTTGTTACTTATTGACAATGTTAATGCTACAAAGAAGAGATTTTATATGTTTGAAAAGTATTACATTCATGTAATTGCCCTGAGCACTATTGGTCTTGTGAAATTACTCATCATTTCTCTCTCTCTCTCTTTAAGCATTGACTTGGTTTAGATTCTCTTTTTAATACGTTTATCTTGTGCTCACTAAAAGCTCACATGTAACACACAGAGGGGTTATTTTTCAAAAGTGAGATTGCTGCAGTCTCACTTCTACAATGTCACTTGTTAGCAAATGACTCCAGGGCGGCGGCTGCGCTTAAAGGCTTAAATTTCTTTTCATTTCTGTTTTCTTGTAATTTTCAGTAATTAAGTTTTAACATCAGACTTATAGCAACCATAAATACTATTTTCAAGATCACATTAAGACAAATTATTTTAAAATTTATCTGAGTAATATTATTAATCAAAAATTTTCAGCATTTTGTGACAGTATTATGGGAGACAATATCACCTAAAATCCTTGAATTTCAGAATATTAATAATTCCTACTGTTAGAAGAGTTTATAAAGTTTTCAAAATTTACATGTTTGCCTGATAGATAATTGTATGGCTTAGTCAAAAGACACATCTATACTTTATGTACATACATACATACCTATATACATACACACATACCTACATACATACATGTATGTAGGTATGTGTGTGTGTATATGCATGTGTGAGTACAAATGTGTGAGTGTTAGAAAATGCTACTATTGACTAAATTTGACATCATTGGAAATAGTTTATTAAAAAAACAAGGTATTTTGAAGCCATCTAGTGCTTTTTTAAAATTTTAATTTTGAGATTATAATTACATTTCTCTCTTCCCTTTTCTTTCTCCAAATGCTCCTGTATCCCCCTTCCCACTCTCCTTCACCTTCATAGCCCCTTTCCTTAGTTATTACTTATTATTGCATGCATATATTCATATATATATAGTTATATGTTTATTTACAAATATAAATATATAATCTTTAATAAAATTTACATTACCAATCTTTCTAGAATAAGCACTTGACTATTTTATTAAATCTTGTGTATTTATTTATTTTATGTGTGGGGTACCATGTGTGTATGACATGGGGGTTGGAGGACAATTTGCTGGAATTGATTCTCTCCTTTGATTGTGTCATTCTGTTGGGACTGAATACAGATTATCTGACTTGGCAGCTGACCCCTTGACTTTCTGAGCTGTCTTGCCATCCTGGGCTGAATGTTTTAAAATAAAAATATAAAATTTAAATTTTTTCTTTTGTATGTCCATAAAAGATTAAATTCATTCTTATTTTTTAAAAAGTACTTCCAATATTATTTTGTATAATTTTGTTATTATGACTTTTATTGCCTTCAAATTATTCTGAAAACTGTTTCCTCCATTTCAAGTTACTTAACATTTTAATGAGAAAGAAGTAAATGACATATATTTTTACAATATCAGTCACATTTGGCCCCAAGTCTCTAAAGATCACCAGTGGAGAACCATTACATCTTTGAATTCCCATAGTGGATTTTTTTTTTAATATTTACTTTTGTATTTGGATTTTTGATATTAATTTTTCAATTTTTATAATATTTATCACTTGGGAACTTACAAATTTTGTTACCATAGAAGCTAAAGGAGCTGTAGAGACTACCATTAAGTTGGAATGAATTTCTGGAAATTATTTTCTTAGAAAGATTGCTATGCAAGCAGACTTGTAACCATTTCATTCTGAAATTTGTAATGCTGCAAAAACCTAAGGTATCAGATTCCTCTGAGGTAATGAAATTTTGAAATAAGTAATTTCTTCCTACTCATACTTATTCATCAGCAGCATGTAATTCTGTAAAAGATGCATTTAACTAGCCAGTGGACATACATACTTTGGTGAAAGATAAGCTATCGATGATTTCATTAACACTTTAATTTCCTCATCATAATCTTCACTCATTTGATTTTGTCAGTATCTTTATATTATTTTAAATTGGAAAAATATGCCAAAGTAGTTTTAAAAGTATCACACACATTTAACAATAACCTTTCTGTAGCTGGAGATCTTCTCTCCAGCCCCCGCCAAGCCCTGTTATTCTGACAGCCCACTTATAAAATAAACACACAGACGTTTATATTATTTAAACTGGTTGGCCATTAGCTCAGACCTACCATTGCCTAGCTCTTACTCTTATATTCAGCCCATTTCTATTAATCTATACTTTGCCACATGGCTCGTGGCTTACTGGTACCTTACATCTTCCTTGCCCTGGTGGCTGCTGCAGTGTTCCCTCCTGCCTTCCTGTTCTCTCTATTCTCCTCTCTCTTAATCCTGCCTATACTTCCTGCCTGGCTACTGAACAATTTGTGTTTTATTTACCAATGAATCATCCACAGCACCTTTGTAATATTGTTAGAATACAGTGCTAATCATAGAAATCTGAAAATCTTACTCATAAAATTCTCACTTAAACATCATTTTTAATAGGTTAATGACTGATTTTTAAGGTTAGTACAATACACCCTATATTTGCTATTATTCTGGGTGCTTAGATAATCTGTGTACAGAGGTATATGCCTACCTATCTGTGACAGCAGAAGAACCAGCAGTAGGGCGCATCAATGTGAATCAGCACTAATATCCATAAAATGGAAGATAAAACTCAGACTTCTGCTTATACTAAATGAGCCACAGAGGTGATTCCATGAAGGTCTGTTGTACATTTATTCTGTTCTTACTCTGGATCTTTCTTCCTATTTTGATATGATAACTTTTGCATAGTTGATTTATTTATATTATAAAATTATATTATGTTCTAATTGATAATTTATGCTATGTTTCATGTAGATAATATTTTATAGCTCTTCACTATTATATAAAATATTTTCTTTATTGTTCTGATCATCTATTTCAGAAATACAATGCTCAAGAAAATATTTTTGAAACTTATTGGGTGATGAACCACCATATTTCCTGTTTATCAGTGACTTTAATTCTAATTGCACTTGAATAATCTATTTATAGTATAACATATAATTGATTTCATTTATTCACTTATTTTTGTGTATGTTTGTATGTGTGTATGTGCCACAGTGTATGCATGGAAGTCAGAGGGCAATTTCCAGGGCTGATTCTGCTCTTCAACCTAATAATCAAACGCAGGCTTGGAAGCAGGTACCTTTAGCCACTGAACCACCTCAATGTTTTCCTTCTATTTATTGTATTTTAATGACCAGATTTGAATTATCTCTTCAAGGAAGGTCTATATATGTATGTATGTATGTATGTATGTCTGTCTGTCTATCTATCTATCTATCTATCTATCTATCTATCTATCTATCTATGATTCAAATTCTAAAAGCACCTGAGTCTTGGCCAGACTGAATAATTTACCAGAGTGCACACAGGTGGTAAATTGATGATAGAATTTGTCTAAACCTGGGGAGAGGAGTGTAGTTAGAGTTTCCCTGCCTGGCCCAGTCAGGACAAATCTCTCTCACCCACCAGTCCCACAGTCGCTCAGACCCAACCAAGAAAGCACACAGAAACTTATATTGCTTACAAACTGTATGGCCGTGGCAGGCTGCTTGTTATCTACCTTTTCTATCTTAAATCAACCCATTTCTGCTTATCTATACTTTGCCACATGGCTTGTGGCTTACCAGTGTCTTTACATGTTGCTTCTCATGGCGGCGGCTGGCGGTCTCTCTCCCCAGCCTTCTACTTCCCAGAATTCTCTTCTCTCTTGTCCCACCTATACTTTCTGCCTGGCCACTGGCCAATCAGCATTTTATTTGTACAGAGCGATATCCACAGCAGAGGAGTTTCTGTGAGTGAGGCTTCCTGGTGTCCTGTGGAGTTGGACAAGTCACCTTCTTTCAATCTTACAAATTTCATGTTGAAGACTATTATTTTCTTTGTCACTTTCTTGCTCTTGGGTCGCCTGACAAGCTCTGTGGTTATAAAGAAACTTGGCCATTGTCAAGAGAGTGGTTTTGCAGGGATGGAGCTGGTGGCAGATGGGGTGCCCCTTCTTGACTGCTCTTCTTATTCATGGATCCCCAGGTTGCTTTCCATGCTGTCCAACTGGCGTTAGGGGACAAGAGTTGGGGGACGTGGTGTTCTAGTACACTGTTCAAGCTAGAGAGGGAAGAGAGGAGGAAGGGAGGGCAGGAGGCAGTTGGCTGTCATCCTCATGGTTAGCATCACTATATTCTTAGGCTGTATGTGAGATAAAAGGTCAATGTATTCTGAGATTGGAGAAATTAACTAGGAAGAGTGCACACTACAGATTAATGACTGGAGCAAGGTTGATGCACACAGTGGTGCTGGTTTTATAGATATAAATCTAGGGCAGTGGTTCTCACCATTCCCTATACTGCAGCCCGTTGATATAGTCCCTCATGTTGTGATGGCCACCAACCATAAAATTATTTTCATTGTTACTTCTTAACTGTAATTTTGCTACTATTATGAATCATGATGTAATATCTTATATACAGGTTTTGTGATATGCATTCCCTGTGAAAGGGTGGTTCAACTCCAAAAGTGGTAGACTCAGGTTGAGAACTGCTGTTTTCTTTAGGGAGTGGTATTTATAAAGAATACACTCACAAAACATGGACAAGATGAATGTGGTTTCAATGTGATAAATAAGCAAAATGGAGGATCAGCTTAAGTGATAAGCAGGGACAGGTAGTGTATATTCTCGTTATCTTTTTTTCCCCTCTTCTTTGTACATAGAACAGAAAGGTCCTTGCAGAATATAAATGAGAAAGAGACTTGATCCAATATAAGTTTGTAAAAGTTTGTTCTGGGCACTACCTAAAGACTGAATTTGATTGTAGGTAGGTAAGAGCAGGTGCAAGGAGATGTTCACGGTACTCTTTAAGAGAAACTGATGGTGTACTCCAATGAACTAACGGAGCATTCAGTAGAGCAGCTTTGTACATGTGCGAACTAGAAGCAGGGATTCTGTTCTATGAACTAAAAGTGGGAACGACTGAAACATTGAAGGATTGTCCTAGTCTATGGTTTAGGAGTTTAAGCATCTAGGTGAAAGAGATTCACATTTGCATGAGGTGAAATTGTGCAAGCAGAAGAAATGTGTATCCAAGAGCATGCAGACAGGTGATAAAGGTGCCAGTTGAAGAAACAAGAGTCAGTCCAGAGATGCCTGTGAGATATTCACACTCAAGGGTCAAGGAAAGACTTAGAGTTCAAATGGGAATCAAAATCTGAAATGCACAGCTGGGTGTCAACTTCCCACAGTTTAAATAGTATAGAAAAATTGGAAAGCTTAAGGAATGACTCTTCCCACTGTTCCATAGACCTAGTCTTCCAAAAGGTTGGGAATTGTAGCAGAAGTTGAGAAAGCAGCAGGAAGTGAGACTGAGGAGTAAGGATAGATACTAGAAGTTTTCTCATCACAAGGGTCAAAAGTGTTTTAAGGAGCAGAGTGAGTACCCATGTGACCTCTGTATGGATGGACACACGATCATTTGAGTCTTGCTTTGAATGTAGTCATCCTCTACCAGGTATAATTTACATGCTTCTCTGTGTTAGATTCTTCTAGTCATCACTTTAATGTATTGGGGTTTTTGTTTGTTTGTTTGTTTTATTTTAAAAGCTGTAGTATGAAACAGGACATATAGATGAGTGGTTAAGAGTTGATACTGCTCTTGCAGAGGACTCAATTCAGTTACCAGAGATGATATTAAGTGTTTCACAGTTGTCTGTAACTCTAGCTCTAGGAGACTCTAACACCTTGGACTCTGTATGCACTTGCATTCTTGTGTATACACACACACAGACACACACACACAGAGAGAGAGAGAGAGAGAGAGAGAGAGAGACAGAGAGAGACAGAGAGAGACAGAGACAGAGAGAGACAGAGAGACAGAGAGACAGAGAGAGAGATGTTTAAAAAATTCACAACAAGGGGTTGGGGATTTAGCTCAGTGGTAGAGCACTTGCCTAGCAAGTGCAAGGCCCTGGGTTCAATCCTCAGCTCAAAAAAAAAAAAATCACAACAAATCAACAACATCTGAAATATCTCCCTAAACTCCAAATCTAGCAACTTTCTCAAACCTTCACTATCTCCTCCCTGTGCTTATTAATCACTTCCCAGATGCTGTGACAAAACACCATGACCAAGGCAACTTATAGAAAGAAGAGTTCATTGTGACCTCTTGTCAGTTCCAGAGGGATGAGTCGCCATGGTAGGAAGGCATGGTGGCAGGAGCAGAAAGCTGAGGAGTCACATCTTCAGTCACTGAGATGGAACCAATGGAGCAAAGTGGAAGTGAAGTGAAGTCACGGATTCTGAAAAACCTGCCTCCAGTGACATAGTGCCCTCAGAGAAACTGTACCTCCTCCCTAAACATCTACCACCAAATGTTCACACCCTGAGCCAATGGGATACTTTAGTCTTTCAAACTACCACACTCTGTTTGGAAGATTTTTGTGGATGTACATTTTGTCTCCTATGTATTTATTAACCCATTTACTTGAAGTGCATTTTGTTTAGTGACTAAGTTACTAAACACCCAGCTCATAGTAAGTTGAAACAAGAGTCTTTTTTTTTTTTTTCTTGTAGGAAGGTTATGCATGGAGGGGAGATAATTCAGTATGTAAAATGTTTGCCTTGCCAGCCACAAGCCTTGAGTTTGATCCCCAAAACTCACTTATAAAAGGTCAAGCATGTTGGTCTGTACTGGTCAGCCAGGCTAGCCTACTTGGGAAGTTCTGTTTGAAAATAACAGCAACAATAATTTAAAATAATATGCATTGTTCTTGAAGAACCTATTATAAGCTGTGCTCTTGCCTTCAGACACATGCCTACATGTCCATATACGCACATGCATCTGTATATAAAGGACATTTATGCTTACACACACACACACACACACACACACACACAATCACACTTAAAAAACAAACAAAAGTTGTATATAGGAAGTGTTGGGGTTGTTTAAATCAGTTACTTAGAAGTGTTAGTGCTTTGTAAAATTCTTGGCTTTCTCCTCATGTCTGCCAGGTAGCTTCAGCAGTCCTAAGAATCAAATGGTCATGTATAATGTATTGATTTCTCAGTTTTGTTAAGGAAGAAACTTAAATTGATTGGTCAGTATGTGGTCAGTATTTTTATGCATGACAAACCCATTGTCTAGCTGCAAGGGAGGCTAGTACAAGGTTCTGTCATTAACTTCAATGTCTAGAGGGTAAGAAAGAAGAGAGTAGTTTATAGCCTGTCTCCTCTAGACAATGGTGCATGCTCTCAAATCATTAAATATTATTTACTATTATACCATTGCTGCTCAGCTCACTGCTCAGGCAAGATAGCTAACATATATCAATGAGTTCATTTCAGTGTAAGGTTTTTTGTTTTGTTTTGTTGATCTTAGCTACATTGACAATTCTGATTCTCTGTTTCCACTTATCTAAGAATTAAATAAATCTTCAAGTCCTCTCAGGCTGTGAAAGAATGTCTCTTTCTTACTAATACACATATATGTTTGATTAATCATTCTTTTTCGCTTTCTAGTTTCTGAGTTTGTTCTGGTAAGCAGAGATTGACAGTTGGATCTTAGATTAGTGAGTCATTTTAATTTCTTGTTGAAATGGGAAATTAAGGAAGACTTTAATGTTCACATTGCTTTCTGAAATCTGAAACAACCTGCAGGAAATTAATGTCTGGTTGCACCTATGGAAGGAAAGTACAACTATTTGTGTAATTGATAAAGGAAATGATAAATTTATGCCACAATGATATGATAGGTAATATAAGAACCATTTCAAGAAAGCATTTTTAATAGATTTGGTGAGATAATAATCCTAAACTATTCAACACTAATAATTCTTTTTATGTGCTAGCTACATATTTTTATTTTAAGAAATAAATTAGAATTAGAGATTTATTTATAAAGTTATCCATGGTTATTAGACTATTTTGAGCTTTTATTTAAAATAACAATATTATGAGAAGACTTTACTTTTTAGATCTTATGCAGATGTAGTTGGCAATGTAGATTTTTTGCTACTAGAATTCTTCAATACATATCCTATACACTATTTTTTTAAAAATCAACACTCATTAATTAACATATATTCAGAGCCCTATTAATGTAGATAAGTACTGTGATAATGAGTTAATTATGATTGTGATATGTAGTTTTATAAATCACTCAGAAATTTTCATGAGACATAATTACCTGTTAGAACCATAACAGTGTATTGTGGTTTCCACTGGCTGTTGGTAAAATACTTCTCAAATAGATGAAGTTAAACCAAGAAAAAGAAAAAAAACATATTAAAAAATAAATATTACTAAAGAAGATCATTTATAACCAGTACAGCCAGCATAGTATCAAGAAAGCGATGAGCCTTAAGAGAGCTCACATTTCCTCAAAGAAAAGCAGACACAAAATGACTTCTTAAAAGGTTCTGAATAAATGGCCAGGCGAGGTGTTAAAGAGTTAAAAGGTGCTTGTGACCAAACCCAATAACTTGAGTTGGATCCATAGAAGCCAATATGGTGGAAGGAGACAATTGACTCTCTTAAGTTGTCCTCTGACTTCCATATGAGACACACATATTGTGGCAGGCCATGGAAGTCTTGGATCAGCACAGATTTATTAAAGGATGAAACTGATATAATACACTCACAAATACAGAGCCAGGCTGAGACACAGCCAGTGACTCAGCTGCTGCTGCCCTGTAGTTCTGTCCAATGGGGACAAAACTGCAAGCCATGCTTCATTGCTAGCTCCTGCTCAACCAACCGAAGAGAGGGCATGACTCTCGTCCCACAGTATCTAAGGGGTCACATATCTTCAGAGAGGGCCACACCCATAAGGCCAAACCACTCCATTTAATTGGTTATTGGACTGAATGTCACAGCACTCTAAATAAATAAATGAATAAATAAATAAAACAATAAAACTGAGATAAAAAAAACTTTAGAATTGACTCTGGAATGTTGAGAAGTTTTTTTTTCTTTTCAAACATCAGCATCCCCCCTTTTCTAGTATAATTCAACTTGTTATGATGGAACTATTAGAATGTTGAACTTTCTGATACAAACACTACCCAAGTGTATAGAACTGAGTATATGTTTTGTTCCCCCCTCTCCCCTTTGTCCTCTTCTCCTTCCCTTCTCCTCACCTCCCTCCCTCCCTTCCTCAGTCTATCACTCCTCTTCCCTCTTCTGATTCCCACCTTCCCCACATCCTCATTCTCTCTTCTGTGATAAAAGAGAAGAATCCACCAGTAGGCCTAGTCATTGATTAAATTGGGATCCTTGCAATTCTGTTTTCAACCAGAACTTATCTTTACTCAGCTCAGATAAAAGTTGGGCCTAAAAATGGTGAATAAGTTTTAATTTACTTTAATCCATTTATTACACATGATCTTTCTGGCTAATACAAGAAAATTTTCAAAAAGACAGTCTGAAACATAGCCATAGTTCCTAGTACTCCAACATCTTTGATTCTGATGCTCCTGCACTGTGAAGAATTCCAGGGAATTCTCTCCAACCTGGGCCTACACCACAGTTCTGTTAATCTTTCAACAACTTTTTAAGAATTAGTTTGATAGGGACTTAGGCTGGCTCCCCAGAGCAAGCATGTGTTATAGAATATTATTTTAAAGTGTATTACTTTTGTTTATGTTGCATTTGTTTTACTCTGTGAAGTTGTGTTACTGTGCCTGTCTAAAACACATCATGGTCAAATAAAGAACTGAATGGCCAATATCAAGGCAGGAGAAAGGATAGGTGGGGCTGGTAGGCAGAGAGAATAAATAGAAGGAGAAATAAGGAAGAGAGAAGGAAAAAGCCAGAGAAGAAAGTAGACTCCAGGGTCCAGCCACCCAGCTACACAGCAAGCCATGGAGTAAGAGTAAGATTTACAGAAGAGAATGGGAAAAGCTTAGAGGCAAAAGGTAGACAGGATAATTTAAGTTAAGGAAAGCTGGAAAGAAATAAGTCAAGCTAAGGCTGGAGATTCATAATGAAGAATAAGACTCCATTTGTGATTTATCTGGGAGCTGAGTGGCTGCCCCCCAAAAGAGCCAAAAACAAATGACAACAAGCATGAGTCAGCAAAAGGACAGGTAATCATAGACATTGCTGAGCATCAGGAAGTTCAGGATATGCAAGTCAGATACATCTTCTATCCAACTTGACAATTAACAAATAGAAGAGACTTGATGTAAAGACATCAACCAAACTGACTGACCTCTATATGTGTCTTAGTTAGGCTTTCTATTGCTGTGATGAAACACCATGACCAAAGGCAAGTTGGGGAAGAAAAGGTTTATTTGGCTTACACTTCAGCATTTCTGTTCATCACTGAAGGAAGCCAGGACAGGAATTCATACAGGCCTGAAACCTGGAGGCAGAGGCTACTGCAGAGGCCACAGAGGGGACCTGCTTACTGGCTTACTCTCCTTGGCTCGTTCAGCTTCCTTTCTTATAGAATCCTGTACCACAACCCCAGGGGTGGCACCACCCACCATGGACTGGACCTTCTCTCATTGATCACCAATTGAAAAAATGCCTTACAGCTGGATTTCATGGAGGCATTTCCTCCACTAAGGCTTGTTCCTCTCTGATGACACTAGCTTGTATCACGCTGATACACAATAACAGCCAGTACAACTTGTGGCTGAAATCCTTAACTCTGAATTAAAATGGAGAGAATAGGGGAGATTTCCACCCTAGCTAGCTGTGGTCACCAAGTGCTGGGGATGGGAGGGCACCTAAAGCACTAGTTCTCTCAATTCCTTTTCCTTCATCTTTTCAGTTCTGGAGTGTTTTTGTTAGTCAGTCATCACAGTGAATTTTGTGTGGGCCACAGAAGACATGGAAATTGTAATGGTTACTAACTTACTTAATTTCATCCAATTTAAGTAGCACCCTCTTTTCTGTTAATGCATGCAGTATGTCTTCAATATATGTAAGGGGGAGAAAAGAATAACTCGGTGAACAGGAGCATCATCTGACTTTAACCCATTGTTGCTGTCTGTGCCATGGTTTACCAACTACTTAATTCTTAGTCTGTAAAACAGGCACAAGAACAGAATTTATTTCATGATATGCCTTTGAGAAATAAACCAGATAAAAGTGATGAAGTTGTACCTCCTACACTGTCAATAAAGAAGGATTCTTTTCTTTTTTTTTTTAAAAAAAATATATTTTTAATTGGCTTTCAAAACTGTATTCAATATTTTGGTAGATTAACAGAAAGTGAGTAATAAGAGAAATTAAGCAGGATGTCCAAATATTTTTATAATTTGTCCCAGTAATGTTATTATGTTGAATACTTAACAACTCTCTTTCATTTCTCTACCTATGTCGTTCCAAACTGTTAGCAAAGCAATAGTTGGCTCAGTGACAGTAGTCCATTATCTCTAGTTTGATTGATTTAAAGTCCCTAAAAGAGGGTCCTGAACATATTAGATGTTCAATAAATATTTGCATTTCCATTAAAAACAAGCAAGGTGCCAATAATACTTTTAATTTTTACCTTTCTCAACTTTTTAACTGTCTTCACTCTCCAAACTGCTCTTCACAAAGTTTCATGATTAACTTTGGTTATTTCCTCTCTTCTCTGTTGTCTTTATTGCTCTTGCTAACTTATTTTTAATGCTCATTAAAATTTAACTTTTAGGCTTGAAGGTCATTCTTTTCCATTTTCTTTAGTTATTCATTTCATCAAAGATATCCTCTTCTCTGCCTCTGTCATCTTCTTCCCTGGCTGTGCATCTTATCAAAGCTAGTCTCTGAGTCACATAATTTGCCACCAACGTGACATTAACCTTGAGCCTTATAAACTCACAGTCCTATAAATAACTTTTATTGGTTCCAGTGATTGTTACCAATTTGTGTTCCTTAGATTTATTCTACTGGAAATTTGCAATAATATTACCAGCAAAATTCAAGAAAATATATGTATTTTCTTCTGAGATTTCTATTGAGACATTTCCAAACTATTTTACTCATGATTCAAAGTCCTTTTCTTCTCATCTCATCCACCTATCTGTTTTTACCCCTTCAAAACTTCAGCAAGGATTCTTTTCAGTCTGGTCATACTGAATTATGTTGCGTATGACAGGTAGGCTATCTACCTTGTCTTCATTTTATAGGATATTTTTTTTTTCTGTAGAGGAATGGGTTCTTCCCAAATTGTGTGCTAAAGGCTGCTGTTAAGAGTATTAGGATGGTTGCGAGTGACCTGTGTTTTCATGTTAAAGACACCTGAAGATACAAAGGCATCACTCCAATTTTCAGGATTTTATGTCATGGAACAAAGAATTGGTACCAGATACTATATATTTTGGATATTAATCCTCTATCAAATATATTTCTGGCAAAGATTCTCTCTTCCTCTGTGGGCTTCCCTAGTTATACAGAAGCTTTTAGCTAGGCTACTTCTTGGCATATAACCAAAGGGCTACTACAGAGATACTTGCTCAGTCATGATCATTGCTGTTGTTCACAATAGCCAGGAATGGGAACAACCCAGATGTCCTTCAAATGACAACTGGATAATGAAAATGTAGTATATATACACAATGGAATTCTGCTCAGGTATGAAGAAACATGCAATATATATACTCTATATGTGCATATAAACATGCAATGTATTTGTAAAAGTACTTATAGAAGACAAGATCACAAAGTTGAGACGGGGATGTAGGTGGAGTTGGAAGGGTAGAGACTGACATGCTGTAAATACAGTACTTATGTATGAAAATCTGTTTAAAATCTAGACTTAAAAGGATAAGGGTATGACATTTCCCCAAATGCAGGTGATCCAGAAAGATAGGGCAGCTCCAAGGTTCCACTGCCATCTGCTGGGAGAGTTGTGATTCTTCACAGGTCATTTGTGTGGCATCTGCGACCACCCAGCCATCTCCACTCCCACTCCTACCTGAAATGACGAGGCTTCTCATGTGTAGCCTCTGTTTTCTCACATATAGCCCAGATGGGAAAGGTTTCTAATGATTCTCTGCCATCTAGCTTTTCCCATATGCTAATTTTGACGCCCTTTTAGCAACCTACCTTCCTGCCACACCCAGGCATCAGTAACACTATCTGCAATAATTAAATCTCAATGTTCACTAAAAGAAACAGCTTTTCAAAACTACCAGTAGAACATCATTTATTCTAAACAAGTTGAAGACAAATTAATACAAAACACACTTATTTATAATTTTTTCAGATATTTCACAAACCACATTCTTCTTATCCTTAAAGTCTGTAGTTTACTTTGATTACAACTTTCCTTTGTACAGATAAATCTGTTATTTTGTCACTTTCTTATATTTTGCATTTGGTATTTTAAGTTCCACATTCAAACCTTGACCACAGATTAAGTCAATAGTACCTAAAAGATTTGGTAAAGCTTATCTGATAGGTAATATTCATTATATCATCACCGTCTTTATTAAATCTCCATATGACTGACTTATTCCAAGAAGGTTTCTTTGCTGACATAATGCCAGAGGTTTCTAAGTGTGGTTTGAAGATCATGTGGAGTTCCTGGTAATGTTCTTTCAGCGCTGCATCTCTGTGTGGGTAGACTGCCTTCAACTACTTAAGAAAAGAATATATAGTAACGGATGGAAAGCAGAAGCAGATATGACAATAGAACTGTCTCATATTGATTTTGGCATTAAGGATACTTGTAAAAACATAAAATAACACATCTCTTTTGATGAAATCATTTGTTCTGGAAAATATAATTATTTAACATAAAGATCATTTATATTATTATGCCCAAGCTTTTTATTATTATATAAAGATGGATTAATATAAAATGGTATTACTTTAAAAGTTAATTTTTATCATGGATAAGTGCACCTAGCTATATTCAAAATAAGAAGAATCTAGAGTTCTGAAACCTAACTAAGTGGAAAGAAATACAAAAAAAAAGAAAAAAAATTGAGATCTAATGAATTAAACAATGACATGTACCAAGCATGTTGTTTCTATTTCTCTGCTCATTAATTTCATAAATAATTGCAATACATTCCATTTAATAAGAATACACTGTAGATAAGAATGGTTACATTATCTCTATTACGTTTGGTAAACTACAATTTAGCTTTCTCACTCTAAATTTTACAGACAAGTGGTCTGAAATTTATGAAGACATATAGGAATCTCTTAAGTTTTCTCAGAAGCTGAATGATGGAATCATGTACTACTTGATATCAAATCTCTGGTACTTCCTAATATGTACAACCATGTTTCATAAATTGAAACTCTCTCCCATGATATTTATTACAATACTCTAAGCAAGGAGATAATTAATAAAGTGATTATTGAATAGGTATGGTGAGCTCTAATCATAGAAGCCTTTAAAAGTGATGGTGAGCTTTAAGTTGACTTATTTGGAACATCCTATGTATGTTTCTCTTTGTCTCAAAACCATTTTCCTTTCTGAATTGCCTACTGTAGACAGTGGAAAAATATTGGTTTGGAAAATCAATAGATTTCAAAGAATAAAGACAATTAACTCAACTGCACTTAATGTAAGCTTTCTAAACCTAATTTTCTGCTAATCCACCTGTAGATGCTTATCTTCATGTGGAAACATTTCATCATTCCATTTCCTGATAATGTACTTAGTCATTTCTTAACAGAGAGCAAGGATTTTCAAAGCTAGCAGTGCATAATTAAGCTTTGTTCACTTCACTAGCCTGCTGCCATGCTCGTAGGGTGCTGAATTTTGTGACTCAGGAGACCCATAAGGAGCTACAGAGGTTGCTGGCTTTTGTAGAGCCCATGCTGAAGACAAAAGCTGAGGGGGGAAAACAAATGAATAATTCATTTCACCTCCTCCTTACAACACAGAACAAGGAGATTTGCAGGACAACTGACTCATCCTGTAGCAGCCTGTAAATCTCCAGTTAGGAGAGATTCAGTAGTTGACCAGCCAACAGCAGGCTTGGAGACCCTCCCACCAGTGTAGGTAAGCACAGGAGCTCACAGAGGAAAACAATTTGTAAAGAAAAAAATCATAAATATGGTTTTAGCTAAATTTTATCCGAAGGCTACCTTTAAAAAAAATGAAAATGTTAAGCAGGCAGTTAGGAATCTCTGACTGAGTATAAGGAAAGAACAAGACTGAATTAATAGAAGTGAATATTATAGGTTAGATGACAAAGGTGAAGCTATACATTCTTAAAAGAAAACCACAAAGAAATAAGCTCCAAGATGTGACTGCTAATCTTTGTGTGAATCCTATTGTTAGAAAGAGAGATGAAGAGGATGACTTGAGGAGGCGAGGTGTGACAGAACGGCATTGAGGGTGTGGAAGTTTTGTAAGTGGAGAAGGTTACACCTTACAGAGAAGGCTAAAGAGTGAAGTGATAGTGCCCGGAGAACTGGAAAGATGTTTTGTCTCCAGGCTATCTAGTGAAAAATGTGTCCAAATTTATTAAGGAACAATGTTATACAGGCGACACTTCTTTCGGGGCTCATTAATATGCTCATTAGTAATTCAAATATATGTTACTACCCTGTGAAAATTGGTATTTTAAAAGAATTACTTGGTAGACTTCTGATCATGAACTGATTAAGCATTATCAGAAAAAAAAAAATTACACAGGTTTGTTGGTGCCGATTTCTCCTGGGTGTGATAGTCTTCATTGGATTTAGACTCTTTTGGGATGTTCCCAGAGAGTTAGACAGAAAAGATAAAACCATCTAGAGTGTGACTGGCCCATCCCCTGGACTGGAGTCTGAGCAGCCACACTTACCCTTCTCTGCTTCCTGCTTGAGAGGCAGTGTGACCAGTTGCCTCCCTCTGGGGCACTCTACCCCTGGGAATGTGATGGACTGCCTTCCAGCTGTGACCCACAGTAAACCTCTCCTTCCTGCAGCTGTCCTGCAGGGATTTGGCCACTGCAACAAGAAAGCTAATAGATACACCTACACCAGAAAAGAACAGAACAGGAAAGGACTGGACTCAAGTTTGAGACCTATTGAAATGTTGGTACCATAGTTCACTTCTGATGCCAAGTTGGAAACGATGTACTCAGGCAGCTTCAGGGTCAGAACAAGCCTAGCCATAGACACAGCTGTCTTCATATTCCTAGTGGACCAACATATCTCTGCCCTTTATTTCCTTAATCTGGAAAATGGGAGACTAATTTTTCAATTTTTATGATGGATGTGTTTATTGTTTTAATAGTTTTGATTTCACACAAGCTAGAGATATAGGTGAAATTATCACCCTAAATCATACTTAAATTTTGGTTTGTGAAAAATAACATCAAATTTAGATTTGAGAAACCATAGACAATTAAATGGTAGACAACTTTTGGAAGTACTGTAACACCCTACTGTAAATATCTAACTAACACCATAGAATGAGTGTTAGTTATTTAGCGGCACTCTTACCCCGTGAGGAACACGTCCTGAACACAACAAATCCACAGAAGAGCTGTTTATTAGTATAGGATAGGAAGAGACAGATGTGACAGGCCTGTGTGAAGCACACACGTGAGTGAGAAGAGGAGAGAAGAGAGACCTGTGCAAAATGGCGCCAGCTTTTTAAAGAGTGGGCCACGCATGCGTACAGGACCGCATGTGGCCATGCATGCACGTAGATTATATGGCCGCGCGTGCTTTACGCAGCCATGCAAAATCACGGAGTCCTAGTCACGCTAGATGTTCTGACCTGGAAATGGCTATTTTTAACCGGAAATAACTAGGTGGTCCACTGGGCAAGCCCAACCGTGTGGACATGTTGTGATTTCCTATCAATGAGTTGTTTCTGTAACTATTTTTCTGATAAATAAAACTTACAGATTTAAGCAGAGGTATTTTAAAAATTTTAACAAGTTAATATGGAAAACTTCCAAAAATAGATTAGAATATTCCTTGAGTTCTCTATTCTTATATATTTTAGTTTGAAAATAATGTGTTAACATTTTGGAAATAGACGCATATAGAGAAAAATTGAAACATCAATGTTTCATCTAGAGACACAGAGTTACTCCACTGACTTCTTTTTCTTTCTTATCTTCCCTCCCTCCCTCCTTCCCTCCCTCCCTCCCTCCTTCTCTCCTTTTTTTCCTTCTCTCTTTTCTTCTTTTCAGTCTTTCAAGTCCCCCTTCTCTGTTTCTCTCTTCCATCCTTTTTCCATCTGTATATTTTCAAAACTTGAAATGTTTTTTACATATTTTATGTGGCATAAACTTAGCATTTCCCCACATCCCTAGATATTCTTTGAATGCCTAAATTTAATAGATGTTCAGTATTTTGCAAAATGTAAGTAACAGAATTGCTGAAAATATATACTCCTAATTAGTGAGTTAGGTTCAGTTTCCTTCTTTTAACTGTAGCATGCTGCAAAGAGGAACTTACTGGAGTTTCCATGGACGGATGGAGTTCTCATTGTGAACTCCTAGAACTGGAAATGAAGCACAGAAAAGGGGAGCTTTGTAAATCTTTAGCACCACTGAAGAAAGTTTGATGCACATTGTTCAAACCTGGCTTTCAGAAAGATTATGAGAGTGTGTATGTCCACCAGCAAGTTATAGAGTGTTCGTCTCTGTTCTGGCCACCAACAACACTGCTGCCTTTCTTACTGTTTTCAAGCAGTCCACTGCATGTGAGAATGATTCAGCCACTGCCACACATCTAAGTGAGATAAATGAGGTGATTGAACCAGATCCCATAGAGTATAATCAGGATTAGGAAAATAACTACACAAGTCACAATCATGACGGGATGTATTAAGGTTTATTTCTTATCTATTTCAATGTAGGCAATGAAGATTCTGCTTAATACACCATTTCAGACACCCAACCTGCTGCTGCTGTTTCTTTACCTCCTGTCATGGGGTGTCTGTGTGTGTGTGTGTGTGTGTGTGTGTGTGTGTGTGTGTGTGTGTGCGCGCCTATGAGTAAATACATGTTCCATGTGAACTCCTGCAGTTGATGCCGGCTTTCTCCTACCACTACAGTCTGCTTCCTTACTGAGACAGGGTGCCTGTGGTGATATTGTGTTCCCCAAAATACTGTGCACCCTACTAAACTTATCTAGGGTCAGAGAACAGAACAGCCACTAGATACAGGGGCCAGAAAATGGTGGCACTCACACCTTTAATCCTAGCATTCCAGAGGCAGAGATCCACCCAGATCTCTGTGAGTTCAAAGCCACACTGGAAACAGCCAGGCATGGTGACTCACACCTTTAATCCCAGGAAGTGAGGGCAGGAAGCAGTATAAGGCATGAGGACCAGGAGCCTGGTGAAGCTTTCAGGCTTCTAGCAGCAGTTCAGCTGAGATCCATTGGGATAAAGACACAGAGGCTTCCAGTCTGAGGAAACATGACCAGCTGAGGAACTGGTGAGGTGAGGAAGCTGTGGCTTATTCTGCTTCTCTGATCTTCCAGCATTCAACCTAATACCTGGCCCTGGGTTTGCTTTTATTAATAAGACCATCTAAGATTCCTGCTACAGGTGCCTTGCTAAGCACAGAGCCTACAAGGAGCTATCTTTGCTAGACAGCTTGCTTGAGGAATCCCATAGCTCTGCCTCTTGAGAGCTGGGATTACAGGCAGCTGCTCTACAGGCCTGAAGCTTTAGATGGGTACCAAAGACCAGAATGCTTGAGTGATAGGTGCATTATCCACTGAGTCCACTCCTCAGCAAGTCACTCAATCTTTCTTGCTCTTGCCCACACTATTGCTTACTACCTAATAATTTCTCATTCAGAGCTCATTCTGCTTAGTAGAGACCACAGGCAATTTCTGTCATAGCTGGTAAACCACAAATAATATGTTTAAATGACTTTTTGTTTTTGTTTTCTGAGATTATAATAACATTGTTTCTCCCTTTCTTTGGTTCCAACCAAACCTTCCCATATACCCTTCCTTGCTGTATTTCAAATTCATGGCCACTTTTTACATTGCTTGTTCCTCATACGTATATGTTTTGAGGGCTGATCTTTTGGGTATTGATAAACAATTGACGTGGTTTTCTGTGGGGAAGAATATTTCTCCCAATCTCAGCATTCCTTACTTGTCTTTAGAGCTTTGTTTAGGGTTGAGGCCTCATAGTCTTCTTCATTCCATGTTTAGGAATACATGTTGGTGAGACTTTCTGCATATAACTTCTGACAATTTATTATTATTATTATTATTATTATTATTATTATTATTAATTTTGATACAAGGTTTCATGTATCACAGGCTGGTCTGCAACTTATGATGGATCTGACCATGATCTGTAATATCTGTTATGGACATCTAAGCTGTTCCCATCCCCTGGCTATTTGGATAATGGCACTTATAAGCATGGGTGTGCAAGCATGTGTTGTGATAAAGCTTCTTTGGTACATCCCTAGTAATGATACTCTTGGGTCACATGGTAGTTCTGTTTTTATTTTATTTATTTTTAGAAACCCCCATGCTAATTTCCATGATGGCTGGGGTAGTTTACACTCCCACCAGCAATGCATAAGGTAAACAACAATTCCTCTTTCCTCACATCTTTGCCAACATTTATTATCATTTGTTTTCTTGATCTTAGCCATTCTCACAGGGGTGAAGAAAATCTCAAAGTGCTGTTAACTTTCATTTCTCTGTAGGCCAAGACTGTTGAATACTTTAAAAAATAATTATTGGCCATTGTGTCCCTTTTTTGCAAGCTCCCTGTTGGTTTCACGATCCCATGTGGAATGAGCTGGTTCTCTTTTGCTGGGCGCTCAGTGTGCTCCCCCGGTTCAGCCTCCCACTCTGCTTCTCTGATATCCTAGTTAATTTGTCAACAGCTCCATTCATTCTGAATGAATTTCCTGTGCCTCACCATAGTTCAGGGTACTTCTTCCTCTCTATGTATCTATTTCTCTTTCTTTCCTTCTTAAATCTTTCCATGATCCAACTTAAATACATATTTGAAATTTTTAATTAATTAATGAAGCATGCATGCATCTTTAGGAGTTAGTAGAGGTCAAAAAACACTTGCAGAAGTGGATACTCCCCTCCAGCATGTGGGCCCCAGTGATTTGACTCAAAGAGGTTTGTAGCAAATGTCTTTTCAACATTGAGCCACCTTTCTGGCCATTAAATGCACATTTTTGACCCCTTTCCTGCTCTTTTCACATATGGCACATATGGTATAGCAACCATGTAAGAACACAGCTTTGACCTAAGCCTGGACCTCTCACTGGCCGGCCAGGTGATTTCGAGCAGTGTATTCTCCTCCTGTGTTTTCAATTGAAAACAAAAGAATGTTGATAGTAACTACCTCTTAACACTGTCATAGAATTAAATGTAATAGCACATCTAAGCGCCTAAGATTTGTGGGAAGTAGCAAGCACACGACAAAATGTTAACTATAATTATATATCAAATGTATATATAGAGTTCATGCACACAGACATACACACACATTGAATGTGCATACATTAACTGTCAAAATTTTGTTTTGCTATTGCTGTCATTTATTTGGCAGTGCTGGGATGAAATTCAAACCTCAACTATGCTCACCACATGCTCTTCTGATGAGTTACATCCTTAAGTTTAGTATATTTGGTTAGTCGTGTACAAATAAGTTTTCCATGGCAGGTTATAGGTGTATGCGTGTGTGTGTGTGTGTGTGTGTGTGTGTGTGTGTGTGTGTGTGTGTATGTGTGTGTGTGAGTAATGTATGCATGTGTGACTTAGTGCACATGCATGATCATGGAAGCCAGAGGATAATCACTTTCCACTTGTTCCCTTGAGACAAGTTCTCTCAGTGAACCCAGAGCAGGGCTAAGCTGGTGGCTAGCAAGCCGCAGGAATCTTCCTGTCTCCTGCCTCATGGTGTGGAGGTTATGGGCCCATATGAAATCACACCTGAGCTTTTACATGAGTGCCTGGATCTGAACTTAGAACCTCATGCCTAAGTAGCAAATGCTTTTTACCAACTGAGCCATCTCTCCAACCTTAGTTATAGGTCCTTAAAAATGAAACCCTTGCTCATTAATCTTCATCTCTTCAGTCAGCCACCAGGAGAGATCCTACTAATTGCCCAGGAAACCCTCTCTTTCTACAGAGTGGTTTGTACATCTCTAACCAAGAAAACTGAAGTTGAAATTGGCACTGAGAAGTTCTTAGCTCACAATTGCTCATACATTCTGTAGCAAGCAAATAAAACTTCTATTACTGTCTAGTAGAAACATGAATTGAAGGAATGAGTTGACCTCTCAAAAAACACAATACAAAACAATAAAAGCCTGTGTTCTTTCAGACATTATTGAAGGAAGACATGACACCACAAAACACGACTATTGGCTTAGATCAGCCTTAAATGAAGAAAATTTCTAGGAATTGTCTGTGATATTTAGAAGCTAGCAGACATTTAAAGGGACAGAATCATTAATTAGTTTAAATACTCATATTTGTGCCAATAATTGCTCAAAATTAGACAAGTACTGTGTTTATAATTTAATCTTAGGTGTATGAGTTTCATGGACCTGTCATGAGATTCCCCAAGATGGGAAGTTTAATCCAGGAACATGTTTAAAGCAGGGAAATTGATGATGAATCAGGATGTCTGAGATCGCAATGCTACCTTGGTGGCTTCCTGAAAACTGTGAATCTGCTCCTTGCTTCTCCAGCTCCTGATGGTTGTAGTTATTTGCCTGAAGATGCATTAGCCTGAGCTCTGTCATCATGTTCAGCAGTGTGCTACCTCCATGTATCTGTGGCTTACTCATCCCTGCTCATAAGGAGAGCTTGGATTGGATTGGAGGCCCATTCCATTCTACCATACTTTCATGATAAACACAAACACACACACACACACACACACACACACACACACACACACACACACACAAACTATATTTCTAATAAGCTTATATCCATATAGGGTTACCTCCTGAGGTATTGGTTAGCCATTTGTAGCATACAAGGTGTGTGGGGGGGGGACATAATAGTGTTTTAGATGTGTTTTGTGTTTATTTAAAGCACAGTATCAGTGAGACACAGTGACGCATACCTGTATTTCCAGCACTTCAGTGGCTCAGGCAGTAGGTTTCCTTGAGGTTAGATCCAGCTTTAGTACATGTGAGCCCCAGCCTAGCCTGGGCTATAGGGTAAAAGCCTTCCTCAAAAGCCAATCAAAACTGAAATAGAGGCAGAATGCCTGTGTCCCACTTTTGTGTCTGTCCCGTGCCTCCCATGAATTGATTTTTGATGCTTTCTCTTGGTACCAAGAGGAAACACACATAATGTTCCTAGTGTACACACATGGTACTAGGGAGCCCTACTATTGTACACACATGGTGCTAGATAGCCCTGTATGCTGGAGAAACTGCCTGTCAAACAGTTTTTGAGTGTTCACCAATCAGGAAACTGAACTTTGCTGAAGTAATCAGGTTTGCAAATTTTGGCAGTATTGATATTCCATGAAAAAGGAATAGATTCCAAAAATTCAGATGAGGTTATTAAGTGTAAGTATTGGGATTAATACAGAACTCTTTGACAGTAAAGCATGTAGAGGAGCTGTAGAGGCACCTTAGAATTAAAGGGATTAAGGAACATGATGTCTTTTTTAAAGAAAGAACAATTATATCCAACATAAGTACACAGCCATCTCCATTTTCTTTCTTTCTTTCTTTCTTTTCTTTTTATTTTAAAATTATGTTTGTGTTTTAATTTTACATTTCAGCCATGGGTTCCCCTGTCCTCCCCGCTCCCCCCCCCCCCCCACCTTCCCCCCAGCCCCTCCTTCCATTCCCATCTCCTCCAGGGCCAAGACTCCCCTGGGGATTCAGCTCAACCTGGTAGATTCAGTACAGGCAGGTCCAGTCCCCTCCTTCCAGGCATAAGCCCCTGTATAAGCCCAAGGTTCCAAATAGCCAGCTCATGCACTAAGGACAGGTCCGGGTCCCACTGCCTGGGTGCCTCCCAAACAGTTCAAGCTATTCAATTATCTTACTTATCCAGAGGGCCTGATCCAGTTGGGGGCTCCACAGCTTTTGGTTCATAATTCATGTGCTTCCATTTGTTTGGCTATTTGTCCCTGTGCTTTTTCCAGTCTTGGTCTCAACAATTGACTCTCTTACAGTCCCTCCTCTTTCTCGACAATTGGACTCCTGGAGCTCCAGCTGGGGCCTGGCCGAGGATCTCTGCATCCACTTCCATCAGTTATTGAATGAGAGTTCCAGCACGACAGTTAGGGTGTTTGCCCATCTGATCACCAGACTAGGTCAGTTGAGGCTTTCTCTTGACCATTGCCAGTAGTCTACAGTGGATGTATCATTGTGGATTTCTGGGGACCTCTCTAGGACTTTGCTTCTTCCTGTTCTCATGTAGTCTTCATTTATCATGGTCTGTTATTCCTTGTTCTCTCTCTCTGTTCTTGATCCAGCTGGGATTTCCTGCTCCCCTAAGCTTTCTTTCCTTCAGACCTTGCCTTTCATTGCTCCCACTCATGTCCAGGTTGTTCATGTAGATCTCATCCATTTCTCTGTCATTGGGGGATCCCTGTATCTTTCCTAGGGTCCCGTTTTCTAGGTAGCCTCCCTGGAGTTGTGTTGCAGTCCAGTCATCTTTTTTTTACATCTAATATCCTCCTATGAGTGAGTACATACCATGTTTGTCTTTCTGAGTCTGGATTACCTCACTCAGGATGATTTTTTTGCTAGATCCATTCATTTGCCTTCGAACTTTATGATGTCATTGTTTTTCTCTGCTGAGTAGTACTCCATTGTGTATATGTACCATATTTTTTTATCCATTCTTCAGCTGAAGGGCATCTAGGTTGTTTCCAGGTTCTGGCTATTACAAAAAATGCTGCTATGAATGTAGCTGAGCAAATGCCCTTGTGGTATGATTGAGTGTTCCATGATAAATGAAGACCACATGAGGACAGGAAGAAGGAAAGTGCTAGAGAGGTCCCCAGAAATCCACAATGAGCTTTAGTAATGTTTCTTTTACCTATGTGGGTGGCCTTGTGTTTGGGGCATAAATGTTCAGAATTGAAACTTCATCTTGGTGGATCTTTCCTGCAATGAGTATGTAATGTCCTTCATGATCTCTTTTGATTGATTTTAATTTGCAGTCTATTTTGCTGGATATTAGGATGGATATACCAGCTCGCTTCTTAAGACCATTTGACTGGAAAATCTTTTCCCAGCATTTTATTCTTAGGTAGTGTCTATCTTTGAATTTGAGGTGTGTTTCTTGTATGCAGCAGAAAGTTGGGTCCTGTTTTCATATCCATTCTGTTAGTCTGTGTCTTTTAATAGGTGAATTAAGTCCATTGATATTAAGGGATATTAATGACCAGTGATTGTTCATTCCTGTTATTATTTGTATTTTTTGGTGGTAGTCTGTCTGTACTTCTCTTCTTTGGGGTTTACAGCTGTGATGTTATCTATTGCCTGTGTTTTCAATGGTGTGTCTGACTTCCTTAGGTTGGAATTTTCCTTCTAGTGCTTTCTGTAGGGCTGGGTTTGTAGATAAGAATTGTTTAAATCTGGCTTTGTCTTGAAATGTCTTGTTCACTCCATCTATGATGATTGAAAGTTTTGCTGGGTATATTAGTCTAGGCTGGCATCCATGGTCTCTTAACGTCTGCATTATATCTGTCCAGGTCATTCTGGCTTTCAAAGTCTCCATTAAGAATTCGGGTGTTATTCTGATGGGCTTGCCTTTTTAAGTCACTTGGTCTTTTTTGTTTGCTGTTCTTAATATTCCTTCTTTATTCTGTACATTTAGTTGTTTAATTATTATGTGGGGAGGGGACTTTTGGGGGGGATCTAGTCTGTTTGTTGTTCTATAGGCTTCTTGTATCTTCATAGGCATTTCATTCTTTAAGTTGGGAAAGTTTTCTTCTATGATCTTGTTCAATATATTTTCTGTGCCTTTGAGTTGGTATTCTTCTCCTTCCTCTATCCTTATTATTCACAGGTTTGGTCTTTTCATGGTGTCCCAAATTTCTTGGACATTTTGGGTCATGATTTTGTTGGCTTTAGTGTTTTCTTTGACCATATTTCTTCTACCATATCTTCAACACCAGAGGTCCTCTCTTCCATCTCTTGCATTCTGTTGGTTATACTTGCCTCTGAAGTTCCTGTTCATTTACTCAGATTTTCTATTTCCAGCATTCCCTCTGTTTGTGTCTTCTTCATTTTTTTCTATTTCCTTTTCAGGTCTTGGACTGTTTCTCTCATCTGTTTCATTGCTTTTTCATGATTTTCTTTCAGGGACTTATTGTTTTCAACTGCTTTATTTGTCCTTTCCTCTAGTTTTTTTATAGTGTTCTTCCCATTTTTTGTTTGTCTGTTCCTCCACTTTATTGCTGATTTCTTCTTTATAAGGCTCTAGCGTCTTCATGATGTTACTTATAAGGTTGTTTTCTTCTTCCATTCTGTGATGTTCAGGTCTGGCTGTTGGAGAAGGGCTAGGTTCTGGTGATGCTGTATTGCTCTTTATTTTGTTGTATGTTCTTCTGCCTTGATGTCTGCCCATCTCCTTGTGGATTCGTTCTTGGTCTTATCAGTACACTTGGTCCAGGCAGAGCTGACAGATTTAGGGAGCCTCTCTCTGTTCCAGATGGAAGCTCTGGGCTGGATGGGAGTTCTGGTCCAGATGGGAAGTGCTGTCTGGATGGGAGCTGGGGGCTGGTCTTTGAGTCTCAGGAAGTTGCTGGGGTCTCCATATCTTGTCCAGATGGGAGCTCCGGGATGGGATGGGAGCTGGGGGCTCCAGTCCAGATGGGAGTTTCGGGTCAGGATGGAAGCTGGGGGCTGATTTCTAAGTCTCAGGAAATGGCTGGGGTCTCCGTATCTTGTCCAGATGGGAGCTTTGGGGCAAGATGGAAGCTCTGTTCCAGATGGGAGTTCAGGGGCACATGGGAGCTGGGGGCTGGTCTTTGAGTCTCTGGCTGTGATCTCTATATCTTCCCCTAGGAGCTCCAGGGGGTTGGGGATTTAGCTCAGTGGTAGAGCACTTGCCTAGCAAGCGCAAGGACCTGGGTTCAATCCTCAGCTCCACATACATAAGCTCCGGGGTCTTAGGAAGTGGCTGGGGAAGTGGCTGGGGTCTCAGGCAAATGGGTGTGGCAGCAGGGTGTGGAGATTTCAGGGTCTGTCTGCAGCCTTGGAAAAGGGGAACCTTTCCTAAAGGCCCTCAGAATGGCCAGAAACTGGGGCCAAGTTGGGCAGGTCTTCCTGGGATGGCTGGTGCCCAGGGATGGGGAATGGGACCTAGAGGTGTGGACCTCTCTGACTATAACCCCTGGCACTCACCTCTGGGGGGAACCTTCCCGGTGGGGTTGGGGGATCCTGACTTCTGGCCAGAACCTGGGGCCAAGTTGTGCAGGTCTTCCTGGAATGGCTGGTGCCCAGGGGTGGGACCGAGGTGCAGGCCTCTCTGGATGTGAGTCCAGGCACTCACCTCTGGTCCAGATGGGACTTCTGGGGCAGATGGGAGCTGGGGGCTGGTCTTGGGAGCTCCGGGCACCATCTCCATTTTCAAAAACAGACAGAACACTGGTTACACTCAAGTAAAAAAGTTTGAAAATGCTCACCTTCTTACTATGCCCACAAACGCTGTTTACTTTCTCCTTTTAATTTTCTTTTTTTCTTAATGTTTGCCTCATCTTTTCTAATTCCCCTTATTTATAAGACTTTCTTGTATGATTTATTTCATTTCCTTACTTGTTCCCTTTTATGAACCCATATGAGCCATCATGTTCCTTCATGAGAATGAATATTTCAACAGTAAAATGTGCAGTTAGCAATCCATCAAGAAGCTCGAATCAGGTTATTTTGAGGACCTCTATGTCTATCCGGCATTGTGGGGTGGGTAAAAGAAATTAATGATATACTCCTCCTTGGACTTTTAAGATGGTATGCTATTTAATAATATTGACTGAAATTATACTTTACTCTTTTAGTTTTGCTAATAGCAGACTATTCTCATCCTGGGGCTGGTGACACATGAGTCACCACGAGGACAGGAGCTCTTGTAGACTTTAATTACTGTGGGCACAGCATATTCTCTCTTATCACCTCCATCTTCTTTCAATCATAACCTTGAAAGCACTGTTGCTTTTACTGTGGAAGTCATTTTTTTTTACAATTATTGGTGTTTGATGCAAGTGAGATAAGAGTGTTGTTTTCATTTGCAGCTTTAGGAATCTCTTGTTTGATGGGTTGTACATCATGAATAATTAAACAGTGTTGGCTTCTAAACCTCACAAGAAATACAGTATCCAGGAGAGTAACACCCAATTCTCAAGAGATAAACTGAATCTGTCTATCATGTATAAAATCTATTTTTAAGTATAGGGATTTTTTTATATAATGAGAAATAAAAATTCTTTAAAACTTTTTTTCTGATTCTTGAAAGTTTTCATGCCTAAATAAAATGAAACTTAATCATATCTGCCTTCCCCACTTCCCTTAACTTCTACCATATTCCTTCAACATGCAACCCTCCCAACTTTATGTGTTCATGTGTATAACTGTGGAGCCATCCATTGGATCATGAAAAAACCTATCATTCATAAGATACTCAAAAAATGAATGATTCTTTTAGTTTTTGCTACTATCCATTGTCAGTAGTGCTTCAGAAAGGGGTGGGCTCTAGAAACCATTTCCTCTATAAGTGCTGTATATATTCTGTTGGCTAGGTTTATGTAGGTTTTGTGTAGGTACCCACAGTTTCTGTGAGTGAGCTCATGATGGTGATAATAATGTCATGTACAGAAGACAATGTTTCACACCATTCCTCCCCATCCTCTGGCTCCTATATTCTCCCTACCTCCTCCTCCATGATATTCCTTGAATCTTGGTGGTGGTAGGATCAATATAAATGTTCACCATTAGGGCTGAGCATCCAGTATCTTGTTCTCAGCACATTAACTAGTTAGGATTCTCTCCAAATGACTGCTGTATACTACAAAAACAAACTTTTTGATAAAGATTGAGAGCAGTCCAGATATGTAGTATGAATCCGAATATTGAAAAGACAATGTGACAGTAGAGTTCTTTGTAGGAAAGTGTGAGTAAGCTAACAATGGGACTACTGGAAGATGATTTGGCTTTTTAAAACCTTCTTGTTAAGATAGCCTAGAAAATGCAAATATCAAGATGCTGAGTATAGCAGCATCCTGATATCCATTTTGAGTTGTATACCTGAATTGACACTGGTCTCTTCTAAAACAATGAGGCAATACTTCACAGAGGAGACAATGTTCCCTCTTCTGCCGAATGCCTCTGGGTGAAATGTGGGATGGAATTCCCATAGTGTAAAGTGAGCACTGAAAAGACAACTTGCTAAGAAATGTCTAGGTTGAAAGCAAGAGTTTTTGGATATGAGCTTTAAACAGCAGAGGAAAACTATGAGTATTACATTTTAGTGAAGTCATTGCTCTGTGAGAAATGTGAACCTTGCATGCCAGGACTCCCAGAGTCTAGATCAGGCTCCTTTCCAGAAAGGTCACCATGTTTCTTCTAGTTCTCCCTGACTCCTCCTGTCTGTTTATGGACAGAAGTCATAAATAATAAATGTCATAAATAATAAAAAATAAGATGTTTGGGGGCATTAGGAAACAATTTGTAGTATGTTCTTTTTCTTTTTTCCTTTTATTGAAAATAGTTTTTTTCTCTCATGTAATATATCTTGATTGCAGTTTCCCTTCCTTTACTCCTCCCAGTTCTTCCCACCTCCCTTTCCATCTGACCCCCTTCTATCCCTCTAGTGTTCATTTTCCAAGAATATGTTCTTGAAAGAAATAACCTAAAGTCAGCTTCTCAGCATCTTTTCACTGGTCAGGAGGACGAGCCTTCTGTGTGTGCTCCAGCTGCTGGGATGCCAGAGGGCTAATAACACAGCGTTCCCTCTAATGAGGCAGCAGATTTCCTACCACACAAAATTAAGAATGTCGCTCTCTGCAGTAATTTGGCACAGGGTTGCCTTTCTCTTATAAAGTGTCTTCTAGTAAAAAGAGTGTCACTGCTAGCCTCAGACCCAGGGCCAACTGGACATAAAATATATTGATGGTCTAGCCCAGGTCTCAGGTGAACTTTATAGTATTAATGTGTAATTTTTCTTATCCTCCTTCTTGTATTTACTATTTTAAAATTCTCCATAGTCAGGCTTGTTTTTATTTGGCAGTCTTAACTAGCCTGAGGTAAGATCATAAAAAAATATATAAAAAATTCACTTTCATATATTTGAAAACAATAAAATTGAATCCACAAATGACACTGAAATTTGCACATTAGAAAATTGCCACTTATTGCATGAAGTTTAGAACCAGATCAAAAGAACAACTCTCCAGTTCACATTCTTAAAATTTTATATCTGTATATGTGTATATATAAGTACATATTGTACATATCAATTACATGGAAATATGTAGCACCTAAATGAAATGTTCAGAATTATTTATGAGAAAAGAAAAAGTCCAGGAACCACTTCCCTGATGTGAGATTACTCTGGTGTACATTTTGATCAATACATATACACTATGGCAGTTCATACATAGAATTATTTAGCATCTGAGAAATCAGCTCACTTACATTTCATGAATATGTATAGTGTTACTCATTACTTTCATTTCTAAAGAAGCAACTAAATGTAAGAGTTAAAATCAGCTTGCCAAAAGTAAAACAACATGTATTATATGCTAATTTTTGCTTTCATGTCTGACTACTTATTATAACAAACCTTCATGGGAGCAAATACTTCATCTTGTCCCCCAATGAGTCCCCAGATCTTAATGATAACTGATACATGGTAGGAACTCAATAATTATTTGTGACATTAGTTATTGAATGATAGATTTTCATAGCACTTAGTAATTACTGTTATCAACCCTCAACTGTATGATTTATCATTCTTGCTAAGCATTGTATTCTTAATAGTATTTGTAGAATGTTTTCAATTGACATGAATACGTCAATGCTTGTGTCTTAGACAGTTTGTGTAAGATAAGTGCTACAAGCTTACAGAGCGCAGTTAACTGGATCTAGTTGTTAGTGAGACAAGCGCCACACTTTAAGGAATGTGTTCAGTCCTGCTAATGATGTAAAAGGAAGGATGGGAGCCATTTTCTTTGCTAAAAAAAAGTGTGGAGTTGACATGATATTATGATATTTTATAACTGCAGTTCTCTACCTCCAGTGTCTTACAAATATTGATTACTTGAGAGTAGAGTCAGATAAGCTAGAGAGTTGCCTAAGGAGAACACCAAGAAGACAACTACAACCCTTATGGCCAGAAAACCTAATTCAGCTCAGAAGCCAGCTGTCACTTCTATGTGACTGGCAAAGCACAGACAGATCAGGAGTTCTGTCTTCTTGAGGTGGATCTACTGTCAGAAATAGTATAGGCTACTAGGAAGGTATTATCAAAAAGTCAAGAAGATTGTAATGAGATATATAAAAATTATTTTCTTGCTATTAACACTTACCTAGAAGACATATTTGAGTAGATTCCATGGTCTAGCTTTTAGAAAAGGAACAATTAGGCAACATAAATATGTGCATACTTTTAAGCCTACTCAGTATTAATTTGAAAAGGTACTTGAATATTCTGTTTATGGTATGTGAGCCTGCTTAACACTGAGGGTCCTGTTTCCAGAAAGAACAAAGAGAATGGGTAGAAGTTTGGCACATAAGAGAGAGGATATGAAGTACTATGAGAACTATGTAGTGAGTGGTTTTCTGTGTGATGCAAGGGAGACCATGGGAATAAGAAGATCCAGAAAAGAAAAATCTCTGGATGCCCAAGCCAACAGGTGCTCACTCTACCCATTGATAAAGTAAAGCCACTAGTTTCCACTCTGAAGCCTCATTCTGTCATCTTTGTGGAGCATGGGTGAATGAGTTTTACCAAAGATTGAGAAGTAGTATTTTGATATGTCTGAACAACTCAAACATTGGCTTGTTTGAGTGTAGCTGGTAGATCTCCAATTATGATTAGGACTTGGAGAAAGACAGAGTGATCTGCAGTGTTATTTGAATCAACAAATTGTGGGAACCTTTGAAAGCCTAGTGATGATACTGTCCAAGGTGTGGGGGGAAATGACTGATTTATGCTTTTATTTGTTCACATTGAATAATCTACAATATGTTAGTGGTGTGAGATTCATCAACAAGTTGATATTACATATATTTCAGGAAATAAATCTAGTATAATTGTGGACATCATGTCTACAAACAATGTATAAGTATGAGTCAGTGTGATTAATGTGAACACAGTAATGTAACATAAGTGTGTTTTATTTTCTTTTAGGTGGTAGGTGAAGACATAGAAAATGAGATATGTTATTTAATGAAGTCCCAAGCATTGATAAAATTTAGGAGACAGGTGTGTTAACAAGCTTCTGATAGATTCTGAATTGAAGAGTACATGAGAAAAACCTGAAGAGAATAGACGAGATGAAGCCAATGAGTGAACAGGTGTTGAGGAACTCCTAATTCTGGTGTCATGGTAGAAATAGGGCAAGTAGAGCAAAGATGGAATGCAGATGTTACATTTGAAAAGACAGCATTATCTGTTTGACTGCTGCATGAGGCACTCCAATAGAGTAATCATAACTGAAACCAACTGAATAACTGGAGAAAATGAGTTAAAACTCTCCTTTTAACACTCTTGTCAATGGAGGAGACAGAGGAAGAGACAAATAGAAGAAGATGGGCCAGGTAAGATTTTTGTTTCTTGCAAATCAAAATGTCTGTGTTTTCAGGCGGTGGTAACTTGCTTCACAGAAAGACTTTCTTTGGAGACAGAAGAGATGGTCCCAATGAATGGGATGATTTGGCTACTGTGGAGGTGGAATGAGTGAGATCCAGAATTCAGGAGAACATCTGTTCAGCCTTGAGCAATAGTGAAGAAGAAGGAAGCAACAATGTAGCACAGCATGAACTTCATTGTCCTTCTCTGTCTTCCCTACCAGGTTACATTCTTGAAGGATAATGAAGTCCTTGTACACTGTACACTCTAAAACCCAAATCCCAGAAGCAAAAATGGATTTTCTTTTCTTCATTTTTTTTTAACTTTGATAGTTGTATGGCTCAAGCGTGGAGCTGAGATCCTTACAACTAGACCGAAAAGATGAAAGACACCTCAGTTGTGAAATCTAGGACCTTTAAGAAGATGCACACCTTTGCAGACATGTTTCATTGTGAGATGGAGTTATAGCAAGGTGACCAGATTCCACTCTTCTCTCATTTTTGTCTCACAAAGAGATTCTTCTTCCAATATCAGTCCAAAGACACTCTCTCCTTGCCTTCTCCAGCCATGTGTCTGTGGTAGCATCACAGGAAATGTGATGAGCCATATTGACAGTGAGAAGGACTGGTGCTTAGCTAGGGACTGCAGACTGACAATTCTCAACTGTCTCTGAAGATTACTGGAGAAGAAGCAAACCCAGTGACACAAAGAGACAGCGATGTGCAGAACATTTATTACAGCTGAGTGACACTAGAACTGGTTTAGAAGGACCGGGGTATGCCTGTAGGCTGCTATGTGTTGTACACCTGAGTATGATCACATGATGTGATTTTTAGACTCAAAAGCAGAAGAATGGTATCAAAATGATATAGGAGATAAATCCATGTTTTTGAGCTACAGAAAAGAGATGAATAATTTTCCATTTTTAATTGATGACTTTTTAGATAGAATAGAGGTGACTAAACCAGATTTCCTTCTCTAGAATCAAACACATTTGCAATGAGTTTGACATGTTAGTGATACTCAGTGCACTGAACAATTTAGATTAAACCAATAACAAGCATAAAAGGAAGAACAGTGCCAGGATAACACTCATGGGGTCTGGATAGATACTTCATAGATTACAGCAGCAACTACTTTCTGCATCTCATTACATCACTATCCACACTCAAGGAAGCAACAGGATTAGTCTGATTTAATTAGTAGTAAAAGTAGTAAAATTTGTAATTTATCAATAGGGAATGGCTACATAATTAGACTAGATAATAGTTCTTGCTTTTTAATTATTCTTCTCAATTAGTTAACCAGTTATCTCTGTATTTAAGTTCCTGGGGTAAATGTTGTCTGAGTTTAGCAACTCTAGAGTCTCTTTACATTACCTAGACCACAGCCAAATTATAGACAGTCTAGTTGATTTGTTTATCATAAGAGAAGTAAAAAAAGATCATTTGACCATTAAAAAATTAGTGTTTGATGAGTACAATACAAATGCATACGTGTGTGTGTGTGTGTATGTGTGTGTGTATACAAGTTCTTAAATTGTAGCAATTTCTTAAATCAGGCTTTCCTCTGAATATTTCACATGTATTTACTGAATTCTTACAAAAGTAGTTGGATACTATTATTACTTGGGCTGCAGTAGTCTGATATTTTAGGTGATGAAATAAGGCAGGAGCTAAGGAGATGTCTTAGCAAATGAAGAGAGCTTGCTAAAGAAGCATGATGAATACTTTGCAAATTCCCAATATCTATGTGAAAAGCCAGATGTGGTCATGTGTCTATAACTTTAGCACTGTGAAAAGATTGCTGTGGATTGCTGGTCACTCTTCTAGATCTCAGTTCAGTGAGAGATCCTGTCTTAAGAGAATTGGGCAGAGAGTGATACAGGAGGATATCTGATGTTCCCCTCTGACATTTTCATGTTTCCAAGGATGTGCCTGCACACACACTTTCAGACATTACACCTGTGTGTATCTACACACACACACACACACACACACACACATACACACACACAAATTAAGCCCAGAAAGCTGTAGTTTAAATAAACTTGGTATGATTCCCAAATTTATGCCCCAATGATGATATGCATCACTGACTAACTCCTCTATAAGTATGTGCTGGTTTGGGGTGGCTATTCACACAGGACTTCACTACTGCACAGTTGGTAAGATTTAGAAACAGCATCAGAACTAAAGAACGGTTTATAGCGGTGGACCACTGCTTTGCGACAGCGCTCATTACTTTTCTGATTATTCATGTCTCGGAGACAATGAAAAGGACAATAAATATTGCACAGAAAATATTCCTTGGAACTGAAAAAATGATTATTTTTGCTCCACTTTCCAATTAAGATGCTGTGTTAAATTTTTATTTTATAAAATTTGAGTTACATTTTTAAATAATTTTTATTGTCTTTTCTCATATAACATTAAATGAAGACCATGTTGTCCTACATATTCCTTAAATAAAATTTGATTTTGAATACAATGTTTTCAAATAGATTTATCTTTTTTTGTTTGTTTGTTTTGTTTTTGTTTTTGCTTTTTGAGACAGGGTTTCTCCGTGTAGCTTTGCGCCTTTCCTGGAACTCATTCTGTAGCCCAGGCTGGCCTCGAACTCATAGAGATCCACCTGGCTCTGCCTCCTGAGTTCTGGGATTAAAGGCACACACTACCACCGTCCAGCTTTTTTTTTTTTTTTTTTTTTTAAGATTTATTTATTTATTATGCATACAGAAGAGGGCGCCAGATCTCATTACAGACGGTTGTGAGCCACCATGTGGGTGCTGAGTCTTGAACTCTCGACCTCTGGAAGAGCAGTTGGAGCTGTTAACCTCTGAGCCATCTCTCCAGGCCCCAAATAGATTTATCTCAATACAATAAGTGTCTCCCATTTCTGGATACTGTGTGTCTTCCAGTAATTTTTATTGTGAATAGTAATGTGATGATCATTTTCAAGATACAAATCTTGAAAAAATTAGTCTCTTACTTAAATGTTAAATTGTTCACTTAAAACATGTGAAGAGTTTTTAAGACTCTCTGAAGGACACTTCCAAATTGCTTTCTAGGAATGTGATGGTACCAGTTTATATTCTCGGCTACAGAGTGTGAAAATATCCATCTCATCACACACTAATTAGCATGAATATTTTAATTTAAGCAGTCTTGGCACTTTAATATGTGAAAAATTATAATTCATTGGTGCATGGTTTCAATTATTTGATATTAGCAAGAAGAAATACTATGTTTCTTGGTGGATTTGTTTCTTTAATGCATTGCTGGAGTTCTTTATTATTTATCTATTTTTTTTATTAATTTACTGGTAAAGAATTTGTTCCTCAAATTCCTCTCCACTTTCCTCTGAATCGCTATTGATCTCCCAGTTTGAGATATTTGATTACATTTCATTGATACAATCTGATTCAATGGTCCTTTGTCTACTGTTTTTTAAATGTTGATTACATGTGTGGACACATCTTCCTCACTGTCCAGTCACAGCCATCTGTGTGCATTCTAGTTCTTCCATGGCTTACCTGTTACTAATCCCAACACCTCTGAATTTTCTGTAATGTCAGACTTGAGGAAGACTCTAACACTTCTTTCTAAAATATGTTTGGAATTAGAGGCATTAAAATAAACATATCCAACATAGGCTGGCATACGAAGTTGTGGCAGGCCCAAGCCCCTCCCCCTGCATCAAGGCTGAGTAAGGCATGGCACCATAGGGAATGGGCTCTAAAAATGCCAGTTTAAGGGAAGCCTTACCACCTATGAAGAGTGAGTGGGGGTAGGATGGGGGAAGGAAGGAGCAGTGGAGGAAGGGGAGGGAGGGGGAACAGTGGGCAGTATGTAAAATGAAAAAAAAAAACTTTAAATAAACAAGTAAACCTATATATATATACATATTGACTATTTTCACATTGTTCTATGTCTTCTGAATTGAATACTCTCAAATTCCCATGGCAACTCTCCCCCATCACCGTGCCCCTAATACACTAACAAAAGTTTCCAGTTGAAGTGAATCCTATGAACATTTCTCAAATATCTCAAAATATCACAGAACGATTTCAATTAAACTTGGTTGAATCCTTCCTTTGATATTTTGAACATGATATATTTGTTCTTGAATGTGTCTCTTGTAGGTTATTTTAGATACAGTGGTGGAGGAATATGATTGCAGCTCGGTGGATATGCTGAGTGAAGTGAGGCAGAGAATCTGGATTCCATACAGTTAGAGAGAACATGGAGCTCAATGAGATCATTAATTTGACAATAAAAAACCCACAAGCAGACAATGACTTCAGTTATTTCTAGTAACTATTATGTGGACATTCTTAGACCATTAGGAATTAGAAGGTGAGGAAACATTTGATCTGGTGTCTTGTAGTATTAAGCCTCAGAATTTACACCTGTAAAAGTGAGTTTGAATGGCAGATTTTGGTGAAGAGGCAGGCCATTGCTATTGTTCTAGTTTGTATATCTCTGAAATTCCTACCTTACAGTATTTGTGTGAAGATCATGGCTTAGGTACCATGCACTGTGACATGGCACTGGTGAAAATAAAGGTGATAATGAGTTTACATCTTTCTGATGTCACTTCCCTGATATCTCTGAAAGTCCTGTTCTGCATTTTCAAAATGTAATTTTGAGAAATGTTAAAGACAGTGGGGGTGAATAATTAAAATACATTGCACGTGTGTATGAAGTTATTAAAGAATTAATAAAATACTATATTAAAAAGCTTTAAAGAGATTTTAGTTTCCATGTCATTGCATAAAGGCAATGCCATATTTTCCACCAGATATGGAAAACTACCTTTTCAAACTTTGTGACCTAAAAGAACTTTCATGAAAGTCAAAGCAGCTCAATACTGTTGTTACAAACTGAGTAGAATATTACAAAAAATGACACCTAATATTAACAGTCATATAATTTCAAATAAAGTGATGATAACCCACCATTAAAACAAAATATATTTAATTACTACAGTTAATTTTTAAAAGCTCAAAACATTTACCCAACTCCCTTCATTCTGGCCAGGCTGGCTCTGAACTCCTGGGCATGCATAGTCTTCCTATTTCAGCTACCCGAGTGAAAATAACTAGAAAGGAGTACACATTTACTCAACTTGTAAATGGGAAATTACTATTATTATTAAATGAGAAAGTATAAAATATAGAAACATTTAAAGACTAAGATAATGATAAGCAAAAATTTTCAAATGTGAACAAGTATATTTAACATTTTTTAGTTTTCCGTGACAAGACCTCCTGAAGCCCAGACCAGCTTTGAACTCACTACGTAGCTGAGGAAAACATTGAACTTCCTATCATCTTGCTTCCACCTCCTGAGTCCTGTGTTTGCAGGACTACAACACCATGCTAGGCTTGTATAGCCTAGTGACAGACTTAGAGTTCCCAATGCCCACTAAACATGCACTCTGCCGGCTCAGGTACAACTCTTAGCCCCCATATTTGTTTCTGATGCCTTTTGACATCTATTAACTCCATCTTAGCTACGCAGGTGGACGGGTATACAAGACTATGCCTGTCTTCAGTTTTACTCGATCGTGTCCACCATGCCAGCCCTATTCCATTTGTGATAGTCCTGGAGTTGAGCATCTCAACTTAATTGTCTTGTTTTCTTTCCACTATCTGTTTAGGATAATGTCCTTATTGATTTGTTGGAGGGCCCATCTATAAATATTTTGGATAACTTTTGAGGATAATATGCCCTGAACATATGTTCATTCATTCTGTGGAGGGTTTATTAGTCTTGTTCATGGTACTATATAAAAATTTTTAAATCTAAAGCAAAAATTTACCAAGACACCATGCCAAACTGAAAAGCACCATGAAGGAAACCATCAACAGAACTCAAGAGCTACCTGGAATTATAAGGAGAAGTGTGCTAGCCATTTATCTGACAAAGGGTTAGTGTCCGAACTATGTAAAGTACCAAAACAACTTAGCAAAAAACAAGGGAAAGCAATATAACCATTTGCTCCAATTATAGATAGTCAAATGATCTGAATAGAGACTTCTTGAAGAAAAACAGTCGACAAGTATGTGAAAGTACTCAATGTCATTAGGAATAAGGGAAGTATAAATTAAATCTACTGTGTTATTCCCTCTAACCCCAATTAGAGTGATTATCACAAGAGTGATTATCACAAGAAAGTAACACATGTTGGTAGGCATGTGGAGAAAAGCCAATCCCTATACATGTTCAATAATAATGCCAGTGAGTACAAAAACTATGGAAAATGGGGAAAGTTTCTTCACAAAACTGAATATAGAACTGTTTGTGATATGGGCCTCTTCTCTCACTCTGGCATGTGTCTCCAGTGACATGGTGGCAGCATTCAGAAGACATACTCACATGCCCGTGTTTCTTTATTGGGGCACTATTCACAATGGCCATGTTGTAGAATCAACCCAGTGCCATGGGTCTCAGTAGTTAAGTAACAAATGGCACAATTAAGTATTATTCAGCTAAAAAGAAGGGAGTTCTGTCACTTTCTGAAACATGGCTGGAGCCGAAGGACATCATACTATCAAAATTTGCAATGCATGTTCCTTCTAATATATGTAACCTCCAACAAAAATGAGTAGAACAGTAATTACCAGACACTGGGAAGGATGCTGTAGGTAGGGGAGATGTGAGAATGAAGTCAGATAGTTGGATATGATTTATGCATGATATGTACATGTAAGGAAGGGATCCTTGTTCATATTTATAGTTAATGTACTAAAACACATGTCATTTGTTTTAAGTATATTAAGATTCTTCATTTTTACTATTTTATTTATGGATTAGCTTTCTTGTGTTTTGTGTAACAAACATAAAACAAATGTGAAAACCCAAAATCTGTCTGAATCTCTCCCCAAGGTCAAAAAAGTATTTTTGGTAAAATGTTTCAGGGTTTGAATTTCATACACAACACTTCAATTCAATGGATGTGGTTTTATTGTCCACTGGAAATAAAAGATTTGTAGTTTTTCTCTGTTCTGCCAGCCAGCCCCCAAATAATGACACAGAGACTTCTTATTCATTATGTAAGTTTGGCCAATAGATTAGGCTTGTTCCTAACTAGTTCTTATAACTTAAATTAGCATATACAAATATATATATATATATATATTCTACTATGTGGCTTTTACCTCTCTCCCATTTGTGTGTCTGACTCCTTCCAGATCTGTCTGGCTTCTCTACCCTTCTTCTTCATAGCATTCTGTTTGCCCAGAAAATCCGTTTAGTTAGTGGGCATTTAGCTTTTCATTAAAACAATCACAGTGAGATATCTTCACAAGTGTAAAGGAATATTCCACAACAGTACTTAGTTTTTTGTGATATGACTATGCAAATGATATAGTACTGTTTGTTCATGAGCAACTGTATGTCCACTGCTTTTCACACTTTCTGAACATCAGGTAGATTGTGTAAGTCCATGTTTTATTTGTGCATTGTCTAGTATTTTTGTGACAATAGTGATTTCACTTAGATTTTAATAATCTGTTTCCTTGTTGGATATATTTTTCACTTCTTGGTCTTTAAAAATTTTTGTATATATTTTTATTTTGCTTTCATTTGAATTCCAGAAGAAAATTTTCATGAAACTATATATATATAGTGTGTGTGCGCACGTGCGCACACACACACACGCATGAATTTAACCACAACTAATAAAAAATAGCCCATGAACTTGTAAGAGCAGAGAGATGTGGGAGATATGAAAGTGGGGGGGAGAAGGAAGAAATGATGTAATTATATTATCATCTAAAAAATAAAAGAAATAATTTAAAAGAAATGTAGTTTCAAGAAGAAATAAAACTACCAGTTCATTTAAAAAGTCAGAATTTTATTCAGAACTATAGTCCATTTAGATTAGAAAATAATAGAGTTCACAGCACACAGAAGCTGAGGCCATTAGATTGTAATTATCAGTCTAAGCATTTGGAGAAAAAAATATGAAGAGAAGAATTTGTAAAGCTTGTTGTTTTCTTTTCTGTTCTCTTGTGTCTCTACATGTACAGGACTCTCCAGCATTGATTTATTTTTGCAGATAGCTGAAGGAGAGTTCTGAGCCATTGTAGCTCCAGAGCAGGCATGCTTCAGCTCAAGGCAGTGGTGGGAGGGAGGCAAGAATATATCTCTAATTGTTCTTTATTATTTTCCTCCCACACTCATTGCTAGCAGCACCTCCCCCCCCACACACACACACACACTCCTGAAGACTGCAGTTCTCTTTACTTGTCGAGTTTTGGTTTTCTCTGTTTTTTATCAAATAATCACCTATTGCCTGACTTATCCTGTGTACTGAAACTAATATGGATTTCATTTATATATGTTCAAATAAGTCTTCTTTTATCTGAATGATTTTAAATTAATATTGCTCTATAAAAATTCTAACACCTTGCATTAGAAATTAAATTCATTATTTTCTGTCTTATTTTCTTTTTAATATAAAATGTTTATACAAGAACCTATTTCATGTTGGGCATATCTTCCCATGTCCTCCTACCCTCTGTTCCCCTTCCCACTCCACTTCTCTTAGCCTCTTTGATTCTCCTAAAGACTTTCATGTCTTGGGTACATCATGATTTTATGTATTTATATAAAATCTGGGAACCACAAGTAAGAGGACATATGGTACTTGCCTTTCTGACTGGTAAAGGCACTTAATAGCATCATGAATAATTGCATCTATTTTCCTGCAAATGGCATAATCCATGTTTCTTTAGGGCTAAAATACAATCCAATCATGCATGTATACCATATTTTCTTCATCTATACTTATGTTGTTGAATCCCTGGGTTGGTTCTATATCTTAACTATTGGTAATCATCACTGATTTGCAAGTATTTTTGTAGTATGCCAAGTTTGAGTCCTTTGGAGTCCCAAGAGTGACTGAATGGAGTCATATACTACATCTATTTTCAGCTTTTTAAAAAAGAAACATCCACACTCTAACCTGTCTTAGTCTCTTATACTTTTAAATTTATCAACCTTCCTTTTAACACTGCTTTAGAAGTAGCCTACAAAACATGCATTTCCCCCACTATCCTTCATAATTTCATTAAATTCTATTACAATTTATTTATCTTATGAATAATTTAAGGCTATACTTATAAAATTTCAAACCATTAAACAAGAATTTGTGAATTACTATTTTGTGACTTTGATTTACTACTGTTGAAAGGTGAGTTATGTACAATACTAATCTTTAATACTTGCTCAGGCTTCCTTTGTATTCACCTCATAGGCTTTCCACGTGTATTTAAATAATATTAATCCACTGATTGCTCTGCATGGAGTTTTGTATGTATCAATGAGCTGTTATTTACTTTCCCCAGGCCTTCCAGATCCTTATGTTCCTTTTCTATGTTTTATGCTCCAAATGTCAAGATTCCTGGGTCAAATTTGTCAAATGCGATTTTTCCTTTTGTGGTTTTCCTTCTGCTTATACTAACTTTTCTTGCACTGACATTTTTAGGAACATACAAGCAAATTGGAAAATCTACTTAGTGAAGTATTGGTTTTATTACCATGAAATTTCCCAGTTCAATTACAATATTTCTGTTTTTGTTTGATTTGGTGCTGGGGGTAAAACTCATTGTATCAGAGATGCTGGGCAAACACTCCACATCTGTGCTTCTCCCTCAACTCTACTCACATTTCCTTCCCCTCAAAACGAGGCTGCTTTGGAAACCTGCGCAATTGCAGCCTCATTTGGGGTTTTCTTTCTTCTTTCTATTTTTATTGCTAGAGGTCTGTCATTAAATACTAATTCTTTCTTAAACTTCATACATCTGCCATTTTAAATGTAGTTTAAGAGTTTCTGCTTTTGAACTTGTGATTTTAATATGTGTTTCTTATAGTTCCTGATACATTTTAATCGCTTCCTTTAAACTTCAAATGTGGTCTATAGTTATTGCGTTTTGATTTATTTCTTCACTGTTCACATTTCAGTCTCCATTTGACTGATGACATTTTTGTTTTACTTTGTACATTATAGATTCTGTTTCTAATATTACAATAATTAAAAAATTTCATTCTTGCTGAAACAATATCAATATTAAACAATAGTCACACCTGTTCTGACAGCATAAATCAGAGAATATGATTTTACTTTGACTTCTATGTATGTTAGTATTTTGTGCATAATTGTTTCAGTTTGTTTTAGGATTTTTGTCTCAACTCATTTCTAAATACACCTTAGTAAATTCCTGGTGTGTGTGTGTGTGTGTGTGTGTGTGTGTGTGTGTGTGTGTGTGTGTGAGAGAGAGAGAGAGAGAGAGACAGAGAGAGACAGAGAGAGACAGAGAGAGACAGAGAGAGAGAGAGAGACCATTAAAGAGCTTTTAGCCATGCATATTTTTCCATTTACTTACTATTCATTATTTCATATTTTCTGGAGGTTCGCCCTAAATTAGACAATTCCTTCCTAAAGCTCAGTTTCCAGTCTTTCTCTCTGTGAATATGTGTGGTGCACTGAAGACTACCTTTGTTTTACATTCTGATGAATTGAGTGCGGCCTTTCAGGAAAATCACAATGTTTATCAGAGCAATTTAATATTTTTTTGTGGCATTGTGGTCTGTTTTGTTAGTTACAAATCTGCTGTCATCTAAATATTATTCAAAAGTAATCTTTTTTATCCTGGTTTTTCTTTTGTCCCTTGTGTCCCATAAGTAGGCTTATTCTCCTTGTGTTATATCTGGGGTTTATTCTCAGTCATTGTACTGAGCATTTGTTGTTAATCTGTCATGGACTTGCTAATCATCACTTTAAAAATATTCTCCCCTCATAATTTCTTCAATTTTCTTTGAAACTTCCCCTCTGACCCACAAAAAAATTTTCCTGTTTCTCTATACATGCTTTCATATTCTTGCAAAATGTTGCAAAAGTACACTGACTTGTGTTTAACTAATATCCCCCTCCTCCCCACACACACTTTAATTTCAAGCTTCTGTTTCTCTTTGTAACCTTTTAAATCCATTCTCAATCTTCCTTATCTGCCTGAATCTTAAGTCTTTTTTTTTTTCCTGGCTTTCATTTCTGCTCACACTCTCTATACGCACTGTAATTTTCCTCAGCTTTATTTACTCCTACCCTTGAATTTGGACTTCCATACCTGTATCTTTGAAATGTTTCATAGTTGGGTGCTTTGATGCCTCTCTGTTCCCAAGTCTCTCATCTCTTTTCCCCAAACCCCTATTCAGCTTTTTGTAGAAACCCTTCTTGAATCCAGGTATAAAAGTGTAATAAATGTGTCATTGATTGCTGTATGAGGCACCAGTCACCAGACCTTGTTTATTATACTACTTAAGGGTGACTGGTCTTTAGCTATTTGTCACCTTAGTCCTCACCAACAATCAGCTTGTCTCTGAAGTTCCTTCTCACTGGGAAGTAGAGCAAGGGAGAGAGTAGAAGCAAGGCTGACGGGCTTTGAACATGTCTCCAGCTTTATGGTATGAACTTTATGCAATTTTCCCAAGCCACATAAAGTGGCAAAGATAATAATATTCACATCATGAAGCTGATAGAAGTATTTAAGGAGAAAATGCATGAGAAGTGTTTAATGCCCTGCCTGTAATACGGTGGGTGTCAAGGAATGTTAACTTCTATAACTGTTAGGAATAGTTCTTTCTGCATCTGCCAACAGCACCTCTGGGTAAGGGAGAGCTGCCACACATAATCACTTAATGAGCCTAAGCATCGAATGTTAACCTGCTTAGATATGGTGCATAATTCACTTATGATTAGAGTGCTAGGCATGGTAATTGTTACATGCACAGCATTGTGGATAGACATGTACTTCTTATAAGTCAATCAAGCAAAATTGAAAAGCAGAAAGAGATGAAAGTCATAAATGAAAGCGTTTTCTTCCTCAGAATTTCCTGTATATTTGGGTATCCTTCAGGCAAGGTTAAATAAGCATGCATGTGTATTGTTCATGCTTGTATTAAAATTATAAATTAGAAAGAGGTTAAACTATAATAAGACATTATAATGACATAAAAAGAAATGAAATTAGCAGAAGATTTTGAATAAAATACTAAATCAAGATACCTTGCAAATGTCAAGTATACTAAATCAGGAGGGCAATAGAAAAGTAGAATGGATTGGAAGACTGTCAGTGGAAGAGCCTACAGCCTTTGATTAAATAGTGTGTACTGAATTATTAAAAATGTGATGGTACATATAAATCATACTATCCAGATTTAGGGGGTTATTTTCCATGGTTCTTGAGACATCTTATATAACAGTAAATATTTCTTGCATCGTAAAATATTAGGATTTCCTTATTGAGTTTATATTACATGCTGTACTTTGTACTGAAGTATTATACATAGTAAATTTCTTTTATTCCTAAATACATGCCTATGGGGTGTTATCAACCTCATTTTCCAAATGAAGAAACTGAAGCACGGCAACATTAAATATCAGGCCCCAGGTCACACAGCTGCTCAGTCACTTGCCTGAGAATTCAGTTCTGAGATATGAACCTGAGTCTTTGCCTTCTGGGTGTGTTCCATATTTGGCCTGAGTAATGACGAGATTCATTTGCATATGCTCCCTGATACAAAGAATCTAAAACAGCTTCATTTCAATATCTAATAGACAAAAACTGCATGACAAACTGTACTCTGTGTTCATCAACGACAACTGCTAATAAAATCCAGGATTAGCTGTCCCCAAACTGCTCTTCATTCTTGCCTGTTGAAAATACATTTAGAGCGGTTGATGCGCATGAGTTAATGTACACATGCAGTAATATTGTAGTAGTAGCTAAGGTTTTTCCTAATGTTTACCATGTGCTAGGCAAAGCTCCAAGAATTTTAAATGCATATGTTCTTTTTATGCTAACAACAACATATGAAAATACTACCCCATTACTCATGTATTACAAAGATGAAGTTGAGGCACAGAGAAGCTAAAGATTGCAAAACATCACATGATCATTATGTGGAAAACTCAGACCAAAAGAAGGCTGGCAGTGCAGAAGAAGGTAGGCTATCAACCAGTTGGAAAAAAAATAAGAAATTTTAAAACATATAGTGCAAGTTTATTTATTTGAAATACACAGATTATTTCTTTGGCAATTATATTTGTACTTTTAATCTTTTCTTGATAATTTCTAAATATTGATGAATGCTGGAAGAAAACAATAAGTTCCTGTTCTCAGTTCCCAGCTTGAACAACTACAGTATTTTACCCCACTGAAAGTTTCTCAGCTTGCTGCTTTTCTATTCATTTCCTTCACGGTATTTTTTAGTAAGTAGGAATTTTATTTAATGAGATATGACATGTCATTTTTGCCCCTTGGCTTACTTTTTAAGGTATGCCCAGGAAACTTTTTGATTACTCTTGAATTGCATAGATATTCAATGTTTTTCCTTTACTATCATCTAGATGTATATTATTTATCAATTATCTATCATCCACCTACCAACTATCTCTCCTCATCTATTTATCTGCCTATATATAATCTATTAAATATCTATCTATTGCATATATTTGGCTATTATCTTTTACATTTTTATATGTGTATATGTATATATTTATACATACAAAATGTATGTGTATTTATTCCATTTATATCGCTGTCTCTCTCACCTACCTGTCATTTATTTAGTTCTCTATGTATCCATATTGTGTCATCTCACTGCCGTCCCCAGGCCACCTGTAAAACTTGGAATAAATATGCACCAATAGTTTTCTCTTGATTGTAGGGAGGAATTGTTTATTATTTCACCATTGTTTTATATTAACTGTAGGATTGTGGGCACACTTGTCCATACCAGGGAAACGTTCTTCTTTTCCGGGTATGTTGGGGAAATTTTCTAAATGATTGAACTTTATTAATTCATGTATCACAAGCAACAGAACAGGGTGTTATAAACATCCAAGAACATCTAAGTACCAAATTAATCTCCTAATTTCCTTTGTGATCCATACAGCAAATCACCTGATGGCAAGGTCTTCTGCTACACTGACTGGAATCATTTCCTAGAATGAACTTTCATGACATTGGAATCATAGAGTTTGTTCTGTTTTGTGAGTATCATCTTTTATTATTACATATCTTTTAAATTTAAAAAGTTTGGGGGTTATAAGATATATAATTACATAATTCTCCCTTCCCTTTCTTCCCAACAAACCCTCCAGCCTACTCTCCCTTCTTGCTTTCTATCAGCTTCATGGCTCTCTTTTGTAACTGTTGTTTTTGGTGATATCGGTGGTTGTGTGTGTGTGTGTGTGTGTGTGTGTGTGTGTGTCACATGTTGCATATTTTACACACACAAACACATATGTACACACACATACCTAAATACATAAATACAATCTGATCAGTCTGCATAATGTTATGACCATTTGTTTTTTTGTTGCTAGTTGTTTTGGTCTTTGCTGTGGAATACTTTGACTTCCACTCTCAGCTCTCCATACTTTCTGGTCCTTCCCTCCATAGCCTATGGAGGCTGAGGTAGCAGTCATTCTTTGAGTACTTTTTACTTTATTTTTGAGACAGTCTCTTAATGTACTGTGGCTCACCAAGTGGGTCCCAGGAAACTGCCTGTCAGTGCTTCCCAGGCTACTGGATTATACATGTAACTAAACAACAAAGCTGATAAATTCAAACTGGGTTCTGGAAATAGAATTCAGGTCCTCAAGCCTTCAAGGCAAACACTTTATTCTGAGCTATCTTATCAGTCCAAAAGTGTATTCCAGAGGGCAGATTTTGAAGACTAAAGTTTTTACTTGTTTATTTATTTATTTGTTTGTCTATTTATTTATTTATTTATTTATTTATTTATTTATTTATTTATTTAATATTTGTTCTGAAGATTCAATCTAGAGGTTTCTTTGCTTGTTGGTGCATGATAGGTAGGTAGGTTTTGGTTTTTAGTATGTAAAATTTATCAGTTTTTCTTTTGTAGTTTTAAAGTTCTTTTGATGTCGAATATTAGAAAAATTTACTTTGTTCAAAGTCAAAGGAATTTGTCTTGTTTTATTTTGTAGGGTTTAGTTTTGATCTTATGCATTTAAATCTTAACACTATTTATAATAAATTTTCTTGAGCTTTTTGTGAGGTACTGGTCATGGACTTCATTTTTCTCCTTGAATATACAACTAGTCTAGTTTCATTTCTTGGAAAGGCTATCTGTTTCCCCATCAAATTATCTTGTCACTTTATAAAAAGATCAATTGGCTTAAAAGGTGTCAATCTATCACTGAAGGCGCTTTTACATTCCATTGATCTGTGTATCTCACTTTATGCTGGTCGGAGACCCTTTTGATTATTGTCTGTACACTAAGTCTTAAAGTCAGCCGTTCAGTGGTTTTTCAAAACTGTTTCAGCTGTTCAACGCCATTTATATATAGATAATAGATTTCACAGTCTCTGTTTAACTTCTGCTGAAAACAATGCAGAGATTTTATTGAGGTTGTACCTACCTATGGACTGGTTTGAGAGAGCAACTGTCTTCCATTTCATGGGCAAGGTACATTACCTTGTTGACTTTGATCTTGTGTGTCTATTCCTGACTTTTGTGTGGAGATTTCAATGTGTTTTACGGATTTTTTGAATCTCTCATTAAGTTTACCTCTTTTAATTCACATTGTGAAGCAGTCATCGTGCATTTTATTTGTTTTATTATTGAGTCTGTCACAAGTCTGTGCAGATGTAATTTGTATTTCATACTGACAATACATCTATTTCTTAAGTCTATAGATATTGAAACTGACTTTTACATTGATTCCTTTTCTGGTTCTTTATTCAGTTGATTGCATTGACCATAAAGAACACATTCTATATCTTCCCTTTCTTTCCATGTGATTATATTAATTTTCTTACTTTATTGTAGGCCATCTGGTATGAAATAAAATATCCTCAAAGCAAATATTGCTGTTTGTTTCCAGAACTTTGAGAAAATATTCATGATACTTTTTTTTTGTAGCATTTAAGTAGATTGTAAACCACAAATTTTCTTGTTTGTTTTTGAGACATGGTGCTGTTACATTCCACGGATGGTATCAAGCTGGCAATCAGGCTCCTAAGTACTTAGAATCACAAGTATGTAATCATTATACTTCACTCATTTGTTTCATTGTAAGAGGCTTACTAACATATGAGTTTATTGTCTTTTTCATAGAAATATATTGACTAGTACTTGTTTACCTGGTTGGCTTGACAGAGTTATAATCAATATTCATTGGTTCCACACATATTGTTTTGGAAACCTAAAAGACAGGATAAGAGTATAGCAATATATGTTACATTTTTCTATTATTTTAAGTCATAGGCTTTCTTTTTTGTAAATCTTTCATAGTTTTGAAAATAATATGTTGATGGCCAGGAGGTGGTGGCATATGCCTTTAATCTCAGCACTCAGGAGGCAGAGACAGGCGGATCTCTGTGAGTTCAAGGCCAGCCTGGGCTACAAAGTGAGTTTTGGAAAGGCACAAAGCTACACAGAGAAACCCTGTCTTGAAAAACCAAAAAAAAAAAAAAAAAAAAAAAAAGAATATGCTAAATACTGGCTTTCATTTTTAGTCATCATTGTTATTGTTAATACGATGAATTACACACCAATAAATTTCAACTATTAAGCCAACTTTGCATTCCCTGTGTGAACCTTGCTTCCTTTGAATATTTCTGATTTCAATTAGATAATATTTTCTATGGATCATGTACCAGTATTAATGAGAGATTATTAATCAGTATTAATCTGAGATTTATATTATTATGGTCTTATTCTGGTTGTTTTGTTGCACAGTAAACTTTGTCCCATAAATGGTAAAGCTTTTCTTCCTTTTCTATGATCAGAAAATGTTTTTGTTGGAATGACTTCTTTCTTATTCTCTGTATTTGTTTAGTAGAATTCATAAATAAAAACATCTAGCTTTAAGATTTTATATTTAGAAAATTCTCCTGTTAATTCTATTTTGAAAGCACCAGTTTGAAAGGATGCTTTGCTAGAATGTGTCTTTCAAGGAAATTGTCTTATCTAGGTTGTCATATGTAATATTTTAAAGTATATTACTCTCTCATTCTCCATTCTGTACAGCTAGTGCTTATAGTGACTCCCTGTTTTGCCTCCCTGATATTGCTAATTTTTCAATTCAGTCCACATCCCTAATCACTGTATGCTCATGAACCTTACTGATGTTCTCAAAGGTATACCCCTCTCTCCCTGTTAATTTTTTCTAGCATGTTACTGTTTGTTTCACTGATTTTTTTTAATTTTACTTTTGTGATTTATTATTTTTTTTCTTACTTGTAATTCAACCCTCTCTACCCCATTTTCTTAAGGTAGACACTTAGTTTCTAGGGTTTGGGCTTTATTAGTTTTTGTTCTTCAACACTTTCATCAGTGTGTATAATGAATTAGATCATTTCATCCCCATTGCCCTATCTCACTCCCTCTGTCTTCTGTTGAGGCTTTTCTTGGCAGCAAACCTCTTCCCACTTCTCCATGTTTTCTCTCTCTCTCTGTCTCTCTGTCTCTGTCTCTCTGTCTCTCTGTCTCTCTGTCTCTCTCTCTCTCTCTCTCTCTCTCTCTCTCTCTCTCTCTCTCTGTGTGTGTGTGTGTGTGTGTGTGTGTGGTTGCTTGTACAAGTTGGGAGTTATTTTCTGGAACATGGGAAACTAATAAGTGGCCACAACAATGAAGAGAATGATACTTTTTCTTCATGATGACTAACATCTCAGAATTATTCACAAACTATTCTCTCAGGCATGGTGCGATAGTAATGCTTTACATCTTTTGTATTACTATAAAACATACAGATATCTTGAGCTCTTTGACCCATTTTCCATCTTTATCATTGCTTAGCTACAACCATGATACGTACATAGTTGTACATTACATCTCCATAGGTTTCAAACCTCACAACTCAATGTTGTGTTTTAAATAGTCGTTTGCATTTTAAGCAAGTCACAAAGGAAAAACAACATCTTTTCCATAAGTCACCTAGATATATTTAGTTCTGATCTACAGTTTGTCCTATCTTTATTTGGTAAAAGTCACTTTAATTTGAAAAAAAAAAAAAACTTTGTTTAGCTTTTTCTAAAGTGTAAAATAGCCAACAGTAAGGTTTCACTAATTTATCATCATTCATAAAAGACAATGTCATTTAATATAGAATTTGGTGCTGACAGTGTCTTTCTTTTTCAGAACTTTAGTTTTTTCCATTGTTTTATGCACTCATATTTTACATTTTTTCTTTTTCTCCATTGTTTTATGTGCCCATATTTTAATTTCTTTCCCTTTTCTTTTTTGAGATTATAATATAATTAGATCACTCTCCCCTTTTCTTCTCCCCCTTCAACTCCCAGGTTTTCAGGGCTGACCATATGGTATTGGATTGCCAATGGTGTGCTTTTCCCTGAGGGAGACTATTTCTCCTGCTCTCAGAATCCCTTAGGTGCTGATAGCTCTTTGTGTAGTGTTGAGACCTTCTTGGCTTTGTTGTCCACTTTGGTGTGTCTATGTCATTGATCTTGTTTAGCTCATCTTTAGAAAGTCATGTTGATAAGACTTCATGAGTGTAACTTCCAACGTTACTAGGAGACACAGCAAACTCCCTGATCCTCTACCTTTTACAATCTTTCTATATTTAGCTTATCTGTTGGAGCTGAGTAGTACCATGACTGTGTTTTTTGATTGTGGTTTTAAGTAATGGTCTCCATCTGTTGCAAAGTGAAGAGTATACTTACCTGATTCTGAGTCACAGTTTCTGATACACAGCCAGTAGTCCTCTGAATTGTTTTATCACTCGATTAAGGTATTGTTTTTTCTTTATTTGCACTTAAGACTTGATCTTTGTGCATGCCTACCTATGGTTTTATTTTTATACACTCTGATTGCAATTTACTAAGTGTCTTGAATACTCATATCTCTGTCTTTCACAACACTGGGAAGTGTTTGGCCACTAGTTCTGAAAGACTTTCTCCCTTTCTGTGTCCTTTCAAGGTAAACATTTGACATTGTTCTTGAGACCTCTTCAGACTTTGTTATTTAAAAAAAATCTCAGGCTGGAGAGATGGCTCAGAGGCTAAAAGCACTGGCTGCTCTTCCAGAGGTCCTGAATTCAATTCCCAGCAACCACATAGTGGCTCATAACCATCTAAAATGGGATCTGGTATCCTCTTCTGGCATGGAGGCATACATACAGGCATAATACTGTCTACATAATAAAAATATTTTCACTGGGCTGTTGTGATGTCTCAGCATGTAGAAACACTTTGTTGCTCAGCCTGTTGGTCTGCTATTTCTTCCCAGAACCCCTATTGCAGAAGGAAATAACTAACTCCCACAGCTGTCTTCCAACCTCTGACCTCCTCAAGTGTACCATGACATGTGCATGCCCCTCACAACAAATAAATAAATGTAATAAAATAGTTTGAACACACTCTTCAGATTGCAAGACTATTATTATTATTATTATTATTATTATTATTATTATTAATGTAGTGTTTACACTGGGGATTATACTGGAGCCATGCTCACACTGGCGATATTAATTTTCTGCTATGCTACATAGTGTACCAGTCCAGCTGCAAATTCCCTATTGCTCTTCTCTGGCTACACCTTTCTACTAAGCACTTCCTATTCCTCAACTTTCTAAGTTCCTCATTTTATTCTAATCATCAAAAGATCATTTCTGAATTTATTTTCTGTGGGTGTATTCCCTAATACCCTGTTGTACATATATATGAATGATAGTCACATTGAGCTGTGAGTTTCCATCTAGGTATGTCTTCCTCTCTGTTTTTGCTCCTCAGATTGGGCTGAATTCCTTAGATTTTCTTACTTTTTTCCCTACTGTTATTGATTCTTTGTGGATTTCAAATTGTACATACTGATCCCACTCAATTCCCTGTGCCCCTGCATCTGCTCTCCATTCTTGCAGCATCCCCCCAAATTTAAAAGAAAAGCCAAAACCAAATAAAACAAAGCAAAACAAAGAAAATAAACAGACAGATAAAGAGAAAGAGAGAAGAATCTTGTCGCGGAAGCTGTAGTGTGGTCCATTGGGTTACATGTTAACCCTGTAGTCCTTTCATCTGCAAGTATTCACCACAAGTCATTGGTAGGATCACAGCCAAGGCTCAAACATCACCATGGCCTCAGCATGACCCCTGCATCAGCATGGCCCTAGGACATCAACAGGTCCCCAGGTGGGAGCTCCAATCCCTAGCATTAGCATGATCTTCATGGTCTCAGGAGCTATGGGCATCAACTCAGACCCTGGCCTTTGTAGGGCCATGAACACAGACATGACCCTCAGCACCAGCCTTGGCCGCAATTGACAGTATTGACCACTCAGCTATGTGCGGTCCTTCAGTACCAGCATGGTTACAGGTTGTGGGCTAGACCCTGGGCATCTGTGTGGCCTTTGGTGGCACCATGGGCCACCAGACATCAACACAGACTCTGGCTGTTGTAGGACTATGGAACTAAACATAGTTCTCATCAGCCACCCTGGTCCTGATGTCACCATGTCCTCAGGTGGCACTGCAAGCCAATTAGGTTGACATGGCCTCTGCCACAGCTTGTGGACACCTGCCTGGACCTAGGTGGTAATCCAGATCACAGCCCTCTGCATGGTACTCAGTGGTGACAGGAGCCACAGATTTCAACTCAGGCCTCCTCAGCTGCATCAGGGCCTCAGACTGAGATTGACCCTTAGCAATAGGCTAGGACAAGACATCACCTTGGAGAGTCAGGTGACAAGCAGGCCATTTGGATTAACCTCTTCGTCACCATCTCTTCAGAGCCACCTCTCTCCCCAGCCCATGAACCACTCCACCTCTCTCTCATCACCCCACACTTGCTCAACGTTAATGGTGTTTGAGTTGTGCCCTGGGGACAGATGCATGGCATGGCATGGGGCTGGTGCTGTTGCTGTGCTTAGATTTTCATGTATTGACTATATTGAATTTACTCTGGTTGTTTCAAATGTTTTCTTATCTTTGAGATTTATTAGCATCTTTTAGAGTATTATTGTTTTTTCTTTTCCACTAGACAATTAATTTTAATTTTGTTAGATTCAAACTGCAATCTTTTTTTCTATTGGCAACATCTTAAAATTCAGGATTTTCCACCATGGTGTATTGCTTTGTTTTCCTTACTCAAGTTCTGTTGGACTTAGACTATAGATTGATAATTTGTATTACTAGATATTTTTGAAATACTCTGATTTCATCTTTTTCTTTAAAAATTTTTATATTGGCTAAATATAACTAATTTGTAGTAATTTGCATTGTTTATGCAGAAAGCCTTGTTTAAGTCTTCTTCTAAACATGAGAAGATACATATAGATCATCTCCCAAGCTGTCACACACTTTTCCTCTGTGTCCCTCTTAGGTCACATATATATGTGTTTCATGACATAGAGTCACAGCACAAACCAAAAGCATATATTTACATGATCAAACAGTCACAGGCTGATTTGTAAGTCAAGGAAAGGATCTCTAAATCAGGATCCTCATTTCAAAAATTCTCAGTTGTTATGGTGAAAATATTTGGCAATTTAAAAGCAAACATTTTGTTACATTTCATTCATAAAAAAGCAAGCACTTACATTGGAAAACTATGAATGGTGTAGCTTACCTAATAAACATTATTTTTAATGATGTTGGCTTTCAAATGATCAATACCTATGTGTCCTTATCTTACGGTGTCTAGATAAACATCTACATAGACAATGAGCACATCTGAATGTATTTGAATATATAATACAAACGTCTTTGATGTTGAGAAGACAGGCACACTATACAACTTCTCTCCTCTCATGCTCATTTTCATTCCTATTTACAGGGCTGTTTTCCCTAAACCGTTCATCATGGTAAGGAGGTTCATTTGCTGGAATGACTTTATTTTCACAAAGACTCAACTCTAATTCTACCGTACCGGTTTGTCTACTTGTTACCAAGCACTAGCCTGTCCTGAGTTCATATTTCCCCTTCAGAAAGTCCAGTTTATGAAATGGTATCAATAGGTCAACTGCCTGTGCTCCTGCCTTTCTGGAAGTGTCCTGAGGAAATGGCACAGGCATGTTTCCTGTTTACACCACACTGCCATTGCTCAGCAGGTGGAAAACAGCAAAGAAATAGCTGTTATAAAAATAAGGTTTTATGGGAGTCTCATAATAGCACCTGTTTCCTCCAATGACTGCCTCCATTTGTTTCATTCTTTCAAACAAGATGTCTCAAAGTTAGAAATGAGTGCTGGAATCATTGCTGGAAGCTTGTCGGACTTCCAGTTTCCAGCAAGAATTACTTTGCAGTCAACGAGCAAATATTAAAAAATAGGGAAATATGCATCATAGCTTCCTCCTGCAGCAGAGAGCAACAAATACAGACATCGACAGACAGACATTACACAACCATTCTACATGAGATGTCTCCGTCAGTCCCTCCCCTCAGAGCCCAGGCAACCTGCGAAACAGGAGGCAGAAAGAGTGTCAGAGCTGCATAGAGCAACCAGGAGAACAAGCCCCTCCGAATCAACTGAGCAAAGCCCATATCAACTCAGGGGACTGAAGCAGCATGCACAGAGCCTGCCTGGGGCTGCACCACCTCACCTGGGTGTATTTTATGGTCGCCACTTTAGGATTCTTATGAAACTCCTGAATGTGTGAATGAGTGGGTCTCTGATTCTTGTGCCTTCTTTTGAGCTCTTTCTCTTCTGTTGGGTTGCCTTGTCCAACTTTGCTGTGGTGGTTGTTGTTTTATCTTGTTATTCTGTGTGTTTGTTGTTTTGTTGCTGTCTCTTAGAATAAGCCTGGTTTTTTTGTTTTCTAATGAGAAACAAAAAGGGAGTGGATCTGGAGGAACTGAGAGTAGGACTTGTATCAGGCTGTATTGTATGAGAAAACAATCCATTTTTAATAAAAGGAGAATATATATATGCTTTGTAATTATTTTTTTCAAGACAAGGTTTCTCTGTAGCCTTGGAGCCTGTCCTGGACTAACTCTGTAGACCAGGCTGGCCTCAAACTCACAGAGATCCACCTGGCTCTGCCTCCCGAGTGCTGGGATTAAAGGCGTGCGCCACCACCGCCTGGCTTGTTAAAAATATTTTTTAAATGAAGTGGGAATTTAAAAGACTATGGAAAAAACCTGTATATTGTGAAGTATTACAAAATCTTACCAACTGAAAAAAATAAAAATAAGCAAATAACTAAACAAAGGATATCAAACATACAAAACAGGATTTCACTCACTTACTAAAAGATTCTACAATTTTATGAATTCTTTCCATTATTAGGTTTACTTTAAAATTTTTTATTTTCTTTGTTATGTGTATTAACAATTATATTAATATGGACATAATTGTGTTAATTTTCCCAATGGTATAACTATATTTCTTCTATTTTTAATTCTTTTCCTTTCAAATTCTTATTTTAACAATTGCTTCTGTCATAAATTACCACCTATTTCATCATTCTTATTAGTGGTTTGAATGGTTTAGTCAGTTTCTGGGGGGAATGTGGGAAACGTATTACATACCAGGTAATTCTGTGTTTTTTCCAATGTATATAAAAATCTGATAAATAATAGATGCACATATGACACTTTTATTTGAAAAGTTGATTTGTACCCAATTCATTAAATAACAATTGAACAATCAAAAAAAGTATTGGTTGGAACACCTGTCTGGGAAAACACCTTATCTTGATACACAATGATCAGTAACAGTAAAGCAGAATTCTCTAGTCAGTACAGTCCTCAGGTCCATGGCAGACCCTCACACAATGCCCCTTCTCTACAGCTGATTTAATAATGCCGGTCATGAGCTCACTTCTGAGGTTACTAGACATTTACAATTCCTTATTGTAGGTTGCACTGTAATAAATTAAATCACAATTTTTCATGTGTAGACATTTCATGTGGGAAGTAGTTCAATTTAACAGCAATATCAAGAGTGGATATTCTATTTTTCAATATTCAGAAATGATTATGAAATTTTTGGCCATGAACATTAAATTCTAGTTCCAGGCAATTTTCCTAGAGACTTAAGGTGAGAGAAAACTTGTGTCTGCAGATCTTTAAAGTATATAAATAAATGTTCTGGTTTACAGAAATAATTTTAATGAAATGTGATACCTTCATTTGTGTGTGAACTCTTAATAGACAAAATTAAGTTGGCTTCAGGTTTGTGCTATGTCAAGCTATATATGTAATAAATCCTTCCTGGGAATGTGGATTACTTCTCTAGATTGTCATAATTATTTTGTCACAAGTAGTATTTACACGTTTGGCTAAAGGTTCCTTTATGCAGATACAGTGTTTCAACTTTGCATGTGTGATTGTATGTAGTGTTCAAGTTTTCTAATTAAATGTGGTTTCTTTTAATGTAATCTGTTTTTTTTGTCAATATATAACACTAACCTATAGACACTTCATATAGAAAACTAGGAAAAAGAAATGGCAAATGGCATTGTCTGATTAGAATTGATACCTTATGTTCTATCAATACTTATTTCCCATCTGGCCTTCTGTGAGGACCATGCTCCTTTATTTTAGCAAAGGAGGAGGGTGACAGAAGCCTAAGCTCTTGGAAACTGGAGCCACCAGAAGACAAGAAATAAATTGTTCACACACACAGGTCACTAGGCAGGCAGCTGTAGGTAGGCATTCAGGCACAAGCTGGCAAAAATAGACATACAGACAAACACATACAGGCAGGCTGACGAAGCCTCCAGCTCAGTCTCAGGCTAAAGCCCCTGACCTCGGGGCCATATGTATGCAGAATCACACAAAAGTGGGACTGTACCAAAAATAGTTATGTAACAGATTACATCACTATTTACTTTGGGGTTCCCAAAGTTGAACATCTGGTATCAGCTGTACTGTGCTGACTCATACACCCCCATGTCTGGTGTCAGCCATGTTTTAGCTCACTCATACTGGCTGTCTGTATACTTATATGTTGGCTAAATATAATCTGCTCTTTGTTTCCTTCTGTTCTCAACACCTTCATGATATGGGGGCCGGTTCCATGTTTAAATATTTAGAAGAAGTATGGTCAGCTTTGTCACAGAAGCTAAAACACACTTCCAAATCTTGACGTCTAATTATGCTTGAATTGTTGATTATTGTCAAACAAACTTAAGCTAAATTACACGTGAATTATAATACAATGAAAACAATCTATACAAATACAAATGCATTAAAATAATTGTATATCATACAATTTATAGAGGCACACATAGTATCTTATTTGTTCCTTATCCTTATTGTATATATACTAATATAATGTATGTGTGAATGTGTATGTTAACCTCATTTCACAAGTGAGATGCTGGCAAGGCATCAAAGGACTAATCTGAGGTGTCACATACATACTGAACTTCATGTCCAATGATTTGGATCCTCAGGGTCTTTGTTAAGGTCTATAGAGTAAATGCATAAGAATTAAGCAACACAACAACAAAAAATTTCATTAGCAAATGTTTGCTGAGTGCCCACTGTGTACAGCATGGTGAAGGAACCTGATTTTCATGGTGCTTAGCAGCACTTTCTAAAGCCTTGGATGTTTTATGGTTGCATTTTCATCATTATAAAGGCATGACCCTCTTCTGGGCTACCAGCCAAGTACTGAACAGCAGGAGATAACGCACAGAGGCTTCGTCTTGTCATCTGATAATTTATAAAAATGAAGTTGTCCATGAGAACGATTTCTATAAATATGCTTTTTGTAAAACATTTTACTTTGGGAATTAAACTATTTGTTTTCCTGTATTTTAAGACTGTTGATGAATTTGGACCACTAGAGCATCATGGTACCTGACATTCCTAGTGCCTGCAGTTTTCCCGGGAGCTCCTGTCACTTTGCAGGAACAGTATTATCTTTTTGAGGCCACCTGGGGATAACTTATTAATTTGTTAGTTTACCAGTTTCTAATTATCCTGAATGACTTAATGCTGTTTCCAAGGAGCTATGGGATGTAGCACCGTAATTCTGATGCTTGTTGGTAATTCTTATCTTCTATAAGAAACTCTGGGAGAGTGTCTAGATGGGAACCCCAACTGAGATTCTTTTCTCTTTTTCTCATTATCCTCTATTCAGAGCACTTCATTTCTTTTGTGTTCAGAAGAGAGGAAATAAGACACATGAATCATTGGCTACAAAACAGAACAATAGCAACACCAAAGTTGTGGTAATTAGGAGGTCTATAATGGCACATATGTGTCACTAACTGCCAATTAATCTTGATGATGAGAAATAATCAATTCAGCTACCACTACTTCCCCCTTTCAGTAGATCCAGGCAAACATCAATGGTCTCTGCATTTTCCTTGTGTTTTATTAGTCTCTTTTGGGCACATCTTTTCTCTCCTCTGGAGGTTGTTTTTCTGTAGGCGATGACGAACGCTGTTGCTAGTTATTGAGTGTGATCCATACACTTGCTATTTGTTCAATGTATGCATGAAGCATTTGCTTGATCTATGAGGAAATAAGTAAAACACCTTTAAGACCTTTAAGCTGATAGATCATATCTGAGCTTGAGCATATGTAGAAATCATTACTGTCTTTATTTCTCTTGTATCAGCTTTACTTCAGTTACTGTTTCATCAACCAATAATTTAAAAATATGATCTTACAAGAACAAAACCAGAGTGGCCAGGTGAGTTCCCATGATGGACTTGCTCTGTGGTGTGAGGATGCTCAAACTCTCATTAACCAGCTGCCGCACAGATTTTACCGAGACCTGCCTGTATAGAAAAAAGTTTTTCACGTTCTCATTCTCCGATTATCCTTCCATCCACCTTGCAGTGCCCATGAACTCTGCATGCAGACAGATTGCCCTAGGGGTAGATGTCACACACACCAGTCTGTCACAGTCCTCTTTGTTGTAATCTGTCAGCACCATCTGATCTTTATTGGGCAATCTTTCTTACTAATTCCATTTAGTGTTAAGAATCTTCCCCAGATATTTAGTGTCAGCGTTTCTCAAGATTAATTTCTCAATAATGTTTATAGTCAAGGGTCCCCATTCCAAACAGCAGCCACAGAGATCTTAGAGCCCACTTGATGTGTCCCCTTCGTGAGACTCAAGCTTAAGTCTGTTACTCACACACTGACTCCATCACATCAGAACTTCCCTTTCTGCTTTGTGTCTCAGTAAATGATGACCCTCTTCAACTACTGCTGGTAGAAAACAGAGAAACAACTTCATTACCTCACTCTTTTCATTCTCTCTGCCCTAGTGGCCATTTTTATTTATGAATCATCCTGGAATTTTCTTCTTCCTTCTTTCCAATCTCATAATTTGAGTTTCTGAAGTCATTCTGACATCTTCCTTGGGTTAGCACATATCTGGATCCTACAGAAGCTCCTTGAATCAACAATAGCCCTTCTGTTGCAGACAAAGTGAGCGTTGAATATCACAGTTCCATCCTGCAGCATGGTACTTAAAACTTTGCCTTTTCTTGGAGTACTCATTGTGGTAATGACAAAGTGTTTCTTGTCACCATATATGCCCCATAGAATTTAATCTCTGTAACTTTTGCATCTTTAGAGTGTACCAACCCAGATCCTTTCTGGTATTTCCCAGGATCTTGTGTTTTCTCATTCCCTCTCTACATATTGTTTTTACCCATTTCACCTTATCTGGTCATACTTGAGAACTAACTACATATTATTCAAAGCTCAGTGAAGATTTTACTTCTTCCCAGTCTGTTCTTAACCATTCAAAAATCTCTTAAAAAGTCTTGTTGGCCATCTATTTTCTATTATTGAAATTTTGAAAATCATGAAATAGTTTAAATGACAAATTAAAATCCTTCTCATCTGCTATAGTCCGTGCTTCATAAAGAACAGTATTTATGTTGTACATGACTGTACATATGTGAAGAGTTCCTTCCAATGAGAGATGTTTCATATATATATATATATATATATATATATATATATATATATATATAGTAAGCTATTGCTATAACAAGAGATATTTTCAATGGCATCTGATTTATGGTCTTTTTAAAAACAATAAACATATAGTAGGCATTTAAAAATAAACCGTGAATATACTAAAACTAAAGATAATTCCTTTCCTTAAATAATGCTCCCGTTAAGTTCTGAATCCTGATCCAACTATTAATTTGGATACATTTATTATCAACTGATGTTTGCTATCTTTGGTTTTGACAAACTGATTTTTCTTGTTTTGAATATTTATTTTATTTTTAAGTATTTTAAGTGTGTGTGTGTGTGTGTGTGTGTGTGTGTGTGTGTGTGTGTGTGTCTGTCTGTCTGTCTGTCTGTCTATGGGCATTTCCATATGAGTGGATATGCCCCTGGAGATAAGAAGAAGGTATTAGATACCCTTGAGCTGTAGCTACAGGCAGTTATGTGCTCCTGCCATGCATACTAAGAACTCCTTTTGTGCTCTGCAAAATGGGCATATCTCTACCCTGCTGCACGTTCTCTCCAAACCCAATAAACATAAAATGTACTTACTATAGATGAGAGTGCCCATAGGTGGGCCCATTAAGTCCATAGTTATCATTGTAGGTCTAGAAAACAACATATTTAATATTTTAACAAAGCAAATATGAATAAATCATTAAACTTTTAACTTGAGTTGATTTTTGTCATTATATTGTTTAGTTTTGTTAACTTCAAAGATTTCATGGGAAATATTCTTCAGTTTTTGCCTGAATTTAGCATTTCTCTTTAATATGGATCTCCCAACACACCATACTGCCCTTACTCTTGGTGTGACTCACTTGTATAAGTCAGGAGCATCTCAGATTAATAGATTAATTTCGATTTGATATTGCACAATATTGGTTTTTGATCATCTCTATTTTATGTGTATGATAGGTATTTCATTTGATAGTATGTTATCTTACTATTGTGCTAACAGGCAAATAAATTACTTCATGGTAAGTTGAGTGTAATTAAAATATTGATGCATAGGACTGGTTTCTCTGGAATTTTGGATTTTTAAAAATTCATTCATTTATTTATTTATTTGTCTATTTATTTATTTATTTATTTGTTCGTTTGTTTATTTATTTATTTATTTATTGTGGAGCTGAGGATCGAACCCAGGGTCTTGTGCTTGCTAGGCAAGCACTCTACCACTGAGCTAAATCCTCAGCCCTAAAATTTATTTTTAATGAATTAAAATTTTATCCTAGGAAATTGTTTCTTTTTGATCACGTTGGCAATGAATCCATATCACAAAATCATAAAGAACAATGGAATTTCCTGTTGTTTTTTTTTTTAAATACTAAGTCATTGATTGTGTTTAGAGTTCAGAAAAATTCTTTAAGGAAGTGTGCTGAATAGTTTTATGTCAATTTGAAACAAGATAAAGTTATCTGAGAGAAGGGAGCCTCAATTAAGAAAATACCTCCATAAGATCAGGCTGTAGGCAACTTGTATGGCATTTTATTAGTCAGTGATTGACGTGTGAGGGCCCTGACCATTGTGGGTGGTATCATCCCTGGGCTGGTGATTCTGGGTTCTATAAGAGCAAGTTATGAGGGGAAAGGCAGTTTGCACACTCCTCCATGGCCCTGCCTCCAGGGTCCTACCCTTTTTGAGTTCCTATCCTGACTCCTTTCACTTATCAAGTGAGATGTGCAAGTGTAAGCCAGATCAACCCTTTCCTCCCCAGCTGCTTCTAGTTATGTTGTTTCACCAAGCAATGCAAACCCTAACTAAGAAAGAAAGATTAACTTCTAAAATTAGGATCTTAGTGCCGCAGACTGGGTCTCAGCTGGACCACCAGACCGAGGGAGAATGGGGTGAAGGTACTCAGGATAAGTGAGATTCGGCGAGTGACAGACAGACACAGACACGAGAGTATGCTGTAAAGCTGCTGCAATTTTACTCAGACCAAACAGTGAATTTTATACAGTTATTTGAGGAAACATGGCGATCGGCCAGTAGGGTGACAGACATAGAATCAACACAATTTTCTCAGAATGGCTAACAGATCTCATGAGTACAGCCTTTATTTCCCCTTTTGTGGTTCCTCATCCGGACAGAGAACATTAAGGCCCTAGCTGTAGTTTTCCTTCTACATAATTATTAAACCTTTGTTCTGTATCAAAATTAAACCCTTCCCATCATTGTTCTAACCATGGTCTCATTTGTGTGAGAATATTTTAACCTTTGCCTGGTGAGAAGGCACGAGGGGGGCCGGGACCTAACTAACCTTTCCATGAGCTGTAACTTATGCCATTCTGTTTTCATACCATTATGATTCATCCATCAGTTCCCAAGTTTATCATGAGCTCCCGTGAAAGGTAATGGTTCTAAATAGTTATTATGTCTAGGAATAAAGTTAAGGGGTTGCCACCATCGACCCTTGATGAGAAACTCTATTTGTCTCTGGATAATTCTTGTAGAAATGGCTAGTTCCTGTAACTGCTTCCTCGCAGCTGCTGTCGGCTGTGCGTGCGGATTGCCTATGAGTCGCTGAACCTTTACTTTCATTCTCTCTTCGCTAGAGTCTTCGTCCTTCTGAATCATAAGTTCTTTTTGTTCTAAATCATTCATGAATGTCCCTAAACTTTTGGGATCCTCTTGAACTGTTTGCCTAAGAGCTTGAGTCATAGGTGGGGGTATTGAAGCCACTTTTGAGGAATCATAACTCTCTTTATGGGGCACATCAGGAACATTAAGGGTTAACTTCCTGGAATCAATACACAAGGAAACAGCAATAATCACAGAGGCAAAGAGAAGAAGGCAGAGTGCCAGCCAGCCTCAGCAAGCAGATCTGTGTGGTTCCGTGTAGCCTGGCACCATGAGTCGGACAGATTGATGAGGGGTCGCCGGGGGCATAGACCCGAGGGCTGCGAGCCCCCCTTTCCCACCTAACTACCTCATCCAAGGCATTTGTCACGCGGGCGACACCGTCGTGGGCGTGGCATCTTAGTAAAAAAGGTCCTACAACCAAACTCAAAACGTAGGTTTTTCCAAATATTCTTGTGCTCTCATCTTGTGCTTCCTTCTATCAAGCCCTTCTCAACGGAAGCTGAAACTGAGATGTTGAAGTCTCCCTGGCCCCTACAGCATGCCCAAGTTCATTTTGCTTTATAGAGAATTAATTCTTTTATGTTAAGCTTTTTTACTTCTCCCGTAGGGACTAAACACATATATTCTGATAAGGAGAAAAATAGTTAAGATTCACTCTGTTCTGGGCCACAAGAATCTGTGCTTCTGAATGAAAGATGTCTTCAGGAGGCGTCATTACCATTTCTATCAGGCTGCGAGTAGAGGAGTTGTGTGAACACCCTTGCGTGGTTGGCAAGGGACAATTGAATTCACCCAGATGAAATAAAAATGCAGGAAGTAGCCTTCTCTTAGCCAGACTTTGGTTGTTATTTATACAGAAGTTTCTATTTCTTGTGGTCAGTAATAACCCCCAATAGTAGAGGATATATTTAAATTCCATGACTACTGTATAGAAATGACTGTGTTCTGTTTTGGTATTTCCAACATAGACAGCATTTAGCCATAAATATGTGGGCAATGAATCAACTGTTCAGTGATATGTAGTGAATTACTTTAGGTAGTTACTAATATATTTATTTATTTAATTATTTAATATATAATATATATTATAAAATATATGTAGGTTTAAAATTTTAAGTAATGTAATAATGTTTTTCATAATTTTTGAGATCTATATGATGTTTCAATACATTTATATAATATATACATATTGAAAGAAAGTAATTAGTATTCCATCTGATAATCTCTTTATGTTGGGAGATTTTAAATCAACTTCTAGTTTTTCAAAAAATATACAATAGGCTATTATCTGCTAAAATCTGAGCACTGTGACATGGATCTAAATTTAAACTGATTCCTCATGCCTTTATTTTTGTATTTTATATATTTTATATCCTCACTTCCCACCATCCTTCATCTTCTTCCATCTTCCTAGTCTGGTTGTAAGTGCTCTGATCATCTCTGCTTTGAGACTCCGGTCTCCATCCCCACATGTCAGAGAGAGCACAAGTTTTGTCTTCCTGTATCTACTTTTTTTTTTTTTTAAAGAAAAGTAAGTTTATCTTTCTAATACCATGCTTTCTGTGTAAAGTATCATGATATTAATCCTTTTATACATGGATATAACATTCCATTTTGAATACATGTCTCCTTTTCTCTAATGTCTCCATCCATCAATGAATAACTATGTCAATTCTCTATTGTGAGTGCAGTGAATAATGCTTTAGAAAACATGAAAAAAAAAAAAGGATTGACTTTTGTGTGATGATTTTATTTTATTTGAAGATAGAGTTTTTAAAATCATGTGGCATTTTGGAGAACCTTCATATTATCCTTTTTAATGACTTAATTGTTTACATTTTCACTAATATTGTTTAAGAATTCCCCTTTCTCTGTATCCTTGCCATTATTTTTTATTTTAGGAATTTTCAAATAATAGCTGTCTGGCAGGGGTAACGTGGTGTCTCATGATGGTTTCAATCGACACCTCTGGTTGCTCTTTGTGTTTGTTATTTGTCATATACTTTCGTTTATCTTGTTGGAATTATTTCTAAGAGCAGCGTGTGTTTTCTTGCTTTTCTAAGAATGTATTATTTATGTTCTCACTTCTATATTCTGCAGTGAATTTGTCTTGGTCCTAGGAACTGCATCCTCTTAATTATGGTCCACTTTCCCTGGTATGTGTTAAATTACATAAGGGACAGCAAGTGGCATTGTGGCAGCACATCCAGATTTGATTTCTGGATCTTTTGTTCAACACAGCCAGCATTGTGTGACTATATGTGATTTATTTATCTGTAGTTCAGTTTACTCAGCTGTAAAAGAGGGCATCAATGCTACTTCATGTTGCCCTATTGATTAAATGAAATAGTAAGTATACATTGAGAGGTACGTATCAGGTAACTAATAAACAATAGTGATAGAATTCGTTTGTTGTAAAATTCTGTCTTTGGGACATCTGGAAGGCTAGTGTTTTTTCCAGTACCAAAGAACTGCTTTAGTGCTCTTTTGTCTACTTGTAGTGGCTCACACATCACTACTGAAAGAGTGTTTGTGACCATAGTTCTATATTGCCTGGAATTTTTCCTCCCTCTTTTTGTACTTCTGGGTCACAGTCAGTATTTAGTTGTATGGTCAGCATTTCTTTTGTTATATGTATGTATGTCTCTCTTGTACAATAGATGAATCATGTTTATACCATAATCATATCAAAATGTGAATAATGCATATTATATTTATTACAGATTCTATTATGTCTTGGGTGGTTTTATTTGGTTTAGTGACTTTTCTTTCTATTTTCCTCTTGGTATTATTTTAGATGTCAGAAACTACCATAAGAAGGTAATGTAATCCAGGGGTACTTTCCTGTGTAATTTTTCAGTCTCATCTAAGCTCTCTGGACTATATATCAAAGAGAACCTAACTGTGTAAGTAGGAAAGCCATATAGAGGTGACTTTGAGCACAAACATGTTAATTTCTCTGTGGGACTGTCAGTAGTATTTTCTCTTTGGAACTCTCTGCTCCAGATTTACCTCTGCTTTCTGCCCACTGACAACTAAAGAACATTAGTCTGTCTCATTTGAGTTCCATATCTTATGTTCTTATTCTCTTCATTACAAGAGAAGCCCACAGTGCTTCCTTTTTTTTTTTTTTTTTTTTTCTGTAGACATACAGTTCTCCAGTAACTTGCAGCTCTACTCTGGAGGCTGCTGGTGATGGGATGGGACTGAGGGAGTCAGGACAGAACAATGGAGTGAGGCTCATTTTGTCCAAGGACTGGGTACCCATCCTGTCACTCTGACTATTGCTGCTCTTCACCCAGCTCACTCCCACAAGGGCTCTTCTCTGAGTGTTAACAAATACAAAAATGCTCTTTGAAAGTTGGTGAACTTCATGCTTGCTGACTCATCACAAACCCATAAAAAAAATGACACTTCTAGAATATGTTCACTTTTTTTCTATAGGTTAATAAAAAAAGAGTACGGACAGGAAATTCATAACAATTTTCTCATTAAATTCACCTCCTTACTACTAAACAGGCTACTATGTAGACATCTAACCTATTCACCTCTGAGTGATAAAACAATGCTTTTAAAAATATTTCAAAACTATATAAACACATATGTATTCAAATGAAACAAATGGTAGTATTTTAACATTTAGATAATTTGAAGGGAAGTTTTAAAATCCATTTTCATTCTATTTGACTCTGTACCACACAGTTTGTTTTGCTGTTGTATTTACTACTTTTCTCCTTCAGTCCAATTTTGTATTTAACTTATGAGTGATATTTATATAGTTACAGATTTTCATAGTTTTCACTAACAAAACAATCTAGATATATAAGTAAAAATCTCAACTAGATAACAACAGTGCCAAAACTCTCAGGAAAATCTGAAAGCATAAGACATTACACCACATAAAATAATGTGAGTTTTCTTTAATACACATTTTGAATTTTAAATATTATTGTAAAATATACTTTTCTCTAGACTTATAAATTGATTACATATATTTTCCATCAAGCTAATCTTAGGAGAATGGATTTGCTTGTGAACAGTGGAAGATATCTATCTAATTTCAGTGTTCAAATGACTTGTGATGTGAAAGGAGATAAATACATGGAGTTTGCAGTCATCTATCTTAGGGATACATCTGTTAGCAGTTTTCATATGGAGTAAGATAACAAGGTAAATTCTTCACTTTCAGGATTAGAATGTAAGGAGACTTAAATACCTTTGATGACAGCTGTTTTGAGAGCAGACTTTTACTTCATTGTCTTATTTTCTTAGGATATAGCTACAAGCCTATACATGAGGTTATGGGTGTTTTGGTTTTGGGATTTTTGTCTGAAAGATTTTTTTCTTTCTTAATGTTTAGCCACATCACTCAACAAACACTTATTCTATGACTAATATAAAGAGTTTTTAAAGTCTGTGGAGTAGCAGAAATGAAGGAGGTCAGAACCTTTAGCAGCATTTTACCTTAAGAAGGTTGACCATAGATTACTAAACCACAGAGAGCAGAAGGAGCTGAGATGCAGCATCTGTGTGGAAGGCAGTGCTAAGCATGTGACAGAAATTATTTGTGTATTTCTTGAGCAGATCTTTAGGGCAGTGGTAGGATAGCCATTGAAAGACTTTATATTCAATTAACAACCTGTGAATGATATAGACTGCTATTGTAGATGGACATTTGAATTTAAGTATGATATAAGGGAAAACAGTGGAGAGGTAATGATAGATGCAAGATATGTGAACTGTTCAGATCACAGCTGTTTTCTTTGGGGATCACTGCACAGTCAGTTCTTGGAAGGAGTTATTATAAGCAGAAGAACTCTTGCTTCAATCTCTGAAATTCATGAGTTAAAACTAGGTAATTACTTAAAATAAAACAAGCTCTTAGCCCAGAGTTTATGTGGCCCTGAGACAAGCTTGCTTGTTAATAGAAACATTAAGTTTCAAATTTCTACACACTGATGAGAAGTATAGAGCTAGAACTGATTGATAATCGCCTGTCTTGACACAGTGTCTGCTGTTTTGGAGAAGGCTGATTAACTGAATCTGGAATTTTTGTTCATTTGAGAAGACAAGTGCAGCTGGCATTGAATGACATAATGATTGTTTGTTGATAGAGAATACTTTTGGTGAATGTTTTATATATAGACTTCATCAGGGAAAAGTTTAGAAACCAAACAGTGAAAAGGTTTGGTATTACCCACCTGTCACAATGTCTGCCTAAAGCACCAACTTGTCCATTAACTGGGCTACCAAGACTGGTGTCATTTTGTTAGTACAGAACCTTATCAAGTTCTCCTGTTCTAGGCCTCAGATGGATAATCTGATCGAACTTTTAGTGTTTTTAGTACTAGAAAATTATGTGCTTTATGCTAACCCCTGTGGTTCAATCCAGAAAAGAAAGCAACAGGGCAGGACAGGAATCCAGTTATCCTTTAGCATTCTCGCTTCTCCACAATACCAGGGAGGTTTAGTGCCTGGATGGAGCACAAATCTGAGGAGCTTGTGTACTCCTTAGGGTAAAGCTTTCACATCTATCCTTAGGAGCAGCTAGAATGATAGGTGATCACAGAATATATTTGGTAAATATCAGTCAGACTAAACCACAGAGACTGATGTTTATGTAGGGTAAGATAGGACTGAATACTACTAGTTTCAAGTGATTGTATCCAAATATGTTGAATGAAAAACAAATGAATAAGTAACTATTCTCTATAGATTTTTATCACATCACCCAGAGCTTTCATGGCATAGATTCATTTCACTCCAAGTTCCATGGATCATATAATCCTGCCAATAAAATATGTTCAAAGGCATAGAGCAAAATACATATTTTGTTATAAATTGTCACTATATACATATAATTAAGGAATTTACAATTATGTAAACAATGCTTAAATGAGTTAAAAATAGGATATCAGCAAAGAAAAGAAAATTACCCTAATTGCCATCATATAAACCTATTTCATCTATCAGTGTATTCATGAATTATTGATCATGATAGAAAATACCACTGTGTTGAATTATCTGATGTCCCAAACCTGAAACTTTATCATAATTGGTCTTTAATACTAATAATTTCTGAAAAATTTCATACAAAAATATGATTTCTGTGTAAGTATTTAATGGTGGATACCAATAAAAATGGGTGGAGAGCCATTGCTTACAGCCAGACACGTTAATTAAATAGCAAAGGGAGATGTCATGCATAGGAGCACATTTTCTCTTGCTAATCTATTTTAATTCAATTAAATAAACCACTTTTTATTTCAAGATATGTTGTTTTCAATTTGCACCTATTGATTATTTTATAAATAGCAGTGTATGCTAAGCAAAATTTATGATGTGTGCTGGTTATACTGTCTCATAAAATATTCTGAGGCTACATTTATTTCTCCTTAACAATTCCAGGAGCATGTGTTGTCTAACTCACATAACCAGAGGCATACTCACATACTACATTGTGTTAGGAAGTATAATGTAAGCTTCAAATGGATGAGTATTGAATTCGCTTCTAAGCTTTGATACTTTAAGGCTTTTCTTGTCCCCATCTTACTTCTATTGAAGTCCACTGTAACTTATGTCTGACAAAAAATAGAAGATTCTCATAGAGGAAAAGTTTCTCAGAGAGGAGGCTCTAAAGGTTAATTTGTCAGTAGATTTGGTGTTTAATGAGGACCCACTTTCTGTTCTTCCTAGATCCTGCTCCAATGTAGCCTCACACAAGGTTAGGAGAAAATGCTTTCTCTGGGGTTTCTTTTATAAGGGCAGTATCCCACTCATGAGGACTCTAGCCTTATAACCTAATCACTGTGCAAACATGCATGACCCACAAATAGTATCACACTGAAGAAGATTTCCAAGGTATGCGCTTAGGTCAGGAACCCAAGAATTCAAAATATAAACATAAAAATTTGGGACATATGTTTTTGGGACACACATACATATATGATAATATATTCTCTCAATCTTCAAACCCTTTCAGAATTACCATTTCATTTTCTCATGAAAATATAATAATGTCTTTTGGTAGACAATGAGAGAAACTGAGACTTCACTCTTTTTTTAGATTTACCTCCCTTATTCACTGGGATGATTGATGTCCCACACCTGTCATTGCGCTTAATATTCTATTCTTGGCAATGGTTAGTCTCCATTAGTTTCAATGGGTAATGTCATCACTGTCTGCATGATTAAACGACACTTGGCAATGTGGATTTCCTCAGCTGTGTGATATCTTCCTGGTATGTCATCCCCATTTTTATAGCCAGAACATGCTGGAATTTGTCTATGCAATGAAGGGTTCAGATAGATAAATATGAGAAGGGGCGGTTTTCATTTGCCACTGGCATTGTTTAACATTCATAAAAAATTGTTTTATTGCCCAGATGTTGGAAATTTATTAATTATCATATTGGCTCTTGGGCCTGGATCTTACAAGAGCGATAGTAGATGCCAGAAGCTAAATAACCTTTTGTCATTCTGCTGAATAAAGGATTGTTTGTGCTCTCCAGTTGATAAATTATCTCCATGCCCTGTCGTTATAAAAAGAAACTCATCTTGTTCCCTGGGCTGGCAGGAGATGAGAAGGCCCCAGAGAGAGCACAGAGAGTTTTCCTTTCACAAATCATGTGTAGGATGTGTGCTGTGGGTCCTGTCTGGAAATTAATGTGAAAAGAACCCAGGATTGGGCATAACATTTTCCTTGTTACCTCCTGGTATATGATGGATTGCCACACATTTGCAGCATTGAACTTTGCTTTTACCCATAGTATATTATTTTCAATCCAGAAACCAATCCCAGCATGGAGAAATGTACTCTTTTGCATCCTTTCTAAAGAAAAGAGAAGCTTAACCTTTTAATGCAGCTAAGACAGTGTCAGCATTTCCATGATTATTGTGTTAGTATATGAAATATCCATGGAAATATTTGCCTTTGGGGCTTATTATTGCACATTGAAGAGAAAAGCCTTGGGTTAGCTCTTAAAACCATTGCTTCTAATAATGGATGTATCAAGGGACAGGCCCAGGACTACCATGTTTGCCTAGTGTATCCACACCCTGAGAAACAGCAGCAGCTCTGAAAACAAACCAGTTAAAAGATGAAAGAAAGTGAAGAAAAATAAATGTTTGGCCAATGAGATGAGTAAAGCATTTACCATTTACCAATAAACCCACAACCTGAATTCAATCCCTGGATCCCAAGGCCAAAGGGAAGACCTGACGTCCAAAGCTGTCCTCCACACTTGCTGTAGCACCCCACTAGTCCACACATGAGTACACACACACACAATGAGAGAAAAAGTATCAAATACTTTTCTGTTGACTTTTATGATTACATTTTATATATCTTATAAAGCAGTGCGAGTTTCAGGGTCAAATGGAGGAGGAAGTAAAGAAACTTTCTTTCTTTCTCTATATTCCTAATGCCACAATCTCCCAACTTCTCAATAGGCATCCAGAACTACAAAAGTGCACTTGTTCCAACTGATGATCCTACAGCAGCATATAACCACCTTGGAAATCTATTAGTATTCTCTAAGTAATCTGCATTGTATGGACCTGAACAGCTATGTACTGGGAAATACCCATCCTTACAGTATCAGGCAGAATAACCTCAGCATCCCAGACCCCTTCAGTGCCTTAACCTACTGAACATCTCCCAACCCAGAGTCAGCAACTGCTGATCTCTGCTGTTTGCATAGTTTTGCCTTTCTAGCATGCCACATTCTTGTAATGGAACCATAAGGAATATTTTCTTTATTGGCATCTTTCACTTAGAAATATGTGTTTAAGTTTCCTCCATGTCTTTTTAGATGTTGATAGTTAATTTCTTTCTAATACTGAATAAATATTCCATGGTTTAGATGTACCCAAGTTTGTATCTTAGTTGCTCCCAAGTTTTGACTATTATGAATACAGTTGCTGTAACTATCTATATGCAGATTTTTATGGAAATATAAACTTCTGTCCCTTTGGTTGATATTATACTAAGAATATGCTTTGTTTTGTGACAATATGCAAAACTATTTTCCCAGGAGTATCTTTTGCATTCCTATCAGGAATGAATGTGATTTCTATTGTTCCACATTCTCTTCATCATTTTGTATCAGTGGTTTTGGGTCTAAGCTGTTCTCACAGGTGTACAGTAGCAATTCTTCTAAATGACATATGCTGTTGCGGCTAGACAATTTTCCTTGTGTGTGTCATCTAGCTGCATATATGTTGGGTTAAAATATCTTACTATATTTGGCTCATTATTTTTCTTTTATTTCTGAGATTAGAATATAATTACAACTTTTTTACCTCCCCTTTCTTCCCTCCAAACTTCCCTGTATACTCCTTCTTGCTCTATTTAAAATTCATGTCCTCTTTTGTCATTGACTGTTATATGAGTATACATAATGCATATACAAAAATATTCCTAAATAAACCTGTCCAGTCCATATAATGTTACTTGAATATATATTTCATGGCTGACCATTATTTACTGGATAACCAGTTGGTGTGCTCTTCCCTGGAGAAGACAATTCTCACTCTCATTATTCCTTAGTTATTAGCCTAATATTTAATTGGCTTGACCCTTTTATAATTATTAAAATTGAAGAGCCATTTCTATATTTTTATTACAGCACTTTACAAACTGCCTTTTTCAGTTGGGGTCCTCTGTGCTGTGCCTTTTATCCTTTACTCTTGGTAGTGACTTTCTCAGTAAGTTAACTTTAATAATGGCAATATTATCAATCATCCCCTTCATGGATCAGATCTTTGGTGATACATCCCATATCAGGAATGTCTGCAATTTCTCGTGCGTTATCTTTTTACGAGTTTTATTGTTTTCCATTTTACACTTAATTCTATGGTCCATCTTGTGTAAACTTTTGGGAAGAAAATTTGTATTTAGTGAAGATTCTCTTTTGTGTTTTGAATGCAGATGTATAATGTTTCCAGAACCACTGGCTGCAAGGAATATTTTCACCTTAGTTTTGACTTTATTTCTTAGTCAAGGACCAGTGAAGCATATCTATGCAAACCTATTTCTGGGCTCTCTGCTTTGTCATATTTATCTACATTTGTCTATATTACATCACATCACACTCTTCCTTCCATACCCATGTAGGTTCATAGTAAATCTTGAAGACCACTAATGTCAAAACTCAAACTTTGTTATTCTCTTTAATACTGAATTATCCTTGAAGGGCATTTTTTTTTCTCTCTGGAAATTCTAATGGGTATTTCTAATCTACTGGTCACCTAAATGGCCCTGGCTAAAGTAAATGTATTAAAAACAAAGCCAAAAGGTATGACTCTTGGAAAGAAACTGGTAGGAAGGAGGTTTGATAAGGATGGGAGGGGAATAAGAGAGGGCTGAAGGAGAGGATAATTAAAATATACTACAGGCATATATGGGACTGACAACAAAATTAATTATTTAATGAATGGAAAAAACAAAAAAAAATCAAATGAAAATAAGATTGACTCTTTTATATTAACTTTTTGTCTTGTAAGCACACAACATTAGTTACTACATATAGGGTTTCTGTGTTGCTTTTTTCAGATTTTCTACATTTAAAAAATACCTGTAAATGGCAAGATATATCTTCCTGGCTCACTTGTGGATTTCTTTCTTACATGTATTAGCAAGGCTGTACAGCACAATATTCAAAAGATGTGAAAGAAAGTCCCTTAACTTTGTCCTGGTATTAGCAGAAAACTGAATTTCTTGTCATGAGCGAGGGTGTTGGCTGGAGCTTTTGCACATATGCCTTTACCAAATAGAACAAGGTCACTTGTGTTATGAATTTGTTTGTTTTCTTTCTTATAATGTTTTTTATAATTGAATAATTTCTTCCTTTCCCTTTCTGCCTTTCAATCCCCCCCATGTAATTCTCATGTTCTCTTTCAGATTCATGGCCTCTTTTTCTTTCATTGTTGTGATATATGTATCTCTCTCTCTCTCTCTCTCTCTCTCTCTCTCTCTCACACACACACACACACACACACGCACCCCTAAATATATAACTATAACCTGTTCAATCTGTACAGTGACATTGGTACTGGAGAGCCAATTGGAGGGCTCTTCCCCAGGGAGAAGTTTTTTCTTCAGCTCGTGGTATTCCTCAGTTGTCTGTAATTCTTATGCATGGTTGAGGCCCCATGAGATTTGCTCCTTCCATGTTAGTTTGTTCATTGGTGTCATCTTTGTTTGGGTCTTGTTTAGGCAGCTATATTGATGAGGATAATTGGTATAGCTTCTCTAGTATTTCTAGAAGTCACAGTCTCACAGAAAACTTCCTGTGTCTCAGGCTTACAATCTTCCAACCCCCCTCTTTCAGCAATGATCCCTGAGACTTATGTGCAGAAATTGTGTTGTAGATGTATGGAGTACCGTGTCCCAGGGGTTTAGCTATATACATTGTGGGATATCTGAGGGGGAAAAAATGTATGTACACTGTGTTCTTATGTCTGTTAACTTTATTCCTCTAAGACGAAATTCTATCAATACAGCTATAGCTCCATCAGGCATTTAAGGCAGGAACAACTCTAGATGCACCAAGCTCTACATTTGTCTACTTTATTTCTCTGGTATGAAATTCTCTCTCCATAGCTTCAGTTCCATCCAGTTCACTAGCTCATAGTCCTGCTAATGACTAAGCTCCTTTGCTTCTAGCCTCATCTTCATCCTCTGTATCCTCTTTCTCCATCTCTGCTACTCTCTACTCCTGGCACTCAGAAAACTCTATCTGAGATCTCCTCACCCTCTGTGGAACCTCCGCCTTCCTCTCTTCTGTCTCACCATGCAGTTCTGTCCCTGTCTACAGAAAATGCCTGTCCTTTCTTTCCATGGGCAGGTGGTTGTCTGTCTCCACAGGAATGTTATTCTACCTCTCACCTTGATATGTAAAAATCTCTTTTGTTTTCAGTTGCTCTGGAGAGCCCCTAGGGCTAGGCCTCAGGTCAGGGGGATGGTCTGAGCTTCATTTGCACAAGAAGCAAAGGGGGTGGGGGGAGTTAGTAACCTAGAAGTTCAGTATGTCTGGAAATATTAAAATTTGAGCATGGAAGAATTTCATAGTAGAAGACAGCTGGAATATTAAAGGATGGACAGCACCAAATATTCATAATAAATGGCTTGCCACTTGATAGACCCTTGGCCAGTCAAGGTATAGCTTTAATACACAGCTGCTTCTCTATGATACATTCTTGCAGACTTCAAGATAGATGTATCAGTTGGGGCTGGCCATCCATGACCTTTTGTTCTATGCATGTTAACCTACTGGAGTTTTCTATAATGGTATCTGTTGCAAAGAAAAATTTCTTTGATGAGGGTAAGAACTGCATTGTGGATAAGAGGATAAATATTGATACTGTAGCTACAGATAATTCTAGTTTAGTAAAGTGACAGATAGATAAATAGATAAGATGAGTCCTTATGACTTTTCAGACATCCTTACTGTTATTTTATTTCCACTCCTCCATTTCCTGGATTTGTCTCTATCCCTTTGTAACTAAAGCCCTGCATTTCCTGTTTCCCTCTTCAAATAGTTCTCCCCAGCTACTCCCTTCCTCATTGTTTCCCACTCCCATGGTCTTTGTTTACTTGTTTTTTTCCTGCCTCTTTTCTCTACTCAGATCCTCAATGCATTTTTGAATGGATCATTTTTATTTTCAACTCTATTTTTAGTTTCTTTATAATCCTGGTATTTATTCTCTGTCTTATATATATTTGGGAAAGAGTCTCCCCTATTCTATGGACTTCCTCTAGTGAATTGATTTCTTCTTTAGCTGTGCATCATTTTTGTTTTATAAAGTCCCACATGTTAATTGTTGACCTCAATTCCTAGGCAAATGGATTCCTATTCAGAAAGTCCATTCCTAAATCTAAACCTTTCAGAGTACTGCCTGTATTTTTCTCTAGCAGTTTCAGCTTTCACATTTAGGTTTTTGACCCATTTAGAGTTTTGGGGTTTTTTTTGTTGTTGTTGTTTTGTTTTTTTACAAGGTGAAAGGTGCAGGTCTAATTTCATTCTTCTACATATGAACATCCAGTTTTTCTGGAACCATTTGTTGAAAATGCTTTTTTGTTTCCAGAGTATGTTTTCAGTTTCTTTGTGGAATATCAGATGACTGTAGATATGCACACTCATATTTGTTCTTCAGTTTTGTTCCATTATTCTACATGCGTATTTTTGTGTCAGTATTATACTTTTTAACTAAGGCTCTGTGATAGATCTTGAGGTGAAATGGATGGGAAGGAGATTAGAAGATACATAGATGCATATCTTGTTTATTGCCATATGTTCTATGTTCTCAAACTACCACTAAAAACCCATCACCAGATACAGTCCTAAAATTAACCCAAAGCACGAGTCAAAATAAACCTTTCTGTAAAATCTATCAAGTCTTTGTTATTATATAGTCAGTGACAGACAATGGACTAATATACTTCCCCCCTTAAGCTCTCTCTCACACTGGGAAATGCCTTCCAATTGTGCCATTAAGTCTCAGACCCATCTTGGACACAGAAGTCAAGAATCATCTTTCAATAATGTATACTCATATCTATCTCTCCTGTAAAATTGTGAGTTGACTCCCTGCTGCCTAGAATACAAAATTCCAACTTCAGTTTCTCAACAGCTTCTGTCCAGAAATCTGCCTACCTGCTCAACTTTACATACATTTATACTGTGATTCAATGACACTTTCCATAACACATGCAGGTTTCCATTGCCTTGATGCTGTAACCTTTAGGAAACAGATTACTGGCAGAAAATCAGTATTTTTAAATTCACAAAGAACTGATTTTAAAACTAGTTGTAAAAATTGTTTGCCATGCTGCAGCATATAAACTTATTAACTTCATAAGACTTTGTTAAATATGGAAGATGTTCATTCTGTGGATACACACAGCATCTTTCTACTTGTTCTTTACTTCATTCAGATAACTTTCAGCAGTGATTCAGCCACTTGGCAATCATGACATTTATTGATGCTATTATCCTTAGCAGTGACTTTCTCATGCACTAGTAATATGCTCTAGTTATTTCCATTAATTAATTTATAGCATTAGTATGCTAATGTAAGAGAGGCCTTCTTGATTGATCGAATGACTTAACTCATCCACTATCAGATTGTTGTGGTTCTTAGGTAATGCAGTGAGAAGAAAGTATAAAACTTAAGAAGAATTATAGCTCCTTTGCTGGGGGAAAGAAGACACTAATACAGAGCACTCACTGTAGAAGTTTATTCGGGGCCATGTCCTGTTCTCAGAAGACTGTAAGGTTTCTCGCATTCCCTGCTCTCCCATTGCCATCATTCTCATTTACTTCCTAACTACATGTTTCAATTCTGCTCACATTGCTTTTTGATGAAGTTGCTTGGTGCTAATAAAATGGATTAATTTGCAGTGTTTATGTTATATATACTTCAAATACATTTGAGGTACATAAACTATTCAGTATTCTATGACCCTCCTCACCCTGTAATTTTTCTTTCTACATTTTTTTTTGTTCGTTTCTGACATCTTCTCCTATCTTACTTCATAAATCCCAGATGTTTTTATGATGTTTCATTAAACTTCTTTTTCTCTCTGTGTACCTTCCTGGAGCAATCACACCATCTTCCACAGTTTGAATTTTAACTTTTACTATTATGACTCCCAAGTCTGTACCTTCTGCATAGATCTATTTTATGAACTGCAGATCAGCCTATCTGAGTGTTTATTGGACAGTTCTACAGGGCTAGCTTTCAGACACCACAGCTCAACACATGGAATGCCAAATCCAAAGACTAATTCCTCAGTGCTCCTGTCTCAGAGCATGATACAACCATCCCACTGCAGCTCCAATGTGCCCTTACCATACCACACTGCTCCAACAGACATTACCATTCCACAGCTGTTACAGCAAGACCTTACCATACCATACTGCTCCAACAGAGAAATTACCATACCAGAGCTGTTTCAACATGACCTGACCATATCACACTGCTCCAACAGAAAAATTACCATACCACAGCTGTTGTATACAGGACCTTGCCATACCATGCTGCTCCAATAGACATTACCATACTACTGCTGCTACAACAGGACCTTACCATATCACACTGCTCCAACAGACATCACCATGCCATGCTGCTCTATTAAGACCTTCCTATACTATGTTGCTCCAACAGAGACATTGCCATGTCATGTTGCTCTAACAGAGACATTAAGAATAAATCTTGAGCCAGTTGGTGGTGGTGCACACCTTTAATCTCAGCACTCAAGAGGCAGAGGCAGGCAAATCTCTGTGAGTTTGAGGCTAGTCTAGGCTACCAAGTGAGTTCCAGGAAAGACGCAAAGCTACACAGGGAAACCCTGTCTCGCAAAACCAAAAAAAAAAAAAAAAAAAAAAGAATAATTCTTAACTCTTTTCCTTCCCCATATACAAAATAAATCAGTTACTAAATATCATTTACTTAAGTTCTTTAAAGCCTTTGAGTCTTTTGACTTTTTCATCCTTAAAAATCTCTGTCATTGTCATTTTAGATCGACTAAAATTACTTCCTAGTTTTTCTCTTCCTAGTTTGTTTTAAAATATCCATTATTAAATTGTTTAGAAGCCTGTGTTGGTATTTCAATGACCTTGAACTTTTTTACAGATCAGATTGGCTGAGGTCAGGGTTGGAAGGGAGTGAACTTCACATTTATTTAAGAAAAGGACAATGACTTCTCCTTCAATGGAATTCATTCTCATGACCCATTCTATCCCATTCACATTTCATTTCATAAGCAAAAGCTGTGGGTAAGAGACGTCTTTTACAGGATCCCCATTCTTGTGGCACACTGTGCTATGGGACTTCCACACTGTTCCATTAGCCTGACTATTTGCTTTCTTCATTAGAATTCATGCTCCACGAGAGAATGGGCATTGGTCCTGCTCCTTTGGGACAACGTTCTTGGTCTTGTATCCCATACAAGGAATCCTATGCAGTAACTAAGTCATTTCCTTAGCTGGTGATAAGAACTAAGTCGACTGAAAACAGTGCACCTGGGAAGGACTTACTATTTTTTCTGTGGTTCTCCCCTGTAAGATTTTGGATATTTCAAAGGAAAGAGGAGGATCTACTGTAGGAGATGTTGGAGAAGAAGGAAATAAAGTAAAATAGTGGAGGGTGCCACACAGAAAGACTAGAGGGAAGAAAACTCTTCTATTTTAAACTTTATTTTTAGATAAAATATACACATATACATGATACAAAATTCTAAAGTGCACCAGTAAAGATCATGAAAATTGAATCTCCTTGTCTCCTCTTCTATCTAGCCTTTGGTTTCCATGATAGGAACAGCCATCATTAATCACTTTTGTTTTTAACTTCTGTATACATACATGAATGTCTAATACCAACATGTTTATTTGTATATGGTTGTTTAAAGTATTTTACACAGTTAGCAGCATAGTGCACACCTTGCTGCTGTTTACTTTGATCTTTATATCAACTGTCTATCATCTCTCTATTATCTATTCACAATCTATGTATCCATTTGTTGTTTATCATTTATCTATCTATCTATCTATCTATCTATCTATCTATCTATCTAACATCTATAGATGCATCATTTCTGTGTCATATATCAATCATCTATAACTATCTATCTATCGTATGTAGTTCTATCATCTGTCAATCATTAATAGGTCTATAGTCTATATATCATCTTTCTACTCATCACATTTATTTGCTGCCTAGGACTTTTATATCTTTGTATAACTCCACCACATATATACAGATGCACCATATTTTGTTTAACATGCTTTACCATGAGAAATTATACTGTGTGTATTTTCCACAATAAGAGGCCACTACAATGTATCACCTTAAGTAAATATCATTTTACACATAGAAAAATGAATGTATAAAATTGTAAGTGTTAGGTGGGAAAAAGTTTAATCTTAAAAGCCCTCTTGAGATGAACTTATCTGAGACTGTGTTTCTTAAAGTCATGCCAGGGTGTTCTTCATTTGTCTTTCTGAGCAATTGCATCAAGTCCAGCCAGCCAAGAAAGGTTTTATTGCAACAAATTGATGGTTAAAAATCCCAGTTTTATTTTAATTTTTATAACTTATGGTGGAAATACCATTTTCCTCTAAACTCAACAGCCATGTATTGTAGGTGTTTCTTTCTTCCAGACAAGGACAAACAGGTTAAATTATTTTCCTTGGGACTATAAAGCTTGGGAAGTTTTATCTCAAATTATCTCTTCTTAACTGTAATGGCTTGTATATATTTACATATACATACATATATATATCTGTAGCTATATACATATGTACTTATAGATTATGAAAGTTTATTATGAGAGTGTGTTTTCGCATGTACCTGCTAGATGTATTATAACTATACATCTATACTGATAAGTTTCCCCTTTGAAACTTCTTTTAGTTCTTTAAAATCAATTTTTTTTCACTTACTACTTTAATGTCTCTAAAACTTTGTTTATTTGTTTGTTTGTTTTTGAGAATGTACTTCAATTACAAGATGTGTGGTAAGCCCCAGGAGCCTGCCTGCCTTCTCCTCCCTGGGACCAAAGCCTGGTCAAACTCAGGCCTTCATGCTTGTGTAGAACTTAACTACTGATCCATCTCCCCAAGTCTTACAGTTAAAAAATGGTGGTGTGGGTACGGGTAACCTGGCCCCAAGGGCGTGAAAGCAGGAAAACTGGCCATACTCCTTACAGCCTGCTGCATTGTGTGAGCTAGCCAGGGCAATGTTGGAGAACTCCCACTGTTGGTGTTGATGAGGGAAAGTTGTAAGACTGATAAGCAGAGCCGCCACCCAGGCCCCAAACGAGGGCTATGAGTTGGTCCACCCCAACATCTATGACCAGCTGGAGCATGTGAATGGGCTGGCCTGCAGATCCAAAACTGCAGGATCTCCATGACACAAGGCAACAACAGGAACCCCAGTGAGGGCCCAGCATTGATGGTGTAGCAGAAGCCAGAGTTCTCAAACCAGGCCAATGACTCATTGCAATGGACACTTACAAGTAAAGACATAGGTACTAAAGAGTGTACTGTGTGGCTCACTGTGTCACACTACAGCTTCCATGACTAAATGTGTGTGTGTGTGTGTGTGTGTGTGTGTGTGTGTGTGTGTTTGGGGAAAGGTGATTGGCAGATATAAGGACAGATGGATGGGATTGGGATGCATTATGTGAAACCCACAAAGAATCAATAAAAATTTTCATTTAAAAAATATACATTCTAAATTTAATAGAAATAGTTCTTCCTCATTATGCTCTTTTATATTAGCTATTCTTATTATTTTATTCTTTAAAATAACCTGTGTAGTTTTAAAACACGCAATTGGGTAGTGTTGTTAAGTTACACTAAGTGGATAGATATGAGAACACTGACCATGATTTTGAAGTTTTCCAGCTAAGAATATGGCTTCTATTTGGTTTAGTTTTCCATCTTTGTTGAGTGTTGTTCTAATTTAGAATGGTCTTTTAATAAAAAATTCAGAGACAGATATCAGGGTGAAAGCTGAAAGATCAGCGAAGCAGAGCAGCCAGCCACTAGTTTTTACCTCTACAAAATCCTCAGCCTAAAGAGAGTGAGTTCCTGTTTCCTCAAGCCTTATATACCTTTCTCTGCCCAGACATCACTTCCTGGGTTGAAAGGCATGTATGCTTCCTAGTACTGGGATTAAAGGTGTGTGCCACCACTGCCTGGCTTTGTTTCTAGTGTGGCCTTGAACTCACAGAGATCCAGATGGATGTCTGCCTCCTCTGAGTGACAGGATTAAGGGTGTGTGCCACCACTGCCTGGCCTCTATGTCTAATCTAGTGGCTGGTTCTGTCCTCTGATGCCCAAATAAATTTATTAGGGTACACAATATATCACTACATTTGAGCTTAAAATTTTTCTTCTCATATAGAACAAGCATAGCTCTTATCAACATATTCTAAGATATTTTGCATGTGACTTCTGCATCATGATGTGTTTGTTATAAACTACAACTGGTTGTTGTACTCATGTGTGAGAGCTCTTGACTCATACAGTTCATGCTGTAGTTGGTCATTGATGGTTTTGATTTACAGATAAAATAATTACATCAATCCCAAGAAAGTGGTTTACCACTTTTCTTAATTTTCATATCTTTTTTTGATTATGTGGGTATTATATATCTATGTTGAAATAGTGGGAAATATTATCTTGTTCCTGCTGAATTTGGGATATTTTGGGTATATGTATTTCATCATGTTAAATAAAATGTTCTCCCTTATATTAAGAATACTAAATAGTTAGAATGTATTTATATGTCTTAGCATTTTGGTGGACAATAATCATATATTTTATGAGTTTAAGTATATTAATAGATTTCCCCTTAGCTACATTATCTTTGGTAAATTATATCAATAGTTTTCATAATGTTTTGCTTTTCTTGTGCTTTTGAAGGAATTTTGAAGGAATTCATACTTGGCATTTTAATACGCTACTGAATTAGTTTTATACTTTTCTTAATATGATAGAAACAAATGCAAATATTTATTTGTATGAGAATGAGTAAATATGGGTCTTTTTTATTATTAACCTTGGTCATGCCACTGAAGTAAAATGAGTCCTGATTTATTTAAAAGGTTTTGAAGCCTACCACATACACCGACCACTATATCTACTAACGTGTTCAGAACACAGGAAAGACCTTATTTATGTCTTATGTGACTTACAACAGAGTCACACACAGTAGGCCAGTTTACAATAGTTGCACAGACTGTGGAGTTTCAGGAGCCAAGATGTCTCAAGTTATGTGGAGATTGAGGACAATTTTAAAAGTTGTGGCATTCTGTCTGCTTTGAAACGATAAGTTTGAGTTTTCATGGGAAGTAGAAGGAAAGAAATTTAAAGAAAAAAAAAACATGTGGGCATCATGGAGTTGTGCTAATGTATGAAAAACTGACAGACTGTTGTAACATGTACTCTGGAGTATAAAAATTAAGGTACAGACAACTTACTAGGAAGCATAAAAATGTTTATGTAGCCTAGACAAGAGAAGAGATAGTTTGAAGTTAGTGTGTAGACCTGCTTTCACAAATAGAATTATCAAAAGGGAAGGGTGAAAAGACTCATTTCATTAACTTGGCCTCCTTGGCTGACATCATACTTCTTTATCCCAAGAGCAGAAAGAAGAGCTGGTACTGACAGGACCAGCTCTGACAAGGGGCATGAGAAGCTGTTGTGTGGACATTCTGACCATGTGACCCGGGGGAAACAGTTCATTCCTTCTATTGCAAGAGGTTGTGAGATGTACAAGAGAGTTCTGATATGAGATGGTGTAGCTAGCTGTTATGTGGCTACTGTCGAATGTTTAGAAAGTGTCTTGGTGGGGCTTCTACTGCTGTGAAGAACACCAAGGGTTAATTCAGCTTACCATTAATAAAACATCACAGAGAGAAATAAAGGTCCATGATTGTGAGAGGAAACTCAAAGCAGAGAGAAGGATAAAGAAACTGAAGCTGAGACCATGGAGAAATTCCACTTGCTGTCTTACTTCTCATAGCTTGGTTGGGTAGCTTCCTTGTACCACCTGAAGCCACCTGCCCAGAGATGATACTTCCCAAAGTGGGCAGGACCCTCCTCAGTTAATTAGCAATTGAGATATGGAGTTGATTTTTGCAACCTGATGAGGACATTTTCTCAACTGAAGTTCTTCTTCCTAGATAACTCTAGTCAATCAGGACAGAAGACATGTACATATGCTGTCCCTAAACTTCACAGCAGCCCTGAGGGATAAGCATAGCACAAGTGAGGAGTCATATATATTTTGCAATTTGCCCAAACCAAAAACCGGTAAATAATAAAGTTTGGATTAGAAACCAATACTGATTGGACTCAGTGGCTTGTAAAAAATTAGAAGAAAAAGAAAGAGAATTTGAAATTGAAAAGATATATTGGAGAGAGAGCAAGAGGGTGAATTGACTAAGATGAATTGTTAAATTTATACAAAGAATGACATAAAGGAAGTAGGTCTGGCAGCATCCTCTTTTGCAGGATTAAAAATATATATGCTATGACAAAAAAATTCTTTCTGTTTCATGCTAGAGTACAGTCAGAGAATAGAAGAAATAAGCATACCAGTCAAAAACTCAGTAATCCCCCATGAGGTCAATCAGTGTTTATCAAGCTAGTGTGGGACTTCATGAAGCCCCTATTATTTATAGAGACATGCCTTGAGAACTCAACTCTCATTCTTGTGAGTTGAATCCATAAATTACCAGTTCTCCAGACCAACATGTAACCTCAAATATTGCAAACACATGAAAGGCAGAGCTTAGAACAGGACATTCCTATTTTGAGTTAACAGTAGTTTCTGTTTTTCACTCACTTTTCAGATCTTGAATTCTCAGTATCCTTTTCCAATGCATTTAGCTTTGCCTACCCCATATCCATAGTAGAATGTTTGACTCCTTTTCCATTAATACTGATGTTTCTAGAACTTTCTAGATTGGCTCAAATTCAGATACCATCAATAATATTCCTTTACAGCACTTATTGCTCTATACTGTTCTAAGTGCTGTATGGATTCCAGAGAGGTAGACCTCACATGGTGTGCTGATGAATTCACTGTGGCCTCAATGCTGAATCATAAAGCTTCTAAGTTAGAGCTTAGTTTGGACGTAGATCTTAATGAAATTCACGGCCATTTCATCTGTGCCAAGATATACTAAGTGCTTTATAGCTTTCTTATCCACAATTCTCACTGTAGCTCAGAAGTAGGGAAGTATCCTGGTTATGTTAAATAGATTAGAGTTCGGCTAATAAAATGGGTATCTTTGATTCCAATGCCTTTTCAGTATCACTATGCCTTGGGACTCTCTACATTCTGAACCACCTACCTGTCCACATTGGGTCTTACTTGTTCATTCATTTATTTTGAAGCCCTGGGATTCAATGTGGGAACTTCTGAGTGCTAGGCCCATACTCTACCACTCAACTATTTCCCCAGCTCATTTTTTACTTTTTGTTTTGGCAAATGGTCACAATAACTTGTTGAGGCTGGCCTTGAACTTATGCTGCTGTTGCCTCAGGCTCTGAGTAGGTAGGATTGTATGTTTTCACCAGCAGTCCCAGCTCTGTATTGTGTCTTCAGAGAGAGGAAGGAATTGAACACACTTCTGACTTGAATGTGTCATCATCCTACACATAGAAGCAAGTTAGTCAGAGAATGAGCATGAACAAAGCTAGTCATATAAGGAAGAAATATTTAGAAATTAATGGATGTTCACCTCTCATGCAGAAATTATTTGTGAAGGTAATATCCTGAGGCAAGCCAAGTTTACTCACTTAGCTGCTTAGCCAACCACATGAACGATAACTTCTGTTGTCTTAATATTTCCTGTTGAGAGCCACAGGCAGAATACTTCTGTCAGCCAGAGAAGCCTTCCTGAGCTGTCGTTCAAGGTGTCGTTAATGGTTCAATCCCTCATTTTTCACCTCCAATAACCTATTTTGACCCTAAACCATCACTTCTTTTCCATTAAAGTCACAAAATAAATCTGAAACTGCTTTTATATTTATCTCACTCTTTCTTTAGCAGTTACTTAGATTGCAATTATTTTCAAAGTTCTGTGTCTTTAGTTGATACTATTAACTTTCTTCTTCCTTTTCAAGACCATTTCTAGTTCATCGTCTGGAACTGATTCTGATGCACTTTTGTTTGTTTGCTTTTCTAAAAGAATTATTCATTATCTATTTCTATGAAAATATTGTATTAATCAAGCCAAATACCATTTTCTTTATTCCTTCTAAACTCCAGCAAGCCATAAACCCTATGACTCCATTCAGTGAGGCCAAAGTAACCAATTATTTAAACATCTGATTCTCAGCTGATCAAAGACTTCACCTTTGATTGGCAGCCAATGCATGGCTCTCGCTTCAGAGTTCTTCCTTTAAGCCTCCAGATGGGACATTTGATCCTGTCTAAGTCCTCAGCTACTTCTGCCCTCACACCAGTCATGAAAGTTTCATTTCCTCATTGGCTTTACACAGACCCACAAATTGGCGTTTCTTCTGTTGACTTTCCCAGCCCCTCCACTGAAAGGTGATTCTCTCTTACAGAAACTCTTTCTACTTTCCTTTTATGATTCCATTTCACTCATCGCATTGCTTCAATTTTCTCTTCACTAGATTTCCTTTCATTTGATCCCTTAACTCATGAAGTCATCAAAGCTGCATTTTCCAAATGTCACTAATAATCATTCTTACTAAATCCCAAAGCTCTCTATTCTGACCTTGTCTTTCTTTAACATGGGATGACTTTATACATATTTAAAACCCCGTCTTTGTTTCTTCTATATTTTCCTCAGCCTGCAGATCCTTGCATAGAAGAGTAGACAGGCGTTACTAGCTATTTGAGATATATCCTTTTGACAAAAATATAAATAAAAAATAACTTGTGCAATTTAGTTTCTTGAGCCCCACCTATGGCTATGCCTGTCTTTAGAGACTGCAAAGTTTGACTACATTTATATGTGCAATGCTCCGTGCTGCTTTTGTTTCACGTTTTCTCAGGGCCTGGAAGATACATCGGCCTTTTTGTTTGTTTGTTTGTTTGTTTGTTTTTTCAAGACAGAGTTTCTCTGTGTAGCTTTACACCTGTCCTGGAAGTCACTCTGTAGCCCAGGCTGGCCTCGAACTGACAGAGATTCACCTGGCTCTGCCTCCCAAGTGCTGGGATTAAAGGCATGAGCTACCACTGCCCGGCTATATCTGCTTTCTTAAACCACTGCCACATTAAAGCAAGCCAGGATTTACCAACTTTTTCTTCACCCCAGCCATTTTCATTGAATAGACACATATTTCTAAGTAACATGATTGAATGAATATTATGAATTGCCCATTCACCATAATAAATTATATGCATTCTGACAGAATAACTACTAGCCACCTATGACGATTGAACATGTGAAACATTTTTATTTCTATATGCTTTTTTTTTGTATTGGTATTTGGGGGTGGTAAACATGTGTATGGGTGTTTGTATGTGTTTGGTTATATGTGTATGTGGAATTGCATGTGCTCAATGTGTGAGCCTGTATTTGGAGGTCTGAAGCTGACTTTCTGTGGCTTCTTTGATGATTCTTACTCTCACTGAACCTAGAGCTTACCAATTCAATTGGCTATCCTAATAAGCCAGCTTGTCCTGCCTTCAGAGTTCAAGGACTGGGGATTAGAGTTAACTACCATACTTGTCCAGCCTTCAAGTGGGTTCTGGGGAATCTGAACTCTGTTCCTCATTCTTGCTTGGCAAGTGCTTTATTGACTGAGATATCTCCACAACTCTTCCTTTTGTGTTTTTAAATATGGCTATTAGAAAATTTAAGATCACATATATAGTTCATGGTTTATTTTTAATGGGCCATGGTGGTATAAATTATACTCTGGTCACAACTGCAATCTGAGGGTTTGAGAGCCATTGAAGATTACTTCTCCCCCTTTTTTTTCATATTTATTGAACATGCCTGATGACATTTTGCCCCTTCCCCTTTATTCTGGGACTTCAATTCATGAAGTAGATACCATCTTATAGTCTACCAGAAAGCAGGATCTCAGATAATTTTGCACTAATTATGAGATGCTGAAGTGTGGAGATAACTCATTTCAGATTTTCATTCCTGGGTTATTGGCCAGAATAAATTCCATGGTTAACACAACCCCAACATCAAGGAGCCCAATGGCAGAAACAGTAGAGAGGAGCACATGAAAGTAGAAGGCTACTGAAAACACAGCCAGTGACTCTTCCAGGATTCTCCAGAAACTTTGTTCTGATTGTTCTCTCAACTGACTGTAGCTGTTTAACGCAAATGACCTCTATTGTCTGTTTACACATAGTTCATGCTTTAGACATGTTACTTTATAGTATTCTCACAATAAAATAACTTTATAATGTAATACAATAGAATTTTATAATATGACTTGATCTGTACGACTACTTTGGATTATTTTTTCCATTTTGTATTAAATTTTAGTTATGATTGAGCAAGCCAAACAAAACTAATCGTTCAGTTGAATGTGTGTTCTGAAACTTGGGAGAGTAAACATTGAAAAGTTGTTAGACAATCTCTCTACTTACAGATAATTTATTTTCTTACTTTATTTGTATTTTGTATTTTTCTGTTGATTACAGAGATGAACTTCCAATTTATCAGAGAGTTCATAGCAATCAATACTTTAGGAGCTATAATCACCAGAAAAACACAGTGCTCATGAGGGGTGAAAACTACCCCTTTCCTGAGACACCACTGATGTTAAAGTCACATGATTCTAAAAAGTGAAGCCTGTTATTATATTTGCTCAAATTCACCTATGACTATATCAGAGGATGGTTGTGAAATAAAAAATAAGGGACCAATCTACTTACTATGACAGTGTTAAAGCCATGGTTTGGACCCTTGCATCATGAAAGATCTCTTTAAAAATGCAATTACTAAATCAGAGGTGATGGCAATAATTTCAGTAAGGTAACATAGACTTCAGAGGGTAGGTTTTTTCAGGCAAGTACTCTATGGTACTTCTTAAATGATTTAATGAAAGCATTCACAATTATTTAGCCTTATTTTCTGCTCTGAGAAATGAGGTAATCCTTAGCAGGTAGAGTTGCCATGTATCTAACTGACATCTGGCACATATTGTTTGAATATCAAAGTTGACAATTATGAAAGCTATCATGTAGCTTCTTGTCCTGCTAAAATTACTTTTTATTTTATTTAATTTTTATTTATTTTTTAACCAGAGCTGAGGACCGAACCCAGGGCCTTATGCTTGTTAGGCAAGGGCTAAATCCCCAACCCCAATTACTTTTTATTTTATAAAAGTGCTTTTATTATCAGTTATTTCTTGTTAGCTTTTCATCCAGCATTTAGCTTGTACACCCTGCTCCAATCTTCATATCCCTTTAAAATAATTTCTCAGTCTTCACAGTAAGAGGCTTTCATTGACTCACCTCATGCAAGATATCAAAATTTCTCATTTCTCTGTTTGTTTCCCTCTTCTCCTAACATTTTTGTCAATAATATTTTGATTATGATATTTGCCCTTGAATTATGGCCATATGTACATGACTATAACTATCAAATCTTGGGCTTTTTAGGACAACAACAACCATTCTAAGAATCAAGTAAAATGAATGGAAGATATGATCCATGCTAAATTTGCTAATCTGCTTTTATAAATTAAGATTTCTAAAAGACACAAAATGGAGGTCCACTGTGTTCTTGTTTATGGATGAAGATGTCAAGTTAGTACCTTAAGTATCGATGGCCATACCAACAGTAAGCTGCATACCCAGGACTACTCAAAGTATAAGTTGGCCTCTGTCTAAGAGCTGTGTTCTGAACTACTGCCTACATGTACTATTCACACCCTGTTAATCTCTTGTACAACTCTGTGTTTGGGGCACTTATCACAATGTGCAGTGATAAGGACTAAAGTACAGTGTGGTCTATCTCTCCTTAGTTACAAGATAGGCTGTCATGGACTCTTGAGGTCACCTCTACCCATTATGCCACACATTGAGCTTCTTTGTTAGGCCTGACTTATCTATACCACTGATATTATTTTTCTGTTTTATTTCCTAATTTAACTATAGTATTATGCTTTAAAGTTAACTATGTTTTGAGGTGGCTGTGTAAAATATACAAAATTGCAATAGGGGAAAAGAGTAGTCAAAATAATCAAACAAAATAGATAGCACAAGAATATGATTACTTACAAGGACAGTGTTCAAATATCTCTAGGCACTGAGTAGGAAAGACTTCAAATTTGATGGCAATCTTTATACTAGCAGACAGTAGAAATGCAATCTGTTCTGAAATTTAGTATTCCTGTAATAGAAAAGAATACCTGCAGGAAAATTTGTCAACACACCCAGGAACTTCTTAGAGTCATGAGAAGCATTCTACATCAAATTCCTTATGTTCCTAAGGGTACTTAGTAAGTCTAGTGATAGTAAAACAGCAGTACAATGGAACTCACTTATTAAGCCATGTACATAATATTCAGTCGAACATCCATCTTGTCCCCCAGCACTTTTGGACATGAGGCTTCAACTGGCAGGTCAAGGCTACTTCAAGTGTGAGCAAGCTGTGAGAAAAAGAAGAGCTAAACTACAACTAATGAGACTGTTACTAGTTTTCTAAGCACATCAGACACCCAGACTTGGATGAAACGGTCAAAACAGTATGACAATAATCAAAGACTGACTCACCTACTTTTGGTGAGATAAGTGAGAATTTATCTCCATATAGTTTCATAAGGTTTTAATGCATGTTTACACTGCAATATTGTTCATTCAGCAACTGTGGTAAACCTTTGGCTTTCTGTTCTCAAAATAAATAGGAAAGCAGATGGTTCAATGGTTATGGATTGTCATACTTCAAAATAGACTTATAATTTAAACGATCACAAGCATGTTTTGAAATAATTGAGAATGTTCTTATCAGATCATCTTCTTTGGTCTGAGATTGACTGATGGGTTTGCAGAGGTATATAGTCCCAGTCTCAGAACTTTAATGTAGAAAAAAAAATAGCATCAGTAAGTAGTCCTTCCTCGGCTTGGAGAACATAAGCTAAACTTTTGTGGGATGGAGACCTTAGAAAACTGTCTCACCCCAAAAAGTGGTTCCTTTTTGCTCTGCCTGGCCTACTGGGATCTATGGGATGTGGACTTAACTGGTCATCTATCTGCTGCTTTCTGAGAGATGACCAGATACAACTTTAGAGTTTATAGTCAAGATGAGTACCTGGATGGTTGGTTTATCATCATCAATAATCAGGATTTAACTGTATTTTAATTGTGACTTCAGATTTTATTTGATTTCAACCTAGCTTCCCCATTAATTGCCTTTATTCTTTGAGTATTAACCCTTGCAAATATTTGAGGACATAAGTTAACAATGATCTCTTGAATCTTAATGTATGGATAGTAAACATACAGTAGCATTGCCTATATATCAGAACTACGCACATCAAAGTATCTTTGCTTTTAACATACAAATTTGGACTGCTAAGAGGGTTGGGTGGATAAAGAGGCTTTCTGACAAGCCTGAATGCCTGAGTTTGATCCCTTAAAACCATGTGGTGAAGGGATGATCTCTACATGTGTGCCATGGCATGCCCATAACACATAATGTAAATAGAAATTAAAATTAAATGTATGGCCCCTATTTCTGAGTTGAGAACAAGTACCATGTATAAACTAGAAAAGTAAAATAGAAATTCTTCATTAACCCATGAGATGTCTTGCTCTAAATTTCTGTTCTGTGATTTGGTTCTTCAAAAATCAGAGCCAATAGGCACCTTACCTTGCATCATATTTTGGAAGCTCTTGCTTAAGGGTTATTTTTCTAGAGCTCAGTAAAAGGCTAAGACCCATTTTTCAAAAGGAAGGCAGTTTTCTGCAAAGGATGTCAGGGCTTTGACCCCAAATTCCGAGAAGCTGTTGCTGGAGTACTTGACAGGGTCAATTGAAGGCTCCGAACAGGATGCTTCTCTTCCACAGGCACCGCACATGCCACTGGATCTACCAGATCACACGGCTCAGCTACCAAGAGGCTTGTTCAGCTGCCTGGACTGGCAGGCCCTCTCCTTATTCTGCACCTTCTCAAAGTCCCTTTGGGGGACTTCTGGGCAGTAACCCAGAGCAAAAATGAGGAATATTCTATCTCTAAAATGTGAACTGCTCTACGAGATGCTGTGCCTCATGTGTGGTTGTAAAAGGAGAAAGCATAATTTTTTAAAGTCTCATATAGATGTAACACAGGCCACTTTCCATCTTATGTTCTTGGCAGTGACTAGTATCACAGATGGAGGCCGTTTCAAACGGGCCTGGGAAGGGCAACTCTGCCTCTATGCCAGCGATCCCAGAGTTGAGGATAGCTGATGAGCAACACTGAGGATTGAGATTTATACTGAACAGTATCAGCCTCTAGGCTCTCCTAAAGACAATTTTTTTAGTTTTAGCCCTTTGGGTGCATATTTTAAAATATGTTGATAACTCAGTTGTTTTAAATTTTACGTCGATTCTCTGGTATGAAATTAAAACATTTAGTGAATTTCTGCCATTAACTTTTATTTTGTTTCGTGCATGGGATCTTCTTCCCTCTATCTTATTTTCATAGGGAACTAAGTGAAGATGAATTCATGTCTCTTTTTAATTTTTTTTTTTTCCGAGACAGGGTTTCCCTGTGTAGCTTTGCGCCTTTCCTGGAACTCACTTGGTAGCCCAGGCTGGCCTCGAACTCACAGAGATCCATGTCTCTTTTTAAAGGGGTGTATTCTAGGAGTGACAGACATATGAGCATAGTGCGGAGCCACTGCACCATGGAGTGCCAGAGAGCAGGGTCTTTGGAAGGAAGACCACAGGCACAAAGTGTGCCAAGACAGCTTTAGGATGTACCCAAAACTGAGTCTGTGAGAAAGGTGTTTGGTGGAGGGATAAAAACACTGTTCTTTCTAAATTGACATTGAAGTGCTTCCCCTTATAGAAGCACAGGAGATAGCAGGTTTATAAGGGGTGAAATATTATCCTTATGTGTGATTGAAGATTATACAAACTCTATTTTCATCGTCACCGTAAGAATCATTGTTTACCATTTTTGAAAGTTCAGAGGCAGCCTACATAAATATAAATGTAGATGTATATGAGTTTGAATATAGTAAACATGAGCACAAGGATATCTGGGGTTGTTTATATGCATTCTGTTTTGACAGGATAATAGTTAATCCATATGCTCTGTGCTTCATGACATTTGAAGGGAAGATTTAAGCAACAATGTTTGCAAGGGTCGACGTGTTCCTGAGGGCTAAGAATGGTAGTTTAATTTCATGTAAGTGGGGTCAAACCTGAAGACGCATGCGGCTACGTCTCTTTTCTGAAGCATCGCCTTCGAAACTCATCTTTATTCTCCCTCACATTCGACTGGCAGCTCCATTTTATTTAGAAAAGTTTTCTGCAATATAGTCCATTCCTGGAAGGGTATTGCCCCATTTGTTTTCACACGTGCATTGTACTGGAAGTGAATGTTATTACAGTTGCTTCATTGCTAACCTGTTTATTTTTCCTTAAGAGTTTGAGTTCATCCTTGAATCTGATGTTGTTAACTTTCTTGAGGGCATACCTCAGGATAGACTATCTTTTCATTATTTTTGCTGAATCTGTCCTTTCAGAACAAGAAACATTCAAACAAACAAATAAGCAAACAAATAACCCAATATTCTCAGCCAGGTAAAAGCTCATTTTTATTGGCTATATACTCTACATTTATTTATTTTGTTAGTTCTATTTGTTTATTTATTTATTTACTATGTATGTATGAGCTTGCCTGTCTGTATGTGTACTGTGTTTGTGCCCATGGAGATCAGAAGAGGACTTCCATTCCAGTGGAATTGGAGATACAGAAGGCTATGAGACAACATGTGAGTGCTGGAAATTAAACCTCATCTGCTCTTAACCAGGGAGCCTTATCCCCAGCACCCATGAATGTTTTTAATATCGCACCCCAATTCAACTGTATTTTCTCCACCTTTCTCTCATTCTTTGATTGTGGTTAATTGTTTGTTAGGTCTCCACGTTGAACTACTGTATTTAATATTTTCTCTCTTTTTTTTTTACTTTATATTTTTAGTATATTTGTTCTCCTTTAGGGATATTTTCTTAAATTTGATTTCCATTTTAATGAATATTTATTGTTCTTGTTATGTAGGCATCATTGACCTCAAAAAATACTAATGAGAAATATTTTAAGATTCTTACTAATTTAATTTTCTCTTGAAGTCCATTGTAGTTAATTTTTATTTTTTTCATTCGCTTATATTTTCTTCCATATCCCACACACAATGTTCCTAGAATTTTAATTAATCATTGATTACTTTTATAATTAGGAATGAGGGAAGTCCCAGTCCCAAATTCTACACTTCTCAGTGAGCATTCATAGAGTTAGCATGGCCATTCTGAAACAATAGAACTTTACTTAGTTTTAACAGTTTTACTATCTTACCTAACACACACACACACACACACACACACACACACACACACACACACACACAGGAAATGTTTGAAGGACTTTCTTAAATTATCTGTGTGATATGTTTACTTGTGAGTTAATTAGAATAACAACAACATCAAAAAGCTTTTAAAGAGGAAATGTCAAGAAGTTCCTAGAAGCTCTGTAGATCTGGACACAACCATTGATCATTTCATTATGACAAGAAACCTCCTGTTACAGGACAATAAATTTCACAGGGTTAGTTGTCCTTTTACATATGAGAGAGGATAACCATTTTGCTTATTTTAACATGGTATGAGTGTCGTGTGTTGTGAGTTGTTTTGCTATATAAAGTTTTTTGTTTAAAGACTTGCATTTAGTCTCCTCCTTCCTACCCATTTCCTTTAAAAAAAAAAATGGTCTTTTTTAATTTTATAATTTAATTTAATTTTGCATATCAGCCACGGATTCCCCTGCCCTCCCTCCTCCTGCCCCCCCCCCCCCGCCAGCCCATCCCCCATTCCCATCTCCTCCAGGGCAAGGACTCCCCTGGGGATTCAGTCCAGGCAGGTCCAGTTCCCTCCTCCCAGGCTAAGCAAAGTGTCCCTGCATAGGCCTCAGGTTCCAAATAGCCAGCTCATGCCCTAAGGACAGGTCTGGGTCCCACTGCCCAGGGGCCTCCCAAACAGTTCAAGCTAATCAGCTGTCTCACTTATCCAGAGGGCCTGATCTAGTTCCATGGGGGCTCCTCAGCTATTGGTTCATAGTTCATGTGTTTCCACTAGTTTGGCTATTTGTCCTTGTGCTTTTTCCAATCTTGGTCTCAACAATTCTTGCTCATACAATCCCTCCTCTTTCTTGCCGATTGGACTCCTGGAGCTCCACCTGGGGCCTGGCTGTGGATCTCTGCATCTGCTTCCATCAGTCATTGGATGAGCGTTCCACCATGACAGTTAGGATGTTTGGCCATCTGATCACCAGAGTAGTTCAGTTCGGGCTTTCTCTCAACCATTGCCAGTAGGATATTTTGGAGGTATCTTTGTGGATTTCTTTTTCCTTATTCTCCCTTTCTGTTCTTGATCCACCTGGGATCTCCCACTCCCCTAAGCTCTCATTCACTCCACCCTTGCCCTTCATTCCCGAACCTCTGTGGTAGTATTGTGTTCTCCAAAATATTGTGCATGCTAATAAACTTATCTGGGGTCAGAAACAGAACAGCCACAATATTAAATATAGAGGATAGGCAGTGGTAGCACACGCCTTTAATCCTAGCATTCCAGAGGCAGAAATCCATTTGTTCAAGGTCACAGCCAAGCACAGTGACTCACACCATTAATCCCAGAAAGTTAGCCTTTAATCCCAGGGAATGATAGTAGAAAGCAGAAAGGTATATAAGGCATGAGGGCCAGAAACTAGAAGCATTTTGCTGGTTAAGCTTATAGGCTTCTAGCAGCAGTTCAGCTGAGAACCATTCTGGATAAGGACTCAGAGGCTTCCAGTCTGAGGAAAAAGGATCAGCTGAGGAACTGCCAAGGTGAGGAAGCTGTGGCTTGTTCTACTTCTCTGATCTTCCAGCATTCACCCCCAATACCTGGCTCCAGGCTTGATTTTATAAATAAGAACTTCTAAGGTTCCTGCTACACCCCCCCCCCCACATCCAGTTTGTTCATGTAGATCTCATCCATTTCTCTGTCATTGGGTGATCCCTGGCTCTTTCCTAGGGTCCCGTTTTCAAGGTAGCTTCCCTGGAGTTGTGTAGCAGTCTAGTCATCTTTGCTTTACATATAGTATCCTCCTATGAGTGAGTACATACCACGTTTGCCCTTCTGAGTCTGGGTTACCTCACTCAGGATGATTTTTTCTAGATCCATCCATTTGCCTGCAAACCTCATGATGTCATTGTTTTTCTCTGCTGAGTAGTACTCCATTGTGTATATGTACCACATTTTCTTTATCCATTCTTCAGTTGAAGGACATCTAGGTTGTTTCCAGGTTCTGGCTATTACAAAAATGCTGTTATGAACAGCTGGTGAGCATGTGCCCTTGTGGTATGATTGAGCATCCCTTGCCTACCCATTTCCTAACTGGTACTATTCATAAAAAAATTATATTATTTTTTAAAGATAATGTTACTGTATGTTTCAATTATTACTGTATTCAGATCTGGCCACATGTTCACTAAATCTTCCACTTTCAGTGACTATGAAATGTATGCTTTTATCCCAGTAGCTGTAACTACTGTATTCTGAATATTCCTCTAAGGCTTCCACAGTGCTATCCAGGTGATTTGACAAGCATCCCTCTCAGGTCAAAGGAAGTGGTTTAGCAGACTGTACTGGACAAAGCTCATGGCTCTCTGCCGGGTTTTATCTCACTCTGTCTGGATGAATGCATGACCTATCTGAATTTGCTTCATTTCAGGATAGTGTACTAGAATGTTCTTCTTGCATATTAAAATGTCAAAAAATTATGTCTTTGAACCCAAAATCCTCTTCCAGAAAAAAAAAAAAAAAAAAAAAAAAAAAACTTGCTGTTATAGCTCCCAGCTAATTTTACAACATATGTTCTGATTTTCTACTTTGGTCTAATAGCATAGCACTCAACAGTGTTCCACAAAGATAGCAAAACGGATGTGCTGCTAATGAAATCTGTCATTTGGAAGCAGGGCTTCCCTGGCACAACCTACTAAAATCTTTGAGCATTTTCAAGATAGTGACTCATTCCAGCACTGTTCTGCCTTTTCAGAGCAGCATGCAAAACCCTGGTGTGTATGGTGAGCATGTCTATTGGGGTGAACCAAACCTTAAGGAAGTGTCTGGAAGATCTGTGATGATTGTGCTGTGCTTCCTGAGTGGAAAGACCCATGAGAAGAGAGCAAGTTTGCTAACTTGTATTATGTTCTCAGTCATGACTAGAAGATATCAAATACAGTCATGTGCTGTAAGTTAAGTTTTCATAACAGAACAGCAGACAATTTCTGAGAGTAAACTCTCATTTATATATGGAATTTAAACTATTGATAGAACTCTAAACTTGTGATAATCACAGTAGAGAGTATAAAAAATTCATGGTAAAAATAGATAAAACCATAGTCCTTAGGAGGGTTAGGAACAAATAATGTGATATGGGTGTGTGTGTGTGTGAGAGAGAGAGAGAGAGAGAGAGAGAGAGAGAGAGAGAGAGAGAGAGAGAGAGATACAGGTGTGTGATATAGGTATGTAAGGGGATAAACTGGCTGCTATATGCACAGTGATTTATAGAGAATATATTGAAATAGGGATATTAAGTGGAATAAACTCATATCTGCAAGATATTAGAAATTGTCAATGAAGACAGAGGAAGGGAGATGCAATCTAGTAACTGGACATTGTGAGTAAAGAAAGTTACTCAAGAAACGTACTTCTAAATAGAGCTCTTCTATGTCTGTGTCACTGGACGAAAAGGGGACTGCAAAAAAGAAAAAAAAAGTTTGATATGGAAAAAAAATCTTGTAGTTAGAGTTTTCCTGCCTGGCCCAGAGTCAGGACAAATCTCTCTCACCCGCCAGGCCCGTAGATGCTCAGACCCAACCAAGTAAACACACAGAAACTTACATTGCTTACAAACTGTATGGCGTGGCAGGCTTCTTGTTATCTAGTTCTTCTATCTTAAATTAACCCATTTCTGTTAGTCTATACTTTGCCACATGGCTCGTGCTTACCATTACCTTACATCTTCCTTGTCATGGTCAAGGCTGGCAGAATCTCTCTCCAGCCTTTTACCTCCAGAATTCTCTTCTCTCTTGTCCCACCTATACTTCCTGCCTGGCCACTGGCCAATCAAAATTTTATTTACACAGAGCAATATCCACAGCAAAATCTCCCAAACATATTTAAGATATATTGAATCTGAAGTACCCAAGGATCATTCAAATTGAAATATTCATTAGGCAGTAAGAAAAATACAGTAAAAAAATATTTATCCTAGATATATAAATCTGAAATTTTTCTGCATGTAAGTAGAAAAAGAAGCCACAAAGCTTATGACATAATTTAGTAAGAAACTGTAGGGTGAAAGGGGAAAGGCCATGAACAAAAAAGATGAAGAAGATGAGGAAGAGGGGGAGGGCACTCAAACCCGAGAAAAGGGAAGACTTTGGAGGCAGGAGAAAGAGCAGAGTGGAATGTCACCCTGGAAGCTATCAGCAGCAGTACAAAGGGAGACAGAATGGAACCAAGAATGGAAAGGATCTGATGGGCCAGCGTATGGCTAGCACACATGCTCATGAGATCTGCCAACAGGAAGGTCACTGATCACTCCACAAGGTGTGGGTTGTCATACATGAACAGAAGCCCCATGGTCAGAAACAGAGATAGAAGCATATGAGCACTGCACTTTACCTGCAGCCTTTTCAGAGGAGAATATAAACTAAGATAGATTGATTAAAAGATTAATTTTAAACAAGTTGAGATTTTCATGGCACAAATAACAAAGACAGATTATAGATACTGTGTTCCACAAAATCTTTAAGACTCATTCGTTCAAGGGGTGGTTCTAAGATCCATCATATCTCTTCTCTATTTTGAAAGCTTACTGCTCTTAAAATAAATTTATTATTGTTATATTTTCATTATGTGTATGTGTGAATGTTTGTGCCAGTGAGTGCAGGTGCCTTCACAGAAGTTAGGGGAGCTGGAGTTAGAGGCAGCTGTCAGCTGATCAGTGTAGAGCTAGGACCAAACTCAGGTTCTCTGCAAGTGCAGTGTTCACTTTTAAATGCTAAGTCATGTCTCCAGGCTGAATTTACTGCTTTTTTATTATTATATTTGTGTTTTAATTTTACACATCAGCCATGGTTTCCCCTGTCCTCCCCCATCTCGTCCCCACTCCCACCTTCCCCCCAGCCCCTCCCCTCCATTCCCATCTCCTCCAGGGCCAAGACTCCCCTGGGGATTCATTTAAACCTGGTGGATTCAGTACAGGCAGGTCCAGTCCCCTCCTTCCAGGCTGAGCAAAGTGTCCCTGTACAAGCCCAAGGTTCCAAACAGCCAGCTCATGCACTAAGGACAGGTCCCAGTCCCAGAGCCTGGACGCCTCCCAAACAGATCAAGCTATTCAATGGTCTCACTTATCCAGAGGGCCTGATCCAGCTGGGGGCTCCACAGCCTTTGGTTCATAATTCATGTGCTTCCATTTGTTTGGCTATTTGTCCCTGTGCTTTTTCCAATCTTGGTCTCAACAATTCATGTTCTTACAGTCCCTCCTCTTTCTCGACAATTGGACACCTGGAGCTCTACCTGGAGCCTGGCTGAGACTCTCTGCATCCACTTCCATCAGTTATTGGATTAGGGTGTTTGGCCATCTGATCACCAGACTAGGTCAGATCAGGCTTTCTCTTGACCATTGCCAGCAGTCTACAGAGGATGTATCATTGTGGATTTCTGGGGACCTCTCCAGCACTCTGCCTATTCCTGTTCTCATGTGGTCTTCATTTATCACGGTCTGTTATTCCTCGTTCTCCCTTTCTGTTCTTGATCCAGCTGGGATCTCCTGCTCCCCTAAGCTTTCTTTCCCTCAAATCTTGCCCTTCATTACTCCCACTGTTATCCAGGTTGTTCATGTAGATCTCATCCAATGAGCAACCTGAATTTACTGCTTTTTAAATAGATGTGCAATTCTCTCCCACCTTTGTAAAACTGACCCTTTAAGAACAGTTAAATATATAAACTAGGATGAAATATATATAAGAAAACTGTAACGTGTTTTACTTATTAGCTAAACTTTTGAGGTGTGCATGGCTTAATACAATGAAAAGTAAGATGCAGGAGAGATATCTCTTTTGCTAAAGGGATGCTTTAGAAGCATGAAGCCCTGAGGTTAGGTTCCCAACCTCCACATAAAAAGCCGTGAACATGTATAAACTTTACAGTGGGGGAAGGAACAGGATAGTGTGAGCGTTGGAACTTATCAGCAAGATCCTGGTTCAGCAAGAGTTCCTGTCTCAAAGGCTAGGATCAAGAGTTATGAAGACTTGATGCCAAATCCTGGCCTCCACTTACTTAAGCATTGTGCACCCAAATACATGCACTTACACTTGTGGGTCCAAGCACGTGTGCTCACAATTTGTACAAACACACAAAACAACAAAAGTAGCAAAAAGCAAAAGAGAAAATGTGAGAAAGCTATAGGAAGCTGGAAGCTACTTTGGAAGCAGACATGCTATATAAGGCTACCTCCTCAGTCTTTCTCTCTAGGCATAGATGGTCAATGTGACATTTCTCCAGTGTTTGTACAAGCAACAAGATTCACTAGTAAGATGAATGAGAGTTCATGGATTTTAAGATAGTTTTCTTTTTCTTCCTTCCTTTCGTCCTTTCTTTTTTTCTTTTTTAACTAATGAATTAATTATTTTTCCCAGCCCAATCAGTTTCCCCTCCCTCCCTCTTCTCCTCCCAGTCCCTCTTCCCATCCCTTCCCCATTCACTCCCTCTCCCTTACCTCCAGAAAAGAACAGGCCTCCCATGTGTATAGCAGAATATTATTAGGAATCATTTCATCGACATTTTTTTTAAATTTTTTGCCAGTTGTGTTTGGTTCTATCCTAAGTTTCTAGGCTGTCCAGGCTTTGGGTCTAGGCCTTCTAGGTATTGTCAGGGATGGGCTCCCTCTCATGGTATGGGTCTCAAACTGGATCCATTGGTTGAATTCTCCCATAATTTCTGGACCACCATTGTCCCAGCATATATTGTAGGCAGATCAAATTGTAGGTCCGAGGTTATGTGTCTGGATTGTGGTCTCAATTCCTCCACTGTAAGTTAAGACAGTTTTCTAAGGGGACACACAATGTATTATTTCAGTTTGATGATAAAGACCAGACTTCATTAGTGATATTAGTGAAATAAGTTTAGTATTTTTTTTTTTTTACCAAGGCTCAGAGAAAGAAATGTATGAATTTTATATCAGGATCTTGAATACATAGGTATGCAGGTGTGTATGTATATGGATGTGTACATGTGTGCTTTCACATATGATGTGAAACAGATATGTTGTTATGCAAGGCTTATTTTACCATGTGCAGTGCCCTAAATATATTCAATATCCTTTCTTCGACATTGTGTTATTAAAAGCAATAACTGCTCACACCCCATTTGCTTCACGTGCAATGAACTGAACATGCACTGCAGTTTGAAATGCATTGATCTGTGTGGTTCACTGACAAGTTTGAACAGGCTTTCTTGTATTATGCTCTTCCCACTACTAGATTTTACTGTAAGACAGGCTTTTTCAATGGGGACCTTTTAAACCACCAACTCTGACTTTCTTTGACATGAATACATTTATTATCATTATGGATTGAAATCATCTGCAAATGCCCCCCCCCCCTGTGGAACTAGAGGGCAAATCTAGGTAAACTATGTTTTAAAAATGAGTCCTGGAAATTTCCCTTCACTCACAGTTATCTAATGTCCAAATAAATGAAAGACTATTTACTGGGGCATTGCCACAACATACGTAAGACTTATAAATATTCCTCAGCAAAAAATAGGAGAAAACATTTCCAATATTGATTATCCAAATGACTGCATACATATTTCACCTTGTAGATTGACTTTAATGTACATCCATGGCATACAGATTTTTTTTTCCTATTTATTGGCTCTTACTGCCGTGCCAACAAAAGAAATTTGTAGTATGAATCTTAAAGGTACTTATTAATAAAATCAAACCTGAGGTCAGTTATTGGGGTGAATGCTGGAAGATCAGAGAAGAAGAACAATCCACAGCTACCTCATCTTGCCAGTTCCTCAACTGATCCTGTTTCCTCAGATTGGAAACCTCTGAGTCCTCATCCAAATGAATCTCAGCCGAACTGCTTCTTAAAAGCCTGAATGCTTAACCAGCTAAAACCTTCTAGTTTCTGGTCTTCACACCTTATATACCTTTCTGCTTTTTGCCATCACTCCCTGGGATTAAAGGCTCACTTTTTTGGGGTTAAAGGCATGAGTCACCATGCTTGGCTATATCCTTGAACTCACAGAGATCCAGGCAGATCTCTGCCTCTGGAATGCTAGGATTAAAGGCATGTGCTACATCCTCTATGTTTAATATTGTGGCTGTTCTGTTCTCTGACCCCAGATAAGTTTATTAGAGTGCACAATATTTTGGGGAACACAATACCACCACATTCCCCCCTCTTTTTGTCTAAAATTTTTAAAAAAGCTTATCACTAAAACAAGAAAAACTATCCAATAAGTATATACAATATATACAGTCAAGAATTACATTAACAATGTCTAGTCTATTAACATTTGACAGATTCAGATAAAAACTCCATTAATATATATTAACAATGTCCAGTCTAGTAACATTTGAAAAACTCAGACAAAAAATTTCATTACTTATCCTATTTATAACAAGGAGTTTCTTTTTAAAAGTAGATTCAAATTGACCTTTTTATCTTATCATATCCATATTCTGTCTTTTTTCTTTTCATAATAGATTCAGTAATCTACCTTTTGTCATTTTTATATCTTCACCTTTTTCTTTTTAGAGTGATCTACCCATTTATCCTATTATTTCTTTATCTTTTTTCTTAGAGTAGATTCAATGATCTATCTCATATCTATATTCTCTTTTTTCTTTTTCCTTTTTTTCAAACAAAAACTCTGAATCTAACTTCCTTGTTCAGCTTTTTTTCCTGACCATTAACAATTAACAACTTGTAGCCAATCATTGTAAACAACGACAATATCCAAAACTCATTAAACAACCCAAAACCTCCCATCCCACCTCTTGGGAATGAGGGTGTTGTTTCTTAAAATTGCTTCCTACTTTATGTGGGTGAAGACATCTTTAGGGTATCCTGAAAAGAAAGTTTTTGGGTTAATTGTCAAGTCCTGTATCAGTTGTCTAGTCTCTGCATAATGGGAAAGTGCAGAGCTTGTCACAAGTCCTTGTTCAGGTAGTCTGTCAGGCTGGATCATCTCAGCTAGCCATCTCAAAATTGTCCTGAGTAGTTTGTAGTCCAAAGTCAATCTTTTGTTGGTGTTAATAAGGTTAATGGCTTTATTATAGTCCATGTGGAATTATCGTTGTGGGATCCTGTCATCCTTTCGAAGATTTCAAAGTCACTGTTAGGCATGGTCATGGTTCCCTGCAGACTTTTTTTTGTGCCTCCTCTGTGGTTTGGAGTAATCACAGTCTGATAAACGTCTGTCTCTTGGAACAATGAATGTTCTTCCCCAGAAGAGAATATCTTCACAGCAATTTCTCCCCACCATCTGTCTTGCCAAACTTTCCAAACTGACCTTTACTGATGCTTTCTTGTAACATGATGGTCCTGGCAATTCTCTGAACAAGCAGCGGTAAACCCTTCAACCCAGGTAGCAGCATCACTGCAATCACCAACATAATGAGAAGAAGCCAGCAACTCGGAGCAGCAGCTGCTACCTGCATGGTCTCACCGCCACCATTTGTGGCTGGGCCAAAGCTTTTCCTTAGCAAGCCTCCCAGGCTGGCCACAAACTCGGGATCCTCCTGTCTCTGCCTTCTTCAGTAAATTCAACCAGAGTGCCACCAAAACTGGCTGAATGTAGCTTGGGTCTGAGCTGGGGCCCACAAGGCCACAGGCAAGAGGCTTTTTCATGAATTCATACCACAAACATTAGGTGCCAGATGTAGCAGGAATCTTAAAGGTACTTATTAATAAAGTCAAACCTGAGGCCAGTTATTGGGGTGAACGCTGAAAGATCAGAGAAGTAGAACAAGCCACAGCCACCTCACCTTGCCAGTTTCTCAGCTGGTCCTGTTTCTTCAGATTGGAAGCTTCTGAGTCCTCATCCAAATGAATCTCAGCCGAACTGCTTCTCAAAAGCCTGAATGTTTAACCAGCTAAAATCTTCTAGTTTCTGGTCTTCATGCCTTATATACCTTTCTGCTTTCTGCCATCATTCACTGGGATTAAAGGCTCACTTTCTGGGATTAAAAGCGTAAGTCACCATGCTTGGCTGTATCCTTGAACACACAGAGATCCAGGTAGATCTCTGCCTCTGGAATGCTAGGATTAAAGGCATGTGCTATCACTGCCTATCCTCTATATTTAATATTGTGGCTGTTCTGTTCTCTGACCCCAGATAAGTTTATTAGAGTACAGTATATTTTCGGGAACACAATATCACCACAGAAAGTTACCTCTCATTTTATACTATAATTCATCTCTTCCATCAGTGAAAATAATACTTCTTCTTTCTTATTAGATTAAATTATCTATAGAAGGGATGCAGCGACTGGGCAAATGATATAGGACATGGCAACTAACCCAAAAACTTTCTTTTCAGGATCCCCTTAAGATGTCTGTGGCCCCGCAGGTTTAACCAATCCCTTGTATGCATAAATTGCTAGTGGAGGAAAATCATGTGTGTTTCTGAACCAGCTTTGGTTGGCTGACAACACAAATGCTTAGGACATGGAGGGCAATCCAGTCCTGTGTAAAGTATTGTTTATTTCTCCTGCCTGCAAGTCATTAGCCTTCTTCAGGCTTTTACAGAAGTAAGTCACTGACCCTCTCCTAAAAGCTCACCTTTCCCAGTGGGACATTACTGGTGACATAACCTTATCTTCCACTTCAACGATAACTTCCAAAGTTCACTGGTAGATGGTAGTTTTCAAAAAGCTGAATATGATGGGGGGATCATGAAAGTCCACATCAATTGAGTTAGACTGCCAGAGATAGAGAGGTGTCATGAATCCTATTGTTAATCAGGTAAGATGTGACTTTTAATGTCTCAACTGAACTCCTCTGGGCTGCCAATATTGAGGTTTGCTGTAGTTTTTCTTTAGTAATCTTGTAGAATTCTTCCTCATGGACTGTGGAAGTAAAATGTATTTTGATAGCTAAGATGGGAAAATTATTTTTTAAAAATGCAAAGATGTGGAACAAATATCAGCTATAGACCCTCTTCTTCCTCATCGAGGTATGTGATGCCATAGAGGTAGAGTTTTAATGTGTTTAGCTGGCATGCATGCCATCAAGGAAGACTTCTCCAGTCTCATTACATTTTCTACTGGTTTTCACAGAGAGAAACTAAAGAAAGGTTTCATCCTTAAGACCTCTGTTAGATATATATCACATTTCCCTGTGATAAACATAAATACCACAAAACTGCCCTATGTCCCAGAAGCTATCATGTCTTGTTGGTTTTAAGCATAAGACCTAAAATTACTGAAACACAAAACACATCACTCATTAAAGACTGAAAACTATCGTGACTCATGAACCACATTTGTAACCTGCAGTGTCTTTTCATCATATATATTGTATATATATGAGTATATATTGAAAAAGATCCTGTCTCTTATGTGTATTCTGGATGTTGCGTGATGGAAGCCTTATTTTTTTAATAATATTATAATTTTTTAAACAGTTCTGTAGTTGACTTTAATTTTTTATATTTTGTAATAGAAGCACCTATAATTTTCCTAATGTATATACAGTGTATAGTGCAGTATTCTTAGCAAATACAAATTGTTTACTTTACCATGTTGTATATTGGAGCTCTAGACACATTCCATATCTTTGCTTGTTAATCTATTAATATATTTTCTTTCCCTAGAATCTGGTAATTGCAATTTTACTCTATGAAGCTATTCTTAAAGACAGGCAAGTTAGCACTGTGCTCTTGGCATCTGAATCATGGTACTGCAGACCTTGACCTGAATGTACACACAACCTTTAACTATAGAACATCTATGAATGTGCATTTTAGCCCTTGTATCATAGCAGTTATATTCCATTTTTTAATACCTCTATTTGAGTAAAAGCAGAATTTGCATATAACAGCAGTGTTTATTCTCATTGGATTGCTATTCTTGCCCAACACTTCATAGGAACCTATTAGTAAGTAGTAAAGAATTAAATACAGTGCATGCTATATGACCACAGTGATGGAGAATACTCTTGGGAAGCCAGCACGAGATGACAACTGTTAAAAAATGGTAGGCACTTTCTTCAGTGAAGAGAAAATTACTTCTTCTGTATTAAAAAGGACTCACTGCAGAAATCGAAACTGTGACCAGGAAAACCTGTCTGCAGTGTGTGTGTCCAATCCCCTGAGAAGGAATTCATTTTCACCCTCATAGAAATATGCAAAGGTCTTTTTGATGGGAATAGTGAAAGCTTGCCCCTAGGGAGAATAGTCAGTTTGTGGAAATCAAATTCCTAATTAATAGGTATGAGGTCAGAGGAAGTTATGGTAGCTTTAATTACAGAAGAGGTTTTGAGAAATTATTAGTTTCTAAATAATCAAAATAACTGAAGAGAGTAATTTTTCTAGTGTAAAGTACTTGTGGATCTGATAATAACCATTAGTAATGAAGAGCTTCTGTAAATACCTCTAAGATTTCTTACAACTGACATTAATGACATCATTTGTTTATATTCACATGTTAATGTATTACCTATTTATATGTTTATATAAAAATGTCTAGAAGCATTACTATATTTGGAACTTAATAAATCTATGTTAGCTATTCCACTGGGAGTGTTTTCCTGAAAATGTGACCCTTGGGCCAGTCCCAAGGACAGTCATGAAATGCAGTCCCTGCCACAGAACACAGTCAGGCACTGCTTTTTAAAAAGATTCCCAGGTTGTTCAATGCACATTAAGTTCAGGAGGCTTTGGATTATATCATAGGTTTGTTTCTGATTTGGGGCATCCTTAGGTCTCTAAATCTGTAAATACTTTGGTGGTCCTTTTGCACAACAAAGTCCCACAGGAACAGGACCACTACCTTTAGCTAGTCCTTTAAGAGACAAATCTAGACAAGAAGAAAGTTAATCGAGTGAGGACATACATGAAAAGAAACTTATATTGTTTAGTGAGGTTGATGTATAGATCCTAAGCAATGGCAAAAGTAAGTTTTAAATACATGAAGGGTTGTCCACCCAAGGAAGAAATAATAAGTTGATTCCATCTAGAACTAGAGGCAGTGGGACACATGAACTGGGTTTATGAGAAGAGATATTGTGATAGCAGACAGTTGGTTCATATATAAACATGAAGCATTTCCTTGCAAACGTTACCCAATTCTCTCCCTTCCACAAGCCAGGCCACCCACTTATGTCTTACGGCCATTTGAAAGCTTTTCAAAGGGGATAGGTTTGAACAGACTTTGGAAAGAGGACCTTGAAGGCGGTCTACTCTGATTACCAAATGCCTGCTGACAGTTGTGTGTCGACTAAAGGCAGAGCTGTCTGGAGGAGCATAAGCAGCGCTTACATTTCTCTCTAATGAGAACAATCAGCTCCACTGCCTGTGTGGAATTAAGAGGCAAATTCCACCTTTAACCTAACAGGCTCAGGGAGGTATTCTGAGTTAGTGCCCTCAGATTCAGAAACCTACTTGTGGAGCCCTCTGCTGGCGGATAATCCAGCAGGCACTAAATTTTGTCACCTTGAAGTGACAAAGACTGCACTCCCCCTGGGAGTGATGTTTCTGCCTGCATAAGGGAGAAAACTCAGGGTGAGTGGATTTAGATGGCCCCAGAGCCACCATTTGTTAGATTAGCCTTGTATAGTGATTGATTTTATTGCTGTCCTATGAGCAATGGTACATAACTTTATTTTTAAATTTTAAAAATCAACATGTTCTCAATAACTATGCTGACGTCAGAAGCTGATAATGGTTGTAAGCAGTATAGTGAACTATTATTAGCTTCCTAAGCTGAAAATGAAGGGCAATTCAAGGAATTAGATGCAACCCTGTAACTTGTTTCTTCTGGTGTTTCTATATGGAGTGCCTATGTGTACACACACACACACATACACACACACACACACACACACACACACACGCACGCACACGCAATACAGCATTTTGAGATAGTGTCTCATGTAGCTCAGGCTGACCTATGTAGTAAAGAGAGACATTGAATTTCCTGATCCTCCTGTTTCTCCCCCTAGGGTATTGGGATTGCAGGCACATACAATGACACCTGGTGGTTCAGTATGTTTAGAGGGTCTGTGTTTTCTTACCAAATCACAAATGGAGATGAACTTGATATTGTCACAATGTAGAATAGCAGAGTAGGGTCCAGCACATGGGAATGTCATGTAACACACTATTCCCTACTTTCATCATTTTAAAATGTAGCCTTTCCAGTATTCACCTGAACAGAATTCTTGTTATGCCTCCCCACATAAGGGGATCTCTGTCACCTATGCAACCCAGAAATCCATTCTGAATCATCCCACTTAACTCCATCTTGCCTGCTCTTGAACATCAATGCTAGTGAACTGCATTTTGTTTCTTTGTGTCTGATAGATTTATCCAGTTGTGTGTGCTTACAATCAGGTGACTCCTTCCCATTGATAAACAGTATCACACAAATTATCACCTTCCTTGATAGTAGACTATTAATGTTTTAGTTTTTTAATTTCTAGGAATAAAGCTTCAGTGAAATTTCAATTCATCTTTTATAAGTTCCAAGGAATGGAATCCTTTGCTTCCTTGGGTATCTGTAGTATCAAAAAAGTTTTGAAACTGTTTTTGTTTATAAATTATTGAACATTTCAATATATCCCCAAGCAGAACTTTAAAGTTGCAGTTACTCTATATTCTTGTCAATATTTAGTTCTTTTAATTTTAGCTCCCAGAGAGGATGAGTAGAGTCTCACTGTAATTTTAATTAATAAATTGAGATATTGAACATATATTTTGTTCACTATTTTAATATGTCTTCTTTGGTGAGTTATCTCTTCAAATAGTTTGCCATGTTTATACATGTGTGTGTATATGTATGTGTATACACATACATATACACACACACACACACACACACGTGTGTGTGTGTGTGTGTGTGTGTGTGTGTGTGTGTGTGTGTGTAGTTAGAGTTTTTCTGCCTGGCCCATAGTCAGGACAAATCTCTCTCACCTGCCAGGCCCATAGATCCTCAGAACCAACCAAGTAAACACACAGAAACTTACATTGTTTAGAAACTGTATGGCTGTGGCAGGCTTCTTGTTATCTACTTTTTCTGTCTTAAATTAATCCATTTCTATTTATCTATACTTTGTCACATGGCTCATGGCTTACCAATACCTTACATCTTGTTATGGTGGCGGCTGGTGGTGTCTTTCTCCACCCCGCCTTCCACCTCCCAGAATTCTCTTCTCTCTTGTCCCGCCTATACTTCCTGCCTGGCCACTGGCCAATCAGAACTTTATTTACACAGAGCGATATCCACAACATATATGTATATGTATTTAAATATATCCTGAGCATAAACTATTAATGGAATCACTGGTTATCATTTCTTTGATGAGGTATATTTTTAAAATCACCAAAATGACCCTGCTTTGAATAGGTGTTGGTGAGCCAGCTCCAAAGTCATGAGCATAAGAGAGCTGTCTCCAATATCCATTTGTCTTGTGGCAGCATGGGCTAGGGAGAGACACCCCCCCACACCCATAAGTACCTTAGACAGGTGGGAGATCTGGCCCTGTGGTCATGAGAGAGAGAGAGAGAGAGAGAGAGAGAGAGAGAGAGAGAGCTATCCCTGACTCCTATCAGCTGCAACACTTGGGAGAGCAGGCCCTGCACCTAGCCTGGGCAACACAATAGAACCAACCCTGATGGAGGTGTGGGTGATCCAGCCCCAAAGTAGTGAGCAGGGGAGACCCAGCCCCACCCTACATCTGCCATATGACCTCATAGGTGGGGGAGAGTTGCCCTCCCCAATCAATTCCTGAGGCCAGGTATGGGAACTGCCCTGAGGTCACAAGAGCAGAAGAGATGAAACACCACCCACCAGCTGTAACACTTGGGAGAGCAGGCCCTGCACCTCACCTGGGATACACAATAGAGCCAGCCTTGTTGGCAGAGGTATAGGTGAGCCAGCCCTGAAGCTTTATGTGTGGGAGAGCTGTGTCCACTACTCATCTGTCATGTGGTGCTGTGGGAGGGTGAGAGATTCCCCCTTAACCCTCATCAGTGAGCTGACCCTCCCCCTTACCAGCTGCAGCACTCAGGAAATAGGCCCTGGCCCTCACCTAGACAGCATGGAAGAGCTGCTTGGTGGTCAGAAGTGAGGGTAACCCAGCTCCAATGTTATGAGCAAAGGTGAGCTATCCCCATCAATCATCAGACATGTGGTAACATGGGCAGAGGAGAGATGCCCTTCCCCAATTTCCCTCCCATCAGCACCTATATAAAATATAGGTGTCTCTACACCTAAGACAGGTAGAGGAGCTGGCCCTGGGGTCATAAAGTAGGAGGGCTGTCCTTACCCTTCACCAGCTGCAGCACTCAGAAGACTGGCTCCTGTACCTCACCTGGGCAACACAATAGAACTGGCCCTAATGGTGTAGGTGTGAGAGAGCCAACCCTGAGGGAGTAAACTAGCCCCACCCCTCACTCATTGCTGCAAGAGATGAATTAGCTGAGGCAGTTCTGGAGAGCTCACCATGGTGGTAAGAACAGGGAAGAACAGGCTGGCAGACCAACCCTACAGCTGTCCAGGCCCACAATCAGGGTTATGTCTTGGCATGCTCCAATATCCACCCCATCTATGATCTGCTGGATCATGTGAAGGGACCTGACCAGCAGACCCAAAGCTGCAGGATCTCCACAACACAGGGCAACAACAGGATATCCAAGAGGAGTCCTAGTGAGGGCCCAGCATCATGAGTGTAGCGGAAACCAGAGGCCTAGAAACAGACCAATGACTCTGTAATGAACACTTGCAAGTAGAGATGCATGGACAAAGGGGTTTACTGCATGACTCACTGTGTCACACTGCAGCTTCCATGATGAGATGCTTAATCCCCTCCCCAAGGCCCACCCCCCTTTTTGCCTTTTTTCTCTGAAATTGTGTGTTATTTGTGTGTGTGTGTGTGTATGTGTGTGTGTGTGTGTGTGTGTGTGTGTGTGTGTGTGTGTGCAAGGGCAGAGGGTGGATTTGAAAGAGATGGGGCAATGAATGAGATCAAGATATATGATGTAAAAGATGCATAGAATAAATAAATAGAAAGTAAAAAGTCACCAAAATGAATATGATGGTCTCCATCAATTGAGCTGCTGCTTATATGATTTTATTATTTAACTTTTTCATTGAATTATTTTTGAAAGTTAAGCTCATTATTTTAACTCTGATAATCCTTATCAATTAAATAGTCACCATGGACAGCTGGATGTATTGGATAATTTTGTAGTAAGCTATTCTGTTTCTATCTTCAGAAGAATTATTAGTTTCTATATTTTGCAAACTGAGATTTGTGTTTATCTGTTCAAATAGCTGTCACATCTATTCATAATGATCATATATTTCTTTCTATCACCTATAATTTATTGTTCTTTCCTATTTTATTCACAGTATTGATAACTTACTATTGCCTTTTTCCTTGGCTGCTCTTCCCAGGTGCTCCTCAGCGTCACATCTCTACCTCATTCTCTTGTTTTCTTCCTTTCAGTGTGATGTATTCCACTTGACTTACTCTTCTCTTGCTCTTGGTCAACATCTTTGAGTTCCTCTTGAAGTCCAACTTTAAAAGAATCTAATACATTTCATATGGTATGCTTTTATTACTGTTTTATTAAACGAGTTTCTATATTACTTCATTTCTTATTTGAAGATCAAGGTTTTGAGGAAGTAGTTTAATTTATAATATATAGCGTTTAAATAATATCTTTGTTCTTGATTTCTAAGTTAATTCTATTTAATCAAAAAGAGAGCCTCTCTATGATTCTAGTATTTAATTTTCTACCTGTTTTGTGTCCTAGTATACAGCCTGTCTTGGTAAATGTTTCACTATATGTGTAGTTTTAACTTTTATTTCACTTAATTTTTTTCAGAATTTCATAGATAAGTCCTATATTTATATTATTCCCATCCCTCCCTTTCCTTCTGCAACTTCTCCTGTGCCCCTCCACTCGGCCTATGCATCTATAATTAGCATTGTAACATACACACACACACACACACACACACACACACACACACACACACTTAACCTACTGAGCATATGCAGTTTTGCATCCAGGATGTATTGAGGCTGGGAACCCCACAGTCACTTACTCTCTGCATTTTGACTCGTCCTGGCCCTCTGAAGTAGTCTAGGTATGTAGGAAGCTTCTTTGGTGAAGGTTGAGAGATACACTTATTATGGAGTGTAGAAACCATTCAGTACTTGAAATACCGTTAGAAATTATTTTGATTTAGGAAAATGTAAATAATTCCCTGTACCTATAGTTTTTACTAGGATCTTTATAAATATTTATAAATTTAATAAGTTTGTTTAATTTTTGATAGATACTGCATTTGTTTGTTTTCTACTTATTCTATCAATTGAGAATGTTGTAAATTCTATAGCCATGACTGAATACAAATCCTGATGCTCATTTTATTATGTAATCCATTTTCACTTGTATCTTATTCATGAACAGACCTTTCTATTTTCATGTATTACTCTTAACTCTGCTAAAACTTTTTGTCTGAATTCCAGCCTTCAGGTATTATCAGCCCCATATCAGCCCCCTTCAATCCCCATTCAATTTGTTCATGTACTTCTGTCTTTTCTTGTTTTTTAGCTTATATGTATTTCTATTTAAGGTATCTGCTGCACAAATCACATAATTCATCTCATCTTTCAGATCATTTTTTAATCTAGTCTTTGAACTATTTAGTCCACTTACATTTAACATGAATATTTATAAGATTATGCTATGTTTCCTCTTTTCCCTGTGTGAAATTCTTTATTCTGCTCATCTTTTCCTCAGCTTTCAAAGTAGTTTTATATATCTTAGTTTTCTACTTTATATCTTCAGTTAACTTTCTGGGTGGACTTATCTATGTGCATAGGTTTTGCTGCCAAACTAAAATAGGAGTTCTTAACCCATTATGTTCTACCTTGAAGTAGAGCTTCGCCAGTTCATGTATAATGCCAGACCACCATAGTTTCATGCTATGCTATACCTCCCTTTATGTAACAAACCTCACAACCCTTTGCTGTGATTGCTGTAGTCAATGGCAGCCTAGCACTCCAGAGAAAAGTCTTTTGCATTTAAACCACTCAGTTACCCCGAGGCTTACCGTTCGGTCATCACTTCCTCCACAAGGGTTTTGGCATCTGGAGATATGATTTTATTTTTTAAAAATTAGCATTGTTTAGCCAGGATATGGAATTTGGGGGCTATTGGGTATTCCATTTTCCCTTCCTAACACTGAGAAGTGTACTCTGTCACCTGGCTTGCATTACTTCTATTAGAGTGTTGTCTATAATGTCTTAGCCATTTTCCTCAGTGAACAGCTGCTATTCCTTCACTTACCACTGGTTTTCACTTCAAGCATTATATGCTCAAGAGTGATGCTCTTTATTGGCCTCTGTAAGTGAGTGCATTCCAGGAAGTTTCAGACCACTCCTTTGTTTCCTCACTTGTCTCCACATCTCTGCTGTGGCGCTTCCCTCACCTTACAGGAGCTTGCATGCTCTTATCCCACAGGGCAGGCTCTTTGTCTCTTCTCTCTCATCTACTTATTTATATCTACCAATGAATTATCTACATATCTGCATATCATCTATTTATCATCTGTCTATATAGTAACTATATATATAAAATCTATCTATGTATCTTCCATCATTAGTCTATCATGTATCTACTATTATCATCTGTCGATCTACAATTTCTCTCTCTATGTAGTCATCTCTCTGTTGTCTAACACCTAACATACATCTATCTATCTATCTATCTATCTATCTATCTATCTATCTATCTATCTACCTATCTATCATTTATCTACTATTTAACTATCAATCATCCATTATTTATCTATTCATCTTTTTTATATATGTATCTATCACTTATCTATTATCTAATTATCATATATCTAACCATATCTCGATCATCTATGTATATCAACCTATCAACTATCATTTTATCTGTTGGTCTGTCTATCCTATCTATCATCTATCTATCTATCTATCTACCTACCTACCTACCTACCTACCTACCTATCATCTATCAGTCAAAATCATCTATCTTGCTTCCATCCATACAATACCTATTATTCTTTCTCTGAGTTTACTGACTCTAGATTGGGAGCTATTCCTCACAGTGGAACTAGTGTACTGAATTTCAGATGTCTTTCTTTTTCTGTTGTTTCTCTTTCAACACACAGCATTTTAGCCATCTCTCCTGATATTTACAAGGGTTACAGCAGCTTCTCTTGGTGAGAATGACCTGGGTCACTTATGGATTTGTTCAACTGGCTGCATATCCTTTGGATATGGTCACATATTCTTGCATCTTGATGTATTTAAAACCAAATTTCACTATATTCTAGACTGTGTTATTTCTCTCAATTTCTAGCCTCCTTTCCTCTGCTGCTTTATGAAAAACAGGATCAAGAAGTGTTGCCAGCATCCTCCTTGTTAATATAAGGGTGGATTTCAGATCCACCTAAAAGCCACTTGTCCTGGAATGCTGTCTCAGCGTACTGGTCCCTGCCCCTTAGGTCTTAGTAAATCCAGTCTTCTGTGACCACTCCAGATTAAAGACTTAACTCAGACTACACAAATGCTACACTCATGGATCAACAGTTAATTGCTGGCCTTTTTTTTCCCTAGAATTTGGCTCATTGAGGCTGTGTACACTCTACCATGCTTCATTAACTGCACTGAATACCATGACATTTTATATGCTTTCATGGAGGGAATGTACCTGCTTATGAAAAAGCATAGATTACTATTTGATTTCAGTGATGACATTACTTTATATGGGTTGTTTTTTATTTTAAAGTTTTAAAGTTTTTAATACAATATATTTTGATCATATTCTTTCCCTAGATAGGCTCCCTCTCTTTACCCACCCAACTTCATGTTCTTTTTCTCTCTCAAATTCAAAACAAAACAGAACAAAAACAGCAACAAAACAAAAAACAAAAAAAAGCATACAAAAAACATGGAATCTGTTTTGTGTTGTTCAGTTACTCCAAGCGTAAGTCCTGCTGTAGAGTGAGGATGGTATACCCAGTGTCACATGCCACTGAGTTTCTCTCTCCCAGAGGTATAAATTGCAAATAGCTTTTTGGTTAGGGGTGGGACTTTGTGTCCACTTCCTCCCTGTCAGTGCTGGGACCTTGTCTGTATTGTGCATATCTTTTGCATGTTGTCAACTTCTGTGAGTTCATCAGCTCTGTTGTCTATAGAAGATGCTCTTTCCTTGGGGATCATCCAAATAAATCTGAGCATTATTACTTTTCTAGGTGTAGAAGTGCAGATTCATGTTAAGAAAATTCACTAATCACTTTAAAAGGGGGAGAAAAAGGTGAAGGGAGGAGAGATGAACAAAAGAAGGAGGGAGAAGGAACCAGGGATCAACTGTGAAGAACACAAACAAAACAATGGAGGTGTGGTTGATTACTTACTCATGCAGATTCAAAACAATTTGCAAAATTTTGGTTTTATTTTTTAAATTATTCTGGCTTCAAATGCTCATTAAATTTAGGTCAGTGGTAGTTTTTCTGTAGGCATTTACATTGTCAATTAAATTAAAATTACAATGACTTTTAAAATTTGCAGAGAGCTTAGTGACTTGAATGCACTCAGTGGATAAAAATGGACAAATAGTGAAATGGCTTGAGAATAACTACATTGCATTTATAGCATATTTAATATATTATTTTCACTCCTAATAAATCCTTTTTAAGACTATTTCTCTCTTTTCACAAATACAAAAATGCCCATGTCTTAATCATTGGCTGTGGTTGAAATGGATTGAAGAACACAGATAGGTATATTGATTGGCATTGATTTGTACTGATATTTAAAATACTTATAATCTGCCACATGTCATCTATCAATAAAATTTAGTTTGATTTTCATTTCTTTCTTAGTCTCATATCAAAAAGAAATCTAGATTATTCTAAATCTATGTCACAATACTCAAGATCTATAAGATAAGAGTTTCCTCATGAACAGCCACTACAGAATGAACTGATACTTGATATCTAGACCAGGTACCAAAAACTGTATAGCAATATAAATACTAGGTGGAGATCTTTCTGTGTGAAGTAAGAAGGTCTTTTCCAAATACGTATTTATTACCTTTTTAATAATCTGAGTTTTTAAATTTTATACTAACCTATAGAAGCAGCATTTAATATGATGCTGTAAAAAATGCAAGTATTTCCAAGGATATTATTTCTATCTATAAAATATTTGCAATCTAGTATGAAAGATAAAACATCCACATTAATGAGTAGAGGATAAGGTATTATCTGCCAAAGTTATGGAACACTGAAAAAGAACGTTGTCATGGCATGATTTTATTTGATTTTAGCTATATGACAAAAGGTTGCAGAAATTGGACCATGGCAAAGCAGGATAAGTGAGATTCTCTCTATCTCTCTCTTTTTCCTTCTCTCTCTCTTTCTCTCTTTCTTCCTGAAATGTTTTTCTCCCTTCTGATCCACTGAGTTTATTTAGAGTTGCTTGCATAATTCTGTGCAGCAGTTCTTTGCTGGAGCTATTGGTAGGGATGCCCAAGTAAGGAAAGGCAGTTACAGCTTGATTCAGTCACAGGGAATGCATGGGGGTGGGATCCATCTAGAAAAACTCTCAGAAAACAGCAGGCCTCCCAGGGACATCAAGCAACAAGGCATAATATACTATAATATGACCAGGCACACCATAACTTCAAGGCTGGATGAGGCAACCCAGTGGAGAGAAAGTGTCAAATAAGCAGGCAAAAGAATCCGCAACTGCCTCACTCCCACTGTTAGGAATCCCACAAGAAAACCAAGCATTGAGTTCATTTTCTAGTGGACATCCCGTGCTGGGCATGCAGCCTACCTTTAAGTGTAGTTTGTTTCTCCATTGAGATTCCCTTGAAGAAAACTAAATTTTCATTTTCTAGTAGTTATCAATTGAAAATAGCTTCTGAGTTATGGACTGGACATGTGTCAACTTATTTCAGTTCTAAGACCCCACCTAGTACACACCTGCACAGCCCCAATACATGCTGCCCCAGTCCCTATGAATTCATATACACATCAATCCTGTTGATTTAGTGGGTCTCTTGGTGTCCTCGATCCATTCTGACTTTTCCACTCTGCCTCTACTTCCAAGGTGTCCCATGATTTCTGAAGAGAGGGATTTGATGGAGACATTCTGTATAGATATAAGTGTTCCAAGGCCTCACATTCTCTAGTAATAACTGATTGTGTATCTCTGATTTTGTTCCCATCTGATGCTGGAAAAAGCTTCTATGATAATAGCTGAGCAAGGCACACATATACGAGGATAGCAGAACATCATTAGGAGTCATTTTATTGCTATGGTTATTTATTTATTTTAGAAGAGTAGTATTTGCTTTTATCCTAGGTCTCTGGACTATCTATTTTCAGTTTTTTGGTCACCTAAGTAGTGCTGGATATGGGTTATATATTATGGAATGGGCTTTAAGTCAAATAAGACATTGTTTGGTTGCTCCTACAAGCTTTGTGTCACTATTTTTCTAGAATATATTGCAGGCAGGACACTATTATCAGTTGATAGTTACATTTTTCCTCTTGTAGCATATAGAGAAACTTTCTGTACTAAAGATGCCAGAAAATATGGGTAATGGCTCTATATAGGCACTAGCTCAGCTTCTCCATGCTCAATGAGTTGTGTAGAAGTTTTCAGTAACAAAGAGGGCTTGTTGTCAGTTTGTAGAAAACAACCTATATACAGTGTTGGCAACAGCCTGGATTGTTTGCAGATTCCCACAGGATTCCTTTGGTCAACAACTCAGATGTAACTCAGCCCTGGTATTGGAAGCTTCATTTGGTGACAAGAGATGTCCACTTGGGGCTCTAACACCCTCATTATTTGGTGATTTCATTTAGATCCACTTTATATATGCATATATTTTGTGACACTTCTATTATATTATATTTTCATACTACCTCTAAAATGGCCCTTAATTTTTTAGCTGTCTTTCTTTGTATTCTCTTTCCAGGTCCCCTCTTCCCTTTCCCTCTCCACTTGGTCCTCCCATTCAGTATCCCCATCTACCCATAACTATCTATTCTATTTCCATTTCCTAGGAGTCTCTTTCTGTCCTCTACCCCCTAGTCCCTTGCTCTATATCTAATGTTTGTGGTTCTATGGATTGTATCTTCGTTATCATTGACTTAACTGCTAATATTCGTGTATAAGTGACATACCATATTTGTTTGTCTTAGTCTGGGATGCCTCAATTGGGATGATTTTTTTTCTAGTTCCTTCCATTTAGCTTCATATTTCATGATGCCATTTTTTTAACCACCTGAGTAATAGTTCATTATGTAAATGTACCACACATTATTTATCTAGTCATCCATTAAGAGATATCTAGGCTGTTTCCAATTTCTAAGCTGTTGTGAATGGAACAACAATGAACATGGTTGAGCAAGTGTTTCTGTGGTAGAATGGAGCATCCTTTGGGTATATGCCCAAGAGTGGTATAGCTGGATCTTGAAGTAGATTGATTCCCACCTTCCTGAGAAACTAGCACATTGATTTCCATAGTGGCTCTAAAAAATTGCACACCCACTTGCAGTTGATGAGTGTTCCCCTTACTCCACATCCTTGCCTGCATGAGCTATCATTTTTTTTTTTTTATCTTGGACATTTTAAAAGGTAGAACATGAAACCTCAAAGCAATTTTTCTTTCCCTGATGACTAAGGATGTTGAACATTTCTTTGAGTGTCTCTCAGTTCTCTGAGTTTCCTCTTTCAAGAATTCTCTGTGAAAATCTGTAGCTCATTTTTAAATTGAGTTGTATGTTTTTGCAGTATCTAGTTTTTTAGTTCTTTATATGTGTTGAATATTGGTCCACAAACTAAATTTTCAACAAAATAAAATTTATTCTTCTATCTGCTTAAAATCCTTCAAAGAATTTCCCATGATAATAGGTGAGGTCCCTACAAAGACCCTCATCATGCCTGACACAATCCCACTTTCTTACTCTCACTGTCCTCTCTAGGTTTGTGAAAGGCATTGTGTCATCCCAGGCAGGGCCCATGACAGGGCTGTGCTCATTGGCACTTGTTTAGATGGTGTTTCTCTTCCAAAGCATTTCTCTTTTCAACTATTTGAACACTCATAAGCACAGATTTCTGCGTCTGTCACTGTCTCTCTTCTGTTCAAGCATAACTGGAGGGAAACATGTAGAAACAGGGCCAGTGACAAAAAAATGGTGATTTCTAATCAGTTGCCTTGTTGAGGTAGGAAAATATTTACTACAACCAGTCTTATCTGTCTAGGAAATGACTAAGTATATCAGGACCTTTTACTAACTATGAAAAGCATGATAATTTCTTACCCATATTTTCAGTTCTTTAGGGTGATTGAAGGCTACTCTTCCATGGCCATCTTAAAGTCTAAATGTCATCAAATAAGAAAAGGTTAATAGATGCTCTGTGTCGTGAGGCTTTTCCTTTCAAGACTTCTGAACTCACAAGGAGGTAACTGTCTCCCAAGACTGTTCACCTCCGTCCCTCTGAGACCTGGGTGGATTCTTGGGGCCAGAATTGATATTTGATAACATTAAACATCTTTTAGATGTAGATATGGATGACAACACTTTATTGTTATAAAAGACATAAATTGGGGCTGGAGAGATGGCTCAGAGGTTAAGAGCACCGACTGCTCTTCCAGAGGTCCTGAGTTCAATTCCCAGCACCCACATGGTGGCTCACAACCATCTGTAATGAGATCTGGCACCCTCTTCTGTATACATAATAAATAAATAAATCTTTAAAAAAATAAAAAAATAAAAGACATTGTTATTATAGCTTAAAGAATCTCAGCTTGGTTGAACAATCTGTTATTTTTGTTCTTTTCTCTGCTGTGTGAAGATATCATCTATGAGGAGATCAGGAAGCTTGCATTTACAAGAAAAGATGTCCCTTTAATTGGTGACTATTCCTTAACTACCCTGAGGCAGGCATAACAACACACCTTTAATTCCAGCATTTTGGAGATAGAAGCAAAAGGATCTCTGTGAGCTCTAGGCTATCCATTTCTACATAGCAAGTTCAAGGCAGTCAGGGCAACATAAATAAACTTAACTGCTTCTTTTTATTAGACACTGAGAAATACTAATAAGCAAAAGTTCCCCTCTGCACATTCTAGAAGTTAGGTCAAGAGTTGAGCATAAAGAATTTGGTTAGAGGTTAACATCCTGCCCCAAAGAAGAATTCTTGACCGGTGATGAGAAAGAGAGACACAGGGTACAGGGCAAAGCCAGAGAAGACACCAGGTTAAGAGGTACTGTGGTGGGGGCTTGGGGAGCCAGCACAGCATTCACTGAGTTCTCTGGCCATTTGAGAATCATCCCTGGTCAGCTCCAGATCCACTACATAGAAGAAACAGAGTAAGTGTTGAACAAATTAATGTGGGGGCAAAAATAAACATTTGTCAAAGGTGCACTTGGGAACCAGAAGAGGGAAGCTACACATGGAACAGAAACACTCGGGTAATGGGGAAAGCCAACGAAATAGTCCTGCTAAAGGGCACAGTCCTCTTGATTCTCACTTGTCCTACCTACTTCATGAAAGGCGAGAAAGACCCACAGTACTTTCAAAGTCAGCTCAGGGGCACTTACCTCACATGTCCAAGGCCCTGAGGTCCATTCTTAGCAACAGCACAGGAAAAAATGTGTGGGTGCTAGATGCTTGCTCTGCATAATTATGACGAGTTTAGGGTAGAGATTATAAGATTAAATTAATACAGAGATGGTTAGCCAAAAGACACAAGTTTTATTTTGTTCAGAATCAATAGGAGACGTGTTTGAAGATGTCTCTTACCACAGAGGAAGTGGTAGTTTAGACTTTGGTCTTCGAACTGCTGGCAGAGGCATTCCCACTGAAAGATGAACTGATTTATACTACCACCAAGGCACTTGACATGCTCTGACAGTCCTGACAGCTTCAAATTGAGCAGAATTAATTGGAATGGAGATGAAGCAGATGTTACAATAAGGATTCTGCTAAGACCATAGATGTATGTATTGAGGAGCATTCCCTTTGAATGAAAGAAAATAATACCCATTAAAGCTGTTTTAAGCATATTAGAATTCAGTGAATTAAACCAATTTCCCCCATTAATTGTGAATAGAAATTTAATCCCTCAGTGTCCTCTTGCTTTTCAAACTCAAAGCAAACAGAAATTATTAGAGAAAGATAATGAAAGTGGAGGAATTATATTTTTTTAAAAAATGTCCTATAATGGGTAAGCATTAATGAAAATATGGAAGTCTGTTATTAATGCACAGTCTGATATCAGAAATTATTCCACACAATTACTTTATTAATTTCAAATAAGTCTGAAAAGAGCTTGAAAGTATCCATCAACCACCAGTTGAGTAAATACGTTAACTGATCCATTTGGATCAGGTTAACTGATCCATAGATTTTCGGCATCTTTGCTTTGACAGAGAAAGGCTTTGGGATGGAGACCAAGCTGCTGAGTGTAGCTTATCCCTTTAGCTTTAATCATTCCTCATTGTTCTTGAATTTTATGAACCCCAAGTTCAACAGCATTAGGAAATTGCTTAATTATATGAGTTGGCAAAGCATCCCTGTCTGCAACCCATCAAGATTTCCATCTCAGAAGTTATCACAACTCAGACCTGATTACTTCTGTGTGCATCATACCTCACAGGCTGCAAATCCTTTATACATTCCATGATTTATGCAATGTGCTTTGATATCTCTTTACTTTTATCACAGTATGGACTGACTTATAGATAAAGTGTTTTCAAATAATTATGGAGGAACAATAGGAAGAAAAAAATAATGCAGATAAAATTTTTGTATTTTTGAAAAATACAAAATTAGTTTTATTAGTTTGATGTGAAATGGATGGATCTCCTTTGACATGGGGTCCTGAAATGACAACAGTTCAGGGTTCGAAATGAATCCAATTCCATTTTCTTGTGGAACCTCACTCATCCTGTTAACTTTGTTAATTAAAAAATGAATAACATCTATTGCTTTTTGCTTTAAACTTCAATAGTTAAAAACTGAACAGTGCCTGCATGGGACTGACCCAGGCCCTCTCCACAGTTATGCAGCTTGGTCTACTTGTGGAATTCCTACCAGTGCAAACAGGGGATGTCCATAACATTTTGGTTGACTTTTGGAAACCTATTCCTCATACTGGGTTGCCTTGCCAAGCAATAACACAAGGGGAGGAGCTCAATCTGACCACCACTTGATGGCTTTGTTGACACCCATGGGAAGCCTGCCCCTTCTGAACAGAAGCAGAGGAGAAGTGGATATGGTGATGAGGGGTGGGCTGAAGGGAGGTAGGAGAGGGAAGAGTAGTAGAGGAGGGGGGAACTGTGGCTGGGATATAAAATAAATAAATTAATTTAATTTTAAAAATGGTCAGTCTTCTGTGCAAATAAAAAATAATAGTTATGTAAACAAATTCTGGAAATGGTGTAGTGTGGCTATGAAAATTTTGAAGATGGTCATCTTCTAAAGATAAACTGTAGAAAGCAAGTTCAAGAGCTCCAGGACCTTTATTTGATTTTAGAGGAATGCAAGCATTTTATTATTAATCAGAAATGGAAAATAGTACCTCCCTTAGATAGAACTGAGATATGGGTGGAGAATATAGAAAATTTTCTTATTTTTTACTTCTTAAGCTTGTACTAATTTCATTAAAATAGTCTTATATGAGATTAGAAAAAAAATGCTCAAATATTTAAATTTGTTTGTACCCTTCAAATTTGCTTACATTCAAATTCTTATTTGCATATGGTCTGCATAGCACAATTTTAATGATGTCAATTCCATTTCTTATCTTAGTTTAAGTATTAATAATCATTTTTATCTCTTTAATTTTTATTTTGTTTTATTCGAGACAGGGTCTCACTAGTCATTCCAGGCTGGCCTGGAACTTGCTATGCAGCTTAGTGATAAGTCTTTGCACCCTAAAGGTCTCTCAGCCTATGCAGCAATCCAAATTAAACTGAATCAGACCCAATTGGAAAAGCCCAGGTTTAATTGGTGAAGCATTCCTGGATGACTCCCTGGCCCCTCAGAGAGGAGACCCGGAGAGACCAGAAAAAACATGTGTCTGTTTTCTGGGATGTAACTTACTTACCCTGTGGGAGAAGTTTTGAGCCTCTCTGGGGGAGGAGCTGTGTTTGATGGGCTTTGAAGGGGTGGGTTTCAGGAAAGAGATGGGGGAGGGGAGTTGAAGTAGATCTTCCACCAGAATTCCAGACTCTTTGGGTATAGGAATGCCAGGGTGCTGGCTGGTTAAGGTGGAGCTCCCACCTAAATACTTAGGATAAAGCTGAATTTTGAATCCTCCAGCCTGCTGAGGGCTGAGATTTTAGATATATACCATCATGCCTGATCTTGCTACACGATCTTTCCACAATGTTAACTAGTACATTTTACCTTGATATCCTATTTTTTCTGAATGTTTTAATTATTCCCAATTTTACTGTTAGAACTTATTGAAATGAGTATTTTATCATATATGTTTCCTTCTTTAGGAGTTTCCTTGGATCAAGTTTGGAGAGAAATGCTAAGCTGCTGAGCTGGGCTTACCACAGAAAGTTCCTAGTAGGGAATGGACTAATTCTTTCACAGAGGGGTTTGCTGTTGAGCACCAAATCTCTGCAGCTGAATTAAACTCACAGTGAATATCTTGTGATAGCTTATGGATGATCAAAACTCTTCTGTTTTTTTAATTTTTAATTCACAAATTATATATATATATATATATATATATATAAAGGGAAATTTGAAATAAATATACATTATGGAATGGAAAATTCAAGTTAATTAGCATGTTTATAACCTTAGATACTTAATTTAACTTCTTTAATTTTACACACACACGCACACACACACACACGTATGTGTAAAACCTACTGAGTCTGTTTAATGTTGTTCATATATACATATGCTTAGGGCAGAACACTTAGGATTAGATAACCTATCAAGGGATTAATTATACTATTTATGTACATTTATTGAATATAATATTTTACAAGTAATATATTATATTTTTTAAATCTGCAGAAGTAAAGAAGCCAAGAAAAAGCCTAGGACTTTCACCCCACATAAATGTCTCTTCCGTTTATTGTTTGCTAGTTCTTCATTTTATGGACTGATTTGTGGCCACAGGCTATGTGGATTTGGTTACTCAAAGTTTCTATGAGCTGCTTTTGTTTCAATATTCAGATTCTATAACGAACTCCATTCTTCTGCAGATTGTATTGAGAAAACCTAGGCTTACTTTTTAAAATAATGGTTTCTCAATCACCCTAAAGGTAATAAATTAATTTTTTTAAAGATTTATTTATTTATTATGTATACAGAAGAGGGTGCCAGATCTCATTACAGATGGTTGTGAGCCACCATGTGGGTGCTGGGAATTGAACTCAGGACCTCTGGAAGAGCAGTTGGTGCTCTTAACCTCTGAGCCATCTCTCCGGCCCCCAATAAATTGAATTTTTATTTTATCATTTTCTTTACATGTTTTGTCTCCCCGAGTAGTCATTTCTTCTCTTTACTTACCTATAGTTTTTTTCTGATGTTATTATTTTTTTCCAAATGTTTGCTGACTCTTGATTTCTGTTCAAACTTGTGAAAAAAATTGTTTAGTATATGACAGTTTAATGTGGGTATCTTGGATGGCATTTTCCTCTTGGCAACAGAAGCTTATAAACCAAGAATCAGGAGCTTCTGAGTGTGGCAGCCATCCTACTTTTTGGTAATATGATGCAATGGATGCACGAGGTTCTCCTGAGGCCCATTTCCGTGGAGGTGTACTACCTTGCCCTGCATTCACACAATAAGAAATTACGTTCATTTGTTCAGTCATTCTTGCATTTCTTTACAGTTTTTACTGAGACAACTAAGCAAGTTCACAATAGTTTTAAATATAGATGAGGCTCGCCCCTTCAACAGGCTACTCTTAGTAGCTGCATGTGGCAAAATATAAGTAAAAAGGCTGATTAACTTACCCGTGAGCTAGTTTGGGAGTTCGAGCTCTGACGGGGAAGGAAGGATAAGGTCTATGGCGTCAAAGGAGTCCTAGAGTAGTAAGATAAGATTTCATAGAGATGCAGGACATAGGAAGCTGTGTAGCTGGGGAAGGAAGACACCCAAGGGAGCCTGGCCAGACTGACTGGCAGCTGTGTGAAGGGTAAATAGTTAAGAAAGGCCATGGTAAGTGTGTGGGGGGAGGCTGTGGAAGCAGGAAGAGAGCTGAAATGAGAACAGGTGACTGGGGAGGAGCCAGGACCTGAGTCTATGACAGCCACATGCTCTAAGAGACACCATGAGGCAGCAGAAAGATTGGATTAGGAACGGAGAAATTGGAGAGCTTCCGACTGCTTAAGATGGATCAAATCACTGATTTCATTTCTTCTTTGTACAGAGTTAATGGTTCCTAAACAGTAGTCCAGTGAGCCCTAAGATACCATTGGTGGTGACAGAGAAGCTATGTGGACAGTATTCTTGGTGTCTGATTTCTTTGTATTTATTAAGTAGTTCTTCTATTATCTAAATTACCTGTCACAATGTCATGTGGTTGCTTAAAAAAAACTTACCTCCATAAGATATATTTTCAAAGGTGCAAAAGTCAGTTACCCTGGGCTTCTCTGTATCCCATATCAATTTAAGGAAAATAAATTACTCTAATAAAGAGTGGCCAGGGCATCTGAGGTATGATTTCTATAGCTCGAAGCAGATTTCCCTCTTAGTAAATTTTATAGTTATAAAAAGGAAACAAATGGTTTTTGCCCTTCTTGCCTCAAAAAGTTTGTTTTTTCCTAAACAAAAATTAAACAAGTAATGTAAAAAGAATTAAATGTTAAAGAAAAATAAGTCAAATAAAATTAATTATGGTGAAGTATTCAGTGAGCTTTATAAAGGATTTTATAAGTTAATTATTGTTTCTAAGAAATATATTGTACATGTTCTAAAACATAGTCCTGTACATCAAGAATTTATACAATGGATATGTCATTTTAATGAAGGATCTGCTTATTTAATGGAGGGAATTTCATACATCTTATCATACATATTTCTTTACTCAAATTCTCCAGTTTAAAATAAGACAAAAGTCTCTATAGTGGACAATTTTCTCCAGGTTTGTCAAAATGAGTCTGGAATTTTAAGAGTTAGCATTATTGGTCATTTTCTACTTCATTGAGTCATGATGGCACCCTGAGCACAGAAAGTTCCCCTGAGTTTTTCATCATTCTATGCACAGATGTTAATTATGATAGGCTCATCCGCTGTTCATAGTATGTTCCCCAAAAAACAGTAGACCACTGGTTTAGGAGCCTGGCTTCATTATTGGTAGAGTTATTTTATTCTTTTTATTTTGTAGTACATGGATTAAACCTAGAGTTTTGGTCATGTAAAACATGTATTCTATCACAGAGATATATTCCTAGCCCACCGTTCATTTTTGACTTCGAGACATGGTCTTTTTAAGTTGCCCAGTCTGGTCTTGAATATGAGATCCTCCTGCCTCAGCTTCCTTAATATCTGGGATTACAGGCTTGCACCACCAGGTGGGGCTATGGTGGTATTTTAATTAAAGAAAATTATGAAAATACTCTTTCTCTTGCTAATGCTGGTCATTCTAAATGACATTACATAGACATGTACTGAGTTAAGAAATAATTCTTAAGGTGAGAAGGGGGAGGAGAATCAGGTATCATAACCATTTCCATACTGAGACAAAAAGCGAATACTATCTTCCTCTGAAATAGGAACACCCAGAAGGAAGAGTCTTATTGTCACCCAAGCTGTTTTTCTCTCTGATGACATGACCATGTTCAAGAACCACTTTTACCATCTTACAGAGTCTGAATTACACCTTCCAAAACTGAGCTCTTTACCCAAATGCAGACAGGAATTATTTGGAAATTTTGGAACATATTGGTGACCTGGTCCTAAATCTAGAGATTCTGATTTTAGTTGGTCATGTAGGAAAAGTTGGGGCAATACTGCTATTTACCACACTTTACCCACTCAGTTTGATCTCCATGTAGTGGCATCAAGTCAACTAATATCACCAGTCAGGTTCAGTTTTCTGATTTACATATATATATATATATATATATATATATATATATATGTATGTATATATATGTGTGTATGTATGTATATATATACTTTTCATGCTCAAAATATTTTTACATAGAATAATTTAAATATATGAATTTGCATGAAAATTAATACATAAATTAAATATGTTTTACAATGTTAGTAGAGGAGATGCACTCAACAAACGAATCTGACATTGTTTTTGTTTTATCATTGCATATTTTCAGATTAGCTGGTAGAGAGCAAATGTGGATGTAACTATTTTAGGCTTTGCAGTAGAAAATGTATCCTCAGATCATTTAATTTAACCTACTCAGTGTTTAATAACATATAGTATAATCATATTTTATATGTATTGAAACAGTGAAGCAAAGGAAGACAGAAGGACAAGGATTAAGAACAAAGGCAAGGCAGATTACCCTGGAAACTCATTATTTTTTTATGTTGTTGTTAATATCACTCATGTCCATTGCATTTGCTTCCTGGTTTATCTGTTGATGCATTTGGAAAAATAAAGTCTAATGTTCCAGTATTAGGAGTCAAAAAAGACAAAAAGAGTCTCACCAATATAATGTAACAACTCATTTGAAATGTATGAGCTGAAATTAAGATTGAAGTTTAATTATTATAAATTTAGTTAATTTGAAGCTTTTATTAAATGTACTCTATAATGGAAGATTCCTGTAATTTGATTAAAGGTTATCGTAAGAAATATTTTTATAACAAAATGTGGTTATTTAATTAAATCAACTTTTAAAACAGATTAAAGTAAGTGTAAAAAGACCTTAATTTTTCTACTGTAGTTGAGAACAGATAAGCTAGATAAGCTAGCTGTTTACAGAATTTGAGCAACTTCCTCACTTATAAGCAGATTGAAAAGTGTCATTGAAAATAACGTTTCCTAAAAGAGATGCTGCTTAAATGATTGGCTCTGAAATATGGAATGTACGACAGGCTCTTTCCAGGGTTTCTAATTTATGTTATTAAGTGATTGACTTAATTGAAACATTCATTCTTAAACCATATTCCTTCAGAAACTTTAGTCAAAAAAAGCAGATAGGAGAGGATCTTTGACAGTTAATAGGCACTTGGTGTCTGCTTAGCTGTGCTTGTGCCATCGTCTAGCCTGGACCAGTTCTGTCTACAGGAAAGTGTGAGTGAGTGGCCTTTACAGAGTGTCAGATTCAGTGGGGGAAAGAATGCAAATGGAATGTTTGATCTCCCACTCTCAGAATTCTCACATTTTCCCTGACTTGCTATTTACTCTGAACACCTGTGAGAAGCAGCTCCAGAGTCTGAGTTAATGTCAAGATTAGTAAACTTCAGAGTCTAGAATCCTGTATGAAAGCCAGAACCCCATAATAACTCCCATGGCCTTTTCCCACAGTACCTCACAGATAATTGATATTAGTTCCCAGAACTCATCTCCAAGTGTTTTAGTGTACTAAATTAGGTTAAGAGACTTGGACCTGGGATCTTAAAACTAATTTAAATCTCCTTCCGGCTTTATCATCATTTTCTCACCACTTTGTGCCTTCCTGGTGTGAACATCACTCTTCTCTGTGGAGAAATTGCAAGGTGGGGCTGAACAGTTTTCTTTTCTCCTGGTCATTTGTTCATATTAGGTAGTTGACCTCAGGCAATGTTATTCTTATTCTGTCCTTGGCTACTTGGTTATCGTTTTTGTTCAGAAAATACCAGAGAAATTTCTATCTATTTTCATCAGCATATTTCACAAATGTCAGCCAATTCAGTGTCTCTAAGTAATGGTTCTCTTATGTTTTTTATATTTTAGTTTTCTGGTTACTCATTTAAGAATATAATTTCAAAGACCAAGTTATCAGCGAATTTTCTATATAGTTATCCTGATTTCTGTAGATTCTTTTATCATTTTTAAATCTACATTCCAGTACATTAGAATTACCTATGCAATAATTTATTAAATCTTTTAAATTGTTTCTTATCATTCAAGCTGCACTCTTCAGCACAGTTGTTACTATATCCATGTGACTATTAAGTTCTTATAATGGAATTAGTCCAAATTAAGATATAAGAGAATTATAGGTATTAAATTTTGAAAACACTATATGTAAATGTTTCAAAAATATTAATAATGTTCGATTCTGACAGCATGTTGAAAAAAATAGATGAGTTGGGCTAAATAAAATATATCATTGCATTTTGTTTGACTTAACTCTGGTTTTGTTTTTGCATCACAAAAACTATTGTTTTGGAAAAATTCCTGTTGAACCTGCAGCTCACATGGTGTTTTTATGAGAAACACTGATTATACCCACAATGGGGTGTATTTATTTATGGATATTTTTTCTGAATGTGTGTCTTTATACTACTAATGTGCCTGGTGCCTTTGGAGGTCAGAGGAGGGTACCAGATCCCTTGAAACTGGAGTTATATATGGTTGTGTGTCTCCATGCAGGTTCTGAGACTGACACCAGGGTCCTCTGGAAGAATAATTGGTTTTTTTAAGCACCAAGCCATCTCTCCAGCTCTGTATTCCCACAATAACTTAAATATTTCAATCAAGTGCATTAGTTTACAGTTCCTGGTGGAATGAGTGGTCACAAATTTAATGGCATAAGGCAGATTTAGTCTCTCACAGTCTGGGAAATCACAAGTCTTCAGTGGGCTGGTCGAGGCATGTTTCTTTTAGACTCCTCAGACTCTGTTGCATTGACTGAGTCTCCTTTCTGTACCACCTGATAGAGGCAAGGGGGAATTCCTCACTCTTGTTTCTGCCCATTCTGCTATCACATTCTAACTCTGGTATTTCTGGGTTCCTCGAGTACAAGTCTTTGTGTTTATATTGGACTCAGCCAGATAATTGGGATGCTTTACCCCATCTTAATTCACCGCTCATTGAATCAGGTCCACAAAATTCTCTGCTGGGCAGAGTAACATTCACCAAGAGGTTTGAATCCAGGCATTGCCAAGGATGCATGGATGGTTGCAAGATTCATATTACTTACATTTAACATTTTGATTTTATATTTGTTTGTTGCTTATGATTTAATGTTTAATTATGATCAAATGTGTTAATAACAATGTAACTTTACTAGCAAGAGACAAAGTAAGATGTCAGAGGCAGCATGGCACAACCTCTCATTCATCAATGCTACCCACCTCCTACAAATCTCAGTTAAGTCACTGTGGAGTGTTCAAAAGCACCCAAAGTTCCTCCTCGGTGAGCTGCGGTTGAAACACACTCTGAGTGATTAATGACTTGTGTGAGCTTTGGGGAGATGAGTTGCTCTCTCTAGGGGTGATGAGGCTATGGATTGTGAAGAGATATAAACCAGGAGTGGTTCTTTCACACCATAATATAGCAAAAAGACTTTTTAGTAACATGTAGTTGCCTATTTCAGGATTCTGTCAACATTGCTAATTTATAAAGAATCTTTGAACTCTGTTGATATGACTATTTTTGCATAACACAAAACAAATACTTTAAAAATGTACTGTTCCCTCTTCTCATTGCTCCATTCCTCTAAGCAAAATGTAGAAATAAGGAGCTAGGATGACAGCTTTAAATATCAAAACACAGTCTCTTATCTTGTGGATCCCTACGGGAGGCTTAGGAAATTTTGTGCAAGAAACAAAATGAAAAACAAACAAAACAAACAAACAAAAAAAAAACCCCCACCAACACTCAGGTTATTTAGTCTAAAGAACATAGACTTTAGGATGGACAGTTCAAAATTGAGCTTCATCTCTGCTAAGTGTCATGTGATTTTGCAATTCTACTTCATGACATTTTTTAATTGTTTCCAAGTCATTAGATACAATTTTATTTACATATGGACAAAAGGCTGACATAAACTCAAACTGCAATGGTTTTAGGAAAATTCATCCATTTTAACCATTGCTGATATTCTGCAAATTGTTGCAAATAATAAAAAAATTATCTAACTAAGCAGTTTTATATTCAAAGACAGGCAGAAATAAAAAAGATACAGGGGTAGAGAAGGGGAGATCTGCTCATTAGTTGCCCTTTAAAGCCTTCTGTTGATTTTAGGAAATTGTAGAACTACATATTTCAAGACAGATAGATGATGCTTATTAAATCATGCATCGAATAAGAATAAGGACCTTGGTAGTGTATATTTTTAATTAGTGTAATATCCTATCCAGAGGAAGATGGCTACCCATTCTTTGTTTGTGAGAGACTGAGAAGTAACTTGAAGTTTATTTTCAACTTAATACAGAAATCAGTTCACAAAGACTTTGCTCATAGGTCAAAGTTCATAGAAATTTTTGCTAATATTGGAAACACAAATATTGTTATATTTTGTGAACATTCTAATTGGGTGACATTCAATAAGATGATTTTCTAAAGTAGTGCTCACAATGGTTTTCTATAATTTTACTTATTCTAGACTGAAATAATGACTAGGTCTATCATGGCATTATGGAATTAAAATATCAGGACTGGGCTAAAGCGATGACTCATTGGGTAAGGCATTTGTATTTGCTCAGAACAAACATTAAAAAAAAAAAAAAACCAAACAAACAAACAAAAAAATAGAGTCAGGTATAGTGGCTATGCTTGCAACCTGAGACACAATGTCTAGCCTACTCTACTTGGAGAATTGAGACTCTGTCTCAAAATAATGCAGATGGCATTCCTGAGGTTTTGGCTCCTAGAATTGTTCTCTGACATCCTCTTGCAAGTTCACCCACATGTGAACAGACATAAACTTGTATGTATATACAATTACAACCTATGCTCTGAGACTCAATATAAATATCTTCCTATTTTGTAAATGGTATTTAAAAGCTAACTTTAGAAATAATGGATTATCTCACAAAGATGCAATGTTAATTTAATTATTGCCAGGTAAAATCTTTAAAGATGAATATGTATATGTTTAAAAGTAATAGTTTTATCAGCTAAAGAGTAGTATAATTACAAATATTTAAAAAGAACTGTTTCAAAGAGCAACAAAATAGATTCCTAAGTAGTAGGAATGGTGTAGATTTTCCTGCCTGACCCAGTCAGGACAAATCTCTCTTACCCGCCAGTCCCACAGTCGCTCAGACCCAACCAAGAAAGCACACAGAAACTTACATTGTTTACAAACTGTATGGCCATGGCAGGCTGCTTGTTACCTACCTTTTCTATCTTAAATTAACCCATTACTGTTAGTCTATACTTTGCCACATGGCTTGTGGCTTACCAGTGTCTTTACATGTTGCTTCTCATGGCGGCGGCTGGCGGTGTCTCTCCCCAGCCTTCTACTTCCCAGAATTCTCTTCTCTCTTGTCCCGCCTATACTTCCTGCCTGGCCACTGGCCAATCAGAACTTTATTTACACAGAGCGATATCCACAGCAGAATGGCACCAATATTTGTAACATTTTAAAGTTTGTCAACATGATTATTAAATTTGTTTAGAAGATCCAGATAGATTTCCAACTTTTCCCAACTTCAAACTCCTTTAAAACTATGTTTCATCCAGGAAGGGAAAGTTGACACAAGAGTATTACTGTGTATTTGAGCCAAGCCCCTGGGCTACAGGATGAGACCATGACTCAGAGAATACCATCACCACCACCAAACACACCACACACACACACACACACACACACACACACACACACACACACACACACACCTCTTCCCATCTTAAACAGCCTTAATAAGGTTCCATTTCTCAATCTGGTGGTCTCATCCTAAAATATCTAGGCTTCATCATTACGCCTTGGTTTGCATTAGCAGTCTTCAATGGTGAAACTTAAAAATGCATCTGGTATATTTAGCAGCCAAGCAGGTGTGTTCTTTCAGTACATACCTGGCATATTCCACATCAGTCAAATGTTTTAGGTAGTCTTTTCTAATTAGGCAGGGTGATGCACTGCGCACAGCTCCTTACCAGTCAAAGGAGACTTCTCGTAAGGGGCCACCTCTGCTGCTGTTGCAATGTTGTGCTGCTTTTTATTTTTTTGGACAATTCTGAATTTTCAAATGCCATTCATTTAGATTCAAGTCTTCAAGACTTGATAGGAGTCAACAGGGAAATTCTGGAGAAAAGTGGTGGGATGTTTTCCCTCTAGACTACTTGAGAAATCTGTTTTTCCATGTAAATGCTGTAGACTTTTCTTATAATGAACACACTATTCTAAAATGTTTGGTAGTAGCTAGAACTTAAGCTTTCTGACTTGACCATAAAAGATTGAGGATCTCTCAGGACTTGGGGGGGGGGGGGGAGAATAGGATCAAAATATACTGCATGAAAAATTTCAAAAATAAATGTTATTTTTATTTTTATTTATTTACAAAAATGCTGACTGATTCTATTCATCACAACTACTTCATATTAAAAATAGCAGCAAACCCTTGTCATCTCTTTTTAATAATATCTTGATATTCGTTTCCTCACATGAGCCATTTGACATTAATCAATCAACAATGACTTTTTTTTATTAGGTACAGGAGTAGAGGTTGGACGTGTCCTCTTATCACAGATTTCCTCATGGCAGACATTTTAGTGGTACCGTCTAAAGGAGTTGCCACAGCTCTCAGGTTTGGCCTTTCATTTCCCCACTGTGGTCTTCCTAATTCTGAGTTTTCCTCTGTTATTACTTCTGCATTCCAAAGAGACTAGCAAATTCATCCCATATGGATAATATTTTTTTGTATCAGTTGGCATCCTTGTTTGATCTGTGAACTCATTCATTCCCTTATCACTTGTTTGGTAGGGGACAGATACTAAGTCCAGTGCATTCCTGTCTTCTCTGGAGGAGTCTGGTGCACATTCCTACACTGGCCTTCTTTCATGTGCTCTGCAGCATCCTCCCACTTCACTTGTCACTCCGTCACTTGATAATTTAATTGCTAGCCCAGTTTGAACTCAAACACTGAAAATAAACCTTCAGTTCAGTACCAATATCTAACACTTCTTTGGCATGGATGCCATAGTATTGCTAAAACCATTCTACTAGCTATTTACAACCAAGAATTCAATGGTCAAGGCCTACTTAGGATCTACAGTGTCAGCCTCTACAAAGTGAGTGCTCTTGTGATGATTTTAGGGTTACTCTCAGCATGCAAGGAGGCTTGATAAGCTGTTGTTCGAAAATGTGTCAGCCATTTTTCAGATTTTCCAAGCATTGCATATCCTTCCCCCTCCCGGCCCTTGCCGTTGATATTAAATTGTCACCTCACTGTTTCATCATCACAAAATGCTGTAGTTATTTCCAAGAAAGTCTAAATGGTGGAAGTTGATTATTTCATAATTAACTCTAGCATCTTTCTCAAGCCCAGCCTGAGATGATGACATGCATCTCATACTGCTCATCATACCTGCAAAACTAGCTCTTATAAATTGTTGCCAATATGCAATGTCTTCTCTTTGGGAGGTCATACAATACAATGCCAACTGATCTTGAAATGATATTTGCATTTCTTATTCTTCAAATGGACAAATCTTCCATTTGAATTCACATGCATATTTGAAATGTTCAGGGAGAATTGTGTGTGTGTGTGTGTGTGTGTGTGTGTGCGCGCGCGCGCGCACACGCGCGCACACATGTGCACGGGCACGCTCACACACTATAATTTTGCTTAGGACTTCTCTGGCTTTCATAGTTTCTCATTTACTGGTGATGATCAATTGATTGTCCATCACACTGTTTCAGAGGCCCTTTCACTATTTATGAGATCAAGGGAAAATGCCCCTGCCCCTCAATTTCAACCACATTTCTCCCTTATTTAGATAGTGAATTTTGCTTGCAATCTGGAAATTCTATTACTCATTATAGAAACAAATAACTCTGAGTGTATTTCTACTTCCTAGAAATGCAAAATAATGTGATCTAAAAATATCACTATAAGGAACATTTATAAAATTCTGAGTTCTCTGCTGAAGGTATTACCATCTCTTTTTTTCAAGTTGTACTACGGAGGTATAGTAATGAAAATGTCATAGTATTGGCATGAAAACAGACATCATGATCAATGGAATTTACTTGAAGACCCAGATATAAATTCACACACTTATATAGACCTGATTCTTAATTTAAAAAGACAGGAATACACACTGTAAAAAACAAAGCATCTTCAACAAATGACGCTTCAGTCTGGATGATTGCATGCAGAAGAATGCAAACAGGTCCATATTTATCACCCTACACAAATCTCAAATCCAAGTGAATCAAAGACCTCCATATAAAAACAGGCACCATGAGCCTCGTAGAAGAGAACATGGGGAACAGCCTTGAATGCATTGGCACAGGAGACAACTTTCTGAACAGAACACTGATAATGCAGACACTAATATCAACAACAAATAAATGGGACCTCATGAAATTGAAAAGCTTTTGTAACGTAAAGAACACTGCCACTAGGACAAAGAGAGCCTACAGAATGAGAAAAGGTTTTTGCCAACTCCACATCTGATAGAGGTCTAATATCCAAAATATATAAAGAACTCAAGAAACTAGATTTTAAAAAAAACAAATAATTCAATTTAAAAATAGGGTATAAATCTAAACAAAGATGTCTCAATAGAAGAATCTCAAATGGCTGAGAAACAAAGAAACATTCAACATCCTTAGCTATCTGAGAAATGCAAATCAAAATGACTCTGATATTCCATCTTACACTTGTCAAAATCACTAAGCTCAATAACATAAATGACAACTCATTATGGCATGGATATGGAGCATGGGAAACACTCCTCGATTGCAGGTGGGAGTGTAAACTTTGTCAGTCAGTATGGAAATCAATATGGTGGTTCCTCAGAAAATTGTGATAGATCTATTGCAAGACCCAGGTATACCACTCTTGGGCACAGACCCAAAGGATTCTCCATCCTACCACAAGGACACTTGTCCAATCAATGTTCATGTCCAATCAATGTTCAGTGTGGCTTTATTTGTAATAGCCAGGACCTGAAAACAACCTAAATATCCTTCAACTGAAGAACGGATAAAGAAAATGTGGTACATTTATACAATGAAGTGTTACTCACCTGTTTAAAAAAATGACATTATGAACTTTGCAGGCAAATGGATACAGCTAGCAAAAAAAAAAAAAAAAAATATCTTCCTGAGTGAGGTAACTTGAGACCCAGAAAGACAAATATGGTATATATTCCCTCATAAGTAGATATTAGCTGTAATGAAAATGATAATCATGCTACAATCCACAGACCCAGAGAGATTAGGTTGAAAGCAGATCTTAAGGGGGATGAGTGGATCCCCCTGGGAAAGGGAAATAGAATAGGTTTTGAGGGTGCACTGGGGGTAAGTGGGGACAGGAGTGGGAGGGATCAGATGGAGGAAGAGAGTGCAGGGAGAGACAGCTGGAATTGGGGGAATGAAGTGGAAATCCAGTGCAGTGGAAATGTCCTGGATTCCATGAGGGTGATCCTAGTAAGGATTCCTAGAATTGGAGGATAGGAAGTCTGAACTGGCCATCTTCTGTAGTCCAGTAAGGCTTCTGGCAGTGGCACTAGGTGATATTCAGTTGAGTTATTGGCCAAGGAGGTCCTGGGGAGATCCCTAAATAACCAGGCTGATGCTAGGACACTGAAAACTGACTGTGGGGCCCATTGCCAAGGGCAACATCAACACAGCTCACTGAACTTAAGAGAGGTTCAGTTGGTGCATGCATGTAGCTTTTTTTTTTTCTACCCTACATTCCAGTCTCTTTGGCATGAGAAAGTACTCCATGAACTATGGAAAGAGAAATCTGGACACCCTATCAGCCACAAACTCCTCACCCTACAATCTATCCTGCCTGCAAGATATACTGGGGCAGTGGTGGCTCAAAACTTGTGCAAGTGGATAACCAAACTTTGGGTTAACTTGTGGTCCACACCATGAGAGCGAGCCCATGCCTTACACTGCCTGGATGGCCAGAAATCGGAGACTAGATAGCCCAGAGACCTAGGGTAGAACATGATTTGAAAAATAAATAAAAACAAACAAACAAATTAATAAACAATAAAATGATTCCTAATGATATTCTGCTATACTCCTAGATTGGTGCCTTGGATGGTCATAATCAGAGAGGCTTCCTCCAGTAGCATGTGAGTGGAGGGGGTGAGATCCACAGCCTGGCATTATTTGGAGAGAGTCTAAATTGAAGGTCTCCCACCTGGTCCCTCCTCTTGGAACTCAGGGAACCTGAAGGAAGCTGGGAGGAGTCAGAGGGGTTGGAGTGCATCCGGTGAACATGGCTCCAAAGCAACTAAGCGGGGCACATATGAGCTCACAGAGACTGAAGCAGCAAGCATGGCCCTGCATGGGTCTGCACCAGGTTCTCTGCATGGCCTTGCATGGGTCTGCACCAGCTCCTCTGAGTGGCCCTGCACGGGTCTGCACCAGGTCCTCTGCGTATATGTTGTGGCTGTTAGCCTGGTGTTCTTGTGGGACTCCTGACAGTGGGACCGGGTGAATCTCTGACTCTTCTGCCTGCTCTTTTGCTGTCTATTGGGCTGCCTTGTCCAGCCTCTCTTGAGGGCTTTTGCCTTCTCTTATTGTATCTTGTTTTGTCCTGTTTGGCTGTCATCTCTTGGAGTGCTGCTCTTTTCTGAGGAGAAAGTAACAGAGGGGAGTGGATCTGGGGAAGAAGGGGAGTAGGGTGGAGTTAGGAGGAGTGGAGGGAGGAGAAATTGTGGTAGGAAATGTACTGTATCAGAGAAGAATCTATTTTCAATAAAAACATTCTGAGCTCTCATACTGTATTTTTATAGCTATGTTGACTTATGTTTCATATTTGTGTTATTTTTTCACTAAATGATTTTCTTCCCTTGCACTCAAAATCATTAAGCTATTTTCCTCTGAAAGTTTTAACTTATAATTAAATTTTTTATAATGCTGTAAGGGTTCATAAAAATAATCTAGTCTAAGTATTTTATATTAATAAAATATTTCAGGTATAGAATTAATTTATATAAGAGTACTTCAAGATATAGCATGTAAAATAAAATATCATGGATTCAGGTGAGGGTACTCAGGATGCTGGTGCCAGATCTATTAACTCAATCCTTCCCAGAGGTAATCTTGGCACTGAGTTTTGCTTATTATCTTACTCAGATAATAAACTAGGGCTGCATGTGCCCCAGATTAATAGATCTCATTTTTAAATGTTTTCAAAATTTATTTATTTATTATTTAAAAATGCATTTATTTTTATTTCTTATGTGTATAAGTTTTTGTCTGCACATATGTAAGTTTGTATGTATGTGCACCACATAGGTGAGTGTTGTTGGAGTTTTGCACTTTCTGGGGCCTGCCACCCAGCTCCCAAATAAATCACATGTGGAGGCTTATTGTTAATTACAAATGCTTGGCCTTAGCTTGGCTTGTTTCTAGCTTACTTTCTTTAACTTTAAATTACCCCATCTACCTTTTGCCTCTGGACTTTTTCTTTTCTTCTTTCTGTAATCTTACTTTTACTCTTCTCCGTGGCTGGCTGTGTAGCTGGGGGTCTGGCCCCTGATGTCCTCCTCCTTCTCTGGCTACTTCTTTTCCCTTTACAGATTTCTCTTTCTACTAATTCTTTCTGCCTGGCAGCCCCGCCTATCCTTTCTCCTGCCTCAGAATTGGCCATTCAGTTCTTTATCAGACTGTCAGGTGTTTTAGGCAGGCAAAGTACCACAGCTTTAGAGAGTTAAACAAATACAACATAAACAAAAGTAACACACCTTAAAATAATATTCCCCAACATGTGGCCCCATGGGGACCAGAAGAAGGCATCAGATCCTCTGAAACTGGAGTTAGAGATGCTTATAAGCTGCCATGTGAATTTTGAGACTGGAACCCAGTTTCTCTCCAGGAGCAGCAAATGGTGTTAACCAATGATTCATTTTGCCAGTACCATTATGCTTAAATACTTAGTAATTAATATCTATTAGACATCTTAGGCAATACCCAATGTTTTTGTCTATGTGGTTCTTTTGAGATGTATCCATGATAACTCAAGTATCTAAAGGACTCTTATTTTTCTCTGGGATGCTCTATACTATTACAGCAAGTTAATATCATGTTGACTCAGGTAATTCTACTTTAGATTTTTTAGTTCTTTAAAGCAATTCTACAGTGACTACTTCTAAGAATGGAAAGATGAATTAGTAGGTTGTGAGAATAATTAACAATTTCTTAGCTGCTTTCTGGACCTTCTGAACTTTCACCATTTTATTCTCTATGGCTTCTTCACACCATCGCTATGCAGTGCTACTAGTTTTGTGATTTTAGCCAGTTTCATTACTGTGAAGTGTCATCGTATCATCTTGCTGTGAATTCCTCTAATGACCAGGGATCTCTGAGTGTCCTTTTCAGATGCTTATTGGACATTGAGACTTCTCTCCAGTTAAGTGATTCTTCATCTTCATACTCTATTTTGACTTGTCATATGGTTTAAAATACATTTATGAAAAATTTAGAAGTACTTTCTGTTTTTTTTTTTTTAATTTTTTGTCCTTTATCCTACCTCAAATACAAACTCAGGTATGATAAGAAATTAAAATCTAATGTTTTCTTTTTCATATCATGATGTAGCATCTGAATAGTTCATATGTCTTCACTGCTTTCTAATGCCACTTGGGATTTGTCTCGTTCACATAAATGCATGCAAACATTTCTATTCCTCTGAACTAGATTCTGTGACTGAACCTTAACTGCAGCCATTCTGGATTAAGACTTTATAGTTCACACTGACACTCCATGAATGTTGTTCCCATGGTTTTTTATTTTTACTTTTTTTTGACAGTTTATTTTTTACCCTTTGCCTTTGCATACATTTCAGAATTTACTCTTCAGGATCCATGAAAAACTATAGCTATATTGCAATAATTATTATACTTGTATGATAAATCAATTTACAATATTGAATCTTCCATCTAGGACCGTATGCATTTGTTGATACATTTTGAATTTTAATAGATATATTAACCATAGGCAAAAAGTTACTGCTCAAAGTCACATAGCCAATTAACAGCAAAGCCAGCGGTAGAAGGAGTGAGTATCTCCCGACTCTTTAGCAGTTCATACACTTAAAGGCTTAATTATTTAGTCGGTTAAGAACAATTTTCCAGTTTCTGCAGCTACAGAACCATCAGCATGAAAGAGAATCCAACTTCTGTATTTTACCAGGCCCTTGATAATCAAAGTGTTCTCAGAGGGCTTGTTAAAATTGGAGAGTCTCAGCCCTAAAGTCCTAGAATCTTCATTTTAAAAAGATTGCTGGCTTATTGGTAGACACTGTTTGTGAGACTATGTGGAATACTGCTTAGCAAAACAGGCCTGAATTTCACTGCATTGATCCTTTGCTTTGAAACCTGTCAGAACTCCCAGTACTGATGCAGAGGCCACTGAACTCTGAAGGTTTCAAGGAAGCAACATGGAGACCTGAGTCATGATGGTTAGGCATTGCCCTTTCACTGCAGACTCCAAGGGCTGGAACAGACGTCAAAAGTCCACACTGAGGGGGTGGAGAAATGATTCCACAACTGAGTGTGTTCACTGCTTTTACAAAGAACTCAAGTTCAGTTTCCAGCAGCCATGCTGGATGGCTCACAACAGCCCACTCTTCTGGGTCACAACTCCCGCCCTCTGTGGGCACTTGCACACACATGTGGCATACATATATGCACATGCACACATATGTATGTATAACTAAAATAATAAAAACTCATCTAAAAATATTTCAAAATGAGAGCTGGCAAGACAGCTTAGTGGGTAAAAATGCCTGACACCAAACCTGAAGACCTGATTGAAATCCACCAGGTCCACGCTAGAGAGAACTAACTTCTCAAAGTTGTACTCTGACTTTCACACATGTGCTTGGATGTTCAGGTTTACACATACATACACAGAGGTAAGTAAATAAATACATGTAATTGAAGATTGTTTAAAAATTCAAAATGATAAAACATAAAACATCATCTAAATAATATCCTTTATCATACATATTTAAAGGAAACAAAATATTAAGCGGGTTTTCTGAAAACAACGAATTTCTGGAAGACTAGGACCGTGTGTGTGTGTGTGTGTGTGTGTGTGTGTGTGTGTGTGTGTATGTGTGTATGTGTGTGTGTGTATGTGTGTGTGTGTGAGTGTACACTAACTACTAACTACCAGTATTTAGAAAACAAATACATTTCTTTGATATCACAGGGATTCTCCAAATTGGCATGTTAGCTACTAAAATGCTATCAGGGAAGAATTTAAATACTGAGGAGTCAGAAACACGGTTCTTCAGTCTTCCAGTGTAAGCCAAAGGCCACCCTACGTATTTAGGCAGTTTTATTCTACTCGTATTAACCGGGTTCAACGCCCTGGTTAATATAACAGCAAGTTATCCCCAGAAGCCAGGGGAGCTGGGTGGGGGTTGGGGGTGGAAAAGGTGAAGCAATGGAGGAAAAAGTGAAATCCCTGCAATATCGCCTCGAGCCACTAGGGGTACCTTTGTACCATTTTTCATTCTGCACTGATTTGGAGTAGAAACCTGTATTAGGGGAAAACCAGGGTCCTCGGCATTTTTTTTTTTTTTTTTTTTTTTTGCGAGCAGTGCACACAGAATCCAAAAAGATTTCTATTAAAAAAAAGGAAGAAAGAAAGAAACCACAGCTCTTGGTAACCCGGATAAGGCTACGGAATCGTTCTACTGGACACCAGCACTGGGAATTCATTTTTGAGGTCAATTTCCAATCGAGATAAATCTATTGGATTAGTAGGATTATCTGATCGCAGCTCAAAGAAGTAACGTTGTTTGGTCGTTTGTGTTTTCTTGCCTGATGGTCGGAATTACACGGATGCGGCTTTGGTTCTCCAGGATTCTAGATTCTGGCAGCATCTGGAGAGAAAAAAAGCATCAATCCACACGTTTAGGAAGTGTCCGTGGGTGAATAAAGAGGGAGGGGGAGGTGGAACTGGGGTTGCGGCTGCTTAAAGAAAAAAAATAAATAAATAAGGGAAGCGTCTTGAATTCTGAAACAAGAATTACCCAGTTCCTGGGGTTGAAAAGAAAGCATCTACCAGCTGGTAAATACTTGGACCATTTCAGCTTGAATTTGAAGGCGAAGTGTTGTTAAAACTGTCTCCTTGAATAATTGAAAGGACTGGGGGAAGATGAGGGGCTCCCTCCGCGGACGTGTCTTGCCGAGGGTAAGTTTGTGGCTCTTTCCTTGGGAGGGGGCTATGGGTCTGGGTTCCAGGGTCTGGGTACCACTGAGCGGGAGGGGTTGCGGACTCGGTGCCGGAGAAATGGGGCGAGCAGGCTGGCAGCCCACCTCCGGCGTCGCGACCGCTCCGCCCGCACCAAGCTTCAAAACCTGGGTTTTCTGGCGTCAGTAAGGAAGCCAAGCAGCCTCCTGCCCCCCAACTTTGCTTTGGGGTAAAAAATGTCTCCGCTGTGAGATTCCCTCTTGGACCGGTGATTTTTCTCCTAGGGATACTTTAAGGAGAGGAGGCAGCCCCTGCTTTAGAAAATCCTGCTCAAGGGTGGGGGAGAGCTCCGGTGTCTGTCGCGCTGCCTCGGCCCAGTTTCCCCCGCTGTCTAAGCTTCCTGAGGAATTTCGCTGGGGATGCAGTCAGCGGGAGGGTGGTCTTTCTTATTCACAAGCTCCGACATTCCCTCCCTCTGTTTCTCTGTGCCCTTCCCCACTTCCCCCTTCTTTCAGACACTAAAGGGTTACAGTCACTGCAACTGATCCAGGAGAAAGAAGTGGGTTTCTGCCACACAGGTTATCTCGTGACTTCCTTGTAGGACTTTGCATAATACAGTGAGACTTAACTTTCTGGAGTTAGATGGGCCTCTTTGCAGCGTTTCAGCCCAGGGCCCAGCCTGGCGAGAGCACCAGGCAGCCAGCTGCATTTGTGATTCCAGCCTGCCTTGCCCTGCTCCTGACTCTGGGCTTTTCCTTCCCAGTGAGCTGTGAGCGCTTGTGTTTCTAGAGATTTTCTTGCAGCTGAATTTAGGTTAAAACATTTTTTTTTCAGCTAAAGAAATTTTATAGCTCTCAAGAAAAAACAAAACAAAACAAAGAAAAACAAAACAACAACAACAAAAAACTCCTCGGTGCTCTCAGAAGGAAATCGATTTCACCAGAGGTAATTAAAATTAATCTTTCGAATGTGTGAATATTAATTGACTTAGGAAAGTAAAAGTTGCTTTGGAATCCGGAAAAGGACATTATTCTCGCCCAAGTTTGAGGTCCACATAGCTCCAGCAAATTATATTTAGATAATAATATATACTATGAAAGTATTTATGAATGTATAGAAGTATCTATAGATGGCTTAGAAAGACGAACCCCCTCACATCCCTTCACACTTCAGTGTCTTTCCGTTGGCCATTTTCTATTAAAGGCCAATGCATTTGCTTTCATCAAGCACTCAAATGCTCCGAAATAAAATGAAGATAGGTAATTGTCAGGAAAAAATGCTGCATCTGGTGCAGCATTTCCCAAAGAAAGCATTATTTCCCCAGAATTTGTGTTGATAGAGGGTGAAATGTGTGCAGATACTGCTATAGTTTTAACTTTAAAGACTCCTTAAAGTCTAGACTCACCAGAGACTATGCCTCAGTGTCATCTGAGTTCACCTCCTCCAATATTTATTTGACAAACTTCAAGTACTCCATGTGTTCTGGCTATGGAAAGAGGAGTCTTCCCAACTTCCCTCCTAGATTTGTCTCTGTGTTTTTAAACTGAATTCTGAAGCTTGTATTTTTAAGATTGAATTGCCAAGTTGAAAACTTTTACGTCCCAGGAATTTTAAAGTGGAAACTTGGCTGTTTCTTGTTTCTGTGGGCTTTGACTAAACCTTTCTAAAATAATAGATCCACAAGGAAGAGATTCTACAAGCGCATTCATTTTCTGCAGCTATCCCGGGGGCTGGCTCTGCCTCTGTTTCATGCTTCTCCGTCACGTGGTTTGTGTGCCTCAGAGGGAGAAGAATGGGTGTTCTGTGTATTGGTACATTCTAGCCACTGCTCCTAGCCACACAGCCCAGAAATATTTAGCATCCTATTTAATCAATAGGAATAATATTAATTGATAATACAAATAAATAAAGCACATTAAGTAGTAGATGGGTTAATATTTCTCTCCTTATGCTAACTCAGAAAGACTACAATTATTGACATAAAATAGATTAAAATTTTGAAATATAAAATGGGAGTCCCTTGAAGGATTAATTTGCATATTCGGAAACCAAAGAACTAATGATTGAATGTCTCAGACTGCTGATGAGGGTGAGTTAGCTAACAGACCTCTACAGTAGCTGGAGAATCTTTTCCTGTGAAGAGTAGCTGGTATTTTCTAAGGCTTCATTATGCTCTCTTTGAGTGGTGGTAAAGAGAAGGTGCCAACTTTGACCTCTTTGTATTATCTGCTTGGGAGGTTGGTAGTGTTTCCAAAGTAAGTCTTATAAATCTGTGACAAGTACATCCATGTTGGCCAACCAATAGCAAAGGAAGGAGCCTAAGGAGAACCACACACCACACTTCAGAATTCACAGCCACAACCAGTTAATGAGCACAAGCTCAAAGTAGTTTGACAAGTAGAGTGGACTACTTACCGAACTGGTGAGTCACTGCAGGGTTCTGTTTGTCAATTAACTACACGTTGCCCTATCTTTCCCAGCACATGTGTGATGATCATTTAAAGAAACACAGAATCCTTGATTGGTTCTTTTTACTTTATATCAGAATGACACAAGATTTGTAATTTGGACTAAAAAGTTAGAAGTTTACAATTCACGCTAAAAGTTGCAAATATAGTTCTTAATGTAAGTGGCAAGACATAGTATTGGATTCTCCAAAGCTACTGGTGTGGGTATGGATATTGCATTGCTCTGGGAATTTCTATCTTCTTCCACGTTGTCTAACTAGCCTAAAATCCAGAAATTACTGATGTATTGGCTGTAGCTTCCATGATTTTGAGATGATTATACATATTTTCTTCAGTGTTATTGCCCCCCCCTTCTTAATGGAAAGTCTACCAGCTTTTAAGTAGAAGCTCAGTGAAAGAGGAAATCTTACTTTTCTGCATTATTGAAATTTAGCATATATTATCTGTAGTACAAAACTTCTATCTCTTTTGCTTTATGGGACCTGCAATAAAAAGCCTACCCTTACATGAATTTGAAATTCCAATGTTTAATCTTTAAAATTTGCAAAGCCCAGAAAAGTAAAGATGGAATTAATGAACACCTCAATGAACCTAGAATATACTTCTATACTTCCTTTACTTCTTAAGAGGTCATTTGTGACGGCTTGGCATAGCTAGTACTCAATGGCCATGAGATAGCAGCATTCTCAGCCCTCCATGAGGGTTCTTTCATAGCAGCATGTTGTTTTAGCTGTTCTTGTTCTGATGGGGACAAACCATGTTGACTAATATCAGTTATTATTATATTTCTATAAAAGAATGTGGGATATTTTACTACCCTCTATAAAAAGAAAAAAGAGAGAGAAGGAAGAAGGGAGGAGGAGAAAGGTAAAGAAAAACCCATGTTCCCTTTTAGTAGCAAATCTGTTGGAAGGAAAAAAAAAAGACTGCCAAATCAAAGCTTAACTACAGTCAGAGAAAACTAGTAAATCACTCCAGGCATTTGAAATTATTAGTCATTAAACTTTGGGGGGTTTTATATGAATTCTTTTTATAGCAGTCAATATAATCTCTTCTGTGCCTCTTTCCATTGCATGTAAGAGAGAAATTCTCCTCAATGGAAGGGCACTTTACTGCTGCCGTTTCCACGGGGTTTACAGATCAGGGCTGTGTCAGCGTGTGAGAGATTCAGCAGTAATGCCTCTTTTGTGTGAAACCTTATGGGCCTTGCAGGCACTCTCTCATCCTGACACTCATGAAATGTTCAAGCCTCTGTATTCATTATTTAACTTTCTTCCTATATATGAAGCACTTCAGTATAAGAATGTGGAGTCAAATATGACAGACAAGTGTGAATGGGTCTAATGAGTTTTAATAATACACATATTAGAAACTGCTAAAGGAAGTTTAATTAAGAAAAGCAAGTTAAGCATGAAATTTCGTTTTGGAACAAAAGCCCGTGAAGTTAGTGTTACAGCTGTAAAATAGAAAACCACATGATATATCACAGCAAATAAAGTTTCAGGCTGAGACTAGACCACGCAAATGGAGTTGGCAAGGTAGGACACAGCTTTGAGTCCTGAAGTTTTTATGGAACCTGTGAAATAGATACTATTTTAAAAAAATCTTTACTTTTCCTTGATTTGTATGGCAACATTAACATTTCAAATACATATCAGCCAAACTATTTGGATATAACACTAATTTGTTTTTTGTATGCGTTGACTTTTTAAATTTATATATATATATATATATATATATATATATATTATCACATTTGTTCCTCTTCCCAAACTCCCCCCAAATCAAGCACACCCAGGGCAGTCCCCCCCTGAGGAAGAGTTGGGTTACAGAAACAGACTCTAGATTCTGTTTTTCCTTTGTGCTTTTTAAACTTGGTTTTTCTTAATTTGGTACTAATTCCTTTCTGAAAGTACACATAATGAGTTTTTCTAGACTACACTTCTCTAATGATGAAAATACCAACAACTAGATTCTGCCGACTCATGGCTTCCTTTTGGTGTGCTGTAGGTGGTGCTCACAACAACTTACATGTCTATCAATTTATCTGTTCTCATAACATTTAATCTTGCATGGTTTAAACAAATAGGTTCATTACATGTTTATTTATATTTTATCTGTCTATCTAGATTTATTTGGTGGTGATAGTAGATGTATGGCCAGGGGACAAAAGTTGTAGAGTATGTAGAATATTGGACCACTATTTCTTTAAATATGGGATTCTTACATTTGCTCTTTTCTAAAGAACAGATACACTCTAGAAGTAAAAAGTCAGTCGGTGTATCTCATTATATACTTTGGAAAACACTCAATTTCTACAGTGACTCCCCTTTTATATAGTTCCACCATCTGCTATGTAGAACACTAGCAAACCCATTTTGGTTTTTTTATGCACTTAATGTGTTTCTAGGTTTTCAGGAAAAATATTAAACATAAAACTTAAAGGTAAATTACATTTTCTTTTACAAAATCATAGCTAATTATTTCATACTGGCCTATGGAACATTCACTATGCTTGCAAATTCAACAAGGTCAAGTCTGGAATCAGAGAATATCAACTTAAAAGTCAGGTTGTGATCACCAGTAGTCTAAGGTTTCCCTGTAGGAAAACGAACCATCCTTGGAGAGTACTGAGCAATAAACACTATTTCCTGCTGTAGCATTGACCAACAGCTTGATACGCTTTCTGCACCTGAAAGCAGTTCCTAAGCCACTCAATAGTTAACCTAAAAGGCATACAGGTTCACTTCAGCAGCCATTATGTTTCAAGTCAGTGCATCTGTCATTTTTGATTTAAATCTGTATTATGTAGCTGTCCAAAACTTTACACACAAGTGACAATGTTATCTATCCTTTTCTTATGGGTAAAAACATCACCAGTTTCACGACTTCTTCAATTGTGCCAACTGTGCTAATGCATATTTTCTGAGGATGCCAAAGTTCTCTACAATTTAGAGCTGTCATCTTTAATACTAACATCCGGTCTGAAACTCCTTTACATATTCAAGTGACCCCATAATATCAGTGTCCACAACCTTCACAATGGCAAGGCTATGGGCTTCTTCCCAGCATGCAGAGCTGTCAACTAACTATAGATAATTTAAAAAATAAAAATATATAGTTTTAAAATAATTTCATACATATACATATATATGTATACACACACACACACACACACACACACACATATATATATATATATATATATATATATATATATATATATATATATATGATATATATTGTGATTTCATTTTCCAGTTTATTTTATACATTGTTTGTCAATCCTTTCCCCTCCTGGAGGGCAATAAGACCACTCAGAGTGGACTACTAAGATCACTGAATTTAGCTCAACATTATTTTAGCCTCCATAGATTTCCATTGGTAAGCTGTTTTATTCACTAGCTTGTCTCAGTTTGCATTTTGTTAGTTATTTTATTGATAGTCTATAAAAATACTATTTTAAGTTTCATTTTAGAGCAGGCCAGGGAATTCGTTAATGACATTGGTTTAGTTAATGTTTTTAGTGATAAATTATTTCTAATTATGAGTAACTAAGAGGTAGTCTTAAAATATGTTAATTTGCTGCTTTCACAATTAAGTACATGAACACAATGTATTCTGATTAGTCTCTCCCTCACACATTTCCCTCTCACCTCTATCGATAACCTCCATTCCTACCAGCCCCTTTCTCAGACTCGTATTGAGTTTAAACGAGGCCATCTGTTTGACTTTTGGATTGGTAGCATCCATTGGAGCCTGGTGGATTCATTGGTGGGTACCATTGGAGACAATTATTTCCCTCCCCAAGAATTGATCATTATAGCCAATACTTCAGCAGTGAGGGACAAACTCTGATTAACTGATCCTTAGTTCTTTTTTTAAACATAAAATCATACTTGAAGTTACAGAAAACTTAAAATAATGTTCTATATCTCCACCCAAAAGGAATTATTTTAAAATCTTCAACCTTAATAAAATGTAAAAACTAAATAAAAAATTTTAATGATAATCCCATCTAGCTTGTTTTATTTTAAGAATTAATTAAGAATTGCTAATGAGGAGGTAAATGTTTTTTGTTTTGTTTTTTTTTTTTTTTTTTTTTTTTGAGACTGAGGCAGGTGGATCTCTGTGAGTTCAAGGCCAGCCTGGGCTACAGAGTGAGATCCAGGAAAGACGCAAAGCTACACAGAGAAACCCTGTCTCGAAAAAACAAAAAACAAACAAACAAACAAAAACAACAACAAAGAATTACTAATGAAACAGAATCATTTCCTGTGTTATAACTTATTGAAAGGTACATTAAAATTCTTTATGCCTATGAGTATATTAAATTGTTATTTATATTTTATTAGTGTACTATACAAATGGCCCATGAACAGAATGCTCTTTTGAATCTTGTGATTGTGAAGAGTTCTAATGGTTTTGTAATAGTAAAGGAAACATGTATGTATGTGAAAAAGATAGTTAGTATAATATTTCTGTCATTTTAGTCACACTTGAGCTCTGTGCAAGGCTAGGGGTTGCAGGAAGCCATTGTTGGTGTTGGGTGTCTTGTGTAAAAGAAGTTTGTCGTCTCAGTCCAACTGCACAGACAGTTGATCCTTAAACAATAGTACTATAGTGTTTGCCAACTCCAGCAGAAGATGGGGACTGAATGGGCACAGAAGCTTAGCTCCACTCTCTCTGCTGATCATCCTCTGAGGGGGCAAGATTGACACAACTGGCATAGAGCCACACCAGCAGCTTCACATCACATCTCCTCTGGCAAAGTGGTAGCCATTCTCTGGCAACAAGGGATTTTTTGTAAAGGAATGTTAATTAAACAGGGCACCAGGAAGGGTGAGTTTTCATCCTTCCCAGGCACTGACCACTCACTAGAAATAGCAATAAGCTTAAACAGAGGACGGGACATGCCACGCTGCTTTACTGGTGCTGGCTTCATCTGTAAGATACTGGTGAGCATAATTAAGTTGCTTCTACAAGCAAGGACTTGTGACTTATAGGTGGCCATTCATACAAAAGCATCAATTTAATATCATGGGAAGAAATCAGCTCTACCTGGCTATCTCCTCTGAGCTCCTGAGTGGTTATTCATTTTCTTCTGGAGATCACAGGGTCACCCATTGGTCTGAAAAACATGTCCTGCAGTATTTTTACATATGCATCAGATCTGTTGCCCCTGACTTTTTAAGAACCTTTTGTCTCAACCACGCTTGACCCTTCACCCCATTCACCTTCCTCTTCATTTTGAAGTCAGGATCCCTAAATAGATTCTAGACTTAAAATAAATATTTGAGCTGTTACCTCATAGTATGCTCAAAATAAATAGAAAGTAAAACTTATTTTAAACAGTTAATGATAAGTGCCTTTCTCTATCCCTCAAGACAAAAATGAACAGAGGGGTATGATGCTCTCCAGCATTAGCCAACAGTGCAAAGGTGTTTATTCTGGAAGTGTCCAGATGTTCAATAAAGGAAAAATAAAAACATGTTGCTTCCAATCTCATGTTGTCAGAAGAGCGGCTGTCGCTTCCCAAATCCCCTTCTTGCTGAACAGTAGTTCATCATCTGCACAGCAGTCTGCATGCACTTCTGCTGAATAAGAAGGCATTTTCATTGAAAGGGTCAGGTATCCCAAACCCACAAACAAAGGGGAAAGGTGTTAAATGATGCAAAATAGTAAAATGAGTCAAGGGATACTTCACTCAAGAAATAGTTTCTGAAGTCCTCCAGTACCATATCTGGTTATTTTAAATCAGAAATGTGAAAGATGTGGCCTCTGATCTCAAAGAGTAATGCCAGTCTTACCATCATGCTGTTTTTGTGGTTGTATTCTTATTTTAATCAACATAAGAAATTTTAAATTATTTCTTTTATGTTTTGAGACTATAATATAATTACATCATTTACGCCTTCCCTTTCCACCCTCAAAACCCTCCCATATACCCCTCCTTATTCTTTCAAATTCATGTTCTCTTTCTAACTTGTGGATATATACATGTATCTATATGCACATACATATGCATTGAAATAATACTTTAACTCCAAGACTGCCTACTTGTTTTTAGATTGTTAACTTCATTCTCCTTTGCAGTCTGAATGCACCCTTTTACCTTCCCTCTGCTCCCATTGGGAAGCCTCAGTCTCCATGGTGTTTGCAGGCCCAGTTGAGTCTGTCTGACACATTGAACCCCTCTACCTTAAACTACCACTTCCAGTCATCCTTCAGAATTCAGGTCCTTGCTCCTACTCCAGATCCTCATCTATCTCCTGATCTTTGATGACTAGTAGTCTGAATAACTGGTGTGCACAATGCTTTGCCTTCCCAGTTACACCCCAGCTTCCATGAGAAGCCTGACATTCCTGAGTTCCTTCACTCCTCACTTGGTGTTCACTAAATGTAAAGTTGGAGACAGAAACTGAGGAGACAGATTGCTATGATAAAATGTACAATAGGATCATTTCCAGGAGGGTGGTAAGTACTTTGACAATTGAGAAGGAGTTCTTTTTATGACTGGAAAGATCAAGCAAGAGAGAACTGACCTGCTGGCTAGCTCTTCAGGGCTGCTAGCCAGGGCTTCTCCAAGCAGACACTGATAGAGAGAGAATTCTCTGGGGAAGATCTTAGTGGACAAGCAGAACCCAAGCCCCTGGGCATTCCTTGCACTGTGAGATGCTTCCTTAATACTGTGTGTTCATAGTTTTGCTGCCTGATGTACACTTGCTGTGTACTTAGGCCAAATTTGTTGTCAGTCTTTAAGATACCTTATTGGTTGTTTCTCAGGATATTGTCAACTTTTGTTTGCCTTTTCTTAACATCTGATTTTCTCCACTGTTTTCTTGTCACTGGAGAGGGATATGGAGCCCAGAAGGCAAGGGAAGAAATCAAACCACGTCTGCAGAGAAAAGGAGAGGGACTGTAACTCTACAAAAATTAATGGGGCCTGGCAGCCTCATCCTCCTCCTCCTCCCAGAAGGAAGCTCCAGTGACTCAGAGAGGGAAGTTGTGCTATCACTGTAGTAATGTTCACAACAGTGTTCGGCTGAGTCTCCAGCTTACTATGTTCTTGTCTTAGTGAAGAATGTTCCAGTGGCTTTGTGTTTCTGACTTGTACTTAACAATCTCTTATGAAGGGATGGGAATGATCTCTACATCATGGCAATACAGCAGACTGAGTTCCATGTTTAGTGGTGGAGAAGGTACTTGTTCCTGTATCAGTGCCTGCCCCCCCCCCCCAGGATCTCAAGTAGAACAGAATGTCCTAAGACTCACTACGTACTCGAGAGTGACTTTGAACTCTTGAAGCTCCTACTTCAATCTCCTAAATTTGGAATTCTAGGCTTATACCCCCATTCCACATTTGTTTAGTACCTACATCTTCAGATAGCCACAGCATCAGCCCAGCATTCCTTGAACTTGTATGTAATCAGTAAGAGTTTGATGTTCCCATCTCAGAATATACCTTTTTTAAACTATGACTCTAATGCACTCTTAATTTTCCTCTTTAAATCTTTCTGGTACCATCTCCTTCCACACTCTGATGTAGGTAATCTCAACGCCAGAATTACCTTTCTTTCTTTCTTTTTTTAAGATTTATTTATTTATTATGTATACAGAAGAGGGCGCCAGATCTCATTACAGATGGTTGTGAGCCATGTGGTTGCTGGGAATTGAAGTCAGGACCTCTGGAAGAGCAGTGGGTGCTCTTGACCTCTGAGCCAACTCTCCAGGCCCAGAATTACCTTTCTTGTCATCATTGCTCCTTATAATTCTAGAATTCTTCATTTTCTTGGCACCAGCCCCCACTTATCAACTCCTTTCTGCCACCAGCTATAAATTACTTTTGGATAAGGTTCGTACCACACTGTTTGTAGCTACTCAATATTATGCCTATTAATAAACCCCAGCATGCCATTCTATCTTCCTCCTGTTGGTGTCTCATGTGCTCTACACTCCTCAAATACTTGGCCGCAGTGAACATATGGCTGCAGTGACTTGGTCTCACTAGGGTGAACAGATGGGCACTCTGTATCAAACCCATTTAGACATATTTTTGGAGTTGGGCAGTCCGTGCTTGTCCCTTCAATCTGCCTCTTCTTGAGTTTGTGGCCTTGCACATAATATCTAGCCAAGTATAGCTTCACTTTTACTCATCCCATATATGGGTACTTAGTTTATAAGTCTGTAATGAGGTCTAAATGGTGTGGACACACATATTTTGAGCAGGGTTCAGAAGGTTGTTTGGTGGTCTACCATATTTATGGTCTGTTTTAGTTTTACAGAATTCTGAATGAGCCCACTGATAGTGCAAACCTAATATGAATGGAAACTTGTTTATCTTTTTCTCCAACCCATCTATTCAAGTTTGTGGTTCTCAGGTCTTTGTGATGGTGCCATTTATATTTTTGACAGGCAAACCTTCAAATGTATAAAATACATACATCTGCCTCCCCATGAATGTGTATATCACTGGACTGAAACAACAACTGGATTTAACATGATAAGAAAGACAAATATTTTCAAAGGCTTACAAATCTATTATGGCACCACTCATCAATATTTTAAGGCACAAGGATTCTTAAGGCATAATGCACAGCTAATGGAGTAGACACAAGTCCCTTACAAAGTTAAATATCTGATGTTTTCACTTTTTCTGATTTGTTAGGATGTCTGACTAGTTATTTATTTAACGTTTAATCTTCTTACATAGCTGGAAAAGATCTTGTAGTGAAAGAAAAAGCTGTATTTAATGACCTTGCTCTTTACTTGTGATGTGATTATTATTATTATTTCCTTATATCTATATTTTCCTTGTGTGATAGACTTACCCAGTGGTCCATTTGGCAAAGATCACTAAGTGTTACTCAATAAAATATGAATAACTTTATTTATCCAATTATGTAAGTTCTAATACATTAGCTCCAAACAACAATCAACAGTAAGTTCAAAGAGACTCTCCTGGCAAATGCTAATGCCTTACCTTCCAAAGAAAAACTCTGTGCTTCATATTGAACTAACTACATGGAGGTGCTGGGTTTAAATCAAATGTGCATATTAGTAAAGCCTGCTTTAATTTTCTTCCAGTTTTCTATTTCAAAACCATTCAGTTCCCTTTTCACGTATTCTCATCTCGAGGTGGGCTGCAGATACCTTACTTTGGCCGTCACTGCTCCACAGGCCTGTTTAATTTTCTTTGAGTAAACTTGGTAGTATTCTTCCCTTGATAGGGATTATAATGGCTTTTCATCACTTGTTGATGGAAATTTAAATAAAATCTAAACAGTTTAGCTTCTTAATGAAGGGCTTGTACGATTTAGCTCCCGCATGCTTTGCCAACCACATCCAGCACTCATTCTCTGAGTTCAGGCCAAACTAGAGTGTGGCCTCCTAACAGGAGGAATATATCCCTCTTTCTGCCCCATGCCAGATTTTCTCTGTTGGTATGTGTGTGGGGGCTGTGTGTGTATCAAGATTTGAAAAAGATTATCTGCATGAAGTTTATTGGGACATCCCAGCCCCAAAATGAAGTGAGGGAATCCAATATATTCTTCATTCTAGCAATTCATATGCGGAGATTTAGGGTAAGAATAATCCATTGGAATTGCAGGTTGACCTTCCTGAGAATCTGGGCTATTCCCAAGGAGCATGAGCCCCACAGCATCTATGGAGAATTATCATTAATTTCACTGGAGTATATTCCCTGCCTTGCACCCTTTTCTATTCATTCTTGAGGGTTCCTTCTCAGTCCCCTGGAATCATTAGCTCTGATTATCCACTGACTGGAGGTGGGCCTGTGTCATCTTTTCATGCCAAAGATCTTTCAGACAATGACATTAGCAATGCTTTTAAGTATGTCCTATGGGAAGTGCTCACCTGCTAGTTCCTTTAAGTATTTGGTTGATAAAAGGATTCAACTGTGATCACTGAAAACCTTTATTATAGGCAAAGAACATAGTACACAAAGCAAGAAAAGGAGATGCATTATGCAGATATTCATGCTAGGGTTTCAGTGTTCTTCCACTGTAGGCTCATGTTTGTTAGCTTTGTGGCTTGGCCAATACCATTGGATCCCATAAAAGCCAAAGTCTGCTGGTATGGAGCTTCACTCTCAGTGACAGGGTCACATAGGTACTTTCCTGCCACATAGCCAAATTTGATCATTGACTGAAACATTTATTAAATTTTGTTTAAATCATCATTTATTACCTTTATTTACTAAGTGTGGTTGATAGATAGTTCTGGCCCCATTCGTAGATAAAAATCAATATTTATTTTCAGTTAATACAATTGACCTGCAATTATTTCTGATCCCCTGTTTGCATATTTGCTTTTCAATAAGATTGTTTTTCAGAAAAACTAAAATAAAAACTCATAGTGTCATTCTACAGACAAAGCAGCAAGGAGTTTGAGTTGATCTATACGCATGTTTCTAAGAGGCCAAAGTTCAGCTGTGCAGAGCAAGGAGCTCTCTTATGAGACCAGCTGGAAGGGGTTTGAATGGCTACTCTGATACATGTTGGACAGACCTTAGGCATTTAGCACTTAGGAACCTTGGTTTTGTTTCTTGCGCAGAAAGAGATAGAATCAACTAGATTGAGCCATTTCAAGAATTCAAGACTATAATTATAAATTCATGTAACATATGTATGTATACCTGTTAGTACACTGTGCACAACACATACATATACACATAGGAGCAATGTGTTTGTCTGTGTTCACTAAGTAAGTGGTTACGGTGTCTTTGTAGATACATAGGTGTTCTGAAAACTTAAGAATCTCCTATGTATGACAGTCTTGGCTGAGGGTCTTCATCAGACCCACAAGGCTCTAGTGGTAAGCCTCTTGAAAATCCAGCTCAACTGAGATTTACCTATATACAAGGGATTTTTAGGTAGATTTCAGGATAGATATAAACATGTATACTTACAAAATTCTTGGAAATTCAGTAGAGGAAATTTTGGCTGCATAATAAAACAACTACGAGCAAACACTTAAAAAAGCAAGGCAGATAATAAATAGGTACAGATATTTAATAACACAGAAGTCTATTCATTAATAGAGGTCTATTCATGCTGGATAACTTTCCCCTGTCTGTCATGTATTTACTGAGCACATATCAAAAATGTTTATATTTATTCACTTATTGTATGCATGTGGAGGTCACAGAACAATTTATGGAAGTCAGTTAAATTCTTCTGATGTGTTTATCCCTGAGATCACACTTAGGTTATCAAGCAGCAAGAGCCTTTGCTCACTGAGTCATCTCCCTGCACATCTATCACGTAATAACCTGCATCAGAACTTTTGTTTTTAATGTGATTCACTTCATTATAATCTTGTAGGCTACACTGAAGCAATCAGTGGACATTTCTTAACGTTCTCTGTAACATTTAGCACATTAGCTTGAACACTATAAGTCCTCAATAAATACTTATTTGAGTGGATGAAATAGTGTATGGATATTGTTAATCTCTAATGTCTCAAAAAATTCCAGCTTGTTTTGAACCTGGGTTACCAAGGAATAATCCAGTGGAGAAACCAGCTCTTTTATTGAAAAATGAATGTTACCTGTTATATTACCATTTAGGATGCTTTGTTGAATACTATTTATTATTTGTATATTGTCTTATAAACATTTCTTCCCCTTCAACTCAGGGAAAGAAATAATAGAAGACTTTATGAGCAAAGAGTTCCTAGCAGTGAGTTGCAGAAATTTAGCCTCTCTTGGGCTGACAGACTAATCTACTTGTAACATGGAACTTGTCTGGTCTAAGTGTCATGTTTTGTTTTTAAATTTTCATTGAATATGTTCCCTGTGTTTGATAATTTGCTACTTCACAACATTTTCATACAGGTATTAAAAATTGATCATATTTTCCTAGATATTTTATCCAATTATTTTTCTCTATTTATTTAAAACTGTTCAAAATACAAGGAAAATATAGAGAACTAATAATGAAGACATTTTCCACATATACGAGTATTTGCTAACACTATTAGATACTGAGAGTTTGTCAAATTTGCTGTAATTAATCATTGGTCTTTCAAAGCCTCACCACAAGTTATCTATCTTAGGTTAGAGTTAATAATTAATTCTATTCCTTCTCCTTATTATTCAGTGTTGACAACTTACCTGCTACAATACATTTAGATATTTGTTAATAATAAATAACATCATTTTGCATTTTTAACTTTTTTGAATAATATTTGCTTTTCCCATTCATTTAAATTTAATTTTAAAAATGTAAGTTCTGTGTACATTTGTATTTTAGATCTTTTATTTTTATGGTTATATAGAATTTCAATTTCTGATTATTTTATGACTCATTTATGTGGACATTTGGTCTGACCTTCATTTGAATGATATCTTATTGTTGATAAGTACATTCGTTACTGTCTGTTGCTACAATAACATATTATGACCAAAAGCAAGTCATAATAGAAGATTTTATTTCAGGCCTACACTTTCAGAGGGTCAGTCCATAAGTGCAGGGGACACACAGTAGTAAGACGACTAAAAGAAGCTGAGATTTCACATCCTCAATAGTGATGAAACAGCGCTGAAGAAGTGTGGGAAGGCTGCAAACTCCCAAAGCCCACCCTATTATATGCTTCCTCCAAGTAGGCCACATCTCCATAACACCCCTGAGACAGCATCGACTGGGAGCCAAGTGTTTGAAATCAGAGCCTATGAGGGGCAGTCTTACTCAAACTCACCACCATAAGAAATAAAGTCATTGCACACATCTTTATTTCAACCTGTCAGTAAAACACTTTAAAGATAATCTTCTAGGCACCAAATTGTGTTGGTGTTGCACTAAGGAGAGAAAACTCAACACTTCCTTTTGAATTAATTTTACCAAAACCAAACCCAAGTCTGGTTTCTCCACTTCTTTTTCCCCTGTCTCTTCCATCTGTCGGTAGTTTGTGGTTTCTGGCTTGCTGGTACCCTGTTTGTGATATCTATCTGAAATGTTTCTATTAGTTGTGTGTCGCCTTGTTTCTCACAAAGAGCTTTGCTCTGGAATTATTGAACAACACAAAAGACATCATGTGGGTAGAAACAGGAAATACTGCATAGGAAATTTTAACAGTTTTTACAGGGGATTTGCTACAAAAAGACCAATTATGAAGCAATAGCTATGTCATTTCCAACTTTGATGACACATATTTGTTGCATAAGACCTCTTTCAACCTCTTTATTCTTCTCACTGAATGATTACTATAACAGATATACATATGTATACAATTGCTCTTTGGATCATGGGCACAGAAGAACTCATAACTCAAGAATAAAGCTATGCATTAGCTTAGGTTGTAAGAGCTGTTTACATGGCAAGTAAGGCCGGTCTTTGCATTGTTCTCTTAACGGCAGGTTATGCAAGCTGGTTGAGTACTTAGTAGGATATCAGGCCAAGTGACCTCAAGAAGCGTTACTAACTTGGCTGTGAGGTACAGCAAAAGTTCCATTCTCTTTGAATATAAGAGATATTTTCATAAAATGATGACCACAATTGTGTATAATTGTGTATAAATATCTCTGTATTTAATGTAAAGTAAAATTAATTAAAAAATAGAATACCACACAAAATAAACTAGGCTTCCAGAAAGAATAAGATAAACCATTTAAAATTTGTTTCTATAAAGTTGTTAGAGTAGTTACTAGATTCCATGTTTTAAAAGAAAACAAAATACAAAAAACCCCCAATTTTGTAATTGAAGGTCAAATACTATAGGATCATGAGGAGTTTTATTTCTCTCTCTCTCTCTCTCTCTCTCTCTCTCTCTCTCTCTCTCTCTCTCTGTGTGTGTGTGTGTGTGTGTGTGTGTGTGTGTGTGTGTAAGAAAGAGAATGTGTGTACATACAAGTGATGTGTGTACACACTTACATGTGTGTACATGTTAGTGAGGGTGCAAAGCACCTGCATACACACACATGTGGAGGCTGGAAGTTGGTGTTTGGTGTCTTCCTCGGTTACTCTCCACCTTATTTTTTGAGAGAGATTCTCTCACCAAACCTGGAGATGATCCATTCAGCTAGTGTAGCTAGCCACTGAGCTCCAGGGACTCCTTTGTCCCTCTGTCCCCACCCTTGGAGTTCTGGTGTGCCACTGTGCTAGTGGTGAGAGCACTGGGTCTAAACCTAGTCCTAATGTTTGCACGGTGTGCATGTTACCTGGTGTGCCATCTCAGAGCTCAATGTTGAGTTTTCATAAACAATTACAAATTGAAGAAAGTACAATAGACATGGTCAGGAGGTAGACCTTTTAGATCAGATGGCCATGAGCCCTGGTTCTGCTATCAATAAACAGAGACCTCAACCAACATATTTAACCTTTTGGAACCTATAATTCCTGTGAGTTGAGCCCATTTTCATAGGGTTGTACTGAATAATATGTAAATGCATTAAACCTAAGAGTCTGACATCTACTCCAAAATCATTAATATATGGAAAAATGTCAAAATAGTATCTTTTAAAAGCATATTACTTTTAAAGATCTCACTAATATATACAAGCTTTTTAAAAATTACCTGACTTAAAAGATTGTTATTATAATAGTAATGTCTAGAAAATAATTTTGAATCAATATTACAATTCTCCATAATTACACACATGTAACATGGAATATTTTGGTAACCACCAGAACAAAACTCAGGAAAACTAGAAAATTTACTATGCCATGCAGAATTCTGATCCAATATTCTATTAAAACGGCATATCAATAGGAATCAGGAGTCTGTTTTATCTTAACACAATTAAGGAAGTTAAAGACTTGTAAATGCAAAGGGGAATTGTTGTTTTTTAATAACCAAACAAGAATCTTATAATATCAGTGAGATGCCTATTGTGTGAAGGAGAATGTCTGGAAATCACTGTAACTGAAAACAGTGCTGAGTAAAAAGGTTGACTAAGCCTTCCCAGGTGTCCCCATAGGATCTCTACCTTAGGTGTTAAAATGATGCCTTTTAACAGCACAAGGCAAACAGGACTCAGCTCCACTGTGGCCCACCATGATACAGAGCATGCATGGGCATAATGCATTCTCTCTGACATGAGTCTGTGTAGCTAAATCTTCTGTTGATGCAGGAATTCTGGGACATGAGGAGGAAGGGTCTAAGCTTACATGACAATTAACAGAGACAGGAATACTCTTGGAGAAAGACAGTTAATTTCCTATTTCTTCTAGTGATTGATTGTTCAGTGCCCAAGGAGCATCAGCTGCAAAACCAAATCTCCTACTGGCCTACATAGTTTTACAGTCTCCTTTCAAGTCACACAAAGTCAGGGCAGTATCACTGACAGACCAGCACTTCTTCAAGAACCTCCCCATAATATAGCAGGATAGAACCATTTCTAACACAGATCAACACTATTATTTCCAAAGTAAGCACTTTAAAGGGTGGCTTAAACACAAAAAAACAAGTTTCCTGAGCTGCATGCCCTTTGACAGTTGGTGCGAGATGCGCCTGCGGATTGCATTGCACTGAGTATTACAGCTTGTTCAGATGCATTTTCAATCACACTGAATAAACAGCATGAGATGTTTGATGAGTGTTAATATGCAAGATGCCACAATTAGGTATGATTGTTCTTTTAAATTACTGTGCTCTTTTTTTTTTTTTTTTGTATTCTTCCTTTGATCTCTCACAGACAGTGAGAACAAAATTTGTAATTTAAAGCATATTGACTTTGACTCAGAAATTCATTTACACATTGCAAATCCATCGTGAACTGAAACATATAGTTAGATGGAAAATATCTTCGGTCTGAAAAAGGGACGCCAGTTTTTTTCTCTTTTGCATGTGCTGTCTCAGTATTTTCCATGCTAAATTTTTGACCTTCTGTATAAATAAAGTTCTGGAAATGATATATCCTGCAAACTTTTGAGAAATGGTGAGGAACCTGGACCCATGAGGAAGTAGGATCTAAATACATTTGTTTTGTGTTCCTTATAAATATGGGTTTGTGTACATCCTTTTATTTATTTTTCAATACATACAATCATCCCTACAAGTTGATCCTCCATTATACACTAACACTTTTCACAAAAGGTTTTCTGCTTATGGGATTCTAATTCTGAGTAGGTTTGTGGATCAATTCTCTAGTTCCTTGAAATTATTAAAGTGTCCATAAAAAGAAAATTTTCACATACAACCAGCAGTGCTGTAAAAAACAAAACAAAACAAAACAAAACAACAACAACAAAAAACCACTTTAGGATATAATGCTCCAAACACTGTGTATTTGACAAAGTTTGTTTCTATGTAAGTACATGCAAAGTCAGCAGGCAAGTTGCTCAATAATCTAATAATCAATCATTTCACCTTTAGTCTTACATCAAACTATTATTTTCTCTTTGTAGTGTTCAAGTTACCCAATTCTAGCTACTCTTAAAGTATTTCTATACCTTTTAAAACATCTAGTTATCACCGTGTCTGTTAATTTGTTCTTACTAATGATTGATTTTCATTTTTTTCTCTAGGATATAGATCCACAGTTAACTGGATTTGACTTGTAAGAGTCAATGGCCACTCTCAATGCATTGACACTATGGAAAACTGAATGGTCAACAGGAGATGGTCTGATGAGCAGTGGTGACTGAAGATGCTGTTTCAGTCTGTGAGAAGTCAATGGGAGCTGTGTGCTGCATGAAGAACACTCTGAGCTTTCCTTAACAAGCTAACATTTGAGAAGCTGGAGGTGCATCCTACCACCATTTCATCTTTCTTAAGTGGATACAAATATATTTGCCTCACTATACCAGATAATTAGACAACTAATGTGGGACCATGGCACTTCCCAGATGCATGTGGCCAAATTATGTTTGGAGAGCCATGATGGCATGTGTGGTACACAGGGGACTGGGTGCCCCATTGACTCTCTGTTTGTTGGGATGTTTGCTACAGACTGTCCACGTGCTCTCTCAGAAACTGGATGATGTAGACCCATTGGTTACTACTAACTTTGGCAAAATAAGAGGGATTAAGAAAGAACTCAATAATGAAATCTTGGGGCCTGTCATTCAGTTTCTTGGGGTTCCATATGCTGCTCCACCAACAGGCGAACATCGTTTTCAGCCTCCAGAACCACCATCTCCCTGGTCCGATATCCGGAATGCCACTCAGTTTGCTCCTGTATGTCCCCAGAATATCATTGATGGCAGATTGCCTGAAGTTATGCTTCCTGTGTGGTTCACTAATAACTTGGATGTGGTTTCATCATATGTTCAAGACCAGAGTGAAGACTGCCTGTACTTAAACATCTATGTTCCAACTGAAGATGGTGAGTTAATTGCAGAAACACAGGGAGATATGTTTATTTTCTCTTCTAAGTTTGAATAATATTAGTTCACGTGTACTGGTAGTGTGCATGGCTTTTCCTGTTGGCATGTAGACATATTTTACATGCTTGCATGCTGCTCTTTTTGCTTTTGTGTGTCAGTGGATCTGTTCTTATTTTTTCACTGTGCCTACTCATTTTCTTTCCTCCACAGCACGTATATTTAGGTAGAAATGGGCTTCTAACTTCCATTTCCTACCAAATGACTTCTGAGAAGATGCATCAGCGTTTCCTCATTGCATGTGCAGGCTCAACGAATTGGGGCTCTTTCGCACTCAGTAAAAACAGGAGCGTACTAAGTTAGTGGTGTTGCATGTTCTGGCGGTCTGTGATGGAGCGCCATGTTATTTTCTAGTCTTCTATTCATTTTTCAGTAAAAAGAATATCCAAGGAATGTGCCAGAAAACCCGGCAAGAAAATATGTAGAAAAGGAGGTATGTATAAAAGTGAAAATGAAAACGATGTGAAAGTTTACAGAGGAAGAACCAGATACTCTCCTAAAGGATGCCTTGCTGATGCTGGGGAGTGTTAGGCGATGGATCAGGAGAGTGCAAGCTGAGCAGACAATCTTGGGAAAACTCATTGCTGACACCTGTGTTCTTCTATGGGCCATGCCTTAAGAAGGCAATTTCGCTTAGCTTATAAAGAAAAAGATACCCCACTCTTACGCTGCCCAGGGAACCCAAACAGCATTGCCTTAACAGCTGGTCAGCTTTAGTCTCTGAACTCTACCTGATGTGCACACATGTACATATGTGTGTCCCTCTTCAAAATGATCAGTTTAGCCAAAACCTTTGTTTTATGTTGGTGTAGTCTTAAATCCTCCTGAACACCTTATGGACTTTCTGATGATAAGGATAAATTGGCTACAGCTTTGGGGCAGTTACCATTATTAGGTAATAGTGGTATTTTTTCCCAGGAGTTGTTTTTATTTTCAGTTACTCTTCTAGAAGAAAATGAAATATTTTATTCTTTATGAGAAATATTTACAGTCTTAAAATGTCTTTAACATTTATATATTTATGTTAAACAACTTAAAACATGGGAATAACGTGATTCAGAAGCTACAATTAAATCAACCTTCAAATCATCCTCTAGCCAGATTGAGCAAATGTAGACACTGACAGCTGCAGCTCGCATCTAAATGCAGCATGGCCACACTCCATTTTTATATAACATTCAGTAAATCACTCATAGGAGTGTATGATTTTCTATGGCAGTAAATTTTCTAAGTGTTATTTTGACCTTATTCATAACTTGGTAGAATCTTCAGTCTTCCCACAGAAGTCATATTAATATCCCAGTGCTGCACATTCCATCTCTCTTTGTACTTCTGATCTGTTGAGAACAGGTCAGACTTCATTATGGCATCTTTGTGGGGGAGGGAGTGTCTAAATGCTCTGTTTTATGACACTGGATTATACAGAAGAGACTTAAAGTAACACAATTATCAACTGTCCATCAAAGTATTTGAATTAAGTTGACTATTATTGTTTCTCTTATTGTTTGGATTAAATAGAGTTGAAACTTTACTTTAAAAATTTTCAGGCCATAGTTTGGATCAAATGAGTAGTATGTTTAAGAAGATATGTGGCAGAAATAGTGTTTAAAACAACTGAAGAAAATGCTTTTTTTTTTTTAATTTGCAAAAGAGAATACCAGCAGTGATTTACATGCCGTTAACTAAAGTATAATGCTGCTGAGGTTATTATTATGCAGCCTATCAAGCATGTGTAATTAGCTAAGTGACTTTCGCCTCCTATCTCAAAGTTGTTGATTCACAAAGTCATAAATAAAGATGCTGTTCAAGAATGCATAAATAAAGCATAATGCATATGAAAAGTGTGATTAATAAAATAGATAAGGTCACCAAAAGGTAAGAAAGATAGTAAGCAAGGAAATGATCTCTCTTCCCATAGAACGTCATCAAGAACAAAAGACTCAATAGAATTTATTATTTTTTTTATTTCTTGGCCTGTTGGTTCTACATGCTTCATAAGAGAGTTGGCAAAGGGTTGTGTAGGCTGGGCTGTTTACTTTGGCAACCTTTGAGCTAATTTATAATTAGATTGGGACAATGTCTACAGATGCCCACTGACTGTGTGTGGTGCAGAGTCAACTCTTGTGCTTTTATGCAGTGCTAATTAGCCATTGTTTAAACGTCCTCTCGTTTAAGAACTTAACATATCTTATTGCAATTAGAGAAGGCCGGTTCCCTTTTAGTTGATTGTTTATTATCCCAAGTCTGAATAACTAATATTTAAGTGCAATATTCTATTCAACTAGTATTTTATAAAAATAAAAAACTAACATTTGGCTATTCAATGATGTAGTAGAAAATGTCCCTAAACTTTTAATTTTATATTTATTCTTTAAAATGAAAGGTTTATTTTAGTCAATTCAAGAAAATCATGAAGCTACACACAGTGACAAGCATATTCCATGCCAGCTTTGTGAGGTAGAGCAGAAGGATGTAGATTTCAAAGCCAGCTATGGCTACATGATGAGTTAGAGACTATCCTGCTTTCTATGTTCCTTGCTTCAAGAAGCTACAAAAAATAAGTAAAGAAGAAAGGATAAAGGAAAGAGAAAGAGAAGAAAACATTATCCTGTTTCAAGAAATTATTATCAATTTCATAACCATTTATGCACACATTAAGTATCTACTACATGTGGACTGTGAGTTCTTAAGCAGTTTAGTTCCACAGGCTCTTAAACAGAGGTTCAGAAACCAAGATAATGGCAGTGTTGTGCTTGGCCCATATGCTCATTTTTGGCTTGTCATTATTTATCTCTTTTCTTTTTAATGTATACAGTCACTTGCAGAGGCAAATGGGCCCTGTTCCTGTGCCAAGCCCACTATAGTCTGGGCTTACTGTATTCACCCAGAATTATTTCTTAATTGCCAATTATAAACATGTAGCAATCAAGTGAGTTAGTAATAAATGAGGCAGATGAGGAATTCTCTTCTCAGAGAGTTTACATTCATATGACTTTGTAAAGAACAACACATTTTTTTTTTGTTGTTCTTTGATCTGTACAAATGGAAGAAAATTTTCTCCCTCCAGGAGATGCCACATTATATTTTTAAAATACCTTTTATAATACTTTCTTCCATATTTGAAGTTAGAGAACACATTTGAAAAAATAACATCAAACGACTAACTTTTGTTTTAAAACAGGTCCCAGGTGCACATTTTAATCTATCTTTTTATAGTTGCCATGATAGTTTCAGCCATATGTTAATTGCCTTCTAGATATTCTTCAGGAATATCCATTTAAAAACTGAAAAGAAAAAGGATTAAAATGACACACTGTTGCTGAACACTTGGACAGATGAGTAACAGACGCTGGGGCTTTGCATGTGGAGAGGATCAGTTGTTTTTATTGTTTACCTATCTAATAATTACAACAAGTTTATGAGAAAATTACACTACCAAAATCTAGAAAAGCTTTAAAAACATGATTTCACGAAATTTACATTGATAGTAAAGGAGAAGCAGATATAGCCAGAGTTCTTGCCCCTAGAGATTACTAGACAGAGTCCTGTTGTGTTAAATAGCTCCATCGAGGGAAGATGGTTCAGTCTGTAAAGAAACGCAAGCACAAGGACCTGAGTCAGGCATGGTGACCCATGTCTAGAAGCCCTACTGGAAAGGCAGACAAAGAAAAATCTGTTGAACTCATTGGCCAATGAGTACAGCCTGTCTTTGTACTCCAGGTTCTATGGGAGAGATCCTGCCTCAAAACAAAATAAAACAAAACAACACAACAAAAGCATAGTGTGAGATGGTTGAGAAAGACACTTGATGTTGACCTCTGGTCACTATACACATACTCACACACACATGCACACATACATGCACACACACCACACAATAAATAAGCTGTCCCTTCCAGATGATCCTATAACAGTCACAGAGCCAGCTATCTGCTTTTGCATTTGTTCTTTCTCTTCTTTTTCTTTCATTTTGCATATTCAAACATATCCCCAAATTTAAAAATTCTGTACATTTATAACATTTTTGACAAATTCAGATCTTATCTCAACTGAATTTGATCAAGCTAATGTAAACAACTTATTTTCAAAAGTATGTACACAGTCCACTTTAATAACATGTTTTTGTTGTTGCTGTTATTTTCTAGAGATTTTTTTAATTATTAAATTTTTGTACTTTTGTACATGTACCACTGTGTATTTTGGTCTCTCTCCCATTTCCCTTTCCCCACTACCTCCTGCTATCAATATTCCATTCATCCTATGATATACTGTCATCTGTTTACTAGTTTGGGTTTTGTTTGCTGTCTCCCAGAGTTTAACATGTTTTAGTAGCATGCAGGTTTTTTCTGCCCAGACTATGATCCTGGTATTTTCACCCAGAAAGCTATCAAGGAGGGGGGGGGTGTTTTTTTTTTGTTGTTTGTTTGTTTTTGTTTGTTTGTTCGTTTGTATGTGTTTTAATTCTTCTTTCACACATTACATCCCAACTTCATTCCCTCCCAGTCCCTCCGCTCTCTCCCCTTTCCCCCAGATACACTCCTCTATCCCCCACAAAAAAGGCAGCCATACCAGGGACATCAACTGAACACAGCATAGCAAGTTATAGTAAGACTAAGTACAAACCTTCAAAACATGGGAGGATGAGGCAAGGAGTAGTTTCTTTTGTTGTTGTTGTTGTTGTTGTTGTTGTTGTTTTTCGAGACAGGGTTTCTTTGTGTAGCTTTGCACCTTTCCTGGAACACGCTTTGTATACCAGGCTGGCCTCGAACTCACAGAGATCCGGCTGCCTCTGTCTCCCAAGTGCTGGGTTTAAAGGCATGCGCCACCACCGCCCAGAAAGGAGTAGTTTTAACTCACTTCTGTCTCCCTGATTTCTCCAGGTTTCTGCCTTGTGAGACTGAGACTAGCTAACAGAGAGTAAGGTGGTCAAGTACTAGGAAGTAAACACAAGAAGGAGGAACAAGGGAGCAGACAAACCAACAAACAAACTGATTAGCTCTGGATTCTGTGATTAGTTAGCAGTTTTGCATTCTTCCAGGAGGATAACTGTTATTTGCATAGCTCTTGGGAGGTGAATACTGAATTTTCATTTTTCTAGTTGTGAGATTTTGTGAACCTACTTCTTCATTTCCCCTCTCTTTTTTTATTACATAGACATTTCTATAGATGACTCAGTAATTCCTTACTGCTTAAGCATGTTTTTTTTTAATTTTCAAAACTATTTGACTTGCTGTGCTTAATAGTGTTCAAAGCAGAGCCAGGCAGAATTCTGTGAGTTCGAGGCCAGCCAGGACTACAGAGTGAGTTCCAAGAAAGGTTCCAAAGCTACACAGAGAAACCCTGTCTTGAAAAAAACAAACAAAAAATAGTGTTCAATTGAGGTCATCTAGCATTCATTCACAACCCTTCCAGCCATTTTAGAGTTTATTTGGTTGGTTGTTTAGCATAGGGATTAAATTGACTCCTATCGCCAGTGGTGCCTTCAGGGTTTTAATAAAGCATTATATTCCAGAATCATGTTCCGTCTTGCTCCACATTTCTAAATCCTTCATTCATTTAACAAATATGTATTGATTGCTGGTTGTGTAGGAATTATTGTCCTAGGTTCCATGAAATCATTATTAGACAGAAAAACATTTTCTGTTTCTGAGACTATTTGGAAGCAGCTAATGAAAATTTCTAATGTAACTTAAAAGGAGTTAAGGGGAAAACAAACAGAGTAATAAGGAAAAGATTTGGGGATGTGTAGTATGAAAGTAGTTTGAAAAAGATGCTCGATTGCCTATATTTCACCTAATGCTAGGCATCTATTTGTGTATTTCCCAAACACATATGAAGGAAAGGTAATAGAGAAAAGTATTGAGATTTAGCAAGTTTAGAATTAATTTTTAAAAGACCATTAGTTGACACGGGTGTTGGTAAGAGAGCATAGAGATATATCGAGAGCAAACTACTGCAGTCCACCAAGACCTCAGTGCTATCTAGGCTCAGGAAGAACAATGGAAATTGTAGTTTCTTTGTGCTTTGATGATCATATTTTTTTTGGTTAATGTCTTATAGGTTGTGAGCAAGTCCTGATCCGAAATCATAGAATAATATATTTGGCATCAATTAAGATGGAAAGGGAAGAATGTAGATTGGTTTGAGGCATAGCATAGAAGAAATATACTGTTCGTTTTCAGCCATGATAAATTAGAGGTATCCATTACTCACTCGAGTGCAGACATCAAGGAACCAGTATTTTGAACCAACAGCATGAATCATGCTTTGAAACGAGGCTTATGCTGAGATATTTTAGAGTTACTATACTGGAGAATCAAAAGGAAGCTAATAAAATCAGAGAAACAAAGGCTCTGCATCCTACTTTATAGGAAATTTCCAACATTAGGAAGTCTGAAACAAAAATACATGTTGTATGGAAAATGTGTTAACTTTCTGTTGCTATAACAGATGATCACATATATACTTTTAAGGGGAAAGTTTTATTTTGGCTCACAGTTTTAGAGGCTTTTGATCCATAGTTGCTTGGGTGTACTGTTTTTGGGGCTGTGGTGAGATGGAACATTATAGAGATGTGTGATGGTGGAAACCTGCACACCCTGAGGTGGCTGAGAAACAATGCCAGTATTCCCTTCATGAGTATGCCCCTCTGTCTACTAGGCTCCATCTCCTAAAATGAGTACGTGCTTACAGTACTACAGGTTGATGAGCAAGCCTTTAACAGATGGGTTCAGGAAATAGTTAAGACACAGACCATAAGAAGAGGTGGGTCAAGATTTTGTTGCTGTTGCTAACCTGCAAGCTAAGAAATGTATGAACGTGGACACAGCCATCAGCTCCACAAATGAGTGTCGGTGGAGTGATATTATCTTACACTGAGCACCAGATTAAGAGAGTAGGATGAAGTGATTGTCTTAAGGAGCTTTGAAAACAGTTATTTTTGTAACTCTAGATTAAAATTGATGAATAAAGGAATATCTGGATATAGAGAAACACTTGAATATAAAGAAAAGAATAAGTAAAACATATGGGAACGATGGTAGAATTTCTAAAATAATATTATTGAGTAGGTGAAAAAGGGATATAGAACTGCCCTTGGGAGGGTTGTGTTAAAACGAATATACATATGATATTTATATCAACACAATGCAGGGGTGAGCACATGAATATGAGTGCATGGGTAAGAGTGAGGATTCTCTTTGGGTGTTTTTTGTTCTAATGGAGGTGTGATGACAAGGGAAATGCTGGTAGAATAACGTTGGCATACTCTTCCCATATTCTAGGCTTTTGGTCTTATTCATGTATTTAATATCACCACAGCCTTGTGGCATTTTTTAGTCTTCATTTTAAAGGTGTCCCAGTGAAGGACAGAAGAGGCCCAGTATCTTGCCCAGAGATTTATGAGTTTTCACTACCTATAAGTACCTTCAAAATGAAAGTTCTCAAAACAGCAAAAACAGACCTATGACAACAGCCCAGTCCTTTGCTGTGGGGATTCTGGATCAAACAGAAAATGCAATTGGTGACCAACTTGTTAGTATTGAACTACTCAATGTCAAAACAATTAATTAAAACCTCTTTGAAGTTTAATGGAAAACCACAGCAAGCCATAGATTTGACTCCATATTTGAGTCAGTAGGTATGGACAGATGCAGATAAACTTCCTGAAAACTGAAAGGCTCAGATGGAACTCTGATGTCAAATTTGCAGGGAACAACATCAATTGTCCCACTACTTACTGACAGGCATGTCAGGTTTCCTGAAGCAGGTGATGAAAAGACTACCTTTGGTGTCTACTTCACTTTTTTTTTTTTTTTAAGAAGAATGCTCTTTATTTTTAAAGAATCTGGGCTTGAAATTCAAAGCTTTGAGACTTTTATCACCAGCAAAAAGAATTATGCTCCAAAATAAATCCTTCGTAGATACTGCTTACCACCCCTCTGTTTTCACAGACAGTTCTGTGAGCTTCACCACTATGAACGCACTTGCTTTAATTTACATCTGGAATCCACCCCTGTTGATTTAGTGTTTCCCTTGTGCTCATTATTCACATTCTCCCTTCATGAAGTGGTAAATGCTGAACAAATGGAGAACAAGACTAACTTCAAAAGCATTGATGATCAGCACCTCACACACCATTCCAGGCTTAATATACTTCAGCTCTAGAGAGGAAGAGAAGCAAAGTTTCTTCTTTTCTTTCCTTTTATTCTATTATTTATATAATACATTTTGACAATATTTTTCCCTCCCTCTCCAATGTCTCCCAGATCTTCGTCCCTTCCCTACTTATCCAGACTCATACTCTTTTTCTCTCAAAACAAAATGAAAGTAAAACAAAAAAGCCAAGATGATAAAAAACCCAAAACAAAACAAATATGTTTTTCTTTTCTTTTCTTTTCTTTTCTTTTCTTTTCTTTTCTTTTCTTTTCTTTTCTTTTCTTTTCTTTTCTTTCTTATTCCTTTCTTTGTTTCTGTTTCATTAGTCTAATTTGTTCCTTGAGAATTTTAGGTGTATAGTTCACTGTATCGACTTTTACTCTGACCCTCCTTATCTCCCCCCAGCACTGTCATCCCGACAATTCTCTTTCTCACATTCATGCCATTTTGTTTTGTTTTTTGACTCTCTGACTTTAACCAGGACAATCTGTGTGATCATGAGTTTGAAGCTATCTGTTGGGTTCACAGTTGACACACAGTTAAAATTCATGATAGCCCCTCCCCCAGAATACTGTGACAGCTAAGAGTCCAGTGGGGATGAACAGGGTTCCGAGGATACCTCCCCAGTCTGTGACTGGCTTTGATGTGGTCTTGGGAATGCCCAGAACAGCAACTGCTCCAGCATGATTTCTAAACAGAATTTTTTATCATTTAATTTAAGTTTACGTATTTATTTTTAGGTATATGTATACACATATATACAGGTTCATGTGTGTGCCTCTGTGAGTTTTGTGTGTGTGTGTGTGTGTGTGTGTGTGTGTGTATGAGTGAGTGAGAGAGAGAGAGAGAGAGAGAGAGAGAGAGAGAGAGAGAGAGAGAGGGCTATCTGTCCATATGTGCTGAGGTCAAAAGTAATTTCTAGTGCTTTTTTTGTATTCCACCATCTATCTTTTTTTTTTTTGAGACAACATCCTTCACTGGCCTAAAGCTTATCAAGTAGACTCTGCTGATTGTTCTATGAGCCCCAGAAATACTCATGTGTTCACCTCCCCAGCATTGGTATTACAAGTGACTGCTACCGTGTCTGGCCAATTTGTAAGAGTTGTGGCGCTCTAACTCAGGTACTCATACTAGCATATCAAGTGCATCACCAACTGAGTTATCTTATAATTCTTCAGTTATTTGTTTTAATTGACATATAAAATATAAAAATATAGATATTATTGGAGCAACACTTTTTGTTATGGCATATATATATTCATTATGTCATGTTATATGTGTGTGCGTTTGTATACTTCATCAATCATTAATCATTTATGTTGAAAACAATCTTATGCTGTTCTTCTATCCTTCTGAAATAGACAGCATGTAATCGTTGCCAGGAGCTACCATATTTGACAGCATACAGAGCTTCTTGTCCCTATCTATCGATAACTTGGTGCCTTTTTCAACCTTTCACTATTTCTCTTTCCCTTCTTTCTTCCATTCATAGGACCCATTGTACTCTCAATTTCTTCGAAGGCAACCTTTCAGGCCATGCATGTTGGTCCTTCTGTGAAGCTACTATTTTCACATAGCCCTGCACAGGGGGACACAACTCTTTATGTAGAGGCTGCAGAGGCATACACCTTCTTCTTTCCAATTCTGGTGGCCAATGGTGGTCTTCAGCATCCCTTCAGGTGTGAAGGATTCAGTCCAACCTCTCTCTGTCATCATAAGACTTGTCATTCTTTTCATATGATCTTTATCTGAGGGTTCCAAGCAATAGATTTAGGGTTAACACAAATCTATGGTAGATTTATCTCATTTATATTTGTATAACCCATTACTGCATGCCTTTGCCTGGTTGACATAATTGAGTACTATAACCTGGAAGTTACAAGTCTGAGATCACTATGTCAGCAGAAGTAGTCTCTTCTGAGATCTAGGACCCTCTCTTTGAAGTGTAGATGGCCATTTTTCCACATCTTCTCACATGGTATTCTCTCTGTAACTAGGTCTGTGTTCAAATTCTTTTTTAATGATTTGTTTTTGTTGTATGTGCATGAGTGTTTGCCTTCATGTTGGTGTACATACCAATAATTTATTCCTGGTGCCTACAGAGATAAGAAGAGGGTATGAAATCCTCTAAACTAAAGCTGAAGATGATTGTGAGCCACTGCATGTGTTCTGGGAGCTAGACCTGGTTCTTCTGCAAGATCAGCAGGTGCCGTTAACTGCTAAACCATCTTTTACACTGAAATTGCTCTTTCTTAATAAGAACACTGGTTACACTGGACTGAAAACTAAGCTTATGACCTCATCTGGAGTACTTAAACCTCTCACTACCCTCTTTTCAGAAAGATTACCTTGGAAGTACCTGGGTAGGAATTTAATCTCTACACTTCGATAATTTATCACATGAAAGTTGTGATTGGAATTTCCTGATGGCTTAAATTCTATTATTTAATATTTTAGGCTATTTCATATGTGAGAAATGTATTTACATAATTTCTTGCCCTACCTCTTCCTTCCAACTCCTCCTTTGCTCCTACAACTCTCCTTTGAATTCATGAGTTCCTTCATAATTATTATATATGTGCATATAAAGATATAGTATGTATTATGTACATGTAACCTACTGGGCCCATTTAGAGTTTTTCATGTGTCCATATGTTAAGGATTCACCACTTAGGATAAGATAATCTATCAAGGGGATCATCCCTTGTAGAAAACTAATTGCCCCCACCCAGCATTAAGTAATTAATTGCCTGTACCTCTTTCTAGGGGTAAGGCCTTGTGAAATTTCCCTTCTCTATGTCAGCATGTCAACTGGGGAAATTATTATGCATGTCTTGCTTAGGTGGCCATATTGTTGAGCCTTCTTAGTTGCTGCATCTGGGTGGCTTGCATTCTTTAGAAATATCCAGGACACTCTGTTTTTATAACTTGGCAGCCCTGTAATAATTTAAAAACTTACCATCACTGTGTTTACTATATAGGTAATGAAAAATATGACCAGTATTAAATGACTTGGTAAAGTCACATGACTATAAGTATAGGAAGGAAGGCTCCTATGGAAATCAAAATTTACATTTTCTTTAAAATTTTAAGCTATGATAGGGTACTGTGTAATACTCCATACACTTTTAAATAATCAAGTATTTGACTTTGTGTGTCAATATGATTCTGTTTTCCTTTTTATTTCTTGAATTGTAAATATTTCACTCATATAGTTGCTTATGTGCAAACATACTTTTAATAAAAATTGAAATCTTATAAATGTAAAAATGCAGTGATATTAATTTTGAATTCTGCTCCATTCATCACAGTTGGACAATTAGAAAAAGTTATTTGAAAGTATTTTTTAATTTAAGAACTATTTCTTTGTTTACTGTAATCTTACTCATGTAGCTTGTGAGTAATGATAGTGTGGGAGAAATCTAATTATAAGCAATAATTTTCATTAAAGCATGTAGAATGCTATAAAAATCAGATTGAAACAATAATAAAAAGAAATACCAACAGAAAGGTCTGGGGTCATTCAAACAATCATTGCAGTTTTCAGAAGCAGAATTCTGATTAACCAACAGTGACCATAATTGGCTGCACCTCAGTCCAGGAATGAAAGAGGAGCACAGCCTTTACTGTCTTTCATTTAGACAGAGCTCTTCAAGTTGACATACCAAAAATGAACTGTCAGATTTCCTATGCTCAAGACAATGGTGAAGGCAGGTTCCCTTATTTTCTCTTACAAAAGAGCCCTATCTTCCCTTCTCAAGTTTTTAGGGTACTCTTTTACAAGGCTCTCCCAGAGCACCTATGTCCTTGTGGGGTCTGCGAAGAAGCACATAAGAAGCAAGCTAGAAGCTCTCCCTCAGACCTACGCTCCTCTCGGCACCTCCATGACTCACCGTCTTCCCTAGCAAGGTGATGGTCAAGTTGCAGACCTCAGGTGCAGATCTGAGCCTTCCTTGAGAAGAATTCATGCATTGAGTGACACCTTAATTTACTAGCTTTACAGAACCTGAGGCTTCTAAACTGTCCCACTAGAGGCAGCCATGAGTCCCCACCATCAAAGGCACCCACATTCAGCCACACTTTGAAAACGTCAGGCCATCAGCAAGCATCCCTTCACATGAACAGACGTGTTCCTACAATGACAAACTTGTCTTTTCTTTCTTTTGTTTTCACAGATCACTAGAGTAGATTATATGACTTCAAAAGTCTGTAAGTCATTTATTTAGGAAATTGACTTCTCTCAATAAAAACTAAAATATCTGTAAATTTAGATTCTGATTTTTTAAAAATATAACACTGTTAATTGGATCTGTAAATATAGGGATAAGATTCTTGCTTTATTTTGTCTTTCTATGGTTTATCTAAGAGGAAATTAAAATATGAGACCTTGTAGGATATTTTCTGGGGTCTCAGGTTGTCATTCATTGGAGATTCTTTGTAAATTTACATTTTAATTTAATTTTTTCATACAATGTATTTTGATCATATACTCTCCCCTCCCCCAATTCTGCTCAGCCTCTCTTTCCATGGGAAAAAAACTGATTTTCCTTTTTCTGGAAAGTATATTGCAAATAGTTTCTTGATGGCAGATGAGAATTTGTGTCCATTTCCCCTTCTCAGTGCAGGTATGTCGTCTGGTTGGAACTTGTGCAGATCTTGTGCATGCTGCCACTGTCTCTGTGAGCTCTTGGTGTCTGAAAGCTGCTGTTTTTTTGGATCCACCTATCACTTCTGGCCCTTACACTCTTTCAACCCTCTCTTCAGCATAGATCCCTGATGCCTGAGTGGAGGGATCTGTTAAAGACATCCCACTTAGGACTGAGCACGCCAAAGTTTCCCACTCTATGAAGTTTGTTCATTTATTTGTTCATGTTAATTAATGCCTGCTGCAAGAAGAAGCTTTTCTGATGAGGACTGAGCAATGATGGGATTTATGGGTAAAGAGATATGCCATTAGGAGTCGTTTCATTGCTGTGATCCAGAATACTAGTAGCAGTTTATCCTAGACCTATGATTTATCTAGTCTCAGGTTCTTGGCCACTTTAGCAATGTCAGGTATGGGTTGCATCTCATGGAATGGACCTTCCAACAAATCAAAGATTGGTCAGTTACTTCCACAATATTTGTGCCAGTATTTTTGTGGGCAATTCACTATTGTAGGTCACAGGGTTTGTAGCTATGCAATATTGATCATTATTTTTCTCCTCCCTCCAGTAGAGTGCAAAGTACCTTCCAGAACCATGAAGGCTAAGTCAGTGGGAGTGAAGTTTCTAGTCAGGCATCAACTCAATTTCTCCATCTTCAGTGACTTATGTAATTGAATCTTTAGCAACATGGCCTTACCATTGGGTTGTGGATGGTAACCAATAATCTTGGGAATATAGCCTACCTATGATGATTGGTAATGGTGGTCAAGGAGGCTTTTATGGGACACACTTGGCCAATGACTTAAAAAGATGTAACTCATTCTGGCAATGAAGGTTTTACTCGGTGGCATAAGACTTCTAATTGGGCATTTCCACCCCCTTTATATGGTGACCCCATTTAGATATCTGTCATATCTATATATATTTTAAGAAGTTTCTACAGTAGGAGGTTTCCATATGGCTGTAGTGGATACCCATCCCAGCATTGGCCTGGAAGTTCCAACCCCCATTGAGGCTTCGGTAATGGTCACGCCCACAAGGCGGGGCAGAGGAGAAGTGGAAGACCCAAGATAGAGAGGAGGGGCGCACTCTCTTGGTTCAGGGACCCTGGATGCAGGAGGTAGACTGAGCAGAGTTCTCCAGAGAACACCGCCAGACTGCGCCATGCCTTTGCCAGACCCTACAACCTATCCCTTCATTTGTAAGTTACCCCACAAAATAAACCTCCCCTTTAACTATGTAGAGTGGCCTTAATAATTTCACCAATATATGGCTTTTCAGAAAGCCATTAGGGTTAGTTGTGTCTCCTTTACCCTTCTCTGTCATCTTCTTCCCTATTAAATCCTCAAATTCTAGTTTCCCATTTTCTTCTCCCTAATGCTATATTCTATTACATCTTCTTTGGAAGATTACCCTCCTCTACCATGATACCTATTACCTGACCTCTGTAATCATTTGGATTGAGACACATAGTCCTGAAGCATAAAATTCACACCCACACATATAATAGAAAACAGGTACTATTTATCTTTGGGGGTCTGAGTTACCTCACTGAGGATGATTATTTCTAACTCCATTCATTTACCAGCAAATTTCATAATTTTATTTTTATTTAACTGCTGAATAATATTCCATTATGTAAATGTATCACATTTTCATTAACCATTCATCAGCTGGTGGGCATCTGGACTGTGTTCAATTTCTGGCTTTCTGAATAAAACAATGATGAATATGGATGTACAAGCATCTCTGTAATTAGATGTATTGGAGATTTTTGACAGTCACCAGAGAGCTTATATTTGTTCTCTTCTGTTTTGGGGCAGAGCCTTGGATTCCCTACCTTCATTCTCTCCCCTTCTCTTTTAGCTTATTCCTTTTGTGACCACAGCCCAAAACACTGGGGTCATGGGTTGCCACTGTTGGATATTTTGAAGGTCACCAGAAAATGTTGATTTGGTGATGGACAGGAAGTATTTTGTCCCCTTGCAGCATGCATTGCAAGGACCTTAGCAAATGTGTTGATTCCCATGTCAGTATTTCCAAGGAAAGTTATGTTGATATGTATTAAAATATCAAAACCAAATGAGGGAAGAATAGCCTTTCCGAAGAAGGAAAGAAAAAAAAGTAATGATGCTGATATTTGGCACTGTGTTCCCTATAATAAACATTTAATTAAATATTTAAATGTGTATGGAGCACAAAATATGCACATCAGAATAAAACACATCAGGCAGAAACAAAACTGTAATTATATCAACTCTGTTGCCTGAGTCCACCTCAGTTGCTCTGCCAAGAGGCAGAGGTTTACAGCTTTGCATTTGATTTGGAACAGCCTCTCCCATGCCTACAGCTGTCCCTGCAGAGCTTAGGGGTGCCTGGCTGCTGATGGCACAGGGTCCACTTCACTGTGGCTTCCTGCTCTCCAGCTCCCTTTTCACCTGTGTGGAGGCCTGGGGTAGACCTCTAAGACACTGAGATAAAAGAGCTTTCAACAGCTCCCTACAAGAGCTTTCTCTACCTGGGGGCACACGGGCACACGGGGGGGGGGGGTTGTGGGGGAGGAGAAGCACAGAGAGAGGTAAAGGACTGGGGAGGGAGGCAAGGGGTCTTCACAGGCTCATGAAGAAAGTAGTACTGGTGTGTGTGTGTGTGTGTGTGTCTACATCCATGGACATATATGTGTGTGCACTAGTGTGTGATGAGGCCAGAGATAAACCTCAGACACCATCCACTTATTTTTAAACTGTCTCTCATTTACCTGGAACTTGCCCAGAAGGCTAGGCTACATGGCCAGTGAGCTCCAGTGATCCTCTGTCTCTGTCCCCATACCCGCTCCCAGCTCCAGTGATCCATCTGGCTCTGCCTCTCCACTCACTCTCAGCTCCAGTGATCCATTTGTCTCTGTCTTTGCCTCCAAGCACTGGGATTGAAAGTTGATACTACCACACAGTTTTTTCAACCTAGGTTCTGGGGATTTAACTCACACCCTCATATTTACAAGATAACCACTTTACCCTTGAGCTTTCTCCCAGCCCACATGTATTTCCACGCTAAATCACCCAGGACAAGAATGCTACAGAATGGACAATCTAGTCCTTTCTATCTGAAAAGGCTAGCAGGTTCTGTGGGACCACTTTACGGAGTAATTTCATATTAAAATATTTTGAGCATTCACTACATACATCTGTTTGTTTCATTGTATATGTGTATAGGGGTTTATATAATCAAGCTCTGGTCCCTTCATTGTATATGTGTATAGGGGTCCATGAAAGTGAACCTCCTTCCCTTTTGTCTCTAGATATGTTTCTTCCTTCTAGTCATCTCTCTTTATCAGACTCTAAGAGGATTATCTGACATTTCTGAAAAGCAGATCTGCTCTGCTCTTGACAATAACTTAGTAATATCTGTGAATAGGAGACTCCACTGTAAACAGCTCATGGAAAGCCAACTAAATATACTTTGCTCACAGATACTGTTTTCTAGTCTTGTGTTTTGAGTGGTTGAGAGTTCTGGGGACACAGTCCTCCCAAAAATGATGTGTTTACACACTTTGAGACTTCTGTGGCCAAACTTCACTTCCTGAGGGACCTCAGAGTGTGGATACAGGACATACACACCATAATCCTAAGCATACCTGTTGACTTATCACTCATCCTATCTCCCTTCTTTCTCCATGCCTTCATCTTTGAATATAGCCTCCATCACTTCTTCCCTTAACACCACAAGCTCACAACTACTTTTAAAATCTATTTTTAAATTATCTGTCTTTAAATTTGAGTAGATATTCTAAAATTAAAAATTTAATTAGCAGGTTTCCATATAGAATGTTTGTAAACTAATAGTTTGGCTCCCCGTTTCTCTGCTTCATATGTCCATAGAAACATTTGCATGCCCAGTGTTTTCCTTCTTTTCTGTCACATATTCTATTACTCTCCCACCTGTGTCCAAATAAGTCTCTTCATTTCCCCCTCTTATGGGCCATTTTCTAGTTTCCTTGTCTTTAGATGCATCCATTCTCACCTAAATGCAAGTACATAAAAATTAGAATCCAGGCTCCTCATATGAAAAAGAATGGGAAATTTTGTCTTTCTAATCATGGATGACCTTATTTAATAGAATATTTTCCAATTCCATCCATTTCTTGCAAATTTTGTTTGTTATGGTTGAATAAACTCCATTGTATACATGTACTGAATTTTCATTATCCATTCAACTATTGGTGGACACATAGACTTATTTCATTTCTTTGCTATTTTGAATACAACAGCAATACATATAGACTCCTGCAGTAATCCTCCATAGAGAATCTGGTGTGAGCTTTATTTAAACTATAAAATCAATCATAATTCTCTTGCTTGAATTCTTTTGAGGTTCCATGCTGTTTTTAAAATAATTGCTAGGTCTCTAAGACCTGTATACCTTTGCAGTCTGTTGCATTTCCCTTTCTATCTTCATTTTTAAATTGCTTATCTTCTGATTACTGAAACAGCCAAACTTCTGTCTACCTTGGGGCCTTTGCACATTCTTTGCACTAAGGTGCACACATTTTAGCACCTTTCATGTCTTCCTGGATCTTGTCAAGCCTTTCTGATTTGTCAAAGAAGCTTTTACTGATCATTCTATTAACTTAACCTTGCTCTCTTTGTCCATATTTCTTTTACATCTCCTTTGTTACATATTATTTTCTATAATTACCTTGTTTACTTGTGTGCTTACATATCTATTCTGCTTATCTCAGAACTTTCCTCCTGTTCACCTCTGTATACTCAGCACTCAGAAGGATTTCAGCAAGTATTTACTGAAAACAACAATGTACTTTATTAGAAAAAAAAAAAAAAAAGCTTAAATTTCCGGCATCTTCATTTATTTGAGCAATACTATGCCTGCTATCATTTCTCACCAGATACAGTGAATCTTGGTCCTTTCTACTTTGCAATCACTGTTTGTTTGTGGAACAGTGCTTCCCAAGTGAAGATTTCAAAGCCAACACCAGGGTCCTTAACTAAGAAGTAACAGCACTCAATGGCTCAGTGTCTGACAAATAGAACCTGGCCTCCATTGTGGGGGCCCTTGGGGCCTAATGGCTGCCAACAGCAGAGGCTCTTGGCTCTCTGCCTGTGTGTTTGAGAGCCAGCTTATTGCCACTGCTCTGAATTTATATTTTAATACAGGATGCCAAACATGCATTTGTTTAGTAAGTGCAGCCATATTGATATTCCCGTACTGGGCTAGACACTTCACTTTCTCTTCTGACACAGAAGAGAAAGTGAAGTGTCTTTCCTCTTACCCGATCCAAGTGTCCATCTCTTGAAAAATGTACCTTTACTCCTAATCATGTGTTTTATTTCTCTTCTGCCATCTAATTCTGTGACAGGACTTGCTGCCATTTTGCCAGGCCATTTTAGTTTAGGGTACAGCACAGGCAGGGGCAGAGTGCTGTTCTAGATGGCCCAAGAAGGGTTCAGCTCAATGCATCAAAGGGACTCTCCTGTTACAAAATACGTTGAGTTTTAGTGTATGCATACACGCATGAGTGTGCATATGTGTGCATGTATGTGTGCATGTACATGAATGTGTGTATGTGTGTGTGCATGTATGTGTGAGTATATGCATGTTTGTGCATTGTGTGCACAATTATGTGAGTCTGTGTGCATGTATATGAGTATGCATATATATGTGTGTGTGTACATGAGTTTGTGTATATTTTTGTGTGCATATGTGACTGTATGTGTGCATATGTATATGTGTGTGCACTTATGTGAGTGTATGTGAAGGTGCACATTCTGTGATTAGCTTGTAGATGCCAGAAGACCACGGAGGACAGTTGGTTCTGTCATTTCACCATTAGTGTTACCATGATCAGATCCTGGTCTTTGGCTTGGTGACAAGTGCCTTTATCTTCTAAGCCATCTTGGTGTCTCGGAAGAGACTTTCTGTACAGCATAATATAGCTTAGGTCACAGTCTGTGGTGGATCACATTCTTTCTCACTTGGCCTTTTATTGGTCCATTCACTGTTAACTTGTAGATGCCACCAGTGTGTGCTTTGTCTTATTATTTTATATTTGTCTTATAACATACATGTAATATATATTGTATATTATATATTTGTTTCATAATTATTAACAAGTTTTCCCAGAAAAGTCAGATTTTACTTCATAAATAGAAGCACATAGACAGCTTCTGCTGTACACAGAGCCCTCTAGGCAGGGATTGGAGACCATGGAAGTCTCAGAACATGCTCAGCAGTGCTCAGCTTAGATTCCTGAGAAAAATGGAGATGTCAGTGGCTTTTTTTTAATATTTAAAAATGAATCCTGTATACCTGTGGCTGGAGAGGCACAAGGCATAAGGCCATTGTTGACCTCAGAGTTCTCAGTACAGAGTAAAAGCAGACTTCACCATATAATGGACTAGAACATTCCTTGTAGAATGGTTTCATGGACAATCGATGCAGTTCGTAACTGTGGATCCATAATCGATTTGAACAAGGGATCCTTTGTTTTTAGTTTTGCACTGGCTCCTACCAATTACGCAGCATTTTATATTTCCTGTTTTGAATGCTGCCATTTCTTTCATTGTTCCCTTTAGATGAGAAGGGAATTGTAGGGATAGAAACACAGGTGATTATACTGTTGTAGCTGAAAGTTTTAATATTCTCATCTTACAGGCACAGACTGTTCAGCTGCCTCTAAGGAGTATACCAGCATCCTCAGGTATGCTGCTGTCTCTAAGGAGTATGCTAGCATCCTCAGGTATGCAGCTGTCTCTAAGGAGTATACTAGCATCCTCAGGTATGCAGCTGTCTCTAAGGAGTATGCTAGCATCCTCAGGTATGCAGCTGTCTCTAAGGAGTATGCTAGCATCCTCAGGTATGCAGCTGTCTCTAAGGAGTATGCTAGCATCCTCAGGTATGCAGCTGTCTCTAAGGAGTATGCTAGCATCCTCAGGTATGCTGCTGTCTCTAAGGAGTATACTAGCATCCTCAGGTATGCTGCTGTCTCTAAGGAGTATACTAGCATCCTCAGGTATAGGGCTGTCTCTAAGGAGTATACTAGCATCCTCAGGTATAGGGCTGTCTCTAAGGAGTATACTAGCATCCTCAGGTATGCAGCTGTCTCTAAGGAGTATACTAGCATCCTCAGGTATGCAGCTCTCTCTAAGGAGTATACTAGCATCCTCAGGTATGCAGCTGTCTCTAAGGAGTATGCTAGCATCCTCAGGTATGCAGCTGTCTCTAAGGAGTATACTAGCATCCTCAGGTATGCTGCTGTCTCTAAGGAGTATACTAGCATCCTCAGGTATGCAGCTGTCTCTAAGGAGTATGCTAGCATCCTCAGGTATGTGACTGTCTCTAAGGAGTATACTAGCATCCTCAGGTATGCTGCTGTCTCTAAGGAGTATACTAGCATCCTCAGTTATAGGGCTGTCTCTAAGGAGTATACTAGCATCCTCAGGTATGCTGCTGTCTCTAAGGAGTATACTAGCATCCTCAGGTATGCTGCTGTCTCTAAGGAGTATACTAGCATCCTCAGGTATGCAGCTGTCTCTAAGGAGTATACTAGCATCCTCAGGTATGCAGCTGTCTCTAAGGAGTATACTAGCATCCTCAGGTATGCTGCTGTCTCTAAGGAGTATACTAGCATCCTCAGGTATGCAGCTGTCTCTAAGGAGTATACTAGCATCCTCAGGTATGCTGCTGTCTCTAAGGAGTATACTAGCATCCTCAGGTATGCAGCTGTCTCTAAGGAGTATACTAGCATCCTCAGGTATGCAGCTGTCTCTAAGGAGTATACTAGCATCCTCAGGTATGCTGCTGTCTCTAAGGAGTATACTAGCATCCTCAGGTATGCAGCTGTCTCTAAGGAGTATACTAGCATCCTCAGGTATGCTGCTGTCTCTAAGGAGTATACTAGCATCCTCAGGTATGCAGCTGTCTCTAAGGAGTATACTAGCATCCTCAGGTATGCAGCTGTCTCTAAGGAGTATACTAGCATCCTCAGGTATTCTGCTGTCTCTAAGGAGTATACTAGCATCCTCAGGTATGCAGCTGTCTCTAAGGAGTATACTAGCATCCTCAGGTATGCAGCTGTCTCTAAGGAGTATACTAGCATCCTCAGGTATGCTGCTGTCTCTAAGGAGTATACTAGCATCCTCAGGTATGCTGCTGTCTCTAAGGAGTATACTAGCATCCTCAGGTATGCTGCTGTCTCTAAGGAGTATACTAGCATCCTCAGGTATGCTGCTGTCTCTAAGGAGTATACTAGCATCCTCAGGTATGCTGCTGTCTCTAAGGAGTATACTAGCATCCTCAGGTATGCTGCTGTCTCTAAGGAGTATACTAGCATCCTCAGGTATGCTGCTGTCTCTAAGGAGTATACTAGCATCCTCAGGTATGCAGCTGTCTCTAAGGAGTATACTAGCATCCTCAGGTATGCAGCTGTCTCTAAGGAGTATACTAGCATCCTCAGGTATGCAGCTGTCTCTAAGGAGTATACTAGCATCCTCAGGTATGCAGCTGTCTCTAAGGAGTATACTAGCATCCTCAGGTATGCAGCTGTCTCTAAGGAGTATGCTAGCATCCTCAGGTATGTGGCAGAGGGAAATGCTGCTGTAACTTGGGGGAAGAAAAAGTTTGGTCTCATATTATTCTTATTTTAGTTTATTTATTCAGTTTTGAGTAGGTATTGAGTGTCTATTCCTAACACAGGGTATACACAGCAAGAGGAGGCATCTGACCATATGGGAGATTTAATCAAGGTTTTATAAAAATAACGACCACAGCTTCTGCTTGCACAGCACTGGCCACACTCCAGGCATTGTTTTACAGGCTGTACGTGAGATTACTTCATTCTCACAAGGAATCTGAGAGAGTTATGATTAGTACCTGCTCCTTACTGTGAAGAGATGCAAAGCGCAGATAACTCAATGGCTGGAAAACAAAGTGGCCAGGGCTCAAAGCCAGGCAGTTTAGCTTCACTGACTGCCCTAGCCACTAAGTGTAACAAATGCAAGCAGTGCTGAGAGGGAGTAAGTAACACTTAAATGTGATAGGATGCCGCCCCAGGGATGGAGTGCCAGCTGTGCCCGGGATAGGAGCTGAGGAGAAAAGCCATTGTCACAGTTGCCATGCTGGAAATGGGCTATGAAGGAAGAGGAAGAGGTCCATCCACTGGGAAACCTTTGCATAGGGCAGGGAGCGTGGTTCTGCTGGTCTGTGAAGAGCAAGTGACGAGAGAAGGGGTAAGATAGGGCCTTGCAGGTTGAACAAGTGTCCAGCTTTGCTCTCATACATACATGGAGTATTTCATATGATAGAAAGTCACTGAAGGATTTCAGTGAAGTCTTTGCAGGATCAAAAGTGTTCCTTAGACTGCTCTCTCTAGCAACAATACAAACAATGGAGTCCAAGAGTGATAACAAATGAAGAGACTTACTAGAATTGATTAGAAAGGTATGTTAGTTACAGTGATTCTTGGGAAAGGGTTACTCTAGCTGAGCACTAGTTTCAGCAGAGGGTGGAGGAGAGATGTGAGTCTCATTCAAACATGAAAAAAGTGAGCTGAGAACTGGCAGCTTGGTAGAGGTCAGGGAGTAACCTAGGGTGATTCCAGAATGTTCCGCTGCCTGTCCTGCTGACGGACTGTCCCTCCTGACCCCTGTTGCCTTCCCTTAGGAGCTCTGGTCCTATGATACACCAAGGCTTCATTAGAACAAGAAATGAAGTTGGAAAAGTTTCTTCTGTTTAACATCCAACGAGAGCAAGTGGGGGGGGGGGGGGAAGAGAAGAGCAGAGGAGGGCAGGAGAGGACAGGGTGAGGGATGTAGTAACAAGTAAACAAAGGAAGGGGAGGGTGAGGGAGGAAAGATACTTGGGTTTATATCCAGGAGACAGGGGGAGGAGGAGGAGAGGCAGATGTGGTAGCATCCCACAACCACTGATCAAAGGTAGAGTAAGAAAAGACTCCAGAAGACAATCAGAAAGGCAAACTTGAACAATAATCAATGTCATTTTTCTTGCATTGGTAATAATGCAAGTTTCAGAAAATAGATATTATATATTCTGTGTAACTATAGTTCACTTTATCATCTTTGGAAGCTTGATCTTGGGATAGATACAAAGTGTGCTGAATAAAGTGTCAGGGAAGGTTGACAAGAAGACAAAAGGATCCATCCCTGCACCCTACCCTCACTTGGACAAGTTTGAAAAGGAGAAGGTATGCATAGTCAGCCAACCACCAATGGTCAAATAGAAAGGGCCTAAGACCAAATAGTGAAAAGTAAATGTAAACGGCTAGACAAAGGGAACTGATTTTCCAGAACTTGAGCAATTCATAGAAAATACATTGAGTGAATTTAACACGTATCTTCTGGAAACATTGACTGTGTTGGCAGGCTTCTTGTTGGGTGCTAAGGTACAAATTCAACTTGTAGTGAAGCATGGCATCCAAGCACATACAGGGACTGCATGTGTTTAGAGTCTAATATAAAGTCAACATAAAAATAATCAAACATATATTACAAACACACGTACATATATGCAGGGTGAGGAGAGGGAGGGAGACTTGGGAAGTCTTTGATGAGAAACAAGTATTACATATTTTCATAACAATTCCAGAATCGAAAGATTAAGGATAAATAATGGAATTTTCTTAAAGGAATAATATTTGGATCAACTTGGAAGGAAGGAAGACTTACAAGAGATGATGGAGGACTTCACTCCAGCAAACATTGGCTCTGAAGCTCAAAAATCTTGGAGTCAGTACATTCAACTGGTTAGATAATGGGAAACATGGAATTGTGATGAAATAGAGGTTGTGCTCAAATAGTGAATGGTGTAGAATTTCAAGAAGAGGGTATCAGTGCAGCTAAGTATGAACTAGTGGTTTTGTGAAAGAAGATAGTTCAAGAGAAGATGGCAAGAAATGGGAACAGTTAAGTCTGGAATGCAGGAAAGGAGTGTGGATAGGAACGGATGATCCCATGGTTTACACAAAAATTACTGAGAGTTGAAATGAAAAAAATGATGGATAAGAGGCATGTGATAGAAATCACAAGATCTGGAGAGTGGAGTGACTGGATAGTGGGAGGATTTGAGCAAGGAGCATTGGCAACATTGATAGCAAGTTGGAACCAGAATGGCTGGGAAGAAAATCATATGTCTAGTTGGTTGACTTTCCCAGTCTATGCCAGGGGATGATGAGTTTATAAAATTTTTAGCAAAATTGATTATGCAAATGAATTTTTCAGCCTAATGTGATGGTATAAGGAAAGGTACTTATTTTTCTATTGTGTGTTTGAATAAAATATTAATCTCCACAATGCAAAAGATGCTGAGAGAAACCCCGTGTTTATTTCTATCAAGGAAGGAGATGAATAGATGATGCAGCTTCTGCACAAGGCTTTCTCTTTGCCCGCCATTAAAGAGCTGTGTAGCTTTCCATTTCCTAAGGACAAATGAATAGCTACATAATACTACTTTCTACAAAGGTCGCCCTCTGCCTCAAGCTCAGTGAACATGATTCTCAGTGACAAGCCAAGACTGAGGAACGTGTGCAAAGCCAATTGCACAACTCAGCCTGTTTTTCCAGTTACTTAACTGTTTTCATCAGTGCTGCTTATTTATGTGGAAGTAGAATGGACCCCAAGAACTTGAAAGCAATCACAAGACGAACCTTGCTGGAAGAGTTCAAGTGGGACTTGGAGATCTCCTTGAGACAGAGATCGTAAAATCCACATATTTGTGGAAGAAGCATGGTAATAGAGAATGAGGTGCATGAAATAGAACACCGGCAAAAGCTCTGGAGGGAGCATCTGGGAACGCCAGAAGACTGTAGGAGGCTCAGTTCAACCTTGGCTTTTAGGAAGAGGTAGAAGTAAAGATCTAATAGTAAATGGAAGGGTGAAAGCTTGAAATCAGTCCATGGTAGTAGGAATATGAATTTAAGTTTACATGTGTTAGTGACCATGTTGATGCCACAGGACTGTTAATTTAATTGGTTGACTTAGCACAGTCTAGTCTTACAGGGTGGGTACAACGTCCTTGGAATGCAACATTATTGAGATTTGTCCTTGAAGCACCAATGGTGAAAAGATGTCATCAATTTTCACAATATGATTCAACCAGGATAATTACCAATTGCTTCATTTCTGAGAAAGAAAAAAAAAGGTTACAACTGACCCAATTAGTAAACACGACAAGCAACCGTATTTCCTGCCTGATAACAGATGCAGACCTTTGGGAAGCTGCACACTGCCTTCCAGATCATTGAACAATTGACTTCTTCAGTGCACTAATTATGCTGAAAGAGTTAATAGAGCTTCTAAATGTATTTCCTGACCCAGGGAGTGTGAGTCCCAGGGAACTTCAGCTGGATGAAGAAGGAGGCTCTGCCTGTCCTGGAAAGCCCCAGGGTGGCTTCCTGTTTCTCTGCATCACTGCTGCAGAAAATCACTCTGTGTCGTATACTGTGTGATAATCTGTACAATGGTCTCCACGTACGCATTGTGAGAGTTAACCTTAGTGAAGACTAAGTAAGCTATTCTTGTGTGTCCTAAAACCTCCTACATGCAGTTTAATAATACTGGGGATTCTAAGAATAGTGGGCCCACTAACTGTGTTCTCAAAATGCCAAGCCTAGTGGGAAAATAAGCTGGGATTATACTCATCATATACCTTGTGAGGTTGTGTGATAATTTTCATAAAAGTATAAATTTTAAAATCAGATACTTAGTGAATTCAAAAGGAAAGACAGTACCTAACTTTGAATTCATTTTTCGAGTGAGATTAGAGGGACAGACAGAAATGACAGCCCTTCACATGGTCCTCAATAGAATAGACTTTATGGTTTGTGTGTGTGTGAGTGTGTGTGTGTGTGTGTGTGTGTGTGTGTGTGTGTATGTGTGTGAGTGTGTGTATGTGTATGAGTGTGAGTGTTTGTATGTGTATGTGAGTGTGTATGTGAGTGTGTGCTTGTGTATGTGAGTGTGTAAGTGTGTGTATGTGTGTGAGTGTGTGTAGTGTGCGTGTGAGTGTGTGTATGTGTGTGAGTGTGTATAATGTGTGAGTGTGTATGTGAGTGTGTGTATGTGTGTGTGAGTGTGTGTATGTGTGAGTGTGTGTATGTGTGTGTATGTGTGTGCGTGTGTGTGTGTGAGTATGTGTGTGTGACATGCTCACGGATGTGAGGACATGTTATGAAATGAGTTGTATCATTTTACCTTGGGTCAGCAGACTTGTGCAAATGCTTTGCACACCAAGCCATCTCACCTGTCCAATAATACAGGCTTAGCAGATAGTCTGGAAAGTGTGAGATGCACACCAGTAAGAGAGAAAGACGAGAAAGCATATGGAAGTGTGTGGGTGGGAGAGAGCAAGGCATATGACTGCCCTGTGCCTCATGTCAGTCTGGAGAACACACAGGGAGTATCAGAAAAGAACGATTGATCACAACGTCTTGTGAGGTCTTTGAATGCTTGTGTAGTCATTTTGTCTTTAAGAAGTAGGTAAAGAAGGGTTGCTAAATATTTGTGCATAAGAGAGTGGCACAATTGAAAAGGCTTTTAGCAAGATTAATCCAGGAGTCATATTGAATCAGATTGACATTGTAAAGAGACTGGACTAGGGGTTAGGGGTTTAGCTCAGAGTTAGAGGTCCGGGATTCGGTCCTCAGCTTTGAAGAAAAAAATGGAGAGAGAGAGAGACTAGACTAGATGGACTAAAAGATGAGGCTTCTGCAATTGTCTCCTGACAAAAAGTTGATTGCTTATTTTAAAAGCCTTATACATATTAAATTTTCTTGTAATCCCGTTGGTTGTCCAAAAGCCACAAAGTGACTGACAGTAAGATGATTAATTACTTTTTAAATTTTGTGCAAAAAAAAAAAAAAGGTTGTCACACTTGAGGAGCTGGTGCACAATGCAGAGATTGTGCCTTTGAGGGGAAGAGCCCTTTGCCACCTGCAATCAGGGTACAGGAAGATCTGGGGACCTCAGGCTCCCTTCTCTGCCTCTGCTGGGTGTTGCTGGGTGACTTCTATGAAGTCACTTTGCCTCTCTAGACCTTGATTATCATTTGTGCCAGGGAAAAGACAGGCCATGTGAGTTCAGGGGACTTTCCAGATTTGTCTTTTCACATTCTCAGAGGAATAAAGGAGCTGAAATGGCTACAGAGGTTGTGTCTGCCTCTGCTTCCTTCTGCCTGGTTCGCTGAACTGCCCAGCATTCTAAGGAGGATGGGTTTAAAGTCTACAGTCCATTCATAGGAGTTTGTTTCATTGCCTCCAAGACAACTGCCAGCTTCAGTGTTTTCTTGTCATGCTCCTGTTGCTATCTTCTGTTTTTCAAAACAGTAAAACTTCTGCAGATGCCTCCTCCCATACCCTATATGAACTAAGGAGACATTTTCTAGTTTAGACTAGGGAGACTTTGAACACCCATCTAAATAAATCAGACATGACATAATACTGGGATTTATTTGTCTGATCTGTCAGATAAAAAATTAAACTAGTTAGCTATACTGTGAAGGTTTTAAAACATGAATACAAGACAGCTACAGCATGTGGTAAGGATGGAAGAGCTTTTTTAATTAGTGGACTTCATTCTAATAAAATGTAGAGTGCATTAGGAATCAATGTTAGTATTTCCTAGACTAATTTATAGTGCACAGTCGTCTTTCTGACTCCTTATTTCTTCTTTTTGAATTGGAGGATGATGTGGTTTATAATCTACTTTTATATTTTATTCATTCTCTTTACATCTATACTGATTCTAAGGGCTCCAGATAGTCTGTAAACGGCTTGTGAGAAGGGCGAGTCTGCTTGAATATCACTCAACTGCCCTCCCAGCTAGGTGAGAGAGATGGAGAAGGACCACATTCTTGACTCTGCCCGGTAGCCCTTTCCCTAGTTCTTTGCGGAGGACCCACTGTTTCCTGGTGTACTCTAACATACTTAATTAAGCCGGGGCTCCCAGGGGCCTCGAGGGAGCAGGGGACCCTGTATCCCATTTCCTACGCTACTCATGCCTTTTGCAGGCAGGATATGAGGAACTGGAGTAGAGATACACGGGGCAGGAATGATTTGCTCTGACTTCGGGGACATTCTCCACACAGGGCGTTTAAGGTTCAACAGACGTGCTGTTTTCTGAAATGCATATAAGTCTGTTTACCTATACTGACTATTATCGGTGAGAAATCCACCTTTGTTCATTCAAGGTGAGAGCAAATGCCTGGTGCCGTGTGTTTGGCGGAAGAACACTGCACATCAGTACCATCACAGTCAGTTGTACACATAGCAGAGGAAGGCTCCACCTCGCCTTTCTGGTTGTGAGAAGACAGGAAGGCGTATTTGTTTCAGATTTCAAATCATTTAACTGGAAACATGTTATGAACTACTTATGGATTAGCTTCTTTGTATGTGAGTTACAGAACAGGGGAAGTCAGAACTAAGTAAAATCACTGAAGACCAGTCATTCTGTGTGGACCTATTCACCAGAATCTGCCTAGAAAATTTAGAATGTTTCATGCCTGTCAATATAAATCAATTGGCTTTTTTTTAATCATTTTTTTTCTGGTTTGCAGAGTTCAGGACAAAATTGAAATAAACTTACCATTAGGTCTTTCACTTTTTTATAATATGAAGGTGATAGAAATATCTTTGAAATTTAATATGATTGATTTTTCTTCCCAGTAGAAAAATGGCTTTGGTAATGCCATTTCTATTATAAATTCATAGTGCATTCAGCTGTGCAATGCCATCTCTGTTGATAACTTGCAGACCACTGCTACCCAGTAACAGTGTTCTAGTCCTCGGATTGTTTTGTGTCATCTACGACAAGTGTGGTAACCTATAACTAAATTGACTTTTTCTGGCTAAGCTAACATCAATTAATTTTTATTAATATATAAGCTAAGATGGAAATCGAAATACTTCCCTAAAATGAATTGCTACCACTTAAGAAACACAGCTAGAAATTAGTATTCATGATACCAGAAAAAAGACAAAAATAATTAAAGATTTTTAAATGTGAATACAGACTTAGCTTTTCATTCTGATATACTTATATTTCATTTAAAATATAGTACCTATAAATACTTGTACAGACAGACCATGCCAACTATGACTTATTCTATTTTTAGTCATTGATAGAATAGACCGATATGAGATTTATTTCTTCCAGATATGTCTACTAGAGTGGGCCACATAAATGATCTAAATCACTGCTAGTCATCCTTGAAAATAATTTCAGCACTTGAAAACATTTATGTGAGTGTGGGAAAGATGGTGTTGAGGGTCATGCCATGATTATGGAGAAAGAGGGTAAGTCCAGGTGTTGGCCTACACCTTCCAATTCCTTTGCGACAGGGTCTCTTGTTAAATCAGGCTTCCACCCCTCAGACTTCCTGGGGTGTTCCTGTCTCTGCCTCCCATCTAACTGCAGCTTGGGGTGATAGATGAGGCCATATCTGACTTTCTGTGGGTTCTGACTATCTCACTCATGTTCTCATACATGGGAGACAGGCACTTTACCGACTGAGCCATTTTCTCAGTCCTGGGAGTTGTTTTCAGGGCTTACAGACTTGTCACAGCTTTTTTGTGTGAGATTTTAAATTGATATTATAACTCCTGACTTTTCAAGTAACTTTCTAGGACTGTCCCCATGAATCATACCCCAATCTTTGTTCTGTGAATTATTGTTTACAACTCCACACAGAACACTCCACACAGAGGGAAAGGTGGGTTTCTCTTGGGATCTCTCCAAAGTCACTGACCAGGAAACAGATGTCTTCATAAGGCTGCTCATGGGTAAACATATGTTCTCCATTTTTCTTTTTATTCTGATCTGCTGAGAACTATTTGCTCATGGTTTAATTTTCTTTTGATCTTACTGATATATGACTGACAAACTTTCACTATGTTTAAAATATGCACCATGTTTTTAAATATATATGTGAGAGGGGGTCTTACTCTATTGCTCAGGTTGTCTTGAAAGCACTATGTAGCTTGGGCTGGTCTGCAACTCATATCAATCCTCCAGTTCCAGCCTCTTGATACTGGGATTAGAGGCATGAGCCACCCTACCTGGCTTTGTTGTGTTGTTCTGATGTCTATATACACTGGGGAGTGAGTACCACAGTAAAGCAGATATCCATCATGACATTTAGTTACCTTTGTATATGCATGGGAGAGAGAAAAATCATTTCAGTGTCTTTGTCTCACCAAAGTTTAAGCACACAGCACAGTATTAACTGAAGCCATCCTATTAGTCATTAGCGCTTGAGGATTTGTTCATGTGATGTCACTGAAAATATGTGTTTTGACCAGTGTGGACCAGTTTTTCCTCATCTCTCAGTCCCTGGCAACCACATTCCATTTACTGCTTCTAGGAGACTGACTTATAAGCTCTCACATGTAAGTGAAGTCACACAGCATTTGTCCTTTGAGGGCTTGGCTTTTTAAAAAAATCACACATTATCTGTATTCACTCAAGCAGCTGTAGGTGACAGGGATTCCTACATTTCAATGCTTCATAATCTCTCTCATTCTCCCTCCCTCCTTCCCTCCCTCCCTCTCTCTTTCTCTGTCTTTTCTTTTGCTAACCATCCATTAATGGACAGTGTGATTGATTCCTGCCTTGGTTGCAGGTGGAGATTGAAGGGGCTAGCTAGCTCTGTGCTTGAGTGGTTTGTTTCATTTACTCAGTATGTGCATATATACACATGGAATTGCTGGATCATATGGTACTTCCATTTTTAATTTTGGGAAGAATCTGCCATGCTTTTTGAGGTGAACATATTATATGGCAACATTTGAAATTTGCAATTTTCTATCATATTACCCTTTAGAGCACACATTCTTGTATTTTCATCCAGGTGCTATGGTTTGTTTTATTTTGTTTTACTTTTTGTTGTTGTTGGCTGTTTATAGCAGAAATTTCCCTTTGACACCATGCAATGAAATATCTTAAATTTGAGGACATTTATTTACTATTTAACTGTTGACTTTCTAAGTAGCATTCTTAGCCTTTTCTAATCTTTAGGATACCGGTGATTTATTTTGCACACTGCACCCCCTAGCACTCAAGCTTTATGCTTTTCAAGCAGCTGGATGTGTATTTCATGCAGATAAAAATTTTACTTTTCGTTTATTGCTGTTTAGAAAAGGAAGTCATTCCTGAAATCCACAAGCATCATTTGAACTCTTCTGCTGTCTTCCATGAGGCCTCTCTGAGTGGACATTTCACCTGGTCCCACTGTACTCTCTTCCTGGCAGGACTGCTCTGCTCTTCTGTCATCCCTACAGCTAGCAATTAAACTCCAAAAAGAAAATGGTCTGCACTAAGTTGGGCCTGGTTTGGCCTGATGAGCAAGCTTTAGGAAGCTCCGAGGTCATAAGAAATGGTTCAGATTCTTCACTTCCACAATGACCTTGTTCTCTAGCGTGCTCTTCTTGGTAGAGGTTATTTTGTCTTCTTGTTTATAGGCATGAACATGTCATTTGACATTAACCTTAGGGTGAGATCACTTAGCTGGGAGCAGAAGAGTGGCCAACAACTCTGTCTTATTCTTTGTCACTGACATTTTTGTGCTTACAATGCATGTAAAAAGGCTTCAACTTTTAACTTTTAACCATAGCCATTAAATATCTGAGTATGCAGAGCAATGTGTACTGACCTTGTTATTGGCTAAATATGAAGATTTTCATGTGAAATTGCATGGGAATATGAGTTGAAGGATGCTACAAATTAGTGATTTTGTGTGTGTGTGTGTGTGTGTGTGTGTGTGTGTGTGTGTGTGTGTGTGTGTAATGCAAAGCTGCTAGTTACCATATAACAAAACTAGGAAGAAATAGGAGATGCTTCAAGTTGTATCTTTAATTTTTTTGTACAGTGACTTATTTGTAGTCTCATGTAACTTTGAAATTTTATGATGAGAAACTGAATGCAATATTTTAATTGCCAATCTCAATGAGGTGAAAGAACTTTTAAAGTTACACAAATACCTAATTAATATGTATGTATTTTTTAAGATACTTTTAATTAATTGTTTTACTTTTCAGTTTACTTACAATGAGGAAACAGCACATCTGAGTTTAACCACATTGATAAAAGAACACACCTGAGTTCTGGAATATACTGCTGATTTCTTTAATTGACAAAGCCTCTAGATGAAAGGGACTCAGTTTCTTGTGCATGCCCCGTGTTCTCATATTTATTTGGAGACTTTAGTTATTGCTAATAATAAAAATAATTATTTAGCTTTTAAGAAAATACCTTTAATACCCAATGAATAGCTAGATATTTAATATTTGGAAACCTGGAGACAAGGGCCTTTAAGCAAGTCATATATCAGTTTTCTGTTAGAGTTCTTTGAGACCTTTTGTATAATTATGCCCCTCATCTACAGCTTCTTGATAGATTCTTTAATATTGTCACTGTAATGATACATAATGTTTTCATTGTTTTAAGAAATGGAAACTTGACTGTGCTGAAACACTGAAGAAATCACTGTTCATTCCAAGTATGGGACATAGTGGGGAAAAAAACCCTTTAAAACGCAATGAATAATTTTTGAAACTCTTAGAATTTTTTTTAATTGGCATACCAAAATTCAAGACACTTGAAACATGTTGAAGATAAAGACAAACAGTCAGGAGTTGCAAAGCCATTTTCTATTTTATAATCAGAGGAAAAGAGAACAAATGATTATCTCTAGAATAAAACTTGTTTTCCGGTTCTTTCCATAACATGCTGGGAAGGGTAAACTGAGGCAGAGCTGTCTAAGATAAACTACATTGGAAGCTAACATTAAGTCACACAACCAAGAGAAGGATTCCAAGACACCATAAACAGTGAATTTATAATTAATTATCATATGCACATGTGTACATGTTTATGACTCTGTGTATGTGTTTGTATATGAGAACTACAATATTACTGACCTTCAGCAATGGGATAGCAAATACATGCCACCATACCTGTATTTTAATGTGTAGCCTGGGAAAGGCAACCACTCAGGCTTGCAAGGCTTTACTTTACAGGCTGAGCTTCCTTCCTCCCCAGCCTTGGGTATTTATTGATAAAATAATGAGTGCTAATACCTTCACTGCCTGACTGAAACAGTTCCATTCTTACCTGATTTTGTCCACTTTTGCAGTAAGTCTGCATTAGGAGCCTAATGAACACAGAGACCAAAGGACCTTTTTTTAAAAAAAAAATTATAATTAATTTAATTTTACATATCAGTCATGGATTCCCCTCTTCTTCCTCCTCCCACACATAGCCCCCCGCCCCAATCCACTCCCGATTCCTACCTCCTCCAAGGCAAGGAGACCTGTGGATTCAGTTCAGCCTGGTAGACTCAGCTGACGCAGGCCCAGTCCCCTCCTGCCTACACCAAGGCTGAGCAAAATGTCTCAGCATAGGCCCTAGGTTGCCAAAAGCCAGCTCTTGCACTAAGGACAGGTCCTAGTCCCACTGCCTGGTGGCCTCCTAAATAGTTCAAGCTAATCAACTGTCTCACTCATCCAGAGGGCCTGATCCAGATCCATGGGGGCTCCTCAGCTATTGGTTCATAGTTTATGTGTTTCCGGTAGTTTGGCTACTTGTCCCTGTGCTTTTTCCAATCATGGTCTCAATATTTCTTACTCATATAATCCCTCATCTCTCGTGCTGGTGCTGATGGGACTCCTGGAGCTCCACCTGGGGCCTGGCAGTGGATCTCTGCATCTGCTTTCATCAGTCATTGGATGAGAGTTCTATCATGACAGTTAGGGTGTTTGGCCATCAGATCACCAGAGTAGGTCAGCTTGGGCTATCTCTCAACTATTGCCAGTATTTTATTGTGGAGGTGTTTTTGTGGATTTCTGGGGACCTCTCTAGCACTCTGCTCCTTCCTATTGCCATGGGGTTTTCATTTATCATGGTGTCTCTTTCCTTGTTCTCCCACTCTGCTCCTGATCCAGCTGGCATCTCCTGCTCCTCTAACTCTCTTTCACCCGACCCTTGCCCTCCATTACCCCCCCCCCCCACGTCCAGTTTGCTCATGTAGATCTCATCCATTTCTCTGTCATTGGGCAATCCCTGTGTCTTTCTTAGGGTCCTCTTTACTAGTTAGCCTCCCTGGAGTTGTGAGTTGCAGTCTGGTTATCCTTTGTTTTACATCTAGTATCCACTTACAAGTGAGTACATTACTCCATTGTGTATATGTTCCACATTTTATTTATTCATTCTTCAGTTGAAAGGCATCTAAGTTGTTTCCAGGTTCTGGCTATTACAAGTAATGCTGCTATGAACATCGTTGAGCATGTGTCCTTGTGGTATGATTGAGCATTCCTTGGCTATATGCCCAAGAGTGCTATAGCTGGGTCTTGTGGGATATTGATTCCCAATTTTCTAAGAAACTGCCATATTAATTTCCAAAGTGGTTGTACAAGTTTACATTCCCACCAACAGTGTAGGAGTGTTCCCCTTGCTCCACATCCTCTCCAGCATAAGCTGTCTTCAGTGTTGTTGATCTTAGCCATTCTGACGGGTGCATGATGGTATTTCTTTTGGTTTTAGATTTAAATGTTGGAGAGATGAGTGTATTCAGAAGGTGTTCATTTTAAACTTTCTGGTTTAAATTACTTTCATTGTCAATTAGCAGTTATTGTCCCTCAATAATGTAGAGTTTTGATAGACAAGCAGAGGAGAGTTTCTCACAATGTGTGGCATACACAGGCTTTGTTTTGGCAGGCACTGTTTACAATTCTTGTCTTAGGGTCACTGTTTAGAGTTCTTGTTTTGGGGGACACTGTTTATGGTTTTTGTCTTGGGGGACACTGCTTATTATTCTTGTCTTGGAGGACATTGTTTACAATTTTTGTTTTGGGAGACACTGTAGTTGGGAGTTTTCCCATGTCCCACCTGGTCCCACAGCCACTCATACCCAAGAAACACATAAAGGCTTATATTAATTACAAACTAGATGGCCTATGACTCAAGCTTCTTGCTAGCTAGTTCTTATAACTTAACTCATTTCTATTAATCTATAAGTTGCCATGTGGTTGTGGCATTACTGGTCTGCAGACATCTTGCTGCTCCTTGGGTGGCAGCTGGCATCTCTCTCTGCACTTCTTCTCTCTGTCCCTTTATTTGGATTTCCCACCTGGCTGTAAGTTTTCTTGGCACAGGCCAAAATAGCTTTATTTACTAACCAATGGGAACATCATATATTCACAGCATACAGAATGCCATCCCACAGCAATTCCCCTTTTCTGTCTAATCAAAAAGGAAGATTTTAACATTAACATAGTAAAATTATGTACAACAAGCAAGAATTACAGTTATGATACCTAGTCTATTTATATTTGGCAAAATTTAAAAATGTTCTACCATCTATCCTATTTTATGAGTTTAAAATTTTATATCCAATTTATCTTTTATCATGACTAAGGAAAGCTATAAGTATAACTATCTAGTCTTCAATTCCATCAAAGACCCCAGAAGGATATAATATTACCTAAGTAAACTGGAAGTACATTGTAAGCAACTTCCAAAAATCTAAAATGACAGAGACACTTGGCTGCCTGGACAGTCATCGAAGTTCCTCTGCAACATTGGGGCATCCATCTTCAGCCTATAGGTCTAAAGTCTCTCAGTTTCTTCTCCCTGAGTTGTGTAGAATGTCTGGCAGTCCTCTGTGAAACAGAAACCTGAAGGATCATTTCACCTTGTTTTGGCAAAATTTAGTGGTCATTTTCCTATGGGTCCTATATGTCTAGTTTATATAACATATTATCAAGCAGTCCAGGCAAGAGCAGTTTCTTGCCCAAATGTCTATTTTTGCCATAAAGAAAGCAAACTCCATATGGAGATTCTTCGATGTACATTTATCTCTTTGAAGTGGATTGATGCTGCCAGAAGCAGACATGTCTCATTGTCCAGAAAAATCTAAGTTTTTAAAACATTTTAAATGACATATTCTATAGGTCTTTGAAGTGTTTAAAGATTATCTATCTATCTATCATCTATCTATCTATATCTATGTATTCCTAGGAAACTTAACTAACATGACTAGAAGTTTGATTATCATAGATGACTATTAATCTGTATTTCTTAATGATATATTACAATTTTAAATGAGTTGCATAAACATAATACCTTAAACAAGAGTAAAAATATACTTACAGTATAACAAAATTAACTTTAAATTTGTATCAATAAACTAAAATCGATAACAATGTAAAATATTTCAAACTAGTTGTTGCTCTTTAAAAGTAGATTTAATAATCTACACTTTATCCTATCATATCTATATCCTACATTTCTATGTCAATAATGTATGCACTTCTCTGTACCCTTCCTTTCTAAAGGTAGAGTCAATTTTACAGTCTTTCAGACTCAGCATTTCTTTCCCTCATCCTTTCTCTGAGTTTTAACTTTTTTTCTACTCCATGACAACAAAAATGCATTTTATCTGGAGTACACTCATCACTCTATTAGTATATGTTTGTGTATTATTGGAGGGGGAGAAAAACAAGCATGAGAGTGAATTTGTATACACCTGCATGAAAGAAAGGAAGGAAGGAAGAAGTGAATGAAGGATGGAAGGGAAGAGGGAAAGAGAGACTAAAGGAAGGGAAAGAGGAAGGAAGGGAGGGGGAGAAAGAGAGGGGGAGGAAGGAAGGAAGGCAGGAAGGAAGTCAGGGAGGAAAGGAGGAAGAAGGAAAAGAAAGATGGGCAGAAGGAAGGTAGGCTACTCAGATCAGCATTTTTACTTTTATCTTTCTACTTTGTAAATATAAGATTTTTTCCCCAGAGTTATTTTTGAAGTATAACACCCTTGGACAACTCAGTTTAGATATTCATGATAATCTATAATCATGATTATAAGAACAAAAATTTATTCGAATGCTATATAATTTATTCTGGAATCATGTGGTTGTTACCTTGAAGTTATTTTCCAAAATAGATTCAGCATAGGTGGAAATGAATTTGAATCCCATGAATTTCTGATCCTGATTTTTCTTATATCATTTATAAAAACTAAAATTGTGCCATAAAAAGTATAAAAATTATCTCTTGTAATTTGTATGTTCAAGTGTACTTTATTTCATTCATAAACAAGTTTTGTATTTTTCTTCTTCCTCACACTTCCAAAATTTGATCCTGAATCAGACTTTTTGCAGCTGGGTAAAAAACTCTTGGGAAATGATGTTTATAATAGAAGTGCTGCTGTAACGTTAACTCTAGCAGAGTTTGGAGGCAGCCTTCAATCTTTGTGATTTGCTGACAGCATGGAAGTCTGTTTTCAGATACATCTGCAATATCTATCTTGAGAGTTACAGATTGTAAGGAATGAAGTGTCTTCCTACAGTAGAGGAAAAGAGAAAGTATTCATTCCTGTTGCCACAGGAAACATCTGTAGAAATGGGATGAAGGATGCTGTGTTACACCATCTTCCTGTTCCTTGTTAGAAATTTGTGTTACAACCCAACCAGTGGTTGTTCAGTGTTGTGTTTTACTCCCCACCCTGGCCCTGAATCTGGGAAAAGTAGTTAGGAAATTTTCAGCAAAATTATAAAGAGTTTATTCTTATCTTAAAAAAAACACAGTGCATCAAATTTCATGCAAAAGATGTCTGAAATAACTGCAAGTATATTTTATCTTCAGGGATTGCAGTGTTCATGGTCAAATATGTACATACTCAAAGAATGGTTTGAGTAAAGTCCAGCAGAATAGAATGAATTTGGTTTGATGTTAGCTTTGCAGTTGTTGGCTATATGTTGAGGTGAATCCCAGAGGATTCAATCAATCAATCAATCAATCAATCATGAAATAATTGGATTACCAGTGAGGTACTTAGACTTTACAACAGACTTGAATGTATACTCTTTTTTACATAAGAGAGATGGCTAAGAAAAATATCTAGACATTTGGAATTCTCTACCATTATGGATTCAATGAAAACACAGACAAGATTTCTGGGAAGTCCACTTTGATCACAACTCTTTGTAAATGTCTTCTAAAGGAGAGGTAGCTAGATCCCTTCAGAGCTTTCCAACAGCAGTAAATCTCTTCAAGAATTCTATTTCAATGTCCAAATATTTGTAATTTGCTATCAAAACAGTTTTAACTTCTGAAAACATTAGAAATTCATTGTGTAGAAGAAACACTGGGGTTGGGGATGCTTGAAGTCTGGTACTTTGTGAAAGAGCAGATGATAGGAGTATAAAATACATGAGTATTTTTTGCTCTCACTCTAATTGAGATGGTTAGTCTTTGCATGGTAATAATTCAAGAACTTGCATAAGTTGGCTTTTGTTGGGCCTTCTTTGTCTGTTCCTAACACTGTAGCCAGAATTGATGCCATGGTCTGGTTATGTTGCCATATTGCAGCTATGTCAGTTAAGCATCCTACTGTGGCCGCAACCAGTTGCTCTGTATAGAAGCTCCTCCATGGTTTTGTTACTGGGGACTTTCTGACTTTGTTTGATTTCGCTGTCCCTCTTGCCATCTGCTGAAGTCTCTGCAGCTGTCCTTTAGAAATGGACCCACACTTGGGTATTGTATGCCAACTCATGCTCTTGGCCACATCTAGCTGTCCTTCTAGTGCCCTTCACTAGCAAGCTGAGTGTTAGTAACTCATCTGATAGGAAAAGGGAGTCTTCTTAAAGCTGAGCTTAGAGGTATTTCCTGCAGATAGCTTACCACAGTGTTAAAATTGGCCGTGTGGATGCCTTCTGGGTCAAGCAGGATGCTTGCCATTGTAAAAGGTGGAAAACCAGTGTCTACGAGAAAAGAATTTCCAGTGAAACCAATCAGAGGAAGACTGAACTTGTAGCAAGAGCAAAGCCCCTAAACTTCCTGCTTCTTCTTAGTGTCCAAGTCTCACTTAGTGGCACAGTATTTATAGCAGAAGAGAACGTACTGGGCTGAATTTTCTCTGTTGATCCCCATGGCTTGTTAAACCTCTTATGGATAATCCACTTATATAAGCTTATATTCACAACACTACAAGCCATTGTTATGTTATCCATTTTAATAGAATTCTGAGATGGTGTGATAATTGATGTAAGTATTTCCTACTAGAATAAAAACAATCCACTCAAGGCAATAAAGGTAACCTTGCCTAAATCCAAGTTTTAATTAAAAACTCAGATTGGTAAAAGTTCAAAATACTAAGAAAATGTGTGTTCTTAGCTTGCAGTAAGACTGAAAAGTCCATGTTGATTTCAAAATCACTAATTTATTTTGAGCACGCATGAAAAATATAGTCAAAATCCAAGAAAAAACTAAAAGAAAGGCCCACTGGACCCCCATAAAATAAATAAATAAATAAATAAATAAATAAATAAATAAATAAATAAATAAATAAATGAATGCAATTTTTTTCTCATGTTTCATAAGCCTCATTTCAAACCATAATCACTATAAACAAATTCATAACTACTAGATATATATGTATATACATATATCACTATAATCCAAGCATTATGAGGACATCAATAATTTATATATTTTTTAAAATATTCCACATATACATAATTGTATATTTTACTTTTTGTGAAATATTATGTGTAACATAATAGATATAATCTGAAAATTTGTTTTCTTTCAGTTCACAGTGAATAGTAAGCCTCTCACAAAAAACTCACTGATGCCTTTGGAAGGTGACCTTTCATATATATGTATTAGGAAGAAAGGTCTACTGTTTAATTGATCATAGTTATCTTGGAAATAATTTTTAGAACACACATTAAATGTCTCTTTTTGACAATACTCATAATTATAGCAATGCTATGAGAACTGGGCTTCAGTACAGCCTTGTCTGTGGCATATGTGAACATTGTATTTGGGAAGAGCAGTCAGATAATTTATTCCTGTGGGGATCTAGATGTGAGATGGAGAGAGGTGGGCCAGGAAAGGAGAGAGTAGGAGAGGACCAAGGGCTGGGAGGTAGGGACACACAGTAGAAGAGTCTTAAGGATAGCAATTAACACCTCCAAGAAGACTTGTAGATGACAAGGGAGCATTGTGCTATACAGTGTAGGATATTTTTCTTTGTCATGGAATATGTAAATTGTGGATCATTTCTAAAATTTAATACCCTTAAAAACAAATTGTTAATAAAATCCTATCTTATTTTTCTTGGCCTAGGAACATTTATTTTGCCTAAAGACACTATTAGTTGTACAATGACATGAACACTAACGAAATGTGCATGAATTACTGTATGTGCCTAATTCTCAGGGCTTCTTAACAAACTCCATTCTCTTCCACAATGTCATATGAGGTAGTTGTTAATATCTCTGCCTCATTTTATTCTTCTGACTCAGAACTATTAAGTAATCCATTCTATAGAGCTATCTCTGGAATTAAACTGCTTCTGTAGATAATGACAGGAAAGCTCTCATTTGCTGTCTTGACTCTCATTGGCTCTCAAATAAATATGAAATGAACTATAATGGCTGAAGAAGCAGAGTGGGCCTTCTGTTTTTAAATAATTATTATTCTTTTATTGTGTCTTGAATAAAACCTTATCTTTTCTCTTTATCCAAAGAGGAAAACTATCACACATGTATATCACATAATGGGATTACATACATTATTTTTTAAGAAGGCTATTTCCCAAAGACACTCTGAAAAATAAATGCTCATCCAGTCACTTAAGGAACTAAAATCTTAATTCTTTTCCTTTGGTGCTTGGAATGAATTTACCTCTGTTATATTACTTTTCTTAGTATTACTATTAATTGTCAGAGTACACATCAATGGAAACCATTTCTTCTTCATACTGATTAGATAATTTGTCTGTGAAGACTCAATTCAAAAAATATTTTTGAAAGGAGCAAATTGATGTCCAGTAAAATGAAACACACATTTCTATTGATTCCTTTAAAAACTGAGCTAGGAAACAAACAAAAACAAAACCAACAACAACAACAACAAAAAACAGACATGGAGGAAAAACTAGTCCTCAATGCTGGGCAGGCTCTCAGTTTGCAGTCCTACAGCACAGAACAGCAGCCATGCCTTCAAGGGTGGCAGGGCTTTGTTTCTATTTGAAAATGATTTTAACTGTTTACACTGCCTTCTATTTTCCTACAAAAAGTGAAAGAAAACAAACAAACAAAACCCCAGAAAAATGGTTAGCCTTGATTTGTTGTTTAGTAGAATGCAACTTGTTGGTTCAAGAGGAAAATGCTGTAATGCCAAATATGCCTGTGATTCTTCTCCAGCCTTCCTACCCAGAACTCTGCCCTTTAGTAATTTCCTATGGACATTTCTACTAGTGCCAAAGACAAAGGAGTTGAACAGGGAAATTGTGTACTCTTGTCAACTACTTTTCAAGAGGGCATCCAATAAATTGGTAAATGGTTCTGTTCATTCAAGTGAGCTATGACCATTGCACAGGCTTAGGAACAGAGGTTCTGAAGCAAGGAATGTTTCCAGTGTTTGTTGGAGACATTTCTCCCATTCCATTCTAGTTTATTTTTCACTTATGTTCTGTTCTACTATCCAGAGCACAACACATCCTCCCTGACTACGCTCTTGCTTTTGTATTTTAGATCAGAACATGTATGTGTGTTGTACTATAACCAAAAGTTACCACATCAAGAGAATTAGGTCCATGGCCTAGAACTTCAGCATGTTGCACATTCTGGAGATTAGCTGGAATGATTTGATTCTTAAATCCACTGATTTAACACAGCTTGACCTACTCACTGTTAAAGATGGAAAGTAGAGTTGCCTTATCAATAATGTAATAACTTCCACATTTCTGTAGAACTCATATAATTGAGGTCATTGTGTACAAAAGGTAATAAATAATATCAAACTAAATCTTACAATATATTGTAAAGAATTAGGAGAGAATCAGGTGAAAAGACTGAACCAGTTTATCTTTGGTGAGCTGTCAAACCAATGTCCCCGATACAGTCTTCTTTGTTGACTTGAATGTTCAAAGTACAAACAAATACATTAGAGAAGTTTTGTCTCTTTACATTAGTTGACAGACATGTAAAAAAAAAATAACTAGAAAAGTGTTGCCTCAGGTGAAGAGCAAGCTGTGGGCAATCTTGACATTCTTTATTCCCCTAAAATAAACCCTGATTGTATAAGGACTTTAGATTTTAAAATTGAAGGTCAAAGGAAAGAATGAAGAATGCTTGGAGAATTCTTACTAGCAGAGTAATTAGGGAACTTTTCCTAGGTAGTTGGGAAATTACCTTTCTGTTTCATCTGTCTTGCTACAATGATACATAAAGAAGTAGTGGGTCAAAAGCTCTATAACTTCATATAAATAATGTGCAAATTGAATGGCCCACACTTAGCATGCACTAGGTAGAGATTATTTTTTACTACCATTCCTTTATGAGTAAGCTTTTAAAATTCTCTTGTTACTCTAGAAAGGCAAAAAGAATCAAGAAGTCATCAGATACATGAATATTTAAGGCCACTAAAATAACTAAGATTTGACTGACTATATTGTTAGTTGTTCTCCAGAATATGAAAACTTGTCTGATATCTTAAAACACAAAACTGAGATATGATTAAGATGACAAAGGAGAAATTATATGGGCTATCTTGTACTACTATGAAGAACTATGATGATGATTTCTTCTGTCCTGGTCTTGGTTCATCAAAGCACAGCAGAAATCACCTATGGAATAATTATAAGGGAATGTTTGTGTTTCTCTATGCATTTGTTCTGAATTTGGGCTTTTTGACCAAGATAAAAAATGCCAGTGATATTTCATTATTTTCCCTCCAACATTTGGAAGAAAAAAGTTGTGAGGCCATGCGGACTACCACTCACTGCAAGTACAGGTACATGTAACTGAGTGGGTGTTAGTTATAAACACATCTGCCTTCTATCCATCCCCTGGGATTGAAAACTTGTGACACGATATTTTTCTACCCAGGATAAAACTCTGGCCTTCTGCCGTTCCCCTTTGACAAGTACAGTTCTTTTATTTTAGCCAATGACTAGATTAGGGACTGTTTGTTAGATTATTACTTTTATAGTAAGAAAGGTGACAAAGCTTGGCTGTAGCTCTGTTTTGATGTTCTGGGCTGAGAAAATGTAACTGTAGCTGTGAAATGAAGTGGGTGTATAATAAATTGATGGTTCTCTCAACTGCAGTCAACAGATGTTGGTTTTATCCTTTAATGGGAAAAAGTTATTATAAAAAACATATTGAACAACTGAAAAAAATTGTAAGTGTGTAAGAATTATTTAAAAAAAGATTACACAGTGGATTTGAAAATAAAAAGATAATAGGTCTTTAAATATTTTTTCCATATTTCAACAGGTTCTTGCTATCACCCACAAAGTACATTTGGCCCCTTAATTGCTCTGAGACGTACACTTCTCTTTTGTAAAATGAAGAAAATATAAAAGTATTCGTGGATAATCTGATAAGAAATGTAAATAATAACTTGAAGATTCTGTTCATAAAATGGATTATTTTGCTTTTATCACAGATTCAGTCACCAAGAGGGAAATATACTTTACTGAAGACATGGTTTTAGTTAGCATTTCTAGGATATGCAATATTTTGTTCCTATAAGATGCTTGTGAGGAATATCCAGATTAACTTTGAAGGAGGAAACCTTTTCATGTTAAATTGTCACATGCTCATTGTGGTAATTGTTCTAAAGTCAAGATGTAAGCCTATAGCCCAGGAAATTGTTGCCCCACTGGTGGTGATGTTCCAAACATTCTTAAAGCATACGGATAGAATTAAGTACTCAGAAAGTGAAAATCAAGGGAAATATTCTAAATTAGCTCCAGGTTTGATGCAATCAAACATTTACATTCTAGCATATATACATATAAAGTTGTGGAAGATGTACTATTCATGTTAAATACTAATTAAAGAATTTAATTTTTTTGAATAAATAAAGGTAGGATGTCTATGCAAACATAATATAATAATAGAAAATTTAAAAGATATGTTTCATATTATTTTTGTTCAGTTTGAGCTGGTGCCAAATGAAAATATGGAAGGATGAGTGAATGGATGAGGAGAATATTGCTGATCTTCTCTCTTTGATAAGATGATTCTTATATTAGAAATGTATCTTACCATGTCTCATTTTTCATTCTAAACATGAAATGAACCAAATACCATACAGTTAATATTCTAGTATGGGTGAGAAGGGATTCATGAGCCTCTACCCCTAACTCAGGAGCCATGAACAGTTGATAGCATTTGGCAGATAGTTTCAGTTAGTTATCTTTCAGAATGTGTCTGCTGGTAGGCTGACCACTCTCTATTGGATGGTTCCTGCAACCAGAATCATATAGACAACATAAATCAGAGTTTATAGCTTATTAAATAGAAAAACTAATGTTAGAATGAGTTATTTGAAGTGTATTTGGAGGAGTTAGAAAAGAATATGATTAAAATATAATATTTGAGATTCTCAAAAATTAATAAAACATTTATTCAAATGAAATAGCTTGTCATTAAACCATTTTCCTGGTGAAATACTAAATTTTTGTAGCCTACATGGGGCTGTACCCTAGAGAAAAGCTGCCATACTTAGAATAAAACAGCTAGCAATGAGGTAGTCACAAAAGAAGTCCCAGTCCGGAATTTCAAGTAGGCAAGGGACTTGTTTAGATTGAAGAAGTGGGGTCAAAGGAACAGACCTTGGTTTTGTAGCCACATACTAGGAAAAGATGAGGGAAGACTGGCCTTTGGGCATGTAGAATGTCTATGTGGGCCATCTAGACACAACCAAATATGGAGGACTATCATGGGATTCAGTTAGTGGAAACGCGGCCTAGCTTTGGAAAATCAATTACTAAATCAGTTATTAAGAATATTAATGCAGCAGAAGATGACCAACATGAAATTAACTCAATCTTATTTTTGTAGACTTTTTGTCTTACTTTGCTTTGGCCAGTTTTTTTTTTTTTTTTTTTTTTTTTTTTTCCTCACAGTGTGGGTCTCTTAAGCTACTCGGTAATTTGGAAGTATCACAGTGAAAGACCAGGCTGATGCCAGAAGAGGTGCTAAACGATTCCACAGATGAGAGGCTCAGCTCTAGGCAGAAAGCTTATGGGAAGAGCTTACCTTCTGGGAGCTGTGTGCAGTGTGTGATGGCTACCATCCATGTGTCCAGTTGCTTCTCTGTTTCTCTTGCTCATACTGTCTTCCTTTCTACTTCTCTTTTCTTCCTTCTTCTCATTTATTGAAGTTTCCTCTCTCCTCTCTAATTGTTCCTTCTACTCTTTGTTTTCCTTCTTTCCCCTTATATTTGGTCTTTAGTAGTGAGCTAAACTCTAATATCCTCATTCATTCTTGAAAACACTCAACATATTCTATAATCTTCTATGTACATCCTCTAACATTTGTCTCTAAAGAACACAAAAATGGTGTTCTGTGCACCAAATATTATACATACAAAGAATGATTTACAAATTACTCCCAAATTGCTTTTCAGTCAAATTATTTAGTGGAACAATATGTGATAAGATAACAGCTTACAGTCCATTGATATCAGCCTGTTTTTACCTACTTATTTAGGAAGATACTTTGTATTTTATATGGATAGTTTACATTCTTTCATGAATTCAATTTTCAGCATTTCAAACATTATCTATACATGTGTGTGTGTGTGTGTGTGTGTGTGTGTGTGTGTGTGTGTGTGTGAATGCCTCTGTATGTATTCCTACTGCTAAGGATAAAGGCATGCAACACCACACGAAGTCAATACTTTATATTTTTGAAGTAAATTTTCTATTTGTCAATATTTCTTGTCTTATTTTTATTTAAAATATTATATATATATAATATGATATATTTATATAAGAATATTTTTATGTCATATTTTTTTCTTTTTCGTACAATTTAATCCTTTTGTGTAAAAGTTTCACTTCACATCATGCACACAAACATGGAATTTTATATATAAGAATGAAATCTAAGAACCACGAATAAAGAAGAAAACTATGCTATTGATCTTCTTGAGACTGGCTTCATATTTTTCCTTACCATTTCTTGTTTAACTCATTTTTCTGCATATGACATGACTTCATTCTTCTGTATGGCTGAAACATTTACATTGTATATATAAAGTCCCTTCTCCAGATCTATTCATCAGACACTGCACTCCTACATTTTTGTTTGTTTGTTTGTTTTGTTTTTTGTTTGTTTGTTTTCTTTCGAGACAGGGTTTCTCTGTGTATCTTTGCGCCTTTCCTGGAACTCACTCTGTAGTCCAGTTCTGGCCTCGAACTCACAGAGATCTGCCTGCCTCTGCCTCCAAAGTGCTGGGTTTAAAGGCGTGTGCCACCACCATCCAGTCCTACTTTGTTTTTGTAATTCAGCCATTGGAAATAGTGCTATAGATACTGATGTGCAAATGTCAGTCATATGCTGCTGGAGGCCTTCAAGTGAACTAAACCTCCATACTAAGATCTGTAGTGGCTTTGCCAGTTTGTATTCTCAACAGCAGTAAATAAGGATTGCATTTGTGCATATCCTTGCCAGCATTTGTTGTTGTTTTCTTTTATGTTAATATCTTTTAAAATTAAAATTAGTTATATAATTTTTCACTTCCCTTTCTGCTTTTCAGCCTTTTGCATTACTTCCTCTGTCCCTCAAATTCTCATGGCCTATTTTGTCAATTGTTTTACACACACACACACACACACACACACACACACACACACACACACATCATACTCCTAAACATCTAAACATGACCTACTCAGTCTGTATAAGCTACTTGCATGCGTATGATTTCAGGACTGACCACTTGGTACTGGATAATGATGGTGATTCCAGTAGACATGCAAATTTCAAAAGGGAAATCTCCCTGGGCCCCAACTCTGGACAAAGAGCTGCAGATGCTGAGAGTAGGTGTTACTTGTTTTCTTAGTGACTGTAATCCTGACTGGGAATTACCAAGATTATCATTGTAATTTGAATTTGAATTTCTCTGGTAGCTGGTGAACTTTAGTATTTGTTCATATCTTCATTGGCCATTTATATTTATTTTACTTTGAGCACTATGATTTAATTTCATTAGCCTATTTATTGATGCTTATTATAATGACTTTTTTTCTTGTTTAGTTTCTGAGATTTTGGTATATTAAATACAATACTTCTCTGTCCTATGGTAGCTTGCAAAAGTTTTATACCACTTTTTAGATATGTGAGTTGATCTTTGTAGGATTAATTGCTTCCTTTGCTGAACAGAACCTTTTTAATTTCATAAACTGTAGTTATGAATTGTTAGCATTATTTCCTGCTCAACTGGAATCCTATTCAGAAAGATCTTCTTGCCTGTGCCTATACCTTGAGGTATTTTCCTTAAACATTTTTAGAACTTTGAATCTTACATTAAAGTCTTTGATCTGTTTGTAGTTGATTTTGGGCAGTGTGAGAGGTCAGGATCTTCTATACATGTGTATCCAATTTCTTAGCACCCTTTTTAAAAAGGCTATTTTTTCCTTCAGTGTATAATTTTGGCATCTTTGTTAAATGAGGGTGGCTGTAGTTATGTGACTTTAGGACTGAATTCCCTGTTGTGTCTCAATGATTGCCATGCTGTTTTTGTTACTATGGCTCTGTGTTGTAACTTGAGGTCAGGTGTGGTGATAGTTCTAGCATTACCCTTTTTCTTAGAACTGATTGGTTACCCACACACAGTTTCTGTGCTCCCATATAATCATTGAGATTGTTGTAACTATTTCTATGAAGAATAACATTTCAACTTTGATAGAGATTTCATTATTAATAGATACTTATGTATTTACACTTTTGAATCATTTTAAATTTACATTGCAGAAATTAGTACATTTGAAAACAAAATATATTAATTCCATAACAAATCATCTAATATACTCTATATAAATTAGTTTGGTAGGCACCAATGATGTTTTCTTTATAAATTTAGTGTTTCAAAATGTTGTCCAGGAACCAGCCATTTCACAATGTATTTAGTATGACTTAACTTAATTGATCCTTGTTATAACTTCTTATTTTTATTTATTTTTGTTTCCCATGGTAGTGGATATCTAATGGTCCACTTCCAATGTGGTACAAAATACCCAAATTCTGCATTAGATTTTTTTCTCTCTGTTTGATTAGGCTAAACACATTGAAAGCATTGCCAAGAGACTTATGTTTACTCAGAGGTGGCATAGGGAGTGCTTCCTGATGCTACTCTGTAGCTGAACACTTTCTTAGGACAACATCCATAGCATCTCATGACCAGAGCAACAGAGTTGTTCCCCTTTCTCAACATCAATAAACCTGGGGAGTGAAATGTTTGGGATGGGATATTTGAGGATGGTTCAATACTTCCTTTCAACATCCTTGTAATCCTGGAGAGAATAAATAAAAATAACAAGGTAAATGCAATATTATTTTCTCGAGTTTCTCTTTTAAGTCATTCAATATTGTTTTGGTATACTAATATTACTACTCTATTTTTGGCTAGAATTTCCAAAATTGACCACCAAAAGCTTCTTCATTCAGTCCTGTGTGTTCTTCTGGTTCTATTAATCATTGAGTACTTTGGGTGTAACCCATGATTTCAGGCTCACTTTGTATTTCCTTTCTCAAACTTAAACTAAGGATGAGTTGTGACATCTTTAATACAAAATATCAATTTTTGGATTTGGTCCTTCCTAGCCATAGCCTCCATCAGGATTGGGGAGGTAAATGGCATTCTAGGCTGTGCCTAGTCTACTTCTGTGTCTCATGTGTTATTGACCAGCCAGCCTCAGTTCTTTCCGGATATCTGTTGCTGTCTCCCAGCTACCATGTGGACATTGTGTTGTTGCAGAAGAGACAACCTGGTCCACAGGGCCAAAAATACATGCCACAACCCTTCACAAAATTTATTTTAACAGCATTGCCAATTTCTTAGTTAGATCTTTGAGTTGACTTTTGTTGATTTCATTTTTTTAATTCAAAAATTCATTTTTCTTCTGACTAAATGGAGTAACAGAGACTAAATGGCCTGAAAAACACAAAGAACAAAATTAGGCTGAACTAGTTATCACAGCATGTGAAAATATGGGTCTGAGGACAATAGATGCCATGCTGTTAAGATAAAAGAGAACACTGTCTGAGAAATAGAAAGTAAGCAAATGAGCCCATGACTCCCCCTTTATTACCCTGAAAGAGTTTGTAGACCACAAACCTGGAACAAAGACAAGCCTGCAATCTAAGTACTCTCTGAGAGTTGGAGTTGGTGTATTCTACACTAGGCCTTGCTGATTCAGCTGGTCGTATGGCCACTTGTCCCAGGGATCCCCTTTCCATCTCCTAATCAGGAGTGTTACAGGAGAGCTGCCCTCCCAGGCTGGCTTTTCATGTAGGTACTAAGGACTTGAACTCGGGTTCTTATGCCTGTGCAGCAGGCTCTTTAGTTACAGAGCCATCTCTCCAGCCCCTAAATACTTCTTATATATATTTTTTACCCAAATCAGTTTTCCATGAATACTATAATTTTGTATTTGAAAACAATGTCAGAATGAATAAAATTTGGCAACATTTTAGTGATTTGGCATTTGGGAGGATAAATGTGTATCACTGTTTTATTGAGGTCAAGTACCCTTTGATATGTTTAAGACAGTTGATATCGTTTCTCTCTTTGAGGGCTCATCTCTGTCGCTGTTGATATTTTGAAGGTCTGTTTCTATATCAGAGAGGCTGATATTTTGTGACATAGATTGCAAGTGTTTTCTCAGAGATCTTCATTTCATTTACATTCTGTCTTTGCCTGTGGTTTATTTTAGAATATGAGATATTTTCCATTGTAGTTGAACTTATTAACATTTTATTTCTTCTAGATATTTGTTAGAATTTAGAAAACTTTCCCCACATATGGTTTATAAAGGAGTCCTTCTATTGTCTACATGGCTTATCATTTTTCTCTTAAATTCATACTTTTTGGCTTTCACTGTGGTGAGAGATGTTATTTATGGAATAGCCAGTGTATTCTTTCCCTTGACAGTACTTTTCCAGGCAACTGTGTTTACATATATTCTTAGGGTTGTTTCTGAACTTCAATGCTGTTCTGTAGGAAAGTATCATGGCTTTATTTGCCTAGAATGTTTTTATCTGGCAGACAGGTATTTCGATTTTTATTATTTTCTAAAGATCATCTTTCCATATGTAATTTTGGCATCAACTTTTTTAGCTGAAGAAAATGAAAAGGACATTTTTATAAACACCATGTAAGTTTCCTCCATATTGATATAGGTGGTAAGCAATAGCTGCAAATTCCTTCTTACCCCTTCTCTGAGGCAACATCTAATTTTCTTTCCTTTGAATCTGTACTGACTTGGTGACTTACATGTCTAATGAAATGTAGAAGTGGTGGCATTCTGTGACAAAGAAGCCAGGACAGGCTACAGCTACCTGATCCTTTACAAAGATGTCAAAAAATATTTTGGATAAAAGAATGATGCTACTATTCTCAGAAGAATGAAAATTCCCCCCTCTCTCCAGCCTTACAGACATGTTCCAGAACTTTGGAAACCCCTTGAGATTCACACACCCTCTTCAAAAGAGCACAGCAGCTCCAGAGGGAGCCACATGGACAAGGACCAAAACTTTTGCTCAGTGATCCTGGCTGAGTTATCAGCCATTACCACTGGTCAGTCACATGACCTTGTATTCTTAGAAGCAGCTCCCCCAGGCCCAAGCATGGTATCTAGGATTATGATGGGGTGAAATGCTAATCATCTCCATGAAGCCTTAATCCAGTTGTAGATTTATGAAAAAGCTATACAATATAAAAGATCATTACTGCCTTGGGTTATAATAACTCTCTGTAGGAAGAATTCAAACAGATAGCTAATTTAACTTCTTTCAGTACATTAAGATGCCATTGTGAACGATTTATAGTTATCTTCCTTCCCTTTTCCATTTCATTAAAGATTTTAATATCATCTATTTAAATAAACATCTTGCAGTAGATGTGCTAGGTTTACTGGCAGTGTCCTGAACACCACTGCACTAGGCATGTCTTAAGAACACGTATAACTTTTATTCTATTTACTTCAAGTAAAAAACTACCTAAACACTAGATCCTGTTTATCCCACAATAGAATAAGAAGGCTTCAAAATTGAACAGCCAAATTATTACACTATTTTCTTACATATGTTTTATCCTCTTAACATTTAATATTTCTCTATTGTGTTTCTCCTCTCAAAACCTATTATCAAATCAATGAGATATCTCAAAATAGAGAAACTGTGTATATCTTGAAACATTTTACTTTTCTATATGAGAGAAAAGTAGCATGTATAGCTATCCAATTGGTGCTAGAACAGTCCATCATTTTTAACTGGCTAATGTAGACATAAAGATAGATGAATTTGCACAAAATATAGGAAAATTATAATGGATAGCATTGTTCATTTTTATCTGTGAATTTGTTGACTTTTTCCTATATTTTATTTATTTATTTGTGTGTGTATGTGTGTGTATTGTAGTATAGCATATACTCTGTACATGTAGCAGACAGAAATTCATGTTGTTGTCACCTTCAATAGCTCCTTACCTTACCTTGGGGATAGGATCTCACTAAACTTGATACTGCATGACAAGATCTTGCTGGATGGCAAGCTGCAGGACCTTCTAGTGTTTGCTCGTCCCCTGAAGGAAGAGGTTGCAAATGTGTGACAGCATCTAAATTTCTTGTGTGGATTCTAGGTATCCAGAATCCTCGTGTTGTGCTGTGGGCTCTTTACTGACATACGTCTCACAGCCCCAACCTTTCAATATCTGAACAGTGGAGTCTAGAGTCACACCGACCACACAACCTGCGGACAGACTTCATGGCTGTCCATTCTGCATCCCCATGGGTTAGAAAACCGTCCATATTGAAGGTTGTTGAGAATAGTAAATGTTCTGATATTCTCCAAGCACCCAGGGAAGTCATAGAATACAGTAAGCAGCATGCAAAAACTCATCAAATTATACAAAATTAAATTGGAAGGAGGTCATATTATTGTTTAAGTAGTTCTAGTATAAGACCTATATTACTGTGGCAGGACTCATTAACACAACTACCCTGTTTTCAGACCAGCTTTTGCTCCCTGCCCATAGCACTTCCATGGCAAGTGTGGAAGGTGCTTCTGGAAAGGGTTTGAGTCTGTAGAAAGTTCTAGAGCCTAAAAATATCTGAACTACCCTGTGCTACAGCAAGCCGTTCTGTTATGTACACACTTGAGTACAGATGGCTATTTTGAGAAAGTGTAAGCAAAACTGGTTATAACAAATGAATTTTATATTCCTGAGATTTGTTTTTCTCTCAGTATGTTATCATTCTGAGCTACATTTTTGGAAGCATATATGACAGGTGTACTTACCAACTGTGCCTGCAAGAATTATGTCTTGAAAAAAAAAAATCTAACAGTGCCAACCTTTGGCTCTCATTCCTTCTTCGTGCTGAATTTCTTTTCTTGTTATCAATTTGTTTACTTCCAGTTTCTCAGAGGGTATGCATTTATAATTTATACCCTGACTATTTCACAAATGATATTAAGATAGCTTCCTAACATTAATGCATAATAAGACAATTAAAATAAAAATAGCTCAAACCTGCATGTGTATGAATGTATAGTCAGTGAACTTCCCAGTGGAAACATATTAGTCTAAAAATTGACAATAAGAAATTTAGCTTTGAAATTTCTGGTGACCAAAGTAAATGTGAGCACAGAAGAAAGGAATTGTCTAACTTTATTGTATGGGTGACATTTTCCCTTCAGTGTCCAGAGTCCTGAAAATATTTAGTTGGCCATTTCCAAGCTACTCAGGAAAAAATGTCTTCTTGTGGAGCTTATGTCAAAGATGCAAGGTTATTCCTCATCTCCCACCCTACACTTTATAAAGACAAAGGGGCCTTGCTTTTTTTTTTTTTGTTTTCCAGAGGTGAGGACTGAACCCAGGGCCTTGTGCTTGCTAGGCAAGCGCTCTACCACTGAGCTAAATCCCCAACCCCGAAAGGGGCCTTGCTAAGGTCACTCCTTATTGTCTTGGTCTTTGCTTTGAGGTTAATTTGTCCTCCTGTTTCTGGTGTGAGCTGATATGGCCCAGCTAGCTCACATTCTGTTCTAGACAGGTTAGACAACTAGAAGACTGAATGGTGTCTTTTTAGTACACCCTGCCTCTCCCTCACACACACATATTGTAGATGTATCCGGCTTGTTAAATAAGAAACACAGAACCAATTGCAGAGTTAAAAACCAAGAGGTCAGAGCAAAAGCGGAAAACCTTACCCTTCACTGCTTCTGCCGTTCTTCCTCTCCGCAAGAGACCTACTTCTGTGCGTCCTGTCTATTTAAAGACTTTCTGTTCTGTTTTCTCATTGGTTGTAAACCCAGCCACATGACCTCCTTGTCACTGCCTGTTTGTACAGACCTCCAGGTCTTCTATGGTTGGTATTGAGATTAAAGGCGTGTCTGCCATGCTGGCTGTATCCTTGAACACACAGAGATCCGCCTAGCTCTGCCTCCCAAGTGCTGGGATTAAAGGCGTGCCCCACTACTGCTCAGCTTCTGCTCTGGCTTGCTCTGACCTCAAGGCAACTTTATTGACATACAAATAAAATCACATTTCAATACAAATAAAATATCACTATAACATATAATGAATATTTGTGTTTAACATACAACCCACACCCTTTCTCATTCCACTCAACTCCCACTGACCCCTTCTTCTACTGAGGCTCCTGCTGCTTTCCTGCCTTCTGCCTGTGTAGTGCTTTGAGTTCCATTGGGGATGTCTGCAGGAGTGTGGGAAGGAAGTTATCTACTGAAGATGATGGGCAACTTGTCAGTAATATACCACTGAAGAAACCCACGCTGCCTCCCTGAAGTCCACTGTCATAGGCCCTCAGTGAGGGCTGGGGACTCAAGATTCCCTTTCCCTTTCTGATGTAATGTTGACAGACCCAGTCTTATGTAGGTCTTGTGCAAGTGATCACAGCTTCAGTGAATTCATGACTGCAGTGGCTATGCCAAGTCCATAAGATGTCCAGGATGTTCCTTGAGCCTTGGAGTGTTATAGAGATGTCTCATTTAGGGCCGTGGACGCCACTGTCTCTTTTTCTATGTACTTTGGCCAGTTCTAAGTCTGTATTAACCATTATCCACTGCAGAATGAAGTTTCTATGATCAAGTCTGAGAAGAGCTGTGAACATTACAAGACACAGTAATGATTTGCCAGGTAAGATGTACAGGCCGGTGTAATATTGGCAAAAACATTATATAGACAACCAAATACTTTCTGAGTGAAAGCCAGGTGACTCATTCTTAGAACTGTAAACTAAGTAGAGAGCCAGGGAAGTCATAGTCCCTAGTGGGAAACTTAATCCGGCATTTTTTTTTAATAGGAATATGATCAATCTACTTTCTAATGAGATATTTTTCATGACATTTCTGTCACATGTGCTTGAGATTCACCTGAATGTTACAATGCATGTTTCAGTATTTCATCTGAATTTTCACAAGAATGTTTGAGAGAGGATTGCTTTCAGTGAGGCTCCTCAGAGAATTATGAGTGATACAGAGTGCTAGAAATTTGAGCTAAGTATAAGGAGCAACAGGCTGCCTAAGCTGCAAGGAATTTGAAGTTCAGACTTCAGATACAATCATTTAAGTTTCCACAATTATACATCAGTAACTTCAGTGAAGTGAACATCCTAAAATGTGTTTCTTTGTTAAAATAAAATTCATGTTTTAAATATGATACATATATATTATGCCTTCAAACTCTTCCTTTCTTACAAATGTTTTATCCACCAGAGAGAGTTGTGAGTTTACATTCTGCAAAATACCTAAACATGCTTTGAAAATACAGAATAGAAATTTTATAACTATTAAAATATGTATGTCCATAATCTAGCTCTAATGAAAACTTCTTCAGCATAGGAGTCATGCTAATTGACTCCTGAATTCTGCTTTCTAGGATGCTCCAGTTCAGTACATTCTTCTGCTAATGGAATCTGGGGATTATTTAGACCTTCAAGCAATGGGCTTTTTTCAGACCTACACCCATTATCCTAACAGCCACCTGTAAGGTGCCCATTCCTGGGACATCTAGAGTTTCATAGTAGAAACTGAATTGTTTCTGCCATTTTCTACTGCCAACTGAGGAACTGACTTTCTTAGTGAAGTTCCTTGCTCTTGCCTTTCTGCATTCTGGCTTCTAAAACAGTGGCATGGCTCGCTTCTTTTCATTTTGTTCTTCTAAAAGTTTTGCCTCATTTAAAATCTCTTTTCTGTCACTATAAGGATTCTAGGCATTAAGCATAAGGTTCTGTTAATCCAAAGTTTATGCTTTGAAGTTATTATTCTAAATATAAATGGTTGTTTTTCAAAATAAGTAATTGAAAACTCAATTCACACTCATGTTGTAGCATGTTTTATAATATGATGCATATATTTTGACTTAAGCTTACAAAAAGTAAGAATCATTTGAACATCTCCAAAGCATTGATGCATTTTTTGTTAATACTCAACAACACAAAACAAACAAAGCTCCCAGGAATGAGAGTCATGAGTAATGGAGATCGTTTGTGGAAACGATCTGTCCAGTGATTTAAGATTCCACTGTTTACTCACACAGAGTTGGTTAATATGACCCTAGATGTGTGTCTGACTGTATCATGAGGACAATAAAAGCAAGTTTTTAAGTTTATAGGATTCATTAAAATCTTTAAATAAAGTAGCTTGAAAAAGAATTAAGATTCAACATTCTTGCCAATAAAACATATAATGAAGGAAAAGAAAATGGTCTGCCTTGTACATTAAAGATAGGGTCATTGCGTGAACATTGTCACAGTATATATTATCAGTAAATGCTGTGGCCATTTGCTTGTAAACCATAAATCCAACATGCCTTCTAATACAGCCATTAGTAATAAGGACTGTCTCAGGCCTTTGCAGGCACAGGTCATAAATGCTTCTAATTTTCTGTGGGTCTGTTACTAACAAGCATATGATTAAGAAGCTGTGGGAACCAAAATTGCTCTTTTATAGACTATTGACTATAATGTAATTAATGGTTTTATAGGCGAGAAAAACATTTCAAATGCCGACAGTTTCTTTGAGAATCAGAACAGCAATCTTTACTTAAGGTAGAATTCAGGACAATGACATCTAAGGACTACAATTGGAATTTATTATGTAGTAGGGGGCTATTATTTTTAATCACGTTGAACCCTTCTGTGTACTCTGCCTTTAAAATGGAGATAGGAAAGAGCCCTCTGTTTTTGCTAATGATTGTGTGAGTCCTATCTGCACAACTCTTGCAGAGTTGGCATGCTAATTCCAGCACATTGCAGCTCAAAACCCCTTGTTTGGGCTTCAAGACGAAAAAGCAAAGGCATTCTTCTGCATTAATTCCGCTTGTCTTTAGCACTCTTTTGAGGGTATATAGACATGGTGATATTTCCATAACTACAAACAGTGGTGTCTAGTAGAATGTCTAAGTGATCTAATGTGCCAAAATTTGGGTTTTTGTATTTGTTGGGGTCAATTAAAATCTATGCATATACTTCTGCATCAATATGGGTTTTATACACCCATGTGACGAAAGTGTAGCTTCACAATATTGGTAACACTATCCCATAATATATGAAGGCTATCAAAGAGAAGAATCTGGTTCATAGCTTTATTTGATGCTTCTGTGAAAACAAGTAGGCAGTTATTGTCATCCTCATTCTCCAGTGGAGATGTGTACCCAGAAAGTTGACAATCACTGCATGGCCTAAGTGTCTACCTGGTAGTGTATATAGGCTATGCCAGAAATATTAACCATGTGGGAGCCATTTAAAAAGCAAGTAAGTGTGTCCAGAATCATTTAGTACTTAGAAAGTTCCAAGGCAGCAGTTTAAAAAATAGTCTTGGGCCAAAGGGTCTCCTTTGCCAGATAACACATCAGGTTTATTACAGGAAAGCAACATTGTGATGACTTGAACCCTGATTCTCAAATGTTAGGGAATTACTAGCTTCAGATATTGCGTGCCTTTTAGTAGCTTGTGATTATAGGATTCCTTTGTGTGTGGTCAAAAGCTTTATTTATTTGTATTCTTGTGTTTGTTTTGAGCTACAATTGTTTTATGTTTTGTCAGAATCTTTTTCTTTATCACCCTCCACACCATCATCCATCTTGCCAACTAAGATTGGTGCCTGAAGCTCATACATGTTTTGTGCTGAATTTACACAATTGATGTCCTGACTTGGTAGATGAAGAGGTGTCTATCTATCCATTCCATGTCCCTCTGGCTTGCACAGCTCTCCTCTTCTAAAATGAGAACTTGAGCGACAGTCCTAACAAAATGAGTGGTTCTTCTCACAGTTCTGTAGAAACCCCCATAACAGACACAGGAAGCAGGTGAATTGTGTTTCACTGTCAGCTCAGCAACATAGAGCTTCATCTTCTCATACACAGAAGTACCTAGAGGAAATGTGGAGAATGTGACATCATGAACACTTGTATCGTTGCTACTGGGAGGAAAAAGTTAGTTATTGAAGAAAAGCAGAATACCACACCATTCCTTTATTTCCTTTATTTACCTTCCTTTATTTACTTTCTGAGACTCAACTCCCTGCCTCAAATATACTCAGGAGTGCGTTAAGTCCATCTGCAGGATAGATGCATTGAAATCCATATCCCCCAATTTTCCAATGCTTTATAGATTTATGAACATATTTGCATCATTATAACCTCTAAAATGTTATTAAAACTGTTAGCTTTCCTGGATGAGTGAAGAACAAAAGAATGATAGTCAATTAATGTGAGACTGGCATTTTGAGTACTCTTGGAACATATTTCATATACTAATTCAGCTTTACAACCTGAAGGTAAAAAAAAAAAAATTACATGGTGCAAAGCCTACTTCAATGTGTTTTTTAATCCATAAGACACCGCTGAAATGCTCAACTCTTTCAGATACTGTAAAATGAGGAATATGAAGCAAAATACATGAGATCTCCAACTGAGATCCTCTGATAAGAAAATACTGTTTCGGGTTTTTTCTTAGTGTCCCAACTTTGCCTCATCACATCACTTGGAGATAGTCTGATATGTTGAAAAGAAGTTTTGTTTGATTTCAGAATCAATCACTTAACCTTTGAATAACCGCACGGTAATGAATGGCCTAGTTTCCTCACCTGTAAAGCAAGGGAGTTTATGAACCATGGCAACATCATGAGCAGACTGAAGAGAAGCATGAGTGAGGGGAACGCAGTTGAGTGTCTCACAACAGTACACTTGGCAGTTCTCATGCTTTGCATGAGGAAGTAGCAGTGGGCATCGGGGGCAGGTGTGAGCTTCTTAAATGGATAATTAGATAAACACAATCGAGGGCACTCAACTTATTGAATTAACCAAAAAGAAGAAGCAAACATTGGTCTGGCATTCATAGAGAAGAAACGTAGTTGAGGATTCTTTTGAGTTATACTTTTAAACTTATCTAAAGGCCGACTTACTACAATTTGCCTTATAAAAAAGCCAAGTAGCTTTATTCTTAGATGGAGAAATTAAGGTCAGAAAAATCAAGTACTTTACTGATTATTATATAGGTCACATGGATTCGAGTCTGTATCTATTTGTAGAGTTTTCCTGAGAAACAAACCAATGCAATGAATATAAATTAAGACAGATTTATTAGGTTGGCTTAGTAATAGTTCTCAACTTCCTAATGCTTTGATCCTTTAATAAAGTCCCTCATGTTCTGAGGACCCCCAACCATAAAACTGTTTTTGTTGCTATTTCATAACTGTAATTTTGCTGCTGTCATGAATTGTATTGTAAATATTTTTGGAGACAGAGATTTGCCAAAGGGGTCATGACCTACCTGTTGAGAACTGCTGACTTACAAGATTAGGCTGGGTAGTCTAACAATGGCTGCTAACCTGCTGGAGAGGCTAAGAACCTGGTAGCTACAAGATTGATGCCTCTGCTATCTCAGTCAGGTGCCTACAGCATCGAGTATTCACAGAGAGCCTCTGGACTTCCATCCATGGTAGAAAGGCTGAGTTCCGTTGTCAGGGAAGGATGACAAGAGGTACAGCATCAGTGAATGTACACATCAGCAGGGGCAAAGGCAGAAAGGCTAAGAAAGTGTGGCCACATTTTCTCCTTGGACGTCTTAATATCTGGACTGCAACCCTAATGTGTTGCTTACTCTGGGAGAGGGTCTTCTGCACTTTAATCATCCCAAGAAATAACTGTACACACCAGCTCAGAGATGTGTCTCTTTTCTGATCCAGGATCTAGTGAAGCTGGCAACTAAGGTACCAAACACACTATTTTACTTCAAATGCCAAGCTGACATCATTTGCCTTTAAAATGAAAAGTAAGTATATGCTTTTGGAGTGGCAGAATTTTAGTGAGGGAATGTGACAGGAGAATAGGGAGTTAGCTTCTACTGTTAGAAGAAATGAATTTCTTCTATAAAACTGTTGGTATTGGTGTTTTGAAAACTACATTTCCTCAAATCTGAGAATTTTTCAGTGTGTGTTTAGAGAAATGACTACTATTCTTTGTCTTAAGCATCTCTAAATGTAGTGGCAATTGATGATTATAAATTATCTAGAGTCATTAAGTAAATAGCATCATCCAGCATTTTTGGCTACTTAGTGGAAGTCATTAGAATGCCATTTCATTGATTAAAAGAGAAGTTTACCAGTAACTTAACATAAACAGCACTCTACTCATGTCAAGTATGTGGTGATAGAGTAGGTGAGAACAGGAAACAGTACCAGCAGTCACTGAGGATCGTGGCCAATCAGATGACAGTCACGTCAGTTTTTATTAATGAAGTTGCACTGGGTTCTTTGTTGAGGTGCTGGCATGTCAGAAGTCATGTGACAAGATTCAAATGAGTGATTTTGATAGTAAATTTCTTACGTTTTGCTTTGGTTGCAAGGCTTATAATTTTGTCGATTTCCCCCCAAGGATAACAACAAGCTCTAATCCCCATTTGCCCTGGTGACTAAAGACATTGCAGCTCACACACATTCATGAAATGGAACATTATGGAAAACTGAGGAAGAGAAACATTAACTGTCCATTCCCTTCTTAAGTGGGCCCTGGCAGAGGGAATTATAAAATTCGAAACTTAATGCATAAAACAGAATGGACTGAGACCGAAACGTTTGCCTTTAGGCATACTTCTTTTATTATGGGATTATTTTTAAAAATTTAATCTTAGTTTCTTGACATAAAAAGAAGAGAATAACTTAAGGAGTTCTTCAGCCATGAAATCCTAAAATCTTCTCATCTAACTATGCTTAACTGTGTAAAATACATTAATTTCCAGGGATAACCTGTGCTTAATTGTGTGAAAGACCTTAACGTCCTGGGATAACCTGTGCAGCTCAGGGCTAATTTAGACTCTGCTAGTTTGAAGTATTTATTCCTGTGTTCCATTCTATCTTGGTTTATTTCTTAAGAGAAAACGTATTTGATTTTCCATGGAGAATTCATATTTTCTTAGCCATTACAATATGATTTCACTAATATCCTTAAACTCAACCTCAGTTATTTGCCATTATGAAGATGTATATTTAACTACCAAAATTGAGAAACACTATTGGCATCTAATAGGTGGAGGAGGAATGATAACTTACACCCTGCAATGGAAAGCATTACAGCTTTATACTCTCAGCAATGAGTTACCTTGTTCCATGTGTCAATGAGAGGGAGGGAGGGAAGGAAGGAGGAGGGAGTGAGAGAGGGAAGGAGAGAGGAGAGAGAAAAAAGAGAGAGGGCTAGGGGGAGAGAGAGAGAGAGATAGGTTACTTATTTTTGTGACAAACATGAGAAATGTCCTAGTTTGCTGTTGATGTGATAAACACCATGACCAAAGGAAACAGGAGAAAAGGAAAAGGGCTTGTTTCACTTTCCACTTCTAGGTATAAACCATTATTGAGAGAAGTCAGGACAAGAACGCAAGGTAGGATCTTGATGCACAGAACACTGAAAATGCCTGGCTCACTTCTTCTGATTCTAGTTCAATAAACTTTCTTATGTCACCCAGGACCACATGCCCATGGATGGTATGCCCACAATGAGCAATAGGCGTGTCTCTCTCACATCAATCAATAATCAAGCCGATTCCTCAAAGATATGGCCACAGGCCATCAGACCTGGGAAATTCTCCAATGGAGACTCCCTTAGATGGCTCTATACTGTGTTATGTTAATGGATGAAATGATTCAAGATAGGGACTACATGAATTATATCATCATATTGAATGTTTTACGCATCAAGTAATATTTGTAAATAGTTACTTTCAATTTCCATGGAATAATTTCAAGAGGCCAAGGAATCAAACGTGAAGAGCATAGGTTTTAATGGGTTGTATTCTCATTTCATCATTTGATAGTTATAGGACCTTGGACAATGTATATTTCTCTTATTTAATGCTTAATTTTCTCATTAAGAGATATCTAATGATGTCTTTTATTATTATGAGAATTGAAATGGAATATTAAGGATTTATACCTATAATCTGTTTAAAACAGTCTCATAATGATGGTAAATGATGATTTTGATGAAAGTATGAGTTTGTCAACTAGTTTACTAAAAAAAATATGCAGATCAAAATTTTCCTTACCCAAAGTTGTGGAACTTACTTAATATTTTACAACAGAGAAAAATATTGAGATATAGTTCTCTTGAAATGAAAAAATAGGGCAAACAACTTCTAAAGAACTTTTTATATTTAAAAAATGTATGGAAAAAAACCAATTTCATATGCTATAAAAAAGAAAGTACTTGCATATAATGAAGTCAGTGCCAAAATAATAAATAGCTTTGGGAAGGGAGTGTAAAGAGCTGTGCTGAACAAGAGAGACTCCTGAACATATTAAAGCCACCCACAAATGAATCAGAAAGGAACTACAAAAATTGGTAGATTCCACTGGTTGCAAGAAGACTAGAAATATATTGATAGCTGAACTAGAAACACTTTCTAACATGCTTTGCTTCAAAACTGTCCATCTTGCCTGTACTCACATGCACTATAGTGTCAAAGACTACAGAAAGTGACCACACAGAGTGGAGAAATCACGGAGCCCTGAAAACCAAAGTCCATGCAAGTCATTAGTTTATAATCATCAGTCTATTACTTTTTCCCCTGAAGGAGTCATGTCTGTTGAGTGGGAGGGCATTGTTTGATGGAGCTGAACAAGTACTTCTTGGGTGTTTTTCACCTTCGGCAAACTATTGGGAAGATGGAGGAGTGTTCAACATGAGGCATGCTGTCATTATATTTATTCTGGGCCTTTCAGCACTGTAATTTATCTCTGTGCCAAAACAATATGAATTGTTAAAAAATGTACTGCTCCACAAAATGAAACAATTGGACTGGATCCCCATTGAATTATGCATATATCTTAGCTAAAAGAATGGTATTTTATGAATAATAAAAAACTTACACCCTTTTTCAAGAGCAAACTACTACTTTAAAATCCTTATCAGTACATTTTAAAGACAATTCTCCCAGTTACAGCAAAAATAAACTTTTGAGAAACATCTATGGTTCTCTGAAAGCCCACATTCATGCAAAACAGACTGAATGCAGTCACTTTTTATTCTATTGAGATGGGGCTTCTGGAAATGAACAACTAAGTGGAACCAGGGTCTGATTTATAGGAATATAAAAACACCTTGTGAATGAAAATTCTTCCAGAATAGCTTTGGCCGCATGACTCTTTATAGCCAAGAAATGTGTAAGTTAGGCAAGGGGAAAATAGAAAGTGTTAAAAGTAAACGAACATGAAGCTAAGAGCAGTGGTACACATGTGCAGTCCCAGGATTTAGGCTTTCCAATGGAAGGTTCAGGAGTTCAAGGCCATCATTGACTACATAATGGGATTGAATTAAGTCTGAGCTATATTAGTGTCTCAAAGAGAAAAGAAAAGTTTTGTACTACAGAAAGATCATCTATGTACCAATGACCCATGATGTGTAAAGTATTCTTTTGATATCTTCATACATGTTCAGAAGAAATCACCATTGCCACCTAACCAGTGAGTGGAACTCAATAGTGTAGATGATGTGGGTAAGAACACCAAGTCATTCATCTAGTGGGTAAGAATCCTGAGTTCAAATCCATTTGTGAAGGCTCTAATGTAAACAATCTTCCCTTTGTATCACACCGCAAGAGTTATTCAGTTTCTCTTTAATCTTTTAAGACTACATTCATTCATTCATTTCCTCATTCATTCATTGTATGTATGTGCAGGTGCACACATGGGCACATGTGGAGGACAGAGGACAGTGTGGAAGAGAGTTGTCTCTTTCCTTCTTCCGTGTAGATTCAGGGACTGAGCTTAGGTCACCAGGGTTATCACCAAGTGCCTTGAAACCACTGAGCCACCTTGCTAGCACTGTAACTTTCTCCTTAAATACTTCTTAGAGTACTTTAATGAATTAAATAAATCTCCACTGCTAGATGAGCTCTTCAGTATCAGGGGTGACAGCTACTTGTTTCTCTCTTTATATTGACTCGAATGTGGTTGATGCTTACTATAAACATTTGTTTAAAACGATGCGGATAGTAAACAATACCAGGGATGTATCTACCTCTGTTTGTCAAATAGCAACAGTGGGGCAATAGAATACCTGCCATACCATGCAGATCTTCTGAAGACTGAAATTACATAAATGCGTTATTATATGGATGCAGAAGTGACGAGGTTCGCTTAACTGACACCGAAGACAGCACTGTATGTAAACAGTCTCTAACTTCCATCTCCTTGAATGGAAGTACCCAAAATAACCTTTGCTTGAGTGCTTAGGAAGAGTTATCTGTCTACAGCAACCTCAGAAATGAAGGATGCATATATTTCAATGGCAATATTTCTATTTTGCCCATGTTGGGGTGTGCATTTCTTAATGTGAAGAAAGAAAAAAGAAACTCACAGAAAGACTGAAAACATCAGGAAGCAAATGCATTTGACAGCTTGCTCTCTTAATATGACAGTTGTTATAATTAATCAAGCTTTTGGAGCTATGTTATCAATTTCTCACCTTCACCGATATTAAAATTAAATGCTGCCCAATGTACTTTTTTATTTTTATTATTAAGAAATTTTCTATTCATTTTAAATACCAACCACAGATCCTCCTCTCCTCCCACCTCCTGCCCCTCTCAGCCTTCGCCCTCCAACCCACTCCCCATTCCCAATTCCTCCAAGGCAAGGTCTCCAATGGGGAGTCAGCAGAGCCTAGTAATTTAACTGAGGCAGGTCCAAGCCCCTCCTCCCTGAAACAAGGCTGTACAAAATGTCCCACCATAGGCACTGGGCTCCAAAAAACCCACTCATGCACCAGGGACAGATCCCAATCCTTGCCTGGGGTTCCCCAAACAATTCAAGCTAAACATCTGTCTCACCTGTACAGAGGGCTTAGTCCAGTACCATGAGTGCTCCACAGTTATTGGACCATAGTTCATGACTTTGCACTAGTTTGGCTGGCCGTCTGTATGCTTTCTCATCATGATCTTGAAGTCCCTTGCTTATAGAATCCCTCCTCTCTCTCATTGATTGGACTCCTGGAGCTCAGCCTGGTTCCCGGCCATGGAGCTCTGCATCTGCTTCTATCATACACCCAAGGAATGTTCAACCATACCACAAGGATACATGCTCAACTATGTTCATAGCAGAATTATTTGTAATAGCTAGAACCTGGAAACAACCTAGATGTCCCTCAACCAAAGAATGGATAAAGAAAATGTGACATATATAAACAATACTACTCAGCAGAGAAAAACAATGATATCATGAAATGTGCAGGCAAATGGATGGAACTAGAAAAAAATCATCCTGAGTGAGGTACCCCAGACTCAGAAGGATAAACATAGTATGTACTCATTCATAAGTAGATACTAGATATAAAGCAAAGGACAACCAGACTACAACTCACAACTCCAGGGAGGCTAGCCAGCAGGGAGGACTTTAACACCCAATGGAGGAGAAATAGATGAGATCTACATGAGCAAACTGGGGGTAAGGGGGGTTAATGGATGGTAAGGGATGGGGAATGAGAACAGGGGAGCAGGAGGTTCAGTCTGGAACAGGGACAGAGTGGGGGAGAAAAGAAAAAGATACCAGGATAAATGAAGACATCACGTGAATAGGGAGAAACAGAGTGCTAGGGAAGTTCCACAATGTACATTGTTATACACTAACCTCTTCTCTGTACACCTGAAGAGCATCCCTTCATCTTCATATACCAGACATTCTGATAAGTGCTACATATAGTAGATTTGTATGCATACATATATGTGTCATACATATCCATGTTCATAGACACTCATGTAAATGACACCCCGAAGAGTGATATTCCAGTCTTGTCAAAGATGTATGTAAACAGGTGTTTATGTACATGTGCATGCCTGCACACATACATTAATGTCATGTTACAACACGGTGTCCTGCTTCCACCTCTGGTAATAAGATTTTGTTGACATGGATTAATAGATGCCTAAGGATTCTCTTTAAAAGATTTTTTTCTATTAAAATAGGCTATTTAGTAAATATATATATTTTCTAAATTGTAAGCTCTGACACTTTTGGTCCTGGGTATATGTCACAACATGCACTTGTTTTTGTGGGAAAGAAAAGTCAACAAAGTAATGAGGTGGGATCTTGTGCCCTGGTACATGAATGCAAAGACAATGGACTGTTTTCATGACAAATCCTATCACTGGGAACACTGTACTTCTGTTCTGATCAGGAGGTGCCATGGTTAAAGATATCCCCTCCTACACAGATATATGATTAACAGATTGAGCATCCTTAACAGAGGCTCTCTTGATGATGTTCTCATTATCAGAATGTGAACCCAGTTCCTTTTGCATGTGTCATACATTCATTCCTGTCCTGAGGATGAATTCTACTCCAACAACAAATTTTTAAAAAATTATTTGACTGGATACTAACTAAAATTACAATATAGATGAGAAGCTTGATTCATAGCAGTTTGGCTTTTTTTTTTTTTTTTTCCGAGACAGGGTTTCTCTATGTGGCTTTGCGCCTTTCCTGGAACTCGCTTTGGAGACCACGCTGGCCTTGAACTCACAGATATCTGCCTGCCTCTGCCTCCCAAGTGCTGGGATTAAAGGCATTCGCCACACCCGGCTGCAGTTTGGCTTTTATGGTACGTGGTACCAAAACTTAGTGTATTCTACAAAAGACTGTCCTTCTAACTACACTACCAGAACTACTGAAAATATAGACCAACAAGCTGAATGCTTGTATACTAATCTCCCTAAAAACCATTTTTCTGTATAGTGCTCAAAATCAATTGATTTGAACATAATCAGAAACTGAGTCATTTATAATTTAAAATATTCAAGGTAAGAAAATTCATGCATGTACAATGATAAGTAGAATGCATTTATGCTTCCTTTTCAATATGAAGATAGACTGCAGACATTCACAAATGTTGATAAATCAAGATGGCTAACATGATCTTCAGAAGTGGATGCAGTTTATGAAGATGCAATATAATTTATGTATTGGACATTTTGTTAATTTCCCATTCTGTTTCAAGACCTTTTCATAATAAATACACTGATAAACAATTATAGATTTGTGAGCTTTTCTCTTCTCAAGGTGTAATATTTCTATAGGCAAATTAATGGAGCTAATAAGTATGAACTCTTGTATTTTAAAACAAAGTTCATATTTATAGACACACAACACAAGTACTAGAGATTCTTACAGTAATCCCTGCCACATTTCCCCTGATGGTAAGAGATAGCACAGCTCTAGTTACAGCCACAGAAACTTACAATGGTACGTGATTATGCTCTACTGCAAACCCAATGCAGTCTCACTATTTCTTCCCAATGTATTTCTGTCTGCATTAAGATCATCTACATACCAGGCAGCCAGCCATGTTTTATTTGGTGGCTGTTTTCCTAAGCCTTTTCCAAGCTGACAGTGCTTTAGTCCTTTTTTTTTTTTTTTTTTCAAAAATTTCACATTTCAAAGAGTACCAGCCATTTCTTTCACATTCTTTCACTTCAAGTTTTCCTAATAGTTTCTCCTGACCTAAATGAGGTTGCGTTTTTGTTTAGAAATGAGAGAAATCATGCCATTTCTTCCACACTCAATGCTGAGAGTTGGAGACATCCCTGTGTTTTCCCTGTTGGCAGGGAAGGTGGTAACTGCCGAATTGCTGCCCATGAAGCTGCTGCCGTTCACTGTGTATCAAGCAGGATCTTGACCCTCTGTTCTGCTTCTCTCCCACTCCGTCCACTCCTTTTTTATGCTCACACAGCTCGTCACTGAAACCCTCACTTCCCGAGTCTGAAGGCATTTCTCTGTTTCCTCTCTTGCCTCTATGCTTCTTCCATCTTTGTGAACCTATGTTTTTACTTGACTCCTACAACATAATTCTGTAATTTCTGTTTCCTAATAATAAAGTTGTTTAGAGAACAAACAAGAAAAATACCCACTTATGAAGTCTCCACTTTGGTAAAATAGGCAACCTCTTGCATATTAACTTTAAATACCTTGTTTTACATTTGATATTTGCTTTCTTTTAAAAGAAATAACAAAAAAATAAAGCAGAATAGATTTAAATTCCCTTGTCCATATCAGTTTCTTATCTGGGAAATTTGTGTTTATCATCTTATGAATTTTTAAACACATCATGCATAGGAATGCATTTGCACATGTTTATAAATATGCATTATTTCTAATATAAATCATATTATACTGCATATAGACTTTTCTACATACATTTTTATCTAAATTAACTTGATGTCTTTTATATTTATTAATGTTTTAAAATTTAATCCATTTATTTTTTATTTCCAAACAATATTTCATTGAGTCAATTAAATATACTGAATTTTTAACCTTTATCCAACTATTATACCAGCTAGTGAATTTTTTATTCTTTGACTTTATAAATCAAAGATTCTCTACTAGAGAAAATAAGGATTTATTCCTAGATTAATTACATCTTAATCACAGCATGGTTTAGAACTCCTGGAGTGATAGAAGACTTGTTATCATAGCAACGGAGTATATATAATACATTCATTCATATAAGCCATCATGTTTCCTATCCATTGTAGGCATTAAAGATTCAGTGTAAGCTTCACAGGTATATACACAGGTCTAGAGGCAGATATATTTGTGAATAATGTTGTTGTCTAAATGCTGCTATTGGTTTATCATGAACTCAGAAGGAAGGCTGTGATCCATTTTTCCCTAAGGTCAATGTAACTAGACTTCACAGGACAAAAGGTAGTTGTCAAATCTCAAATGAAGGTTGTAGTTTGAACTTTCAAAAGGAAAATATGTTAGCAAAGCTACCGAGCAGGAAAAATGTAGCAAAATGAAGGGCTCACTATTCAAAATGGGTGCATTTGGCAGGGTAGAGCAGAGGTTGACGTGGAATGATGCCATGACACAGAACCACCCAGGTGCCGGGAAGCACTTGGTGTTACATCTTTTTCACCTGACAGTTAAGTATGTCCCCAAGTAAAAGAGCCTCGGGTGAAGTCCAGGCTTGCTGCCCTCAGGGTGGCTCGCACCAGTTACTTACAACCTCATCATGTTCTCTTTGTTTGATCTTGAAGAGAGAATATCATATTAAGTACTTCAAGGGGATTTCATGAGGATGTTATAGATGGGGCTGTGCTGTCCATAGCCTGTAACAGGTGAGCATAAACATCAAAGAGACGACTAAGACTAACATAAAACACATATAAGACTAATCTTTTCATTTATGATTTCAAGTCCACATGTAATTCCTCCCTTCCATGTTAGCATATCTATTGTTGTTCTTGTTCAGGTCTTGTTTAGGAAGCCATGTTGTTGAGACTACATAGTAGAAGAGGAACATTTGAGAGCTGGAGAAACAAATTTTGCTGAAACAAGGCTAATTCACTTCCCATAGGTACTGGAGAATCATTGCAGGGTCTTTATCGAGAGAGTAAGAAGGCTACATTCTTAGTTTAGGGAATAACAACATGATGACAATTGGATCAACAAGACAAGAAAATGAAAGGATAGTGAGCCTTCAAGGAAGGAGTTCAGCTTGTTGAATGTGTAGTGGGTAAAGTGGTACCATCTTATCTGCTATTTGTACTTGATTTAGGGGTGGGGTGGTAATAAAGTACCACAAACAAGGTCTGCAGAAACGAAGCAAATTGTCTGTTCACAATTCTTCTTGGAGTCTAGAAATCTGATATCAGATGTCCAGGGCTGAGCTCTCTCTGAAGGTTCTAAGAAAGGCTCAGTCCAGGCCTTTCTTGCAGCTTTGGGTAGATTCTTGGCTTTGAGCAGCACAACTTCAACTTTTATGTAGCATCATCTGTCTCTGTCTCACTGTCCCTCTGCATGTGTGTAAGGGAGGCAGGGAGGCTGGAGGGAGAGAGAAAGAAAGAGAAAGACAGAGACAGACAGACAGAGAGAGCTTTAGTTAGGGATATACCCTACTCCAATAAGCACTGGCTTGACCAATTACACTTTTAACAACCCTATTTCCAAATAAATTCATCCTCAGCAGTGCTTAGACTTTGCTGTATGGATTTAAGGGACACAACTCAACCTATTCCACTGTTCTTTTTGACTCTAGTGTTTATTGGTCTTCTATAGATGCACCCTAGCACTGTAGTAATTCTCAATTAATTTTCAATGATAATACAAGCTTTGTGTTAGAACTAAATCCCTCTGTTATTTGGTGCCAATAAATCAGATATTTGCTGAGCAATACTGAGCAAGTATAAGGTGCTTTGCAAAACAGCTATTCCCTGAAACAATGCTAAGAGAAAAATACAAAGTCTTGTGTATGGCATGATTAAAATAACATTAAAAGCTGGGCGGTGGTGGTGCACGCCTTTAATCCCAGCACTGGAGAGGCAGAGGCAGGCAGATCTTTGTGAGTTCGAGGCCAGCCTGGGCTACAGAGTGAGTTCCAGAAAAGGCGCAAAGCTACACAGAGAAACCCTGTCTCAAACCTGCCCCCCCTACACAAAAAAACATTAATAGCATAACTACACGTCTATATAAGAAATTTAATATACTAAAAGGAAATATCAGATTTATTATGGTGGTGTAATTATGAATCTTTTTCAAAACTGTCTTATGCTGATTTTTTCTGTAGCAAAAGAAAGATATACATAAAAGTCACCTTACTTATTAAAACTGGAGACTTGGAGTCTTACATCTTGATTTCTATGCATTTTTGAAAACTGTTGTCATAACTCTGAACACATAGAAATAGCTGAACAAGAGCTTGCTGCCTTGATATGTTTATTGATATCACACTTCAGATCAACGTGAGTGTTACCATATCAATTCCATTTTTTACTCCAATCAGTGGCCCAGGTTTTTGTTGCTTGGAGTGGACATTAATCTTCTTTAGTCAAGTTTAAATTTTGAGTAAAAATGAAAGTGTGATGCATGTGCCTCATTCATTTAAAGAAGGATTGTAGAGAATCAGTTAATATATACTCAAATGCATTGAAGCATATGTATTGCTGGAAAAGCAATTTAGAACTCGGAATAAAAGTGAAATGTTTTTAATTGCAATGGAATTAGAAATAGAGTTGAGCCATTTGCTAATTATGAATTATTGGTGATTTTGCAACATTTCTGTAAGTACCTCTATTTTTAAAATTGGACAAAGTGTAGGAAGATACTTTAGGAACAAATTTTCATTACTTAAGGTGTACCTTTTTGTGTATTAAACTGATAAATAGTCCAGAAACATTTTTGCAAATTTATCAAAATGTCATCTTCAAGTACTGGGTTGGAAAATTAGTAACTGCTGGAGTGTGTGACTATTGAGAGTGTGACTATAGGAAGGGGCCTATCAGCTTTTAGCTTCTGTCATAAAGCAAAGACATTATTCACTAATTTTGATATTTAAAATGTCACACATTCTAAGCATAAACTAAAGGCTAAAATTTAAGAAACTATTGTATTGTTATTCCAGATGTACAAAAAGAAAGCACAGTGATAAGAAAACACTTCAAGTGTTTTAAAATAATAACTAAGAATGGGATAGGTTTCACACAGCTACACAGCTTCCTGATGGATTCCCTCATTTACTAGTGATGAGATGATTTGTGTGGGCTTTTACAGGGTGAAGATCAGCATGTACATTACAAGCATCTACTATTCACTTTTTAAAAACATATGTGGCCTTTAATAAATCTGTAATAAATTGTTTGCAACTGGAGGAAGCAGTGAGGACCTTCTTGGATTATTTTGTGGTAACATTGGAAACTACACCAGAAAGGAGACAGGCATGAAATAACTCTGTGCTGTCTCACTTTATCTCTTCTTGAAGCAAGCTTGTCTGAACTCTTTACATTTTGTTCTTTGTTCAAGTTTCCAATGCTTTCTTGTATACCTTTTTCCTCCTACTTACTGTGATGATGAGGAAATAAAGGGGAAAGATGCAGAAACTGAGGCAGTTCTCTCCAGTGTGTAATGCAAAGGTGAGCACACATTTACACTCAACAGATGTGCAACTTGAATTGAGTCATTGAGTCTTCTAGATATTATTGCTTAACTGCACAGCTTTATAGTTGTGTGTGTGTGTGTGTGTGTGTGTGTGTGTGTGTGCACTTACATCTGCATCAAATATATGTGCAGGCCAAAGGTCAACTTTACATGCCTTCTTTTATTACTCTCCACTTTATATTCTAACACAGGGTTTCTCATTGAACATGGGACTTAATGATTGGTGGACTGGGAAACTCCAGCCGCCCCCCCCCCCCCCCCCGACTTCATTTCTCCTTTGCTGAGATTGTGGGTTTGTGCTGCCATGCTCAAATTTTTATGTGGATGCCTGGGTACTGAACTCAGGTCCTTGGTCTTGGTGGCAAGGACTTTACTGACTGAGTTATTTGCCTACCTCCATAATAATATTTAAATGCTGATTAAGGAGTTTAAGCTTATCACAATTATAATAAGATAGCAGAACTTTAGCTGTTTTTTAAGGGTTTAGCACAATATTGCCTGTCATTTCTGGGGTACCTTCCTTTTAAAGAGAGTGCAGAGATTTTTCTAAATGCCCTGAAAGTCTATCTATGAGAGTAGATTGTGGCTATGATGGTAGATGAAGATTGCTATTAATGTTTTAGAATCTGCATTATGTCAGTATTTATATCTATTCTGATACTGAAGCATGCTGAAATTCTTGGATAATTGAAGGTAATACACTTCCTGATTCCTAGAGGCTTTGGATATGTTATTGAACCTCCAATGGGCCTCTGTGTCTCATTCATAACATGGAGAATTGACATAATAATTAAATTAAAGAGAAAATAGCCTAAGAATGAATCCTGACACATTCAAGAGAATGTAGTCTTCCTTTCTTTTTGTCCTTCTACCTCATTAGATGCTTCTCTACCACTTCAGTGTAGAATGTGTCAGCCAAGGATGTTTATTATTTACCTCACTGACATATTCATTACATTTGATAGTTGTTCTTGGAGTTGAAGAGTGTATTGCAATATACTTACTTCAACTGCATTATTGCTTTGTATTGCTGAAAAAGTGAGGCCGATTTTACCTTGGCTTGACACTGTGTTAGCAGGATGTCTTGTGGAAAGCTACTGTAAAGTTACGTGAGCTCCAGTCTTCTTTCTTATCAATGACCAGTTGTTCTCTCAGAATAAAGGGGTTAGGGATGACTGATGTGTATTTTTAAAAACATTAAAGATATGGTAACCAGTTCATGTAAAAAAATTATGTGTTTTTAAATGTGAAATGCAGAACTTCAGGGAATTACCTGGTTTTATTCCAAAATGTATTTTATCATTATCAACTCTTTATTTTCTTAGTGGATAACCAGGGATATTTACACATACCTATGTATGACCAGAATATTATTTTCTTGATATTGTGCAATCATTGGTGGGAAAACAATAAAATACAAACATACTTTGAAAATGATTTATTTGCCCTCACTGTACCAATAATAGGTACCAGCACCTGTTGATCCTGCTGAAATTTCCCATCAATAGTAACAACCCTTTATCTCTCAAACACAATGACTTCCCATTTGTGTAACAGAAACCAGTGTCAGAGCATCAGGTTTCCAAAAGAAGTAAGGCATTAAGACATAGCCTGCTTGAATCTTCAAAAGACTGGTCTGGTCTTTAGTTAAAGACAACAACAACAACAACAACAAAACCTCTTCTGTTGACCATGAGTTTTCTAGTGATAATAAAATGCAAATCTTGAAGGAATGAATGGAAGTATTGAACCAGATGGTAAGTATCTTAGTTACATTATTACACTTAGTTCTTAAAATAACTGATGTGCTCACTGTTAGCAGCATCTTTTGTACACCAAGAAGTTCAACATTCAAGAGGCTAAGTTTCTTGATAGTGCCATACAAGTAGGTCAGCATTCAAATGATGTCTCCAGGAAGCACTTTGTCAGAGCACTTGTTTTTTTCATTGTTGCCTCCTTGGCTTTAATTACATGTAATTGCTGGTCATCATTAGTTACTATGAGCAATCCATGTGAGTCCATTAAATGGGTAACAATTTATTGAGATATATATTGAGGAAAAACACTCATGAATACAGAATGGAGTAGACAGCTGAAGTTGTCCTCTGATCTGACTGGGAGTGAATCCACCTCACAGGCAGGAGCAGGGAGAAGAGGCAAGTGACCCTCCTCCAACTCCTCATAAGAGGTCACATACAGGTGCAGGAAGCACTGCTTCCTTTGGTCTGTATAGCCCAAAATCATGGTTGGAGCAAAATACCAGTTCAGTTAGTGTCTGGAGGTCCCTGTGCTTTGAGTTCAGTATCCACTTATTTTAAGATATCTCTGTGAAAGATGAAAGAAGACATAAGAATGTCAAGAGCAAAAGGGCTTTCCTGATATTTCCAAGGTGTGCATTATTAGCCATTGAATTAACAGTAATGATCAAGTCCTGGCTTAATCTCTGTACCATGCATTCTAGGTCTTATCTCAGCTGTGGGCATGAGGTGTCTTAGGCTTTGAAGTTTAACTCACTTCTCCAAGAAAGGCATGGATTGGGAGACTTATAGGGAAACACCTTATGATAAATTTTGAGCTTCTTATTCAAAGCTAAAGGAAAAATTTGTTAAAGAAATAGGGGCTACCTTTTCAAGACTGAACATACTACTCCTTCTATCTGTATAGGAAGTCATCACAGGAGAGTTAATTAGGATAATAGTGTTTTAAGAACTGAAACTTACACAATTGTAATCACGTTTAGCATTTCTGCTGGGAAGCTCTTTTCTGATACTAATTTTTCTAAGTGACATAAGAAAATTTAGGTTCATTAACTTAGAAGAAATGATCCAGTCGAGGCTAGACTATCTCCTCCAAGAGTTTGTAACTTTAGCATTAGTTACTTGAGATCTGCTTTTACTGGTACAGAATTCTAATGTTTTCATAGTCAGTTTATTTAGACTAAGTAAATTTTGTTTTTCTTTAAATATATGAACTAAAATAGTAGAATCAATATTTCCATGCTAACCAGGCATTTTATTTGTAGTTGTATACTTTTAAATTTGTGTGTGTATGTGTGTTATTCTTCTAATTTGTAAAATACTGTCAGTGAATGGTGTTTTTTAATCTTTAATGATATGAAGTTATGGGGCTGGAGAGATAGACTAATTGGCAAAGTGCATGCCTGTGGAGAATTACTTTGACTGTGTTAATTGAGGCTGGAAGACTCTCACTCAGTGGGTGTGGCTATTCCTTTGGGGATCATGAGCTGTATAAAATGGAGAAAAGGAGCAGCTGCAAGAATTCCCTATTCCGGGACAAGATGTGACAGCTCCCTGGAGTTCCCTCTGCTATGAACCCCATGTTCTGCAGGACTGCAAACCGGAACTAATGTGTCAAATAAACCCCTCCCTTAATTTGCTTTGGTTGGGATATTTGCCAAAGCATCAGGAAAAGAAACCAAGACAGGAATCCTATTGTTTTCTTAGTAGCAGCATTTGAGGAGTGTGATTCCAATCCAGTTTACATTCATGAGTTAATGTAAAGTAACAGAAGGAGAACTGTCCTGACAATCAAATGAGACCTCTGTCTTAGGGGACTTGTAGGTAAAGAGAAGGCACTTTGAAAACTGAATCAAGTACTCATGACACCATGTGTACTTTGATTTCACATGTGTGTAAAAATCGGGTCAAATAATGCTCTGCACCAAGAATGGAAACAAACATACACCTTCTAACTTTAGCGATCTGGTCACTTGGAATTAAATTTTATGACATGATAAATTGAATGAGGCTTTACTTCTGCGTCTGGCTACAGTAAAAAACTGCTTTAAAGATATAGATCCATTGCTTTATATTAACATTGTCCTTTTCAAGGATAGGATGTTTATCAGAAGGAATTTTAATCTCCATCCTTATTTAAAACTGTTGAACTACTAATGTGTACAGACAAGATTTCTTGTTACTTTGTGCGTTCGTTGGCTTTCCTCAAATGAAAGCATTCTCTCCTTTCCTGTGAGATGAGTTTCTAAGCTCATCTAAGACCATTGTTCTGTGTTCTGAAAATCATTTTTAATAAGAAAAGAGATACCAGAGGTGAAAAGATACCTTACGGTCAGTGTGTGGCTATGAAAGGGAACACAAGAGGACTGAAGACTGGATGGATAATTGACTCTTAGCTGTTCTCACTTCTTTAAAAGATGAATTTGCACTGATGCTTCCTTCTCAGCTGTCACTCTAAAGAATATATTTCTGTGGCTCAAGCTGTTATCAGTAATTGTAAGTAGGAATGTTTGTGACAGTTGGGCCTCAGGAGCCTTGGATGATGAATATGTTCTTGGCTTCTGGAACCCTCCCTGGCTGGTGTCATCAAGGTTTGCACCTGTGTCTTCTCTACCTCTGAGGTCTAAACTTTTGCTTTCTTTCTTGGCCTCTTTTTCTGGGGAACTGTCTAAGAAAGGAACCTGTTAGTGCTTGGATTAAGTGCTTGGGGTTTAGAATCTGACTGCCAGTAGCTACTAGCTAGGTATATGACTAGGTAAGTTATCAAGTTTTTTTTCATTGTGTTTCTCTACCAAGGATTTGAAGGCATTTTGACAGACAGTGCCTGAACTCACAGGGACACTCTTAAATTGAAGGTGCAGGCATATGAAGTGCTCAGCATGGTGCTAACAAATGCCCAGCAAATGCTGGTTATTGTTCTCAATGGGATGTTTTGGGAATTCACTTAAAAACCCCAGTCAGCTCCCTTATCTGTAAAACGCTTGAATATTATATTTGTAAAGAGGCTGTAGACTTGAAAAAAATAAAAGATTTGTAAATTACAAAGAATTGATGCTTCAAACCCTATTTTAATACAAAGGTGGGCTAGACATCTGTTTCATCCTGTATATACTGGGGCATACTTTTACTGGTATTCATTGGGGCAATTTATTTAAACTCCTGTTGGCCTGTTGTTTTGTTGTTGTTTGTTTGTTTTGTTTTGTTTTCAAAATAAAGGAAATATTACTGTACCAACCTAATGGACTTTTGAAAGAATTGAAACAATATAAGTGCACTACTTTACTCAGTGGCTAATATTATGAAGATAAGAAATGATCACTATTTTTTATTATAAACATTCTTCTAAAGTTTCCTTTGAGCCAGCATCTCACCATGTACCCCAGGCTGGCCTCCATCTCATGGCAATCCTCTTCCTTCAGGCTCTCAAGTGGCTAGAATTAAAGGCATGAGCCCCCACAACCTGCTGAAATTTCTTACTAAAATAATTCCCAATAGGGTTGTCTCTGCCCAATGGTAATAGCAGTAGCTATGAATCCATAAGGTGAGTTTTCCGACTCTAAGAACTTCCTTTTTTGATTTGCTCCTAAAGTATCAATGGGTTGTATACTAGAAATTCAGAGAGGTAGAGTCTTCAGTTCATGTTGACTTTGAACAACACACTAGCTGAAGAAAGGGACAAAGCAAGTGAAGGAGTGGGCGCCAGCAAGGAGAATGTGCAGACATTTTCATTAAATTGCCTTCTTAGACATGCACTTCTCTAGCAAGTGCTGACACAGATTAAAGCTGTATTTTTCATTTTATGGACTTCTGTCCACAGAATGCATTTCATGCCTATTTTTTCCAGAGATAAATATAAATGTTTCACCCTTCCATATAGTATTAATAAGCAGCTGGCATGTATTTATAAATGATGTATAAGTAGCTATATGTTTTGCTCCCTTTAAAACACAGAGGTTGATTTGCTTTGCCTTTCTATCAGTTTTTAATTCCCCTGTGAAATCAGGGGAAGTAACTACATTCCCATACTCTTCAAGTCCTCTTTTTTTCTGATTCCCCATCCTCTATGATTTGAATGCTGCTTTATGCACTGTGTGTTGAAAATATCACGTTCCCTGAGTGCTGCTGTTATCTTGCTGAGAACTAGCATCTCAATTTCTCTAGATCCCACTAAGCCCTCTACCGCCTGCTACTATTGAGGGTGAGGGATTGATTTCAAATTGAGGGATATCTATGTGATAGAAGAGTAACTGTTCTGAGATGTAGAAATTATAGAAAAGACCAGATCTAATATCACAGAAACAGCAACTCAATATATGATTGACCTATCTTTTGTTTCTTGTGCTTTATCTTCATGGGAATCAAAAAGTAATTTTTAAAATTTCAAGATAATCACTTAAAGTAGGCAAATCATTTGCTCTTATATAATCTTAGGACACAGCCCCCACCCCCATTATCACACAAGTAGTTCTTCTCATTTGGCGAATACAATCCGATAGTAGCATGTGTGTAAAAGCTCAAGATAAGCTGTGAAGCTGGGGTGGGATCTAGGTTGTTGTACTCTGTGCTTTGCTCATGTTTCCAAATGCACCTAATATTTCAACTTGTGACCGCCATCCAGGAGTAGAGAAGCTAAGGTTGGGGTGCATGCTAGTATGTGGTTACTTAAATCAAGATCCAGCTGATTCCAAGAAAATGGCTATTTATTTTATCACAGTGTGCAAATACAATATCTTATCACTTAATTAAATTTATAACAACTATACCTTACTCTGTTCAGTATACTGAAATTCAAGCTTGCTAAAAGAGAAAACAATTTGGACTAATTGGTAATCCTTCAAAAGAATTATGCGCTTTGATAGATGTAGTAATGCTGTCTTGAACAGCATATTTTATTTTCTAGTACAATTAAGATGCAATTTTAGTTTTTAATGCTTTGTTCTATAGAGCTCTCTAAGGAACTGTGTTTTCAGGAAGACTGGTATATTCCAACAGTGCCTCTTTCCTTTGAACTTGGGAAATAAACAGAGCACATCTGACAAAGAAGAATATGAAAGTTAAAGTCAAAACTTACATAGAGTGTTTTTCATGTCTCCATAATAGTGTAAATCTGAAGCATATGTGGGTAATAGATGCAAAGATGTTTATTATTGCAATTTACATACAGAGCATTATCTCCCCACATCTCTATGCTTTGAAGAACCAGACCAAAGGACGATATCTTTATGATGTCCAAAGCACTCTATTTATAATGTTCTGGAGTGGCCAAGCTTGATCTTGAGTTCAGGGTTGTCCAAGTAAAACCCTAATCTGTGTCAGTCACTAACATGATTTACTGTCTGCTTTTCCTGCTTGTTTTCAAATTGTATCATGAGCATGCAATATTTCATGTTTAAAACATTTGATTATCTTAACTGGACATGCATCTCAGTTTAGTATTTTGTTGGCTATAGCAGTTAAAATCATAAGCACGTTTTACATTTGTAAAGTGAATAAAAGAATATAACTCCAGATGTTTTCAGACGTAAACAAACCTTGACCGACATGAGATAGTTTGGAAGTTATTGTTTTTAATACAGTTCTTGTGTGTTTTAAGTAATGGATCATCCCACACTGATGTAATTTAATTAATGAAACCATTTTAATCCTCTCTTCCCAGTATGCTACCAGATGACTATTACTGTGATGTTAGCCCTCATTATCAGCCCACCCACCTACCTTCCTCTTTAATAATGGAAACTCTATGAATAATGTATGGCTGGTGTGACATTACCAAGAGTCACAAGAAATCAAGTGGTGGCTTCAGTTGAAAATAAATTTCAGTAAGTTGCTCTCTACATAACAATGGATGCAAAATGAAGTCTATTGGTAATTACCAATTATGTGACACAAATCATTTAAAACCCTAAGGACATGGGGAGAACAGATTTGAATAATTTTTAATGGATGGCTAAGGCATACTGCCATGTTTTATGAGCAGTGTGGGTTGAGATTACTAATATCTTATGAAAATTAAATGTTAGACATGTTATAAATGCATCAATAACTTTAAGTATCCAGATCATTATTATAAAAATGCTCCCAAGATTCTCACCCAAACGCTATTGTCAGGGAGTTTCGGAGGCCTAACAACAGTTAGTTACCATTGTTGTCCTTCAACTCTACCACATAACAAGGACGTCCACAGAGTCATGAAGCCCGAGAAAAGTAAAGTCTATGGTTCAGTGACCGTAAGCGGGCTTGAGAGAATGAGGCAAAGGGGAAGTAGTTATAAATTGATAGGCTTAGAATAGAGCTGTGCCAGCTAATGCCTCAAATCCAGGAAATTTGGTTAACCAGCCCGAAAAGAACTCAGGTTGAATCTCTCCAGTGAGTGACTAGGGGGTACAAACTATGGCTTTCTGGGTACAATGTATCATAAAAGTAAGCAGGACAAAAGGGTTACTATAAGCATACAGATCACTTTCCTTTCCAGGAAGCCCAGTGCTGACTTGATTAAAATGGAATTAACAGTGTTGGGAGACAGCTCCCTGGTGATAAGTTTGCCTTGCAATCATAAGGAGTTGGTTATAAAATAGCTTACCAGAGTGACACATTTCCAAACCCAGAACTAGGGAGACAGACAGGAGAGTCACTGAGGCCTTCTGACCAGGGGCCTAGCTGTACCTGTACAGTGAAGGACGCTGGCCCATAAAAACAAGGAAAGGGCTAGAGTTAAAACTCAGCAACTTAAAGCCCACCCTGGACTCCATTGCCAGGCCAGTTTACAACCCAGCCTACACTAGCTCCAGACCCCCATCCTATGCCCTCTGCTGGTCTCAAGGCTCCTGCACACACTTGGTCTAACATGTGCTCATACACATACACATACATTTAAAATAATTTGAAACAAGGTGGATGGCTACTGAGGAATAGCATTGGGCATTGTCTTCTGGTATGTACACACACACACACACACACACACACACACACACACATTTACCTATCTTCCATGATAATATACACAAATCTGAACAAACAAACTTCCAAATAAATAAATGCTTCTCATGCTTGGTTGAGAGGGCTGAAACCAGAACTGATGAGGTATGTCCGTAGGAATTTAAGTGGGAGAAAAGAGCAAAAGTGCAGGTTCTCACAGCTTTGAACACGCTCACTCCTGTGCTTGGCCAGCAACTATCAGATCATTGCCAGATTCAAAGAAATGTTATAAGCAAATACATCGAGCTAAGTCCTAGGGCAGCAAGTTTGTCAGACTGCATAGTTGATTTTTCATAACACAATTCAGGAGACTACTGAGGTAGCTGTAGAAGTGTATGAATCATAACTGCTGCTTGAATTGGTTTAGGGTTCTCTCAAAACTGCTTTGTGAGGAAGCAAAGACAAAGTATTTGATTCCAAAAAAACCAATACAAAGCCTAAGGTAAATAACCTCTAATGCCATGGTTCTCAATCTACCCAATGCTGTGACTCTTTAATACATGTTGTGACATGTTCTGGTTCTTCATGTTGTGGTGACCTCCAGCCATAAAATCATTTTGTTGCTACTTCATAACTATAATTTTACTAGTTATGAATTGTAATATAAATATCTGATACACAACCCCTAAAGGATTTGTGACCTACAGGTTGAGAACTTTTAGAAAATATGTCCTTAACTTTCTGCCCTTTTTATTTTTCCCTTCAAATTGGAATTCTAACTTCATTTATTGCACTCCTCTTTAAATCAGAATTAACATATTGAAATTCTGAATTACGAGATAACGTCTGATGGATATAAATGAAGGAGATGATAATTAATTTCTTTGTGATTTCCTCAAACTGTGCTTTCTACAGGGTTTCCTGGAGTGGCTCCTCTTTGCTTTTAGTGTGATGCAAATTGTTCCAAATTATAATGATCAGAATGGCTTTAATTCCTCCACCTTCTCCTGGTCACACAGAGGAAACCAGTAAGTCCTCCTGGACTTTGTAAGTTGGCCCTGGAAAGCCGCCTGTGATTTGAATTGTGTATGTTCTGGGGATGTTCAGCCAGGAAGAGCCACAGCAGGATGGAAAATGTCCATGCTGGGCTCTTCAGACAACCCCCAGATCACCATGTTTGCCTCAGACTCTGCATCCAACCGTTATTTACAGAACCACGATGGTTTCTCCAGAATGTGTCCTTAGGCTTCAGTGTAACAGACCCAATAAATACTTTTCCTAAGACCCTTTGTAGTGCACTCCTGACAAAAGTGAAGTCAGAGAAGGTCTTTTGCCCACACCTGTGATTTTGAAGAGCAATTAAAAACCATATGCTTTTTTATGTAAACGCATTGTTTTGGCTTCTCTAGTGGTTGGATGAAGCACCCAAGGCTTGAGCTTATGCTTTCTCATAGAATTACTAAAACAGAGTACTTGAAATGCAAATGGACAGAAATACTGTACTAGGCACTCAAAAATCAGGAGCTGGTCTGCTGTCAATCACCTGACATTATATGACTGACTGAAAAAGGTTATGAAATTGTATTGGAACAATAATTCATATTTATATTAAAACAATGAAAAAATAGACCATTACCACAAATAATTTTATGTGGTTTTCCCACACACAGTGTATATTGGCTTGGAAACAATAAAAAATATGGAAAAACACCTTACCTCAAAGTGTGTGTGTGTGTGTGTGTGTGTGTGTGTGTGTGTGTGTGTGTGTCCGCTCATATATAGACATGCAAATACCAGGGCAGGGCCACAAGTGTTATCATTTTTCACTATCTACCTACTGTTTTGAGATGGGTTCTTTGATTGAACTGGAAGCTTTTTTGTTGTTGTTTTGTTTTTTCTTTCTTTGAGCTAGACTGGTTAGCCAGTGAGCTCTTAGAACTTTCTTGACTGTCTGTCAAGGCTAGGGTTATAGCTGGGTACTGTGGCCATGTCTAACTTTTAATGTGGGCAGGATTCTGGTTGCAGAGGAAATACTCATACCCATGGGGCAGCCTCCTCAACCACATAAGATAATTCTTCGTACTACAAGATTTTCCCTTGAATGCTAACTACCAGAAAGCTATACTTTCAAAATTATAATGTAAAAACAATGAAAGAGAAAGAAAGAAAGATAGGGGGGAGAGAGAGAGAGGAAGGAAGAGAGGACAATAACTGAGGACTTAATTATTAATGTTCTAGTGTACTATATTCTTAAATTATTAAATTTTAGTAAATACTCATTCTCTAATAAATTTATAAAATCATATCAAAGACTAGGGTAAGCACTGATAGCTTCTCATATCAAATATTTCATAGAAACCACTGTGTACTTAATATAAAAGTGTATAGTTGGTCACACTGTAGACTATACTAAATTTGAGTGAGTTGACTATCCTGGTTTGCTTTCTGTTGCTTTGAGAAAACACCCCGACAAAAGCAATGTAGCTGAGAACAGGTTTATTTTGGCTCACACTTTCTGGTTACACTCCATCACAGCAGAGGAGTCACAACAGGAGTTTGAGGCAACTGTTGCATATGATCAAGAACGTTACCTCCTCCATGCGCAGACTGTCTATGCAAACCCAGGGACTTGTGCTGCCCAAAGTGACCTAGGTCTTCATCCATCAAGTAACTTAATTATTAAGAAAATTCTCCACAGACATGCCCACAGGATGAGATGATTTACACCATCCCCCACTGAGACTCTCCAGTGTGATTCTGGCAAGTTGGCAGTAAAAATGAAGCATCACAATGCTTCCTTCTGGCTACGTGCTTTGCGTTTTCAAAACCATCCCTTGGAATATTAAATGTTATTACATGTCCATTTTGCTTATATTTCCCATGCCAGTGGCATGGTTTTCCTGGTTAGCTTTAACTGTCAACTTGGCACAGAATCTAACAGAGGAGCCTCAATTAAGTAATTGCCTAAATAGGATTTCTGTGGACAAGTCTTGGGGGAGCTCTTGATTATTAATTGATACTAATCAAGACTGGAGAGCCCAGACTATTGTGGGTGGTATTGTCCTCAGTCAGGTTTTCCTGCGTTGTACCAGAAAGTTACTTAAGTATGAGCCTATGAGCCAGCAGTGAGGCATATGGATTCCTCCAGGTCCCTGCTCCCTCGTGAGTGAGTGCTCAGGTTGAGTGGAATAAGCTAGTTGTCCTCACTTCCTGTTCCTGCCTTATACCCCTGCCAACTTCTTTCTGGATGTGACCTGTAAGTATCAGATAAAATAAGCCTTTTCTGCCCTAAGATGATATTGCTTGGAGTATTTTCATCACTGAGTAAAACCAAAAGGTGGTTGGTTATATGTGAACTTTTCTGTAGACTGACTGCCAACTAATTATGACTGTCATCCATGCTATTTCTTGAAATAGTGACATAAGAATGTATTAATGGCTCCTGAGAAGGATTAAATTTATTTTATTTTATTTTCTCTCTAGAGGTTTCAAATTAAATTAAACTTAGACAAAGGGAAGGATAAATTCAGCATTTATTGTGGACTTGGAGAACTATGCTGCTTTCTTAAGATTTTATTTTCTTCTGTCTTCCATGTGGTTGGGCAGTGGAGCCTAAAAGGTCATTCATGTTTTCTTTTTAATTAAGGCACTAAATTGCAATTAAAGGATCATAATTGCTTAGAGAGCCCTTAATTATTTCAGTGATTAAAGTAAAATATGTTTATTGAACACTAAATATATGCCAGACATTATGTTGTTAAAGATATGGTGGGCAAACCAAATGGTCAAAGTCTAACTGGCTTTGTAGGAAACATAGGAATCCAAGTTCAGTGAAAGTGATAAAAAATAAACAGTTCTTCTAGTTGCCATTCAAGAATATTTCTCAGAATCTCCTGTGTAGTTTCCTTTTTCTAGTGATTTTTCCTATGTCCGGTCTCTCTTGAAGGGGATGCCCAGAAATATTTGAGAGGAGGCTTGCCTGTTACATCGTGATGGAGACTGACCGTCTCTGCTTCATCATACTGCTGTCATTTGGACTGTTCAACCTTCCACCAGATAACCCAGATATACAAGTAACTTAAGACTAGCATCTGTTTGTGGGATGATTTCTGTCACTATAGTGGGGGGTGTTCTGCTCTGCCTGGCTTCCTGGTCCTACTTAGGTTTCATGAAAGTAGGACTCTACTTTCTGTCCTGAATTACTTTCAATCCTCTGTTGGTGTGAATAGGTGTGGCCATAGACTCATGTGTTTGAATGTTTGACTATAGGGAGAGACATATTAGGAGGGGTGGTCTTGGAATGGGTGTGGCCTTGTTGGAGGAAGTGTGTTACTGTAGGGGCAGACTTTGAGGTCTCATATGCTCAAGTTACCCCCAATGTGGTACACAGTCTCCTTCTCCTGCCTATGTATCAAGATATAGAACTCTCAGCTCCTTCTCCAGCACCATGTGTATCTGCACATTGCCATGCCTCCCACCATGATAATAAGGTTCTAAACCTCTGAAACTGTAAGCCATTTCCAATTAAATACTGTGGTCGTGGTGTCTCTGCACAGCAATAGAAACCCTGACAAATCCTTGCCCTGCAATCTTCTCTACCTATTGCAGACTGAAGTCCGAGTGTGTGCATATTCTCAGTTCAACACGCTGGCTGTGCTGAATCCATTTCTAACACTGTTAAACTGAATCCAAGAGTCTCCCACTCATCGTTCTGATGAAACAGGAATAAAATTGAGCTGTGTTTGGGAGAGTGTGGTTCATAGGGTAACTAGGCTCAGGGCAAGCAGTCTCAGCCCCAACGTCTCCATAGCTGGTTTTATCTCTTAGAAAACGTCTGGGAAAGCGTCAGGACCAATATTTCCAAGATGGCTTTTCAAACTTTCCATTCCCCAGTAGTCTCTGAGAACAAAAAGGGATGAGTACAGTTTAACTTCACTGACTCTCCTGTTTACATTGCCACATCTGGCTGTCATTACCCCAAAAAAGTACAAAAGGAATTTTTATAGTATTTCTTAAGACAATGACCTGGCTTGCAATGTTCTCATGTGCTATAAAAATGCATTTTATATATCAAATACTAAATCTTACCACAGTATTCTTGTTTTAGTTTTCTATCTAAAAGGTAAAACTTACCTTAAATTTTTCTTTCTACCTGAATCCACTAAATCAAATAGCGTCAGTAGACTAAAATAATTTTTAAAAATGTAATGAGATATACTTTCATAATTTAATAAATATATTCTTCAGTAAACTGGACATTGGGGAAACCATAGCAGAGAAGGTAGATGGGATCCCTTATTTCATGAACCTATATACTACTTGGAGAGGATGGGTATCTGTAAATGCAAATAAAATTAAATTAAGGAGTGTTATAAAAAAGTACACTAAATGTAAAAGTAGAAAATATAGAGAGATTGGAAGGTATTGTAAGGCCCTGATCTCCAGTGTATATCTGGAGAAACAGATTCTTAGAATGATTAATCTTTCAGTCACCAGTAGTCAGAAATAGAGGCATGACTCCAGAATCCTTATGAGTGTTACAGATGGCACAAGAAAATGAGTGAACTAATGGTTCTATCATGCATGCAGGTCAGAGTGACTTCTGTTCAATAATGTGCAGCATTTTAGGTTTTAGCTTAGCTTAATGCTAAGGATCAAATCCAGAGTCTTGTGCAAGCTGGACACATAATCTACTACTGAGCTACAAGCTTAGTCCATGCAATATGCTATATCATACTCATTGTGACAAAATTGGGCCAGTGTAGCCTGCTTTCACAAATTATACTCCATCCCTTGTTCTGCAATGCTGTCTCCACTCACCACTAGTTATTGTCAAACTTTCCCATACATAGATACTCATAAATCTTACTTGATTGTATTCTTAGCTCCAAATGGTATCAGCCTGTGGAATAATGTTGTATTGAATTGTCACACTGTTGCAATCACTGTTTCTTTTTTTCTAAAGTAGAAACTTTTGTGGTCTAAAATAATACGGACTTTGATCAATGCTGCCAATAAATAATCAGTGAATGCATGAATGAAGTGAGAGGCAAGGATGCTGGATTACATGGTTCATGGCTTTCTTATCTGATCTCATTCATGAAAGGCATTGGCTCTTCCTTTGTTGACAGCAGCATTGAGCACAATCCAGCATAGATATTTAAGAAGAGAATTAAGACTGCAAGAAACAATGATGGGACTAATTATAGTTTGTATATAGGTATCAGAGTTAAGAGTAGTTAGTGCAGGGAGCCAAATGAAGGAAGGATCCACTTTAGGCCATCTTTTGAAGTAAAGCTGAATATGGTGTGGTGCCTTGGGGGCATACCTTAGGAGATGCTGTTAAACTGCAAAAGTCCTGAAATGGTGATGATGCAAAGTTCTATGTGGAGTGTCTCAGGCTGAAATGCCTGACTCAAGTATTAGCTGGCAGTCTAGGGATGGGGGAGTGGAAGTTTTGAAGCCTGTGATTAGGAATTTTAATTATATTCAGGGATAATTGGGAGCCATTGTCAGCTCCTAAGAAGGGGTAACTTGAAATAACGTTTGGGGACTAGACTCCTACTCCCATCTTCTGCTCATGCTGTTCGCCCATCTGGAGACTTCTCTGCCTCTCATCCCAACCTCTCTAGCCCATTTCTCCAACTCTTAATTCATGTCACGCCATCTTTGAAGCTTTTCTGATAAATCTAATCAATTCTCTCTCTCTCTCTCTCTCTCTCTCTCTCTCTCTCTCTCTCTCTCTCTCTCTCCTCTTCAACACCCTATTTTTATTGCTTTCACTACAAAATCACTATCTGCCTCACTTCTCTCTTAATTCCTAGCCAGCTCCTGAAAGATGTTTTTCAAATGATGCTTTGTTCAGTGTCTAGAGGCCTCTTGTTGATATCTCGGGACAACAGTCTCTGCAACCAGTTTGTCTGCTTTGTTTTCCTTCCATCTGGCTCATGTTGAAGTCAGCTGTGAAATCAACACTCCTGGCTTTCATCACAACAGCCACAACCTTGGGGTTGTCTAGCTTAGTCCTGCTCTATGTTCACACACTTGTTGTGAGTGAAACTGGTCTGCAAAATGAACAATATGAAACAATAAGGAATGCTTCCTGCAGCTAAATGGTATTTGCTAATAAAGATTTTTGAAGAGTTCCCACTTAGATATAATTTTGTTTCATCTTTTTGTCCTGCAGGTTCCATAGTTTTATTTTATTTTTGGCAATAAAATCCATTGTGTATATATGTACAATATTTCTATTAATTTACTATTGTACATCTAGACTAATTCCATTTTGTTACTCTTGTAAATATAACAGCAATAAATATAGATGAGCAAGTAGATCCATAGAGTTAAGGCCCATTATATGAGTACTTTATTTTCTAGTATTTTTGAGACACTTTCATGCTGACATACATATAGTAGCTTACACCAGTTTACACTGTAGACAATAGTAGAAAATGGATCCTCTTTCTCTATATCCTTATCAGCATTTATTTCATTTGTGTTCTGGATGATAGCCATTATAATTGGGCTGAGAGAGTTATTGATTTATGGGTGGTAACTGAAAATATAATTTAAACCCTCATTTATAGACAGAATTTCATTATGTGAAACCAAGCTTTTCAGGTGCAACAAAACATTCTGAATGGAATAAAAAATAATTATAGCTAGGGACACATAACATTGTATGTTGTAAAATTAATATATTAAAGCAGATATCTTTTCATAAAATAATTAGGAAGAAAACTTGAAGGTACCATTACCTATAGCAAAATATGGCATTATTATGATTCATCTTATATTCAGTGTTTATAGATAGAAAATTCTCATTTGAAAACAATCTTGTTAAGCTCCTTAGGATTTAAAGAAGGAAGTGATTCTGCTACTAACTGATACATTTGCTCTTTTTTTCTATTAAAGGAATAAACTTCAAACATTTACTTGGCAGTTAACATGCCTCTGTTTATTGTAAAGTCCATTTCTACACAATTAAAAAAATCAATGTTCTCTATTTGCAGCATGAAAATTAACTGATAATATCTCCATGCCCCCCCATACCACATGATTACTGTGAAATGAAGCAAGTGATCAATTATGTCTTTGAAAATAAGAAATTATATATAAATGCAAAATGTGTCTTTTCAACTACATTTTTCTGCAACTCAGAGGAAAGATTGGACTTATCAAGTATCTGCAGTGGGTGTTGAACATCCTTGGTAACATACTACTTTAGCATTTATATTGAGCATTTTAGAAATGTATTTGATAGCTGAGATTTGGAAGTGCACAGGAAACTACAGTGCCCTGAAGGCAAAGATGAGCTTCTCGAATTTAATATGAACTAAAGTGATAATACCTTACACTTAAAAGCTAACTTTTTTTTGCAGGATACTTAGAAGACTTTAGCTGTATTAGCTCTAATCCTCAGAATGCTTTTCTGCAAACGGTTTCTATGCACAGGGTTAAACACCTTGGAGAACCTGATGGAGATGAGGAGGTGCTGCATTGTGTCAAAAGCAAGTACCTAACACTAATATCCTCTCCAGTGCTGAAACCATTCAAATCAAATCTCCTTGCCTTTTTCCATGGTTCAAATTTGTATCCTAGAGAGATTTGATACATGATTTCTTCAAGTGTACACTGAGGGTGAGAGTAAGAATTAATTATGCAAAACTGACTAAGGAATCTTGTATGGAAATTTTGTGCAAAAATGACAGAATAAGTAATTTGACATCTTAGAGCAGACTGAGATGGATTGCTGGAACCTATGATACTGGAGGTAGTATTTTGGATGACTGATATACCATCTTTGAAGTCAGTCTTTAATATATTTCTGATAATATTTTAAGTATAAAAATCAAGGAAGAACTGAAGTAAATTTTACCTACCAATCTAGGAAAACAAATGATCCTATTCAAATTACTTCATCAGTTAGTAGTTTAAACTTTATATCAACTGCCTAAATTTCTGCTTTATTAGAAATTTAATTTATTTTGACCTTTAGTCTCATAAAATTAATAACATGTTTACAGATATTCTTGTCTAGATATTGTCTAATAGAAATAAACAAAAATAATATTTGCGAGAGAAGATTAAGAAAACCATGAAAAAAACCCAGGAAATATATTGGAAACAAATAAAAACAGGTGATTTTACTAAATTAAACAAAGATCTGGTTTTGTGGTGATTTTTTTTGTTTGTTTTTTGTTTGTTTGTTTTTGTCTTGATTTTGTTAACTTTGATCCTCTAAATACTTATTTGTATTTGGAATTTTAAGACTGGATCTCATGTCTCGTTCTGGCTGGCCTAGAACTCACAGAAATTCACCTGCTTCTGTCTTGAGTTCTAAGATTAAAGGTGTGTGCCAACATGTTCCACTCTAGAGCAGATATATTTTAAGAGAATGTTGGAAGTTTAATGTGTTGTAGGATATTATTTTAAGATGTGTTACATTTGTTCACTGTGAAATATTTGTTTATGATGCAAAGATGTGTAGTATTATTTTATGTTGCATTGTTGTTTAGCTTTGTGATGCTGTGTTACTTTGCCTGTCTAAAACACCTGATGATCTACTAAACAGATGAATGGCCAATAGCAAGACAGGAGAAAAGATAGGTGCGGCAAGCAGGAAGAAAGAATAAATTTAAAAAAAATCTGGGAGAAACAAGAAGAAATAGCAAGAGAGCAAGGAGAGGAGAATGCTAGGGGTCAGCCACACAGCTACACAGCCACACAGCCACACAGCCAGCCACAGAGTAAGAATGAAAGTAAGATATACAGAAGTAAGAAAAGGAAAAAAGTCCAGAGTTAAAAGGTAAATGGGACAATTTAAAGTTAAGAAAAGTTGTCTAGAAACAAGCCAATCTAAGGCTGGACATTTATAATTAAGAATAAGCCTCCATGTGTGATTTATTTTGGAGCTAGGTGGCAGGCACCCCAAAAGAACAACAACAACAAAAAATGCAACAACATTTTGGCACCCAAATGTTGTTGATTTTTTTTTTTTTTATTTACAGTGGCTGCCCCTTAAGCAACTGCTGTCCTAATCTGTGACTGCAACTCTGCCCCTACCAGTCATAGTTTGGCTGCAAAGGCTGCAGTCTGAAGGAATTCTGTTCACTCAGGCACCAACTCTTTCAAAGCTATTAAGGGAAACTTTATCTAGATCTCTATCCCTCTAATGAACTCAAGATTCAAAGATTGAGTTTTAATAGCAGGTAGTTATCCTCCTCCCTTTGCTTGCATCTTCTAAAAAACCCATTGTCCTTCTGCTCAGCCCCCACTTAAGAACCCTAGTTACATGTGGTTCCCCTACTTGCTGACTCAGCCTGCTGCTCACAGGTTAATTTTATTTAATCAAGCAAATATAACACATCTTTGCCATGTTAACAAAAGCAGTAGGAAAAATTGCAAAACACTTAATATTTCACAACAGTAATGAGTTGTAAAATAAGATAAAAGTGATTTAAAAACTATTAACCCAAGGGTCTTATTTTAATTCTGGTTTAGAGATGAACTCTATAGGCAAAATCGAAAGAAGATTCTTACGGCTAAGACAGCTGGCCATCAAAGCCCAATCAAAGAAAGTGAAAAGCAGAAAATGATGCTTGGAAAGCAGGAAGAATGACTGAATGTCAGAAATGTGGACAGTGACTTTTCACGGGGGCCATTAGTGACCCTGGAGGCTCAAATGCTTGATAGGCACTCAGGAAGCTTGACGGTTTTTCTCTGTTCTCTGACTTTGATGAGAAGAGTTGTCAATTATGTTTCTTCTTCTTTATGTTTAACTCCATAATCCATTGTGGGCAGCTAGGGACAAGATACAAAAAGAGGAGACACTGAATAAAACATTACCTAATATAGGGTGCCAAACTGTCTGAAAATATTTGGGCCCATTTTTAAGATTCTTTTCTCTTTTGATAAAAAACACCCTGATCTATAGCAACTGAGGGGAGGAAGGAGTTTGTGTGGCTAGTAATTCAAGGCTATGGGCTGTTATTGTGGGGAAGTCATAGCAGCAGGACACTGTGATAGCTAATTTATAATCTTTATAGTCAAGAGCAAAGAGAAATGAATGTACCTACATGCCTGCTTGCCTGGTTTCTGCAAGTTTCTCTATCTATATACAGTTCAGGGCCCAGCCCATGAAAACATACTGGCCACAGTAGTCTTAGTACTCCTATATCAATTAACAATTAAGACTATCCCTTACTTAAATGCCCCCAAGCCAACCTGACCTAGATAACCACTCAACTGAGACTCACTTAGAGTAGCTCTAGTTTGTGGTAAGTCAACATTGAAATCTAATGGACAGGAGTAGATGGATCCTGAAGCCTTGTGGTAATATGGTTTATGTAATGTTCTCCATGCCTTGGATTCATGATGATGGGGACAGCACTTTTTCAATGAAACAATAATTGGTTGATGCAATAGGATGCATTGTATTAAAATGTTGTCTTGTGGTACAGAATAAGTGATGCTGGACAAGGTTTTGGCTGTCTATCAGAGTGCACAGTGGAATAAAGAAGACAAGCTTTAGTGCATAGCTTCTCATAGCCAGACTGAAAACGTGTCATATTTAAAATAGATGCCATATTGATTTCCAAAGTGGCTGTACAAGCTTGCATTCCCACCAACAGTGGAGAAGAGTTCCCCTTGCTCCACATCCTCTCCAGGATAAGCTGTCTTCTGTGTTTTTGATCTTAGCCACTCTGACAGGTGTAAGGTGGTATCTCAGAGTTGTTTTGATTTGCATTTCCCGGATAATTAGGGATGTTGAGCAATTCCTTAAATGTCTTTCAGCCATTTGAACTTCCTCTGTGGAGAATTCTCTGTTTAGTTCTATAGCCCATTTCTTAATTGGACTGTTGGGCATTTTGATGTCTAATTTCTTGAGTTCTTTATATATTCTGGATATCAGCCCTCTGTCAGATGTGGGGTTGGTGAAGACCTTTTCCCATTCTGTAGGCTATCGCTTTGTCTTGTTGACCATGTCCTTTGCTCTACAAAAGCTTCTCAGTTTCAACAGGTCCCATTGATTGATTGTTTCTCTCAGTGTCTGTGCTACTGGTTTTATGTTTAGAAAGTGATCTCCGGTGCCAATGCGTTCAAGACTACTTCCTACTTTCTCTTCTATCAGGTTCAGAGTAACTGGATTTATGTTGAGGTCTTTGATCCACTTGGCACTTCCTTAGAAAATTGGGAATCCATCTCCCCCAAGACCTAGCTGTAGCACTTTTGGGCATATACCCAAGAAATGCTCAATCATACCACAAGGGCATTTGCTCAGCTATGTTCATATCAGCATTGTTCGTAATAGCCAGAACCTGGAAACAACCTAGATGCCCATCAAATGAAGAATGGATAAAGAAAATGTGGTACATATACACAATGGAGTACCACTCAGCAGAGAAAAACAATGACATCATGAGGTTTGCAGGCAAATGGATGGATCTAGAAAAAATCATCCTGAGTGAGGTAACCCAGACTCAGAAGGACAAACTTGGTATGTACTCACTCATAGGTGGATACTAGATGTAAAACAAAGATGACTAGACTGCTATACAACTCCAGGGAGGCTACCTAGAAAACGGGACCCTAGGAAAGACACAGGAATCACCCAATGACAGAGAAATGGATGAGATCTACATGAACAACCTGGACAACAGTGGGAGTAATGAAGGGCAAGGTTTGAGGGAAAGAAAGCTTAGGGGAGCTGGAGATCCCATCTGGCTCAAGAACAGAAGGGGAGAACAAGGAATAACAGACCATGATAAATGAAGACCACATGAGAACAGGAATAGGCAGAGTGCTGGAGAGGTTCCCTGAAATCCACAATGATACATCCTCTGTAGACTGCTGGCAATGGTTGAGAGAAAGCTTGATCTGACCTAGTCTGGTGATCAGATGGCTAAACACCCTAACAGTCTAGCTAGAACTCTCATCCAATATCTGATGGAAGTGGATGCAGAGATCCTCAGCCAGGCCCCAGGTGGAGCTCCAGGTGTCCAATTGTCAAGAAAGAGGAGGGACTATAAGAGAGTGAATTGTTGAGACCAAGATTGGAAAAAGCACAGGGACAAATAGCCAAACGAATGGAAGCACAAGCCCCCAGCTGGATCAGGCCCTCTGGATAAGTGAGACCATTGAATAGCTTGATCTGTTTGGGAGGCATCCAGTCCCATGGGACCAGGACCTGTCCTTAGTGCATGAATTGACTGTTTGGAACCTTGGGTTTACACAGGGACACTTTGATCAGCCTGAAAGGAGGGGACTGGAATCCACCAGGTTTAAATGAACCCCCAGGGGAGTCTTGGTCCTGGAGGACATGGGAATGGAGGGAAGTTGGGGGTGAGGGTGGGAGGGAGGAGGACAGGGGAACCCATGGTTGATGTGTAAAATTAAAACACAAATATAATAATAATTAAAAAATGGTAAAAAAGAAAAAAAACAAAAAAAGAAAATAGATGCCATCGAAAACATAGCTTGTTGGATAGACTCCAACACTGTCAAGGTAAGATGACAGTCCTGGCTCCCAGGATAGCAGTTCCACCCCCTCAGTCCACATGTGTAATTTCCTCTAGTGATTGTGACATGGCACACATGCGTTGTGCACAGAGCCATTTACTAAAAGGATTATGAACATAAATGAATTCCAAATGGGGTGAACACAAGTGAGCCCCACCAGTAGTCCCCCTTGCAGAGTGGACACTGATTTGTAAATCTCAGACAAATCAAATTCTACTGACAAATCCTACATTTATTTTTCTGTGTCCACAGAAACTTTTTACTGACATGTGTTAGGTGTCATAGACAAGTTAAACTTTAGTCAGTTTTAAATGAAATGCTTTATAGCCTATATAAACATCCCAACAGTTTATTACAAGAAAAACCTACCTTATCATAGAAAGTAGTAGAGTACCTACCCTCTCACCCAGAAGTATTTTGAAGATTTTTTAATTTAAAATACTCTAAAAAACTGAAAATTGTCAATACAACCAGTATCCAAATTTCAAAAGAAGTTACCAATCAATATCTCGTAAATAGAAAAAATACATGTTCATGCAGGAAATGCTGTTAGTTTCCCAGTTGATACACAAAATTATCTTTAAGAACAGCACACCTACTTGGACCTTTTATCCCCACACTTTTTAACCTGCCATTGATTATTCCAGATCATTGATAATGTTTTACTTACAGATCTGTGCCTCATATTCCAACCTTTGGAACTTATGACTTTGCAATGTCATTTGTACCAGCACACCAAGTCTAAAGGTTTTGTTTATGCTCTTTATTTTATTTTTGTACTTTGAGCTTTCATCTTTTAATGTTAGACCACATTTTGCCATTTTTTATAAGAATTGCATCTGAAAGCAGAACTCAGACTTGTCTTCACTACTTCTTGTATTGAAACATTGAGTAGTTTCATTTTTTCTGATGCTTTGTTTCTCCACTGCTGAAGTGCAGAGTGCAATCCCCATTCCATGAGCCGTCTCTATGAGGTGCTTTATGAAGATGCTGTCTCCGCACCTGCTCAACATGCATTAGTCACATATTTGTGGTTCATCATGGTGTTTTGGAATAAGCTAAGCTCCAACACTCAAATCAGTTAGATAACACAATTTAAGAACAAAGATTGAACAACTTAACAGTGGCGTGAGTCACTAATCATCATTCTTCAGCCTTCCTCGCTGCTTGTCTTGTATTTTGACTTCTTTACCTCAGCAGTCTAACTTATCCCTGAGGCATGGGGAAGCCTGTGGCAAGTGCTCACATTTTCCCTTTTGTAGAATGGTTACTGCAGTTATCCATCTACTCTCTGCTGAGCTGCCCTCTTTAACCACTGGGGAAGGACTTTTATGTGATCCATCCACTTCAGAATCAATAGCTTGTGACCCAAGAATTGAGTCATCCTGAATTAAATGTGCTCATTGTCCATGGAAAGGATTATCCATGTATTAAAAATAAAAGAAAAACAAACAAAACCCAGAAATAAGTGCTGGATAAGAATCCCTGTTTAGTATTGTGCATTATTGCTCATTTCTTTTCTTTCTACATATTGAGTCTCTTCCTTCCTTCCTTCCTGCCTTCCTTCCTTCCTTCCTTTCTTTTTTTCTGTCTTTCCACCTTTGAAGAATCTAGCACATCCACAATAAAAAGAATCAGTTTGATTTTTTTTTTCTTATAAATTTAGTGCATAAATGTGTTATTGGCCAGTTAGGGCCATAGACCCTCAAATATTGCAAGCTATTGCTAGTGCTCTTGGTTACCTTCTTGAACTTGACAGGAAGACCTTATTGTAAAGTCATGACATACACAAGTCATAGAATATGGAGAAATCATATTACACTAACCTGGAAGCTTCATCTCTACTGGCTAGCTTCATAGGACTGGAAGGTACTATGCACACTGCCAGTGGAGAAAAGTAATCACCAATTATACCCTGCTATGAACCTCACAGGCTACAATAATGGCTGCCCTGGTTAGATATGCCAAGTGGTGCAATGGTGGTGTATACAATGGAAGGAGCCAACTACTTTGTGATTGGGCGTAAGAACTGTTCTTGTGGGGAGGAGTGAGGAATAAAGAAGTATTAGATAGAAATATAGAAGGAAATGATGAGAAAAACAGAGACACAGGATAGCTTTGGAAGGGCCCGGGGTCAAGGCCCAGTCGCCCCAAGTTTAATCATGATGGGATTTTTATACATCAGCAAGGGGAGGTACAAAAGACCTCCTCCTTTCAGGATCCAGGTATAAAGTACCAGCAAGTGTAGACCCTTCACAATACCTAGTAACCACACCATTGTCCAATTCATTCCATTGTGCAGCCCTGCTGGGCCAAACATGCTCAGACTTTCTGACCTTGAGTTAGGTCTTACTAGGGAGCCTCTGTAGGCCCCCACATGTTCCGTAAGATGAAACACATACCTGATTGTTATTAGACCAAGAACCTATAGCTAGACAGGCAAAAAGCCCTAGTATAGAACCTACTATTATTATTCTGCTAAATGCACATAGTGCTAAGCTGACTCCTAATGACTTACCATAGATCTATAGATCAATGCACCTCTCAACTTTTATCATAGGAACTCTATTTGTAGTAGACGGTGGTTAACTCTGAGAAACACAGCTGGCTAAAGTGCAGAGAATAAGACCCCACAGAATGTTCAGCCTTAAAGGGAACATATAGACAGCACCCCTCCTTCCAAGGTTCAAGAATCATTGAGTAAGAGGGGAGGAAGCGTGTAAGACCCAGATGCAGTGGATAACTACAGGAAAAGCTTCTCCTAGACACAGGGAAGTTGCACATGTGCGTTCACAGAAGTATAGCACAGGAAAGACCTATGCAAGTCCAAGCCAGACAAAATTCCAGCATGCGTAGGGAGCTGGGTGGGAAGTCTCACTGCTAGCAGAAGAACAGTTAGATATTGTTAGCTACTGAGAACAGGTGAGAAAGTTTTCTCTAAGAGTATAGACCCTTATAAGTTGACAAAGCTTGAGTGGAAGGCCACACATACAAATATATTTGGGAAGCATAAATTGGTCATGATAGACAAAAAGAAAAATAAAGCTGGGTGGGTAAGAAAGAGAGAATAGATTTGGTTGCGAGGGGGATGAACGTGATCAAAATATATGAAATTCTGAAAGAAGTAATAAAATATTTTTCAAAGTAGGAAATGTTGTCTACATACAGTGGAAAGTGGGAGTTTTTGTAAGCTAGGCATATCTCCACGGTTACATTATAGACTTGCATATTTGCTTATAAGGTATTCTGTAGACAAGTATGCAGTAAACATCTGAACTGTGTATTACACCTCATGCTCATTCATTACCTGATCAGGATTTTAATGAGGAGGAAGCTGTGTTTTCCTCTGTGTCCGCTCAGCTTCAGAATGACAGCCATTATTAACCTTCTCATTCCTATGTCATTTAAAAATGTGAGTGGATCAAAGCCACATTCACTCATTCTAGGTGTTTAATGTTTCCCATATTCATGCTATTTTACATTCACCAGCATATACATTCATATTTTAATCTCTTTAACATAGTTAACATAACATTATCCCAGAAGCATAGGTTAGGCCGGCCCTGAATAAGGCTCTGTCTTTTTTTTTTTTTTTTTTTTTTTTAAATGTTGTTTGTTTCCATAACTTATTTCCTGGCTATTTTTCCTTAAAAATACACAACTATTTTTCCTTCCCAATGATCAGTGTCTATGTCCATTAAATAGAAATGGAACAACTATACTGCTTCTGTCACAGGGTCCTTAGTCTGCAACTGAAATGAGCATCATTTCAATTGACATTCCTAATGATAATGGAGATGACTGTAAATGAACTACTACTTGGGGCTTTTTTGTTTGCCTTTGTAAAGAGTATTAATAAGAATGTGAGGGTAACTTATAATACTTACTGTTTGTATATACAGAGGCATCATGAGAGGAAGACAGATTCAAATCCAGTAATACCTTTATGCCCAATTTCTTATTAGGTAAGACCCTTTTAAATAATTACCAGTTAAATTACTCATCTTTAAAGGATACATTTAATTTTCCAATTATTGGTATCATGTTAGTGTTTGCCCCTGTGAACTGAATTGCAAGAAATCATTAAAACAAGGCTTAAATGTTGAGAAAAGTGTGTTTCTGTATGACTCCTTTATGCTTACTTAAAACTGCTTTTCCACGATTTAGTTTATCATTAGGAAGTCACTGCTTTGTTGCACAAAATGACTTATTTGTGGAATTCTTGTGGTTTACTATGCAACTCTTAGATACTCAGTAAATGCTAGGTTATAATAACAGTGCTAGTATTTTCTCTAAGAACTGGGAATCCAAGAGAGCACATTTCAGTGCTGCATTGTCAGATGCAAGGTTTATTTTGCTTTGCAAGTACAAACATGACCAGTGCTGGTAAGGTTGTTCTTTCAAATTCCCACTCCTTCATTGATGTTAAGAGACTTTTCAAATGGCTCCATTCAGTAACCCGGGCCAGCTCACAGATTTCTGCAGCATCAAAGGCAAGTTTAGCAGACATTGCTTTTTGATGCAAAAATCCTCACTTACTTATATCAGAATAGTTCAAAGTAATAGAACCTACCAGTTTCCACATTTATCAAGTTCTTAGCTTGTACCTTATTCTGTATTATGCCCTATGGAACATATGAAAGAAATGAGACATTAAGATTTTTCTTGTTGTTGCTGTATACCACCAACCAATTCCCAAATCATGACGGGGAAAACTAATTTTAACTAATAAGTAGTTTTATTAGTTAAAAATGCTTGGCCTAACTTAGGTTTGATTCTGGCTAGCTCTTTTAACTTAAATATACCTGTTTGTCTTTATCTACCTTTTGCCTCAGGGCTTTTTACTTTTCTTTCCATCTGTATGTCTTACTTTCAGTGCTTCTCCTGTCTGTCTGTCTGTCAGCTGCCTGGCTTCTTGCCCCTGCATACCCGTCTCTTTCTCCCTCCTTCTCTTCTGCTTCTTTTCCGACTTAGCCTCCTGAGTGCTGGGATCAAGGGCCCATACCAATATACTGGATTTGTTTTAAATTCTTAAAAACATAAAGATGAGGACTCTGTGCTCCCTTACCATAATAAAAAGGCAGTTCTCATATCACAGATCTATTAAACAGAACCTCTAATCCTTTCTAAAGAAAGCTTGGGAAGATGTCTTTATTGTTTTGTTGTGTACAACTGAGAAGTCATAGCAGAACCCACCGTATCCAGGCCCAAGTAACAAGTTTTGGTAAATTTACCATGAGATAATGATGAGCATGTTCTATGGGACTGCACATTTACCTCTGCTACTCATTGTGCAGTGAGCTTAGTAACAGTATGTGTTATTTTATCAATTTATTGAAGAGTTATTTAGACTTACTCTAAAATTCCTCTGCTTTAGATTAACACGACATAATTCTTAAAATTTATAGATGACCTCACTCTTGTACCCTGGAGCATAAGTGTGTATGTACTTATTTTATGCTTTTTATTTATAACCACTTTTAATATAAACTTTATTATGAAAAATTTGCAAATAATTAAAAACATCACGTACCCCAAATTAATGGGACTCAAAGTCTACGCTATTCAGTGAACTTATTGTGTAGTTAGAGTAGATATTTGGAAAATAAGATGCAGTACTTCACATTAAATTTAACATTTTCAGTATTAAATATATTTTATGCATGTATCTACCACCAAAACAAAAATCCATAAGAGAATTAGATCTAGAAAAATAATCATATTTATATTCTCTTTCATAACTCATGTCCACTACCTGCATTCAACTCATCCCCTTATATTCAGTCTTTCTTTTTTCCTCTCTTCATGTTGGACGTTGCCTACATGTACACTTAATTACATGTATACACAAATTATTGGTCACATTCTGCATATGAGAAAACATGAACCTTTTTTCTTTCATATATTGTGTGACCTCATTAATATTATACATTCTAAGTCCAGGCAATTTTAAAATTGCAGTATTTTATGTGTATAGGTGTTTTGACTGTGTATCTGTGCTCCAGCCCCACATGATTTTTATTTACTATATTTTAATTGAAATATCATTAGATCATTCCACCTTCTGTTTCCTGTCTTCTTTTCAACCACCCCATCCTCCCTTCCCCATTTCAGATTGATACCTTCTTTCACTTTGATTATATATGCACACATATATAAATTTTGTATGTATGTGTGTCTATATATACAAATATATACCTACAACTTGTAGATTCAATTTTCTGTTTGTATGTACATGATTCCAGGGCTGACATCTTTGTATTTGACAATCAATTAGAGGACTCTACCATGGGAAAGCTAAGTCTTCCTTGCTCAGCAGTAATTAAATGCTTACAGTTCTTTGTCTATGTGTGAGACATCATGAGATTTTCCCCTTTTCTATTAGCATGTTTATTGATAGTGTCTTTGTTCAGGCATCTTGTTTAGACAGACATTTATAGGCAACACAGTTCCACAGAAGAAGTCCTGGTCCTATGGCACTCAGTCTTCCTGCTCCCTCTTCCACAATATACCTTGAGTTTTAGGTACAAAGGTTGCATTGGAGATGTATCTGTTAGAGGTGGGCTGATCATGATTCACTGATTTGTGCATTGTGTAAAGTTGCGTTTTTCTGTTTGATGAAGTATGATAACTACATTTATGTGTGGATATAAAGGTAAATTTTAGGAGGTTCTTTTTTTTTTTCTTCTTTTTCTTTTTTTGAGCTGCAGATCGAACCCAGGGCCTTGCGCTTGCTAGGCAAGTGCTCTACCAATGAGCTAAATCCCCAACAGGAGGTTCTTTTCTAAGATCCATGACTTCACTAGTACTGGGAACTGGGCTAAGTTTCTTATACCAAGTATTAATTTCTCTCCTCTTACGTGGGCCTTTGGTCCAACTTGACAGCTCTTGGTTATTGGCAACATATGGGTACCACTATTGCCCCTTTAGGACTATAATGCCATGCTGATTAGTGTTGTGATTCATAGGCAAACTGCTGAATAGGACTTGACTGTTTCCACTCTTTGAGTTTGCATAGTACTGTGGAATTATGAATGCTAGACAATAGAAAGGAGGCTTTCAGGTTAGATTTAGCTTAAATCATTCTAATCCTGTGTCCTATATGTGGGTGTCTTCAGTCGTAATCACCTGCCTCCAACATCTTCAGGTCCTAGCTTCGAATCTTCAGTTTTGAGTATATAACAGGGAGCAACCACAGAAATCCTGCATATTTTAAATTTTATTTTCTTTAGAGCTGAATAGTATTCCATTTTATGTACATAAATATATACTTATAATTGTTACACAAATGATAATAGTCTCGGTATTAAAATGTGTTTCAAAATAGGACATGGATCATTGAAAATATTATACCTCACTTAAAAATACCTTCTGAGGATTTAGAGTTTGTTTAAAGGACAGGGGTTCTGTTCCCAGGCCCCACATCCAGCTGTTCACAACTGCCTGTAATTACAACTCCAGAGGATCCAGCACCTTCTTCATGGCTTCTAAAGGTTCCTGCACCATGTTTGTATGCACACACACACACACACACACACACACACACACTTGCACATTCAAACACATACACACTTAAAAATAATTGATCTATATGTATAGTTTTCTCAAAAGAACAAATGTGTAATTTATTTTAAAAATTATAACACAAATATAATAATAATAATAAAAATTTTTTAAAAATTGACATTGTATGTATCATTATGTAACTGTTCATATATTAAAGTTTCAAAAACACAATTATTATATCTTGTAATTTTTTAAAAATTGGGTTTTAGTTTTCTAAATATGAACCCCATTTTCAGTAATTTCCTAATATGAAAGAATTTTAAGAGAGGATGTTGCCCCTTTAGTTTTGTTCTCTGTTCCATCTTCCTTGTGGGTTTTTCATTTCCAAGCCCAAATTTCATGATCATTTACAAAGCATGAACATAGGATAAAGGAATCTAAACTAAATGTCACTGACATAGTTTAAAGAAGACATCTATACATTTTAGGCCAAATCTAAAATCTGTTTGACATTAAATATGTTAGCCTACTCTTGTCAAATCTTCTCTCTTGGTTTGTTCTGACCTTAATTTCCACCCTGATATTCTTATCCAAATGTGTCATGAGGGCAGCCAGATGGCCTGATTTCTTTTCAGGGGAGCTTCGAAATGCTCTGCTATGTTCTCAGGGATCATATGGACATGCTGCACTTGTAGTGGAGAGAAACACCAGTAAGTTTGTTGCTTTTCTTGTTGCTATGGCAAATGATAGATGAAAGCCACTTAAGGAATCTATGATTTATCTTGGTTCACAGTTTCAAGTACTGTCTATCATGTTAGGTAGTCGTGGTGAATGGAGCTTGAGGTGGTCACACTAGATCCAGCCAGGAAGCAAACAGTAATTAACACTGGTTCTCAGTTACCTTTCTTCATTTCATCCATTCTGAGACCACAGCCCATGGGATGGTGCTGTCCATATTTAGGATAAGTCTGCCCACCTCAATTAGCCTAATCTAAATCTTTCTCAGATATTTCCTGAGGTTTGTTTCCACGGTGAATCTAAATTTTGTCAAATTGATAGTATTAATCATCACACTGAGTTTCCTTTATCAGTGAAATTAGCTACAGAATGGAAGTTTATGAAATGTCTGACTTGAATCTCCCTCTGTGTGTGTGTGTGTGTGTGTGTGTGTGTGTGTGTGTGTGTGTGTGTGTGTATGTATGCATGTATGTATGTATATGTGTATATTTGACACTAGGTGTCATCCTGGATTTATCTGCACCTATATATTGATGAAGGTCTGAAGGTCTCTCTCATTTGAATGCAAAGATCACCACTTTGAAGAGTATGTGTAACCAGTCAACTTTTGGGGATCCTCTGACTATTCCACCTGGGCGTTAGCATTATGGGCAGGATGTTACACCCAGCTGGCATTTATATAGAGTGCTGAAAACTAAATATCTTTGTGGTATGTTCTTTGCCCACTGAGTCTTCTCCTCCTCCCTGAAATCCCCCTCCATATACCTGCTATTGTACTGTATCCTGTGTGGTCTCTGTGGCTTTAACTTCTGGGTGTCTACTGTGGAGAAGTGTTCACTTAACATGACAGAATACTTTATGTTCTTCAGTTCATAGACAAAAGTAAACACAAAAGCATTGAAATAACTACTGATACTTTTTTTTGATGACTGACTAATAGAAGTACTGTGAACTGCCTCTTAAGTAATGAGATCTTCTTTACCAGTGATGTAGTGTGGACATGGGGGAGAAGTGTCCACTATTATGAGGTTGTAATAATATAAGAAAAGAAGCACAAAAGACAATTTTGCAAGTGACAGAACATGATTGTGCCTAGTGCCATGGAGGATAATTTGTCAAGTGGGAGTTTGTAGTGAAGCAGAGCTCATCGCCTATGGAGCAGAGCAGAGTCACACTGGTGCCAGCAGAAGGAAAGGACCCATAAAGTCAGTTATTCATCTTTGGGGAAATCACTGAATGAATACAGACAACTGAATAAACCAGAAAAACAAATCAGATCCCCCAAGTACACAAACCATGTATTCCTGGAAGATATACTAGCATATTAATGTTAATTGTATACCTTCTGAAATTCTTATAAATGCTCTCATGTTAATTATAACTATAGGAGTGATATCTTTTCTTACTTTTTTATATCATCCAGTTTCTTAGAAAATATAATTTTGAAAGCAATCAAAAAAGCCAAATGAGTTCATTTTAATTACATTTACATCTTACAGAAACCTACCTTGTTATTTATGTGAACTTGGGCCACCAACTATTACAAGGTGAGAAAAGATACTTTGCAGAACCTCCTGTTACCATAATGTACTTTATAGACTCCAGGAAGAAATGAGCAAATTCACCATCTTTAAGAAACTATGAAGGATCAGAGCATTGGTTCTTTATGATCCCATAATGAGTTTCTTTCATTGAATGCAGAAATTCTGTCATTTTTCAGACTTTGCATGACATCTATTCATAGTTAAACACATTTCTAGATGAATCCTCTTTAAGAATAAACCTGTATCTGAATTTCTATGTCTAACAATCTAATTTCTGTCATATTTATTCCTTGCATATAAAAGAACTCTCTATAAAAGGTGAAACTGACATGTGGAAGGCCAAACTAGTTATTTACAGGATAGAGAGAAGGATGCTAGATGCTGATATTGTATTTGGGAGTGGTTAGAGATCCTTTACTGGCATACATTAATTATATTTCCTGTTGTGTTTCACATAGACATTTCTTCTAAGTAAATGGAAGTCTAGGGCTTCTAAGTCTAGTATAAGTATATAATAGCTTAGGGTGCTTGTCTAGCATGCTACTAGATATCTCAAGGTTCAGAGTTCACAACAGTGCAAGAAAAATCCATTCAAAGGTTTGTGAAGTATATGTACAAGGTAATTCCTTTACCAAAGATGTCTGGCCCCTAATACTATATAGTTAAATAAACATTGCAGATGTGATAACATATCTCACTTTAATCACAAGAATGCTGATAAAGGTAAAGAGGGTCAAAATCAGGGAAGTTTATGTGTTGATGGACATAAAAGCTAGAGAAGTGAGTCCAGAAGATAAGGAATATGTGTAACTGCAAGAAGCTAGGTAGGATAGGGACTTACAAACCTTAGTAGATGGCTAAAACAAAATTATGTATCCTTTAGAAGCTATTTACATATAGCACTTGATCTGCTGGTGATTTCTGAAGTGATACAATCTTGACCATTCTGTTTATTCCCATAAGATGAAGTATAGATTTCAGACCCTCAGAACCAAATGATAATACATCACTGATGTTCTAATCCACTAAATTGTGGCAATTTGTTAATTGGAAATAAAGAGGCAATACTTAAACCAAATTTTCTCATTAGTAATACTGTGGTTTAAATGAGACACTGCCTTGAGCCACTTCTTAATTTCTTCTGACAGAGCTGGAGATTATTTTAGTGCAAAATCCTATATTCCCTTTGAGTAACGAGAACAAGGAGTAATGGACTTGCTAAAGAGGGTACAGCTAGTTATGGATAAAATTAGGCCAAGTTTGGAGCTATGCAAGGCCCTTAGATCATTCATAACTGCCAACTCTCCACCTCTGAATTTGGTAAGAAACACTTGTGTGTGAAGGTCAGAGTTGAAGAAGAATGTCGTGATACTGTAATGACTGACTAGGGTAGAAGCCAGTGACAGGCCGGGGCACAGGTTTCTGGGACAGGGCCACTTAAGATCAAGAGCTTGTGTGAGCTGGAACAGGGACACTTACAATCAAGAGTATATGTGATCTGCTAATTACCATGACTGGCCATCAGCAGTAAACCCCTGGGAAAGTCCCAACCTCTGAGCAACCTTTTGGAAGGACAAACACAAATAAGAATGCTTATAACTTTCAAAATGTCATAATTCTTCAAAGTTATCTGTTGCCAGATGCCAGGAGTTTCTCTTTTTTCTATATGACCTTTGGATAAAATAATGATTAAATGGGACTTAGTTTCATTACAATATTATATGATTTTGAGCTGCACTTCTTACCTTGCAAAGGCTCTGTCATCACCTTTCCATTTTCAGAAGGACATGTGTGACTATTCCTGCGTTTAGGAGCATCTCTGTATATTTTAGAAGCCCTGGTTTGTTGGTAACACTTCACCCAATGCCATCAGTTTCTATAGAGACACTAACTATTGTGCAGTTAAGAGCAAAAAAGATTCCTCAGCTTCCCTGTGGTTTTGAGACTGTGTTTACTTGTCTTCCCATTCTGCACATCAGAAATAAAATTAAAATGGTTTTCTTTTGAAGCATCATTATTTGTGTGCTGGTAGGATGCTCTTCCCTTTCACAAACTATGGCTATTTATGAATTAAAAATCTCCCTGGGCCATCCTTTTCTAAAAACAAAGATAGTAGTCCTCCGTGGGGCTATTAATGCAAAAAAGTCACTATGTTACTTGAGATTTAAAAAAAAAAAAAAAACACTTGTACAATAAGCACTACCAATGGCCCATGTTTATTCCTTTGCAAAGCTGTGTCATATGTAGATAAGTCAGATTTAGAAAAGGCTCCAAGAGGAAAAGGAAGTCTGTTCTAGTTAGAGGCATGATGATTCAGTTTCAGAAAACCTAAACTAGGATTGCTTTTTAGAATTCTGATAGGTTCATTTGCTCTCTTTTGTATCATTATTTTAAAAATTCTTTCCAAAAATGTTGGACAAGACAATAGACAAATTTCCCTTCTCTTTTTAAACTAACATCAGCTCTCTTCCTTGGTTGAACTTCTGGATTCATTTCATTCCTTAGTCTGCCTGAGTAAGGTGTTTTTCATTTTTAAAGTATAATTATTAATGAAATATAAATGTTTTAGTAAGTGTTATGATTGGCAGGAGCTTAAAATTTCCCCTAAAAACTGATTTAAGAAGTGAAAAGCACTGTAGGTTCTTCCCGACTTCACCCATCCGAGGTATTTGGATTTCAGAGTTGCATGTCAAGTGTTATCTGTGAATCCATGGAAATTATGTCATACTTTCCAGTGTAAGTACCTTTAAGTAGCACCAGGTCTTTGAACATAATTAGTGCAGAATATTGAACCCTGCCAGAAATACAGGATTGGCCATTAAATTTAGAGGCTGCTTTATCTCTCTGAGTCTAATCATGTGTGCCGAAGACTAATTGTTAATGGCCTAGTCTATATTGCTCATGACTTTCTTTTCTTTTAAATGAAATGGTCTGCTTTGTGAGAAATAATTAGGTTTTATAGGCCTACCTGCATGGAGTCTTTTGTTGAATGTGTTATGGTTTTGCCAATTCAGATCCTGAAGGCAATTAGAGACTGGGGATGAGCTGTCCCCTAAATCACACATATTGTGTTACCACCTCCTTTAATTTTTACACATGCTGGCAGACAGGAGATTCACTTATTTGCAAATACAGAGTAATTACTAGGCTGTGCTTTGTCTAAGAAGTATAAGCATAAGTTAGGAGGAATGAGCATGTCATATAAGTCTGGCACATGGCAATGTTCTGATGTCTGACGTTGTCCCCAAATAAAAAGTGGCGTAATAGTTTCTTGTTTAAAAACATGGTCCAGAGCCAGTGAGGTAGGTCAGTGGTAGTGCTGGAGCCCAGGTTTGTTCCTGAGCACCACAAAAATCAAAATAAAAGAGATAGGCAGAGTTGGTGGCCAGCCATGGTCTTGTATAGATTTGTTCAAATGAGATGATGCTTGATCCTCACTGTCAGTGGGAAGCTATTTGTTGCTCACTGAAGTGAATAAGAACAATTTCCAGAAATTCTCATAACAGAAAAAAAATCAACATTTCATTTGTGAAAGATATAGTTTATATGATGAGTCACAGATTTGACTAGGGAGATTTGACAGAGATGCTGCCAGAAACATTGAAGATGTTGCTAATATATTGAGAAAAATCTGTTATGGTAGAACACAATGCAGTCTGGTGACTAATCATTCCTGTTGTTTACTTTCCTGTGGCATGACACAGGATGATTTAATCATAGTACTGTTATTCCTTCAGTGATGGTGAAAACCATGTCATTTTGACATTAGACTAGTTGCACTATGGAAGTCACTTTTAGTACCACTGCTGATGAATTTGGTAGCCCCCGCTGCGGCTGCATTGTCTCTTTGGGTTAAGGGCACACATGCCGAGGCCTTTGCTTTGGATGTGATGTCTTCTTTGTCTGCATTCTCATGTCACCTGGTCACTATGTGTCTCGCCAAGTTGAGGCGACTCTCCTTCTACTGCTGCCGTGTGAGCACTAGCAATCAGGGCGTTTCAGTTGAGACAGCGCTCTTCCATGGAAACGTATGTGAATTCTCTCTCTCGTCTTTTCTCCTCCTCCTCCTCTTCTTGCCTCCATCCACTGTGTAGTCATAAATGACTGTGGTCCAATACATGCTGTTCACAGCACCCATGTGGAGATCAGACAGTTACCTTAAGTGATGGTCCTCTTTTTTTCATGGCTGCATACACTGTTGCATACACCAGGCTGGCTGACCTATGAGATTGAGGGGACTCTTCTGTCCCCTCCTGTCATCTTGCCATAGGAACCCTACGTCTACAGACAGTCTTTCTCTTCCAGTCTTTTTGTTGGTGCTGAGAATTCAAAATCTAATCTTTAGGACTGAGGAGCATGCACTTTAACCATGTTGTTGTCCTCCCAGCCCTCCCTTGGGATTTTATCCTTCAAATTCTCATGTGTTTCCCCTCAAATCTATGATATCAGACACTAGCCACCCAAAAGGCACTGATCACCTTAGACACATGCATGTATAAATTGATATTTTTTTCAGTTAAGATTCTTTTTGAAACATTCTTTAAGCTGAAATAATAGGCTCTGTATGAACATGTGACCTACATCTAGTGGCAAGCTTGAAGTTAAGTTTGAAATACGTATTGAGCATTTTCAGGATCTGTGGTGAACGCATTGCTGGAGAGTGTATCTTTTCTGATGGGAAGAAATTGATCTTTGTGAAGTGTTTTCAAAGCATGCAGCCTGCTAAGACATTTATTTTCTGGATTTCCTTTTTCCTTCTCAGTATTTCCTCTCAAAGACTTTCTTCAGATAAGAGGAGAATTTGAAAATAACAATGTTTAGTGGGCAAAGCCCTTTTGAGTCAGTTCTTTCCAGATAAGCAAAAAGCTGCTTGCTGCTTTGAAATTCTATGACAGGCTTAAAGTTATGTATGAAGTAACATAATCAAAATATTATTGGAAGGTTAATTGAGGAAATATTTTTATGAAAAGAGGTGAAAAAATAGGAAAAAGATAGCAGGTAGGAAGTTTTATGATAAATATTTGATTATTGTCATGAAAGTGGGAGAAATATTTATATTCTTCAAGAAAGCCTCACTTAGGACTAGTGAGTTGGCTCAGTGGTTAAGAGCACTTGTTGCTCTTGCAGAGGACCAGGGTTCATTTACCAGCACCCAGATGGTGGTTCGGAACCATTTCTCGATCAATTCTAGGAGATCCAACAACTTTTTTTGGCCTTTATGGGTACTGGACACAAATGGTGTACATGCGTACATGGAGACAGACATTCATACACATAAAAATTAAATAACCCTTTAAAGAAAGAAGATAAGCTTTACTTACTGTTCCTAATTTTAAAAAAATTAAGCTTTTAATTTTCAGGTGGCCCTCCAAACTGTTTCATGTTGTTTGAGACCCTAGGAACCCCTCCCCCACCACAGAACATTTCTTTTTTAATCAAGGTGCATATGAGTCTATGACCTTCATAGACTCCATTGGATCAACACTTCCTTGTTAGTCTTTGGAAGATCAAATGTAATAGAGAAAAACATTTAGATGTATTTGAGAGAATTACATCCTAAAGTTAGTGAGACTTAAGCAAGAATGTTTTGATTACATGAAAACTTATAATTAACTTTCACATCATGAAACTCAGAATATGCAAACAATATGATTAGCATAGTCCTTGCTGTCAGCTAACGTTATTGTTAAATAGACTATGGCAGTCAGGTGTAGGGGTTCATGGCTGCAGTGTAAGCACTTTGGCAGCTGAGACAGGAAATGAGTCTGGACTACACAGAAAGACACTGTCTCAAAACACTAAAGAAAGTTTATGATTTCTATGCTTCTTTGTATACTTTATAAGCAAGTATTTTAGCCTCTTAAGTACAGATATACACATTTACTGTTCTGTCATTTCTCTGTTTACTTAACAGGGTTAGGAAGATTTGTTAGTAGGTGTAGATCTACAACATTTGAAAAATAGATGCACTGGGATTTAAGCAATTCATGTAATTGAAATTTGGACTCCTCTCAAATTACCCCATTACATGTGCAATGGGGACACGTCCCTTTCCATGTGTCTTTATATCATTGTTAATCCCCTTGCTATTGTAGGCTCTTTCAGATAGGTCTGCTGGCTCCCAGACGTCTGGGCAGCAAATCCTACCTTACCTTGCCTCCTACAAATATGAGAATCTTCTCACTTCCACACTCAGCATTTCCTGTTATCCTAGCTAGGGTTTAGTTGCTTTGTCTTACTCTGATTTGCCTGCCTGGTCTTCAATTCTATTGCTTTCTGATATTTCTTAGGAGGTCTGATTGAGACCATTGTATTCATTATACATCACCAAACTGTTAACTAAGACTACCAACTATACCAATCTGCAACTAGAGGTCAGACAGGTTTAGCTGGATGCATGTTTACATTTGTAATTATTGAAATAATTATAATAACAGATTTAAGGCAGATAGAGATAGACACATACGCTCTATGTCTTTTCTTTTCTCTGAGCTTTTAACTTTATTACTTTTTGTTTTGTTTTGTTTTGGATTTTTGAGACAGGGTTTCTCTGCATAGGTTTGGAACCTTTCCTGGAACTCACTTTGTAGCCCAGGCTGGCCTTGAACTCACAGGAATCCACCGACCTTTGCCTCCTGAGTACTGGGATTAAAGGCATGCTCCACCACTGCCCAGCTATCTTTATTACATTTATATGTGTTTATTTATTTGCTTGTGTGTACATAACACACATGTAATAGCATTCATATGGAGGTGAGAAGACCACTTGAAGGGGTTGGTTCTCCCTATCCATCATGTGGGTCTCAGTGAATTCATGATTTTGGCCTTGGAGGCAAGCCATCTCACTGGCCCCATCAGTTAGCCTTTGTGATGTGGTTTCACCAACCAAAAATCTTTGTGTTTACCTTTACTCATCCTTAGAGAAGTCCTTAGTCCCCCTCAGCCTACTGAACTTTCACTGTTCACAACTCTTCCCATGATGACTCTTATCTCCTATCTTTGAACTTCTGTACCCATTGACTCTTTTGGGGCCTGTCTTGGTTTCTATATTTCAAAGGGAATCTTTTTAATTACAGTAACTCTGTCTAACCTCCATATTACCCATAGATATCTTCTGATATGATGCTGTTTGGTGATTTTTGAGAAGACACTAAATCTATGGTATATGTTCACAAATTTACATTGTTATCATCCATCAAACAAGTGATTTGAGATACACAGCATTTTAGAAATGTCATGGGCTTAGAGTCAAAGACTTTGCCACATAATAGTCATGTGACTGAGAATACTCATCATCTGTGGACCTCAGTTTAATCTATCCATACAAGGAAAGGAAGAGCATACTTCATGGACCAGCAAGAAAGCATAAAAAAGTCAGGATTTTGAGAGATGTCTCACTGGTTAAGTGCTTGATGCAGAGAAAAACAAGACGACAACCCACAGCTCCGGAGATGCTAGGAAACAAGGAGGACCCTAAGAGGGGCACATGGAACCTTGGGAAGGGTAAATAGAGGAGATCTCTATGAGTAACTTAGGGATGGGGGGCTTAGAAGAAGGGATGGGGATGGGAACATGAGGGAAAGGATGGTTGAGCTGGGGGAGGAGCAGAGTGGAAGAGCAATGAAAGAGATGTCTTATAGAGGGAGACATTAAGGGGTTAGGGAGAAACCTGATACTAGGGAAATTCTCAGGAATCCCTAAGGACTACCCCAGGTTAGAATAATAACAATAGTGGAGAGGGTGCTAAACTGGCCTACCCTGGTGATCAGATTGGTGAATGCTCTGTTTGAGCCTTCATCCAACAACTGATGGAAGCAGATGCAGAGATCCATGGCCCAGGACCTGGCCAATCTCCCGAAGTCCAGTTGAAGAAATGAAAGAGGGAATTATATGGGGGGGGGGGGCTCAAGATCATGGTGGGGAAACCAACAGAGATAACAGAATCAAGCTCCAAAGAACTCTAGACCAACAGCTGTGGAACGTGCCTGGGACCAGACTAGACCCTCTGCATGTGGGAGATAGTGTGTAGCTGGGTCTGTTTGAGAGGCCCCTGGCAGTGGGATCAGGATCCCTGGTGCATGAGCTGGTTGTCTTGAGCCCATCCCCTATGGTGGGATGTCTCACTCAGCCTTGATCCAGCAGGGAAGGGCTTGGTCCTGCCTCAACTGAATGTACCAGGCTTTGCTGATTCCCAATGGGAGCCCTAAGCCTTTTGGAGGAGGAGATGGGGGGAGGTAGGCAGAGCAGGAAGAGGGAAGATGGGGATCTGTGATTGGTATGTAAAATGAATTAAAAAATCTAATACCCTAAAAAATTTTTCTAAAATACAAAAAAAAAAAAAAAAAAAGTGTTTGCTGCTCAATTAGAGGCCCACAGTTCAGTTTCAGCACCCATATTGCTGGCACACAAATGTGTGTATCTTCAGCTCTAGGACATCTTATAACCCCCCATTCTGTCCTCCTCTGTGGGCACCTGTTCATACATTATACACATAAATAAAGTATATAATAAAATAAAAAGAGTAAGACATATGTGTCTTAATTACTTTGTAAATTTTGTGCAAATATAAATTATGATTACAGCTAAAATTTCTAAGTTTTTATGGCAGTAGAAAGTAAAGCAATGTGTATACAATGACATGCATCATAGACAACTGGATGATTAACAATCTCCAAAAGCAAATATGTGGCCATATGTGGCCATCAGAAATTGTTTAGTAAAAACAGAAAGAAAAATGAACTAACAAATAGGGTTTCACTCTCTGTTCCTGTATGATAGAATAGTTAAATTAATGGCTAAATCTAATTAAGAAACTGAAAAATTATGGAGTGCTTGCTGCCAATACTAAACCCAATGGGCTGTGAGACAGGGATATGGTAACAATCAAAAGTTACCTCACATTTGTTGAATATTAAGGTGATTTCACTACCTAGCCTTGGAAATAAAACAGCCCTTGCAATTACATTTTGTAATTTGTTATTGGTTAAAAAACTAACGACTTTTGCTGTAGTCAATGGATCATCACAGGTGACAAAGTACAGCTTTAATTAACAGTGACGGGTAAAGCCCCTTGGAGTCAGAGTGGATTTATAATAGCAATTATATAAGGAATTATATTTTGATCATTGCAGTTTCACATTGAGGCCAAGAGTACTAATCATATGTAGTCTGGTTCTAACACTTTGTGGGGCATTGGCAAATATTTAAAAATCATGAAATATGCCAACAAACTGTTAAATGTGTTATGGCCTACTGTCTTGATAAATATCCTTTCTTAAAGCCTGGTTTGCATTTAGAAAGTTGGGGCTGTTGGTACCCTACTTGGGATCTTGTTGCTTGACTGACTGTCCACAATGCTTTATCTCAGAGCAGCAGTGAGAAAAAGCCTGTGCCCTTACTCCAGAAAATCCCACTGGTAAGTGTTGTCAACATCACCTTCCACCTCCACAAAGCTGAATGCCGGAGAGATTTCTGTTTGCAGAATATTCATGCTAGTAGTCCATTCTGCCTGTTTGAAGAAAGAGCAGGAGTGAGGAGTTGGACTCAGACCATTACAGATTGAAGGACAGGGGACAGCAAGATAACTCATCTGGCAAAAGCATTGGCCACCAAGTCTGATAAACTGAACTTGATAACTGAGACTCACATATTAAGAGGAGAAAAATGACTCTTGCAAGTTTTTTTTTTAAATTTTTTATGACCTCAGTACATGTACCGAAACACACACACACAAATCTCAAAAATATATATATATATATATATATTATAAGTATTATATATACATTTATAAATGATTTTTTACTGAAGTATAGCAGAATTGTTAAAAGGTCTTATTAATAAAAACAAACCTGGAGCCAGGTATTGGCGTGAACGCTGAAAGATCAGAGAAGCAGAACAAGCCACAGCCACCTCACCTTGCCAATTCCTCAGCTGATCCTGTTTTCTCAGACTGGAAGCCTCTGAGTCCTCATCCACATGGATCTCAGCTGAACTGCTTCTCGAAAGCCTGAAAGCTTAACTGCCTAGTTCCTGGTCCTCACATCTTGTATACCTTTCTGCTTTCTGCCCTTACTTCCTGGGATTAAAGGCATGATTCACCATGCCTGGCTGTTTTCAGTGTGGCTTTAAACTCACAGAGATCTGGATGGATCCATGCCACCCAAGTGGCATGTGTGCCACCATTTTCTGGCCTCTATATCTAGTGACTGTTCTATTCTCTGACCCCAGATAAATTTATTAGGGTCACACAATATTTTGGGGAACACAATACCACCACACTAAAGAGATTTGTTTCATATAATATATTATGATTATGGCTTCCCTTCCCCCTACTCCTCCAAGGTCCTCTTCCCCTCCTCCTCCATCCAACTCCATGCTGTGTCTCTCTCCCTCTCATTAGAAAACAGGCATATAATAATAATAATAATAATAATAATAATAATAATAATAATAACAACAACAACAACAACAACAAAACAGAATAGGGAAAGAATCAAGCAGAAAAAAGTACAAGAAATACATACAAACACTGAGACACACACATTCACACACAAACACCCCCCATAAACACAAAACTAGAAAGTATAATATATAAACAACAGATCTATAAGCTTAAAAAAAGCCCTGAAAAAGTGCTGTGAGACAAAATACCTCCATGAATATAACAGACAGGGGTGTCTGGAGAACAGTCAAAGAAGGGATTGCAAACTGCAAGTGGACACATCTTCCTGGTCCTAGAAACTCTTTATCTCCTAATAGGAGCCAGAGGAAAGATACCTGTGGTCTTCTAAAGTATACAGCCCAGGGCCCCAAACTTCTTAGGTGGCCATAGAGTTCTTACATAAATATATTACAGAGACATTATCAATTTATTGGTAATGATGTATTTGTTTTATTGTTTTCATTAAAAAATGGCACTCATGGCTTCCTGGCCACTCAGCCAGGATCAAGTGAGGTGACTGTTCTTACCAGGTTAATATCTGATCTATCCTTTTCCAGGGTCAATATAGTAAAGGGCTTGTTAAAGGAGATGAAATAGGAGCTTGCTTTGTCTATTCTACCAATCAACCTGGCGCTGCAAAACCTGTAAGAGCCATGCACCCTCAGGAAACTTAAGGCATCTTGCACAGTTGGGGCTTACTTTTGGGATAATATCTTTGCAGTTTTGTTTTCTGTGTTGGGAGGGAAAAATAGCACTCTTCTACAGCATATGCTTTTAAACTGAGTATTTATCTAATGTGTGTGTGTGTGTGTATGTGTGTGTGTGTGTGTGTGTGTGTGTGTGTGTGTGTTGTACACATTGCTAGAGTCAGTTTTCTCCTTTCAGCCTGTGGGTCCTGGGCATTGGCATAGGTCTTCAGTCTTGGTGGCAAGTGCTTTACCCTGTTCAGCCTTCTCACACCCCCACCCAACAGCATGATTTCTGTTGTGTTGTCTTCTTTTCTGTCCTTGTTTGGCGTATTGTTGGATTTTCAGTGACTGAAAACACGGTGTTCTGTGCATCGTGCCAAACACTTCAGACACACATGTCACCACAGCCTTTTTGTTGTTGCTGTGGAGGTCTGCCGACTAATTCAGTGACATTAGAAAACCTAGTTTTACCTAATTATGACCACAAAAAGTAGTCATAATGACCTAGGTTTTCTAAGGAGAATGAGGGAGAATATTCACGATCAAAACTAATAGCTGACTTTATAGTAGGTATGTGTATCCCTAGAAAAGCTTAGGGAAAATCAAGAAATGCATGTACCAAACTATGAGAGTGGAATGAGAATGTTGTTTCTTAATTTAGCATTTTGTGTATTTTAAAAATTGAGGATATATATATATATATATATATATATATATATATATATAAAATATAGTACTAACATATTGAAAATGTTATCTGAAGTTAGTTATACTTTGAATGCCCTGTCAAACTGGTGATGCACTTATCTTTAGGTGTAGGCTGTGGTAGAAACACCATTTATAGACATGAGTGAGTGTATTCGTGTGCATCATTCATTGTGAAGCATAAAACAGATACAATGAAAGAAAAGATCAACATTGCAGTTAGTTTAGCATGTGATGACTGCTGGGAGAGGAAGAGCCATTTTTTATAATGATGTGACCCCCTACTCACCTATAGGCTGACCACACACCAAAGCAGGCTCCAGGCCCAAGACTAACTGTACAGTACAAACTGGAGTTGATGGGAAAAAGAAAAAAAAAGAAGCAATCTCAAAGTTGAGTAGGAAGGAGGAGGAAGGGTGGTGGGGGAGGAGCTAAGAAGGGTAAATAGGTTAAAAATATAAAGTATGAAATTTTCAAAGAATTAATAAAATTTATTTTTAAAGTTTCTTTTCCGGGGTTTGCAAACTAGCTCAGTGAGTAAAGGCCTTTGCTGCTGGGCCTGGCAACTTGAATTCCATTCCTGGAACCATATGGTGGAAATAGAAAGCTTACTCTTACAAGTTATACTGTGACCTCCACATGAATGCTGTCTCATGCACACACCTCCACACATATGGACTCAGCACAAAAATAACATGTAGAAAAAATTCATGTAATTCCTCCTTGTGTGTTATGTTTACTTCTTCAGCTTTTTGAGGCAGAATCTCCCTCTATAGCCTGTGCTGTTTGGGAACTACTAACTCTTGTGTCAGCCTTCCTGATGCTTCTTTTGCAGATGTGAGCCCTCATACCCACCTTGGTCTCCATACTTTCCTGGATTACAGCTCACTCTGCATATTGGCTACCACTGTGTTTGGCACTCCACTTAATACTATCCTGCCTGCAGTATTCCTGCCCACATTCAGTTAGGGAACCTTCTCCATGCCTCATGTATGTACTAACTGTGGAGCACACTCTGCATTTTCAACACTTACATATATCTCACCACGATGTTTTCAATGCAAAGTGTTGGAATTATTTTTAATTCCTATCTACTAAGATTGAGTCCTAACACTGAATTCCTAAGATTTGGTTCCTGAGTACTTGGTAAGTCTGTTCTACAGGCCCATTGGATGTTCCACAGAACACAGGCAAAGTGCTATGGCAGTCTGAGTTTGGTTAAATTAATGAAATCTTAAAAGAATTGGAAATTTATTTCTTTATTAACTGAAGATTTTAAAAATAGTGAATCCCTTGTTACCTGATTCATTTTGGATTTAGTATCTACATTTAGAGCTAAGCAATTTAGGCTTTATAAACTTGGAGCATAATAAGAAACAGTTAATTATGTGACAGAGTTATGGAAAACATAGACCTGTGGTCACTGCTGTGTCTTGAAGATGCAGTTTTCTCTTAAAGACATTTTAGTTAGAACTGTTTTCATGCATGTACCAGTCAGACTAAATATCCTCAAGGTTAAGAGGTGAGACTCTGGCTGTGAGTATCAGACTTAAAGAACTTAAAAGCTTATAATATATGTTTGTTTATTATTTAGGGGTTTGTATATAAGAAAACATCTATAAAATTTATACTAAATTTTCAAGATAAAAACAAAAGCAAGAAACAAATTTTTCAGAGAGAAGTTACTGATTTTAGAATGGGTGTGTGGATTTGCTGGTCTCATTGCATCCACTGCTTTGGCTTAATGACTCAGGATATTTCACAAATATTCAGATACTTTATGGCTAAGAACAGAGAATAAGATGCATTGGGAGAAAAAAATCAGTATGCATTTGTTTCTCAGGGTCACCTCCCAAGTAGAAACATGCATGTAGAAGTGAAGGTTTTAGGAAAACACAAATTATTCATGCTACCACTTGCTACTTCTATATTTCTTTTCAGAATTACATATATAAGAGTGCTTTATTTTCATATTTGGGGGATGAAGTCACTAAGAAGTTAAAAAGAGAAATGGAAGCTGTATTTTTTCCTTTCTATCTTTGGGAAGCAAAATATTAGTCAGAGGACCTAAGTGAAGAAGAAGGATGGAAACAAACATTAGTCTTTTATTACTGCGTGTGCACATATGTGAGGCTCTGTGTGCACATGCATGCATACCCGTGTGTGTGTGTGTGTGTGTGTGTGTGTGTGTGTGTGTGTGTGTGTGTGTGTTTGTGGCCCTCTATTAATCTCTACCTTTTTTTTTTCTTTTTCTTTTTTGAGACAAGGAGTCTCACTGAATCTGAAGCTTATTGGTTAGACTATAATGACTGGCCAGTGAACTCCAGGGAAGATCTGTCTTCATATCCTGAGCTCTGGGATTCCAGATGTGTATATTACCATGAAAGAGTTTTATTCGGATTCCATGGATTCCGACTCAGGTCCCAATGCTTGTGTAATAGGCAGTTTTACTAACTGACACATCTCTGTAGACCTGCAATGTTAGCTTTATATTATCAGATTTTGTTATTAGACTGCTAACAACTGCTATTTTAAAATAACTATAAGTAATTTTCCACCTTTATAGATGAGTAATTCTGAGCTCTGAAGGGAGAGCTGCCTAGCTTACAATATGGTTGACTTTGACCAATCACTCGACATTGAGGAATCCTTCATGTTTAAGTTGTGGTTAATGACAACACAAGCTCCTTGTGGGAATTAAATAGGCTAATAGGTGCAAACTGTTTTGAATACAACCTTACACCCACACTTAATAAATGCCAACTGTTAGCATTAGTTAATATGTGTATAATTATATTATTTAGTTCATTTTTAATGAAGTATATTATATATTTACTTATTGATATTATAAAATGCTTAAGGGACACTTGATTCCATATATGACCTATTTCTCAAGATTTCTACTTCATATGCTTTATTTCTTCTGAAAAAGCAAGAGATGTCTTAACAATGCATTCATAAAGGAAAAAGATAAATGCAACATTGAATTGTGGAGGGGATAGAATGAATTGTGAATGCAAAGATTAATACAAATAGATTTGAACTTCAAGTCTATGATATCATGTCTTTTGAGTACCTTAACTTCCTTAGTTTCAAATTACAACTTTAAATTGATTATAATGATTGGTTATAACAGTGTCTATTTCAAATGCTCATATTATTTATGTTCTATTGTTGGCTCAATAGAGAATGTCTTGAAAGTGACACATACCAGCAAATGGGCAAATTCTCCATTTCCCATTGATAAGATGTTTGTGGAGTACTTTTTAAAGGAGAGGTGTATAAATGAGTAGTCTGTAGAATCAGACAACTGAGTACCTCAAATTATTTTATATTGTTAACATTTAATATTGTATTGGTTTAGAAATGCTGGAGGCAACTCTCAGGTAAGCTGAGAAGAGTAGAACAGCTTAGATCAGAAGGGTTTTGTCCTGAGCACCAGAGTCCCAGAACGGCTACATGGCAAGAGCTAAGTTCGGAGAGCTGGTGAAGGGGAGGAGGTTCTTTGTTCGCAAACTCTTTGTAGAGCTTCCTCTTCCTGAAATCCAGTAAAGGGTGACTGTAGCTCTTTAAAGTGAGTGAGAGACTGGTTATAGAGAAGTGGATGGTCCTATGCAGTTGGAGTCCACAGGAGTTGGAATTTCTTTCCTTTTTCACCTGCTTTACAGGGTTTTCTCAGATTTTTTTTGCCTACTCATTTCCATGTGACTTCCTGCTTACAAATCAGGAAATGATTTGATTTTGTCTGATAAGAATTAAAACACCTACATTGTATGACCCATGTTTAAGGTCTTTTTATGCCAGGCACAGATTTGTCCTATGGGATACTTCCTCTTGACATTTGTTGTTGTTTTACTCTGATACCAACAGAATAATAAACAAAATCAGAACGCTTCTTCTGTTTCCCTGTGCCACAGGCAAGGGACAATTTTATTTGTGAGTTATCTCACTTACTAAAGAGTTTTCCTGTTCCAGAGTGTTTGCTTTCCATGATTACAGAAAGAAAGGCAATCCATAAGCTATTTTTGTGTATCATGAAGAAGGTTTTGTAATCCTTTTACTAGAAGCAAACTTGACTATGGTTTCCTCATTATTTTCTCTGTATTTAACAGTGTGTACAAGTTCTTATTCTGCTTCCTCACATTACTTTGCTAAGATGAATTGAAAGACTTAAGTAAATCTGGCTTTGCAGATAAAATTTGTTTTGGAACTATATAAACCTGTCTACAAACTGCTCTGGTTTATAATTGAAGTTAAAAATAAAAATCAAATCTTTGTCTGCTTATTTTGCTTTTATGTTACGATGCAAGAAAAAGGGTTTAAACTTGTAAAAGTATGTTTATTTAATTAGATTTTGATAAGCACATATCAACTCTTGATGGTTGGAAGGTATCTACTAAAAATAGAAGGTCATATAAATATTCCTTTTGAATATTTTAGACATGGCCAAGGAATAAAAACATGTGTATATCCAAAATATTTATAAAACAATAAAAAATGCAACAATTGAGGAGTTGTCCCAAACAAAATTGAGCAAGTCTACCATTGGTTTGATTTCTGTCACAAATGTGTGACGGAGCTAGTAGAGGCAGTGCATTTCCACTTTTAGAAGGGGGTTAAAAGACTTAATCATCATGGACACTATAATTTCCAAATTAAGCTATGGTTTTTTGGAAAGATGAGTCACTGGTTTTGTTCACATAAGCAATTTCACTTACAAAGGAGTATGTATGTATGGTGCACATACATATTTTATACATTGCATGTTACATTGTTACATAGCATTTCTATGTGGAGCATAACTGTTTTATATATTTCACATATGTGTATGCTCTATAATACTGTTATTTCACATATGTGTATGCTCTATAATACTGTGACTCATTTAAACACCAGTCTGCCCTTTAGAGAAGCTTAAGTGCTACTTTTATACAGGAAGCAAGAGACAGCGGGGTCCTGTGTCAGGAAGACCTTTGGATTGCGCCCTTTGAAGCTCATCAGAACCCATTCAGGTTTATCCCAAGGGGTCAGTTGATGGACGGCCTGATAGTTCTTTTTCCCAGGGGCTGAATGCACAGCTTGGGCAAGACACCCAGCTCCTGCTGACTTGAGAAAAGTGTAATTTTAATGATGATTATAATGAGCTTCAGTGTTGCTGGGAGCCAAATGTATCCGTAAGTCCAAGAAAGAAAGCCACAATCAGGGTGAAGTATAATACAGATTAGATTATACTTTGATAAGTTGGCCTTTTAATTAATATTTCCCCCTTTTCTATACTGGTTTATCTTTTACTACTCCAAGGTGAATAATTGTTATGCATCTTTATGAAGATGTCATAGCATCTGAAATTCAGTGAATTCATAGGGATGGGGGGGGGGGTGGGAGAATGTCTGTGTCAGGCCATTTATCTTGACATATTAATCACTGGAACTGCAGCTTTGATACCAGCACCTGGACATTTTCAGCATTTATTTTCCCTTCAGGACCTACTGCCACTGACTTAAAAAAAAAACCAAAACTCTAGCCTTAGCAGATGGCTTTTATCTACTCTGAAGCCCAGGCTTGAACTGCATTTTCTGAAGAAGATGATTAAAGAAGTATCTAATAAAAGAAACTTAAGCTGGACACTGAGATATGAAGGTTGGCAATTCTTAGAGTGGGTAGATTCTGAAAGGGAACTTGGGTGTCAATAGAATTTGATCGAATCTGTTCTAAGTGACTATGTTTATCTTCTGCCAGACATTAAAATGATTGAAAAGGTATATAAAAAGGATAAAGTTTTTTTTTAAATTAATTTGCTTAAATCCCTTTATGGGAAACATAGAGACTTGGTATATTGTTCATTTAAAAATAAGAGTGTCAATCCACTTAATACTGAGATTTCAAGAGAGGTTTGGAATGAAGAGAGCTGATTCTAGCTGACTTTAGATAGCTCATAACAAATGCTTTTCAAGTTGTTTAGGCTGTGACCCATAATTAGTAGCATATTTTATGTATATATACATTTCCTAAAATGTGAATTAAATATTTAAAGATAATGTCCCCAGCACAGGTAATTGACTCTACATTCTATTGCCTAGTATTTCATTAAAAAGAAAGTATATCACAAACCAACAAGCCATTTCATAATTCACTTAGATCTCAGTTCATAAGACAATGCTCTCAAATGTGTACACTGCTTAGAAGGAAGATGAATATATAATAAATTACTAAATATTCTTTTTTAAAATTATAAAAATCTTATTGCAGAATGAATATAAGAACATGTTGTGTTCCCCAGCTGTCAAAAACTGCTGTATTAAGTCAACTAATATTTTGTTTAGGCCAATATGTGCATCATTTGCCTAAATGACTGCATGGGTGTGTGGCATACTCCAATTCAAAGTATTACTAAAATAAGTAGTATGTTGAAGCATTAAAAGAATCATTTTAAAATGTCAAAAATATTTACAAAAACACCTGAAATTTTTATGCTATTGGATGCTGATATGTAGATAGAATGATTTTTGACATGGAAAGTGAAAAAAAAGGAAACTCAAACCATTAAATAAAACATCATAGATTACTGTACTCCAGCTAAATGGGCCATATGCAGTGAATGAGATACATTTTTTATACTGTAATTTCTCTTATTTCCAAGGAGCAGGAGGCTGACACAGACATGTCTTGGGGATAGGATCACTCATGTCTTTCAGATCTATTCACCACTTTTCCCCCTGGAAAGCCAGGCATAATTCAGGAACAGGTGCTTTGTGCTCATTATATGTTTTTTTTTTTCTAATTCCATGGATGTAATGCATGAAAGAATGGATATTGAGGCTGTGTTGGCTAAGAGGTCTCAAGGAAGCAGTGAATATGCATAGTCTGTTCTCTGTTCGCCTTGAGCATTTTTCCTGATTTCTCTAGATATCTTTAGTTTTAAACATTAGGGAGATGGGGGCATCAGGGGTTGAACCCAGTGTCTGACACGGGTTGGTGAAGACACTGAACTATGTCCCAGAGTCCTTTCTACCTTTTCCCTTGAAACAGGGTCTCACTAAGTTGCCCACACTGGCCTTGAATTTTCAGTTTTCCTGCTTCAGCCTCCCAGACAGCTGAGAATAAAGACTTGTATCATCAGTCTGTGAAGAAGCTTTATTTTAAATGACCTTAGTCTATTGATAGTCATTTCTGATGAAGTTGAAGGTGCAAATTTTATCTTCAATGAGAAACATTTTCCTCATGGTAAAAATACATATATCAATGTGTTTGAGATGTTTAAGTTTCTGATCAAGGTGACCCAAGTCATTTAGTTTTCTCTCTACTTGAAATGGATTTTGGCACTATGTGATGTAGAAACAAAGTTTAATCAATAGAAACTTACAAAGAATTCAAGATTACTTGTCAAAACTAATCAAAAATCTGTATATGTGACATGTGGAGCCTGCTTCCATTGTATCACAGATTACTTTCTTAGGGAAGGTGAAATATACAAAGTAAAAGAGAAGTAGATTTTGGTTCATTTTTAAAAACTCTTCATCAACACATTACTAGATAATTCTATAAGGGAGGAAAGTATTCAAACTAAACATTTTACTTGTATTTCCATATAAATGTATTTGGGGGCTGGGTGGTGGTGGCACACACCTTTAATCCCAGCACTCGGGAGGGAGAGCTAGGCAGATCTCTGTGAGTTTGAGGCCAGCCTGGTCTACTGAGTGAGATCCAGGACAGGCACCAAAACAATACAGAGAAACCTTGTCTCTAAAAACCAAAAAAAAAATGTATTTGGCTATTATATATCCTAGACCTTTCAACTTACCATTTGAGTGTCATTAGCAGCAAGAATATTGAGAATTTAATGTAAATTTTCCTTCAAAATCATTGAGTATGTCTTGCAAACATAGAGTTAGTATCCATAGATGTTGTAAGAAACAGACTTGACATCTGTGCTTATCTAGTTTTTGACAGTTCTAAGGAGATAGTTACTTGTAAAATTTATTTAAGTGGATTTGTGATAAGTAGAAATCAAAAGTATGTGAGAGAAAGAAGAGAGCTCCCAGATTAACTTGGTGGTCGGGAAGGTACCAAGAAGGGAGATATTTCTTTGACATCAGCAATGAGAGGTAGTTGACTAAGCCAGGCCTGAAGGAGTGTCTTAAAGAGGAGATAGATCATATCCTTTCCTGATTACAAGGCTGCTTTTGTATGCTCAGATCTGGCATTCCTTTCCCATTGAGAAAAGTTGTAAGACTCCCAAACCAGAATGTGCTAGTTTCATTTCTGTTGCTGGGATGAGATACCCTGAGAAAAGCAACTTAGGAGATAAAGAGGGTGTTTCAGCTTACATTTCCAGGTACAGTGCATCACTGTAAGGCAGTGAAGGCAGGAACTTTAAACAACTAGTCACATCATATCCACAATCAAGAGTGCACAGTAATGAATGCATGCATGCTGATTTTCTTGTTTGAGTTCAGCTTGCATTCTCTACTACTACAGCCTTAAGTACCTTTTGCTGTCCACGATGGGCTTGGTCTCTCCATGTTAATTAAGATAAGACCCCATAGACAAACCACAGGCAACAATATGTAGAAAGCCCCTCATTGAGCTTGTCTTCCGAGATGTATCTGGGTTTTGTGCAGTTGACACAATTATTGTCACAGAGATCATTAAATAGAACAAGCTATTTGGTGGGGAAATCGCTTGAATATTTTGTGTAATGGATCCAGTCTGCAAGTATGGAAGTATCTAGTGTCTGGAACCCTAAAAGACAGCAAAATCAACTTGAATGTTTTTCTGTGTCTTGAAGGAGACACACTTAAAGTCTTTATTTTGAAGTAAATCATGTAATTTTAACTCCAAATAACAATTCTTTGCAGGTTGCTTTCAAATCTACATGGGTCAACAATCTATACAATAAAAAGTAAATGTAATAACTTACAACAAACTGAACACTAATAATTTATACAAAGCACTCACTCTGTGTCAGAAGCTACTCTTAGTATACCAATGAGCTATCTTACTTCATTTTATAGCAACCTGCAAAGAAAAAAATGCTTTCTATATTTTAGGTAATTGTTTATAGAGATTGTTATAGAAGCCTGGAAGGTAGCATAGACTTTTAGATGCAAAAAATATGCTTATTGCTGTTAAGAAAATAATAAAATAAATTTTAATTATTTTGCATCATAGTATAAGTGGTAAAGTGTGGGTACCTCTGACTTTGTTGGGCTGTTCAATTACTTTAATGGATTGGGAAGTAGATCTTGCTTGATCAAGAAAATACCAAGCATACTTTAGTGTAGATTCACAACTGGTATGATGTGTCAGACTTCAGGAAAGCATGCTGTATATAAAAGGACCTGAGTTTGATATTTAGTAATTTGGATTTTAGAGTCTTTGTCTCTCTTAGGACCCTGCTAACAAATCAACAGTGCTCAGGATGAAGAAACCTCCATGTCTCTCAGGAATTAACAAGATAATATAGCTGATTGTGACCAAGGCCCAAAGTCAGCATCTTCACATTGGGTCAGAGGCTATCACATCTCTGTTACTTAGTCTGCAACAGCTTGTGTGTGTAAGGGGCATTAAACTCCAGAGCTTCTATGTCTTTACCTCACCAGTGACCAGGGGTCTCTTCTCATATTTGGGAGACAATAACAAGGAAGTGGTCATTGTGTGTACACTGTAACCACAAATGTTTGAAATTTCTGTAATTCATTTTTTAATCAGTATAATGGGGATGAAAATAGTGTCATTATTAATGGTAATGTTAATGCAGAAGTCCACTCATTCATTCACTCACTCACTCAGTTTCTAAGAATACCTACCATAGGCCAGGTACTATTATTTACTTCAACAGGAGAAACAACAAATTAAAGAATGAGCTAAGCATACAAAATATAGGGAAATGAATTTGAGTCAGGTCACATGATGTAACTCTATCAAGGGCTTAGTATCATTTTTGCCATGTACTTGTCAAAAGTAAATCATGTCCACATTCAAAATATGGTCATTGTGTAACACAAAGGTCTAAATTCTTAGTGATAACAATGGGGTATATCTATATACATTTCTTATTTTTGTAAAAAATATTTTTTTCAGAGCTGAGGACCGAACACAGGGCCTTGCACTTGTTAGGCAAGCACTCTACCACTGAGCTAAATCCCCAACCTCTGTACAAAACGTTTTACTCTTTGAATATTTCATATAATGAATTTTTATTTGCATTTTTTGACTTTTATATATACATGAGTGCTGTACCTACATCATTTTCAACCCCCCCGACTCCTTCCATTTCCCCTTCTCTCAAATTCATAACTCCTTATTTGAGTATTCTCCTTTGTATATACCCCGATATTGATGAGAATAGGTGAAATTTATAATCTTCATTATTATTGTGGAAAAGGAAAACATAGGTTAAGAGTGAGAATTCGTGATGCCATTATCGTTATGTGACTTTTCAACTTGCTTCTCACAGGACTCTTAAAGGGATGCAAATAAATGGTAGATATTGAATCTGAGCTATTGAGTGGCAGAAAGCAGCAAGGTGTCTCCTCCCTCACCTGAGTCTTCAATGACTGTCTGCGATGACCCAGAGTGAGTGAATGACTTTGTGACCATCCGCCTTCTTCCAAACCTTAAGTTCTCAGGTACTTAGAGGGCAAATAATATGGATTTTGATGCACCTGCTTTGTCCATCTCCCAAACCATAGAGACTTACCTTCCTTTTTAAACTATGATCTTTTAGAAACAAGAAACAAGTATGACTGTGTACTAACAGACATTGTTATTGCTTTGTTATTACCTGAAAGTGTAACAAAATTTAAAATTAATGACAGCCAGGAAGAGGGAATGGAGATAATCAAAGTTGCATTCCTTGCTGTAGAAGAAACTCTCATTCTGTTTCCTTGCTTAAAGTATACATATGTTTACCAGCAATTTTTTCAGAGGAAAAACAGGAGACAGAAAGAACACAATCTTTTAAACATAAGACAACATTATTATGTTACATGGACGGCTCCTCTGCTAATAGAAGCTCCATAGCCATGCTCTGAGCAGAAAGGAGTGCTACGTCACTTGGCATGGTACCCACACACAAGGTAGCAGACTGCCTCAAGCACTTCATGGGACCAGGCAATTGGTAAGTGCATGCTTAATTAACCATCCCTAGAAATCTGCTATATATGACACTGACTTCCCTAGGGAGAAACTTATTTTTCTTTGAAGACCAATATGTAGTTTGCAGTTATTAAAAAGTAGGGAAACATTTATCATAGACATCTTCTAGTAGGCATCTTCATGGTGCCAGTGCATTCAGTTTTGCATGTCACTGGTCTAGCTGTCATTGGAGACCCCTGCTCTGCTAGCTCTTCAGTTGATCTCAGAGAATTGATATTGACAGAGTCCAGATTACCTTTCACCACCCACCAGGCAGTTGAAAATGAATATTTTCTTTCAGTAGAAATTCATTTAAACATAGGTTAATTTCTAGCATTTTCTGTGATCTGTGGTCCAGTCAATTTTCACTTCTTCATCTTTGTGAGAGCATAGATCCCCAGTCTACATAGTGTATCAAACTCTCCATCATCCACTCAAGGAGGTTATTACAGTCCATGTACACTTTCACTTTTCTGAAGCCTGGCTGGAAGTGTCTTTCCAAAGAGAAGCAGAATTACTGTGTTCATTTTAGAATGCTGTTAAGGAAGAATTCATGTTTTGTTCTTAGAAAAGTGGTGAAGGGGACAGCAGTGGCTGTAATGTACTCAAATTTGCAAAACAACAACAACAACAACAACAACAACAACAACAACAACAAAGTTTCCAACTGAGTTGAAGAGGGAAGTATCATTGGGTTCATGAATAGGGTCAGATTACTGACATCTTCTGAGCTGGCCCATCACTCCTTGGGCTGACGAAGAACTCCAGGAAACATGTTTTAAGCTTTAGAAGTTCTCTAAGAAACAGTTTTGTCAGAAATAGTAATAGAGTAGAGGTCCCTAACCTGTGAAACACATATCCTCAAGTCTTAGGTGGATAAAAAAAAACAACAAAAACCAAAAAACATCATTTGGTATTTACCTTCTCTAATTCTCTTTGGTTTGCTGCCTTAAAACTTTTATAATTTATTTTACCTAAGGACATAAGTTATGTGGGTAGTCTAACACATATACACTCTCATACATTTCAAGTTGCAGTGGAAAAAGAAGCAAAATATTTTGAAGCATTCCCAATTATTCTTTCTGACAATAAGTCTTCAGTAGAATCCAGACCTTTACTTTTGTAATCACTGCTGTTTATGAAGGATAAATTCTGAAAAGGAATAAACATTTAAAACGTATTTCTTTTAATTTTGAGATTATAATATGATTTCATTATTTTCCTCTTCCCTTTCCTCCTTCCAAACCCTCTTATATACCCCTCCTTGCTCTCTTTCAAATGCATGTTCCTTTTCTCACTACTTGCTGTTATATGAATATATATATATATAATTTTAATGGGGAAACTTTCCAACAGTAAGGAGCATCTTACAAATATTTTTGCTAGGCATTATTATATATGCTAAAGGTGAATGCAATTCTGATTATACATTATTCATTGTATAAATGTCTGGGCTATTGAGTCCATACACAGATGGCCCATAATAAGATGAACATGTTAACTTCTTATCAATATTCTATATTATAAATGCTTCAAAACTACTACCTTGCACTTCTATATCCATTTCTTCTATATATTTCATTGATAGGATTTAAGATCTTATATTGAACAGCAAAGTAGAATTGCCTCCCACTGCCCTCCCTCTAAATTATGACAATAAATTAACACCAAATGATATATATATATGGAGATAGATAGATAGATAGATAGATAGATAGACAGATAGATAATGCTGGATTAGACAAGATTGTAAATGCAGAGGGGAAAAAAAAACACAACATAATCAAAACAGTAGATTCTTAAGTGTATGTAGCACAATCTCAAGATAATTTTATAATGTGAAAAATTCTAGGATGAAAGAGAACAGTGATTTCAAACTTTTACAGGCTAATTCTAAACTACCATGCTTACAGTTTGAAGGTTTAGCACAATGAGTTTAAGAGAGAGCGAATACTAGGACAGAAAGCATGTGTTCCTCTTGGAGAGGACCGGAGTCCAGTTCCTAGAACCCACCCCTCACAACTGCCTGTAACTCCAATTCTAGGGGTATCCTATTTCTCTGATCTCCATGGGCCTTACACTCACTTTTGTACACACACACACCAATTAAAAATAAAATAAATTTTGAAAAGTGAGAGAGAATATTAACTGTAAATTTTAGAAAACATCAGAAAAAAGTGGTCCAAAGAGGTATGTGAAACACACAGCCACAACTTTAAATTAACCCAGATTTCTAAGACTGACACATCAACAAGAAGTCAGGATAAAGGAATTAGTTCTGTCTACATTTTTCACACCAATATTGAAAGTCAGTCATCATTTTGCATTAATTCCAGGAGTTCAGTGGCCACAAGGATCTAGTGGTATCTATGTTGGACAGTGTGTTTCAGTGGTCATCTAATCCTTCAAGATAGAAGAAATCTCTAACACACATTTGCCAAACCATAAAGATGGGGAAAAGTGATAAAAAGAACAAAGATGTGAATACAACTGTGCTTTGAACAACATAGAAAGCAAAATTTTGCTATTTTGTTTTCTATTTGAAACAAGAAAACAAATAATAATTTCTGAATTTATAACTGAAGAAAAATATTTGAGGAATAGTGTCAAAGAAGCTGTATGTCCCCTGAACAGTTCAGCACATCCAGTTGGTATTGGTATTTGGGGTTGGTATTTCCCTTGGAGCCTGTCAATAGGATAATGTCACTATAAAGCCTGTGACTTTTTTTTTTTCTTTTACATTCAGGTAATTGAGATATCAAATGACAATTTCTTCTTTTTCACTGAAAGACATAGGTGCTGCTTCATATGTAATTTAGATTGTTATTAGATTTTTAATAGGAAATTAATTTCTTCAAGTCTTTTCCTTCAGTTTTAGTGTCTGATGAGGTTTTATATTTGGTAAACATCACAGCAACACTTGGTGTAAAAGAGATGAGTGGCCGTATATTTTTGCTGTTGATATCTCAAGACCATGTTCATTTTTAATGTTTTCTTTGGATATTCACAAATAGTATAGAAATACATGTGCTTTGAACCCCAGGTCCCACTGAAACAACAAGCATCGGCGTTTGCCATTCTGAAGTGGGAAGAATGGGCCCCTGAACTGTTGAGAAGAGGGAATGAGGAAACCATGACATGCCGCTCTGTGTGCCAATGCCAGCAGGCTCTAGGAAACATTAATCAGACTTTCTCTATGGCCCCAAATAGTGCTTATTTTTCTGTTCAAAAATCAAGTTTTTTGCCAATCTGGAAAACAGCAGAAGAAACTTACTTTGTTTCTTACAGAAGGAAGCATACTAGGTAGAAAATAAATAATGTATCAAAACAATGTCCTGTATCTATAACTTATGTAGGTATATATTTATATATAAGATATATATTTAAATACAGAAGAGATATACAAAACAGCACAGGTTTCCATTCTTGCATCATTACAGAGTGCCTTCAATAGTATCTGTACATAATTTTCTGATTAACCCACTGCTAACAGATTAATCAAGATATTAACATCATTGAAGAAGTATTGACAAAACAAATTCATTAAAGATTAATCATAGCTTTATAATGTATTATACAATAGTTTTGCAAAAAAATTCATATTTTCTTTTTCATGCTTCCAATTTATCAATGTAATATATTGTTTTATTCTAGTCAATCTAAAATATTATATCATTTAACTTGTTTAAGCCCCCCTTTCTGGGATTAAATGCCCCAGTAGTGCATCTTAGCATAACTAGATGTTTTCTATCTTTTAATTACTGTGACTAATTTTTTACAGCTTGGTAACAAACCCTTGAAAATAATGAACATGGTGACACATTCTTAATTATAATGGTACGAAGAGCACCACTCTAATTTCAGGCTTACATTGAAAAAGAATTTCTCTGGAATTGAAGCTCTTCTGATTGCTTTCCACATCACGTTTTAAACAAACACTGTGCCGCTTTAGCCGTGACTTGGTTGCCTAGGATACACAGTTAATGTAGCCCTAAGATGCTGGTCCCAGTTAAGCTTTGAGGCCATGTCTGTAAGTGCTGCACACAGTTGCCTTTAATAAAATGGAGAAATTTAACACAGGCCCGTAGTAGGGTGAGCATTTTGATTAATGAAATAATTGGCTGTATTTAGATGGTAATATAGAAATGGTTATTTATGTTTTTACATTAGTTTTCCATAAAATGGGCGAAAGGTGTGCCTATTTTTAAAACAAATGCAAAATTGATTCAGTGACCTAATTCTAAGACACATTCACAAAGAATATAATATTGGTTGTTGTAGTACTGGGAAAGCTAACTAGCTAAATCTCAGTGAGTCATTCTTACAAACATCATCTAATAGTGTTTCTTGCTGGTAGATGTTTATTTAATCTGTTGTAAGAGCATTTCACAGCTTGTTTTTATTAAGACATTGCAAGTTTCAAATATTGTCATAGAACTATAATAAAATGTGCAAAAACGTTTGCAATGGTAATTAATGAGAACATTGGTACTGCTGGAAAATCATAAATTTGAATGGTATATGTCTGGGTTGTTGTGTTTCTCACATAAACAAGTTGTTTTTCGATGATAGTATATTGTTCATATTTTACCAGTATGGACTTTCGTTTACTTATGGAGCTGGGAATACAAAACTAGCTATATATTTTAGCAAAGCTAAATTGTCTTCTTTCTAAAATCAGTTGCACTCTTGTCTTATACCTAAAACAGGGTTTATGGGGGATAAATTGTCTTCTTTGCTGATTGAAATGCAAATAAAATTGGAATAGAGGGAAGATCCAGTTTGAGCCAGCAGGTGGTGCTTGTGTTTTAAGTGCATTTAGAATGGAGGGTTTTTTGTTTGTTGTTGTTTTGTTTTTATTTTAAACACTTCAGTAATGATGCTTTTACTTTTTTTTCCTGTAGAGCTGATTACACTTTGGAATGGAAAATATTATTAAGGGTTTAGGAATTATCACTGAGTTTTGACAGCTCAACTTCTTCCTGTGTGTTGTGCCCTTTGTCTTTTTTCTAACCATTGCTTGCTAGTCTTCAGTAGATTTTGTGGGTTGTGAAGACAGGCAGATGGAGGCTGACTTGTTTTTTTTTTTTTTTTCCCCTTCAAACTGAGCACCTGTATGGTGGGAGTGGGAACAGGCTAATTCTATATTCAGTTCTCAGTAAGGGCTGTGGGAGATATGTATTCACCTGGGCAGGATTCAAGGCAATTCTTAACTTCATCTGGAATCCTCTGCATATTCATGGCCCCACTTTGGTCTTCTATGTCTGGATATTTCCTGTCTGTGCTCCTTAGAATATAGATCTCGTAACAGTCATTTGATTTTTTAAAGTCCTCAAAATACAGTTATTCTGTACCTGGGATGACATTTCTGCATTGATTTCCATCAAAAGTAATGCCCATTTGGCCAAATTCAACAGGAAAACAAATGCATTTTTAAAAGATCATGCATTTTGTGTTTAGATATTATAACTCCAGTGAATGAGCATCTGACTTCAGCAGCAACAGATAATGATATATTTCCTGGGCATCAAGATGTCATTTCTTTCTATGAATGTATCAAGTATACTTTGCTATTATGGTTTAATTATTTAAACCTAAAAATACTCTGTATGTCTCACATTCTGACAGAAATTACCAGAAAGAAACTTATAATTATATTTCTTCACTAAAGATAATTTATTGATTGGCTGTTTCATTAAATAACATTTGGTTTTACAATATGATAGCTCTAGAATTATAATACTGTGAAGGTCCTAAACTATAATTTATTTGAATAGCTATATTTCTGACTTTATTTAGGATAACTACTTTATATTCCTAAAGTAATAGGTGTGCTATTTCAAAACCATTGTAAATTACATCAGATAATCAAGATAGGTTGATACTTAATTCACTTTAATAAGCTATCAGAGGAAATCATATTTCCCGCCCAAGAAAAGTCCCTTCTCTTCTATTTTTCCTCAATATGAAATTTCTCTGCCAGAATGAATATCTTCAGTCAATTGTTGTAGTGGTTTCCTGCAGAACTCTGATTCAAACTGATCAATCCAACTGGTATCAGCAGGGGTGAAGTAATAAAACAATGGTCTTCTTTCATCTAGGATTGTGTACCCTTCTTCATGTGTGACTTGCAAGACATCACACCATTGTTGATGGGCATTTCCCTTTTCCTTATACTAATGCAGCTTAATGCATCATTTGTCAGCTATAAATTAAGGTCTGCATTTCAGGGTCTGCTAGGGCTCTGACAAAGAAAACGATTCTGTCTGTCCCAGGGTGCTCTCCTGGATGGTGAACCAAAGAGGTATTTCAGAATCCTTTTTGTTATGGTTGTGTGAAACCCAGAGATGGTAGTTCCTGCAGACTCTGACTGTTATTGCAACAACAGCAACAAAGTAACTAACCACAATCCAAACTCTAACAATTTGGACTCTTAGTTTCTTTTCCTGTTGTCCCGATAAAATACTTAGACAAAAGCAATTTATAGGAGAAAGGGCTTATTCAGGCTCAGAGTTCAAGACTAAAGTCCACTGCCACAAAAGCATCAGGGGATTAGAAATTTCAAGGAACTGGTCAGAAAGCGAAGTAACTAATGCTCAGTTCTGTTCACCTTCTTTTCCCACTCACTCAGTCCAGGATCACAGGTAGGGGAAGGTACCATGTAATTGGTGGGCTTTCTCACCTCAACTATTGCAATCAAGGTAGTCTCTCACAGATAGCACAGAGGTCTGTCTCTCAGAAAATTCTAAATTATGTCAAATTAACAATTAACACTAACCATCACAATAATCCAATAGTGACTTATTTTGCTCTTGTTTTACATGGGCACTTATTTCCATGTCTAATATTCCTAAGGGTCATGCCTATCAGAAATGGTGAGACAGATACTTATTTCAAAGCACAACTTTGGCCAGTTGAGTTTACTGAAAACTAGCAGAGTGACATAAAATACTAATGACATGGTTCCTCCTGACATCAAAATAACATGGAAAAGATCCACTTTGCTACTTTGGAAGAAAGACTAAAATACCTAAACAGCTCATGACATGCATTCAGCTTTTTCTTAATGTACTATATTGAAGGCTTTTTTTTCGGGTGACAGTTCCTCGCACACCAGGCAGGGTCTTCTTCTAAGAGGAAGAGTCCCTTTGCAGGTGAAATTTGCTTTTGCTATTTTTGTTATTTACTTTCCACAGGACACTGTATAATAATTTTCTCTTCCAGGGTCTTAAAATAACATGAAAGATTGACAGTCCAGTAAAGTTGTTCTTGCTGGGGCCAAAGTTGACTCATCCAGCACAGGGGAATGGTGACGTTCACATGACTTTTAAAAATACCTTCTTTTATATAAATATTACTTTTCCAATTACAGGTGGCATTTTGAAATGCCTTACTGTGTTGTGACTCATTTCAACATGAGATATATATATTTCTTATCGTTATATCCACAAACTTCCCTTAAGGGTGAGTTTGGTGTTGGACTAGCTCTTAGAAACTTCTTCCTGAGGCAGACATCAAGCAGATAGAAGCATAAAAACATTGGAAGATGTTATGCTTAAGAGACAGGCAGAGAGTGAATGGAATCAATGCCCTAGGTTAGACTAATAAAGCAGAATTGTGTAGAAAGAGTCAAAACGGATTTACCTTGATACCTTTTAGGCTTTCTATGGGCTATTTAATGTAATATGTGAAAGTGAGAATGCTTTCTACCTACCCTCAATTCTTTCTGCCCTTTCTTTTGTCTTCCCACCTAGCCTATGCTGTTGAAATTGCTCATTGATTTCTCTGCTTGCAGGAGATTTTTTCCTCCTGTACTCTCCCCTCATTCTATCAGTCCCACAAATTACCACTGAACTTGGAGCAGCACAGGATGTTTTCAGTACTGTGTGTGTGTGTGTGTGTGTGTGTGTGTGTGTGTGTGCATGTATATGTGTATATGTGTGTATGTTTGTATGTATGTATGAAGGGTATGTACAGGGTATGCACAGGTTTAAATCATCATGTCAATTAGGTTTGTGTCAGTCACTTTTACCTACTCAGTTGTCTCATTTGCTTTCAAATGACAATTTTTTAACATATTCATCATCCCCAATAGACCATGTGACAACAAATAGCATCATGCATTTCTTCATCATACTTCAGTCTGTGGAGACTCCAGGAAAAAACTAGTTAATTTGTGTCATTATTTCTGATCAGGACATTCTATGTAAATGGAATCATGTATATTTTTACTTTCTAGTAATCTATTTTTAAATCTTTTAGGTAATTGTATGCATATATGATAGAAGAACCCAATTTTATTTTCCTATAAGTATTTACATAAGTGATCCAGTATCATTTATTAAAAATAGTAGTTTTTCCCTATTGCATGTTCTTGGAAACTTTACCAAAATTTTCCATGTATGTATATAGATTTGCTTCTTGCTTTTCACTTGTGTTACAATGATCTATGTTTAGACCTGTTCATTTTCAGCATCCATTTTGGCTATCCTTTGACCCTTAAATTGTAAGATCATCTATCAATCAGATAACAAAGAAGGCACTACTGTATTAAGTTTCCATACTACTCCTCAAATGGCCCTTAATTTTAGCTGTCTCTCCCATATTCCCTCTGTAATAACCCCTTTCCTTCTTCTTCCCCACTTGGGTCCCCCATTCCAGATCCTCATTAACCCATTACTATCTATTCTACTTCCTTTTCTTAGGGAGATTCATCTATCAGTCCCTTACTCTATACATAACCTCTTGGGTTCTGTAGATTGTAGTTTGTTTATCATTGACTTAACAGCTAATATACCCATATGAATGAATACATACTATATTTGTCTTTCTGGGTCTAGGATACTTCACTCACTGTGATATTTTCTAGTACTATGCATATATCTGTGAATTTTATGACTTCATTTTTAAACAGCTGAGTAATATTCCACTGTAAAAATGTACCACATTTTCTGTATCTATTCTGTTACTGAAGGACATCTAGGATTTTTTTCCAATTTCTTGCTATTATGAATAGAGCATCCATGAACATGTTTGAGCAAGTGTTTCTGTGGTAGAATGAAACATCCTTTTGGTATATGCCCAAGAACAGTATAGCTGGATCTTGAGGTAGACTAATTCCTATCTTCCTGAGGAAGCTCTACACTGATTTTCATAGTGGCTATATTAGTTTGCACTCCCACCTGCTAGATGAATGTTCTCCTTACTCTGTATCCTCATCAGCATGATATGTCACTTGTTTTGTTTATCATAGTTATTCTGAAAGGTGTAAAATGAAATCTCAAAGTAGAATTGATTTGCATTTTTCTGATGATGAAGAATGTGCAAAACATGTACAGAAACCATGGTCAAAGAAAGATCATGAACAGATTACTCATCCACTTTTGTTTTACTTTCATTCAATGTATTTAGTATTAACCACAAAAATGAAAAGATAAAAATGTGAACTATTTGGTATTGTCTATGTATTTGGCTGTTAGTACACTAAGTTTGAAAATCAAGTCTATTACAAGTACCAAGTTAAAGTCTGAATAAAGTAATTTATAATCTGTATTGACACAGTCCAGAAGGACATCTATAATTCCAATGAAGGTTAGAAAAGGAAAAGACATAGAGTCACGAATAAAAGATTTCTCTATATCTATCAATATAATTAAAATATAACGTTTAAGGAATATCATGTTCTAGGTCTTGCAAGAAAATTAGGAACTATTACAACAAACTTCTGTTTTGAGAGAATTACATTTTCATACTAGAAGAAGAAAACCTTCAGTATTAAGAGACTAAAAGCTATAGTATAGAGTGACTTGACATACCTGATATAAAATACGTGTAATGGAATCCCTTGCAGTTTCAAAGGAAAGAAACTTATTTGTGGAGAAAGAAAATGCAGATGTATACAAAATGGGGTAGGGGGAGAGAATATGTAGACCCTGAGGTTGGATCTTATTAGCCTGTGTTAGAAAAGAAGAATATTAATGAAAATTCAGAAAAGGAAAACTTTATAACATATTATAAAAGAGACAGGATCAGGAGAGCATGGCCTCTGCTTCTGAAATATCTGTTAGTCAGCTTGATTGGAAAGAATATGAGAGAAAATCTCCACAATGCTACTGCAAAGTTCTGTAAGGGATATGCTATTATAGGGACCAGGAAGACCAGTGTGCAAGGTTTAGCCTGACCTCAGCAAGTCCTGCAGAGGCTCTGCTCTTTTGTGAGGAAGATGTGCTACTATTGTCTTCAAGATCACTTGGAGGGAGAACACTTGGATGAGAAAAGAGTTTAGCTCCCCAAAAAGGTTAGCTGATAAAAGTCTGGGTGGTGACATCTGAACTTGTAGATTCTTTCTAACAAGACAAATTGGAACACTGTTTGTCTTGTCAACTGAAGAGGTTTGCTTATATTAACTCAGGATTTATTAGCAAGCTAAACCATAGGGAGCTGTGCCATGAAGAAAAACGCCACTGGAATCCTCTTGGAAAAGGTACTTGTGATGTAAAAGACCTCAGCGAAAAGTTTCTGGGGGATACATAATTAAATGACACACTGTGGCCAGGGCATCAGGAAAAAAAAAAGATTTTACTTGAAAAATGAAATAATACAAAGGTTTGGTCAAAATATATTTTATGTTTATCAAAAATAAAAAATGAACTGATTTCCCAGTAGCTTGTATATCCAATCAGCTAGCCTCAGTAAGTAAATGTTGTATAAACACAGAAAAAAAATAGTTGATACTTCTTTATCAGTTTAGACAACATCTAGAAATTCCTGAACTCTGGGTAGAATTCTTTCATTCTGGATTGGTAGAATAACAAATTAATATACACATGTTATGTTCCCTAACAGAGAGCTTAGAATAAGTTGTGGGAAGAAGTAATTGTAAACTCTTTCCAAATTTCTCTGGTTCTGTTTGCAGAGAGAGAGAGAGAGAGAGAGAGAGAGAGAGAGAGAGAGAGAGAGAGAGACCTGTAGACAGACAGACAGAGACAGAGAAACAGTGAGTGTGAGAGAGCGAGCTAGAGAGAGACAGAATGAGTTCAAGGAGTGTGAGAGAGAGAAAGAGAGAGAGAGAGAGCTAGAGAGAGACAGAGAGATAGAGTGAGTTCAAGGAGTGTGAGAGAGAGTGAGAATATGAATGAGAACAAATATGATTGCTAGTCTGAAAAAGACTTAATATTCAGGAGCAATTTATCATTCCAGATAAGTCCAATCAATTATGATATTGATAAGAAATCAAGTAAATTAATCTGTTGTACTTGCTTCTGGAGATTGTAATACAAGTCAAGCAACTGAAGATACTGGACATACATTGAACTTGGCATCTGGGTTTTGTAATTTTGTAGAGTATTAGATTTAATCTTACATTAAGTTAAACTGAGGAGTTGCGACTTCATTCTTTTTAACACTGGAGTCTCATATGCATCACTTTCTTAAGCGAACTTATCTGTTAAATAGGAATTGTCTTTTCGGTATGAAACGTTGGAGGTACTGTTGTACACAGTAAATCTTAGTTGCTATGTCAGGACATGGTAACATAAACTTCCTATTTGCCCAAAGGTACCTTGATTTATTTTCTATCACCATTTCCAATGATAAACATTTAGACAAAAGGAAAATTAATTGTAAACATAGGTGAAAAGTCTCTAAGGATAGAATTAAATGTCAAAACCCATGATACTGGAAACTGGCCACAGACAATGAAGTTTCCAGTGACAAGCCTAACATAACACCTAGAAGGAGGAAGATGGCTGCAGCTTCAGAATTGAAGGGGGAAAGCCTAAGTTTCTTCCAGGAGAAGAAGTTAAGGACTAAGTCCTAACATAGATGAAGAAGAGACAAATTATATTAGGTGGAGGGAGAAATAAAGAATGAACCTAACTATATTCTGTTAAAATTTCAATACCTGCCAAAACCCAGTTTTGAATTTCCAAAACATATATTAGCCTGCAAAAAGTATCTTGTCAGATTTAGAAAAACTCAGCAAAGATAACTCCATTAATCTACAAATATGAGTACACAGCAGTGTAATTGAGTCAACAGTTTATAAACTAACGATTCTAATTAAAGCAAGTGTCAGTACCCAGTACGGCATCTTAAACACGGTCAGAATCAATGCGGGAAACTACATTAACTCAGTACTTGACTGACTTTAGGAAACATCAGCTGTCCTGGAGCCTAGACAATGGCTGACAAGTAATCAATAACTTTCTGGAGTCGATATATTAATAAGTTCCATCCCATAGGCAGATAGCACTGATATAGATCCAGAGATATTTCATATTTGCCTTTTTGTATTGATGAAAGAGGTGTGGTGGTATTCCAGAGTTTGATTGTCTAAAATGACCCAAGTGGCCTCACGGCATTGCTGTCTACCATCGTCTTTTATTTGTTTGTATTTCCTCCTCCTCCTCTTCTTCTTCTCCTTCTCCTTCTCCTTCCTCTTCCTCTTCCTCTTCTCCTTCTCCTCCTTCTTCTTCCTCTTCTTCTGCTTCTGCTTCTTCTACTTCTTCTTTTTCTTCTTCTCCTCCCTCTCTCCCTCTCCCTCCCTCCCTCCTCTCTCTCTCTCTCTCTCTCTCTCTCTCTCTCTCTCTCTCTCTCTTTCTCACTCACTCACTCATCTGTTGCTTTTGATGCTCTAGTAAGAGAAAAACCTCATGGTAGAGAGGCTTGGTAGACGTTAGATGCTCTTCTCAAGATGTGCAGGAAGCAGACAGCAAATGAGTGAGAATAGGCTGGAAAACAAGGGAGCCTGCCACGGCATACCCCTTCCAAACACCCATGCAGACAGATGTCTCTTCCTCCCATCAGGTGCCACAGCAGCGTGTTTCTCCTGCCTTCTCACAGTTCCTGCCAGTTTGAATCCACCATTGGTTCAACCTACTGTTGAGCTCAGAACCTTTGTGATCTGGGAACGCACATGATTGCTGTGCTATGACCTAAGCTTTAACACACTTCGGGGCCATTTCAGACCATCCAACCATAACAGTTAGGAAAATAAAAACAATGGCAATGCCATTTTGTGGGGCATCTGTGCTTTTATCAGTGTACTGCACCCAGTGTCTGCCCCATTGATGGGAGGTGTACATTATCAGTGTACTGCACCCAGTGTCTGCCCTCCTTTTGGAGCTTTGGATTTAACTGTGTAATGGACCCAGTGCATGTTCTCTTGATAGAAGGTATGCATTTATTTGTGTTCTGTACCCAGTACTTGCCATCCCCACTTCTGGGTCCACTGGTGATCCTGAAGGACCAGACTCAGTTCAGCTTTTATATGAGCTAACTCATGGAAATAGCAATTCATCCTGCAGTGTTCTCCACCCTTTCCAGAGTATTATTTGTTTCATCCATCCCTCTCCATTCCCATAGCCTTTCTACTCCCTTCTCTCCAAGGATAACTATATTAAATTTTAGGAATGCACAGCATATCTATCTTCCTTTTATGAGGCTCTGCTGGCAGTTTTATTTCAAAACTAAAGACTCATCCAACCATCAAGGACACTGGGAAGGAAGAGAGGATATGACTAGAAGAAATCAGGTTCTTCTTCAGTCATAAGGCTAATGTCACTCTACTTGGTTATAAATATTTAATTTATCTGTTTATCCCAACTGATTAAATGTAACAAGCACTTTCCAAAGTGTTTGTTCTTCTTATTGAAAATAAAAAGTAAGAGAAATACTTTTGAAGCACCTCTTCTATGCTCTGTATTCTATATATGTGTCTTTTTGAAACTCTGAGATGGTTTTCTTAAGGAAACTGTGTAGTCTTGATTTCACAGGTGAAGAAACAGAAAGGTGATATGTCTCTTACTAGATATCATGAAGGTTTAACCCTAAACTCCCAACCCTTATATTTTTCCTCATAACACATTGTTGGCTGCTTATAAAATTAAGAATGAAGAATTCATTTTTTATGTATGACATTAGTATGAAAAAACTCTCCTGGGAATTCTTAAATATATTTCTCCACCAATTTTGATTTGTGGCTGACTGTTTTATAAGGCAGGAGAAGTTATGATTTTGTAACCATGAAAGTATCTCTTGATTCCCTCAATTTATTTATTATTTATTTTTGAAATATGCTTCCAGTGGTCATCACTGACATAAAAATGGCACAAAATAAGTTCATTTAACTTTGATTAAAAAATATATCCTGCATATTTGAGGAAGTTATGTTTATTATACTTACAGGATTAACTTAATTATTATACATGTTTATTTAAGTGCATTTATGCCCAATGTTTGATTGCCTGAATAGACTTTGTTTTAATAGTCACTGCTGGACTATACAATGCCAGCAAAGATGAGTAATTGCTTTTCCATATTCTCTGACCAGTGCACTGTGCATAGAATAGTGACTGGGAAATTTCTGTGACTCTGTACTTGGAGCCACTGACATTTCAAGACTCACAAGAAGGTCAGACCAGTCCAATATGGAAAGAGTTAAGCTCAATTGTTTATACTTAATTCATTTTTATTATTAATATTTGATAGTGTCATTAATATTTAAAATCATGCTAGTCCTAACCTGTCTTGTCATATTTAGACTCCCAAGAAGCTTGTTCTAGACTGTCATTTAAATCATGTTCTCTGCAAGGACAGTGTCATGTGGCTGGGAGCTCACCAACTCAGAGAACAGACACACCATTTATTCTACCAATTTATATTTTTGCCTCTGCTACTTATTATTCACATTCTTTCATGCAACTGATTTGTACTGTCAAATATAGCATAGTGTATGTTCAATTTTTTTGTAGTAAGATAAGAAAAGTAGGTTGTTTTGTTGTGAGGGTCTTTTTTTCTTTTTGTAAGTTGCTCTATTTTTTAAAATATTTGAAATTCACATTTCCAACATTCTGGTTGTGTATCTAAGGAATTTTTCTCCCTGATGGGGATAAAGGGATAAAACAATAGAAGCAGCAATTATTTGGTTTTTCATTGGACAATTTGATGAGACATCAGAGGAAGATGTCTATAGTTGACAGGGATGCTCTGCTTTCTGGGCATTCTCACACTCATTCATGGTAAACACTAGCATAAACGGCTGGTTCTCCTAGTTACAAAATTTAATGGTGCAAAAGACAAACTCAAATTTCATTTATAAAAAAATAATCACTTAATATAGTAAACTATGTCAGTGAGGAGACTATCAGTTTTATTTAAGAAGAATTCAGATTGGCTTCTGTAATATGGAGAAATGACATGGTACAGTAATGTGTATAGACTATGCATTGATTTGGGCCAAAATGACCACTGCTTATACTTATGCTCACCCGTAGTAGTTATGGAACCTGACTATTGGCTCTGTTCTCTGACCTCCATGGAAAGGAGTTAGCAATGACCTCCAAGGGGTGTCTGGAGAAGTGACTGGTGTAAAAGCATGATGCTTTCTTCCCATCTCCCTCTCAGCTCCTTCTTCCTTCTTCTTCCTCCACTCTTCTCTCCTCTCTACTGCTCCTCCTCCTTCCTTTCCCTTCCTGCTGCCCTTCCCTCAAATTGCTGTCCTTCCCACCTTGTATCCCTCTTTGCCTTTCTTCCTCCTTCTGTTTTTCTCCCACTCTCACTTCCTCCACCCTTCCCTGCTGTGTGACAGGCTTTACCTGGGGAAGTGTGAACAAATGTTAACTTACCCCAGATATGCAGCCAAAGGCAGAGTGAAGTCTAGATAGCACCAGAGTCCAACTTAGTGAATCAATATTTTTATTGGAATGACTTTTGGGAATACAGGTGAGAGGCAGAAATGACTCAAATACAGCTACATCAGCAAAGACCACTCCAGCACTGATGACAACTTACAGAAGTGGGAAAACCAGGCACAGTCAGCAGGCAGTTCAGCTAGCTGCATGGGTCCTTTTTCAGAAGATCAGAGCTTCTGCCCAGCAGCTGACCTGCTATTTGTTTCTTCAAACCAGTTTGACTGGTCTTCTTGGATATTTATCTGGTCTACACTTCCTCCAAACAGGATGGTGGGTCTGAGAACCATTGTCAGCACTCTTATTGTTTATATGCTTTGGTGGTGTGGGGAAGGCCAGTGAATCTTGTTCATTTCAGATACTTCCTGAAGATATTTTGAGTTGTTTACTCTTTGTCTTAAGGAGTTTCCCTGTAATGTTTCACTCTCCCTTAGAACACCCTGTTCTTTCAACTTCCTGTTAACATCTGTTTTAAGAAGTTTCCCTCCAAGATGCAAGGTTTTAAACTCATTGTAAAGTGCTACACAGCACTTCCTTTATTCATTCTTCTACCCACTTCTTTCTTCCTTTTAAGCGTACACTGCCCTAGCCCTAGACACTATGTTTAGGTTTACCCAGACAGAAACAAGCAAAAGCAGATGCTATGTCTGCCCTAGGAGCATCTTATTTAGTGAAGAGAGCCAAAAGAAGAAAGAATCACACAAGTAGTGGCATGCACTCTCTGGCACATGTGCTCCAAGAGAGAGAGAGTTGAGAGCATATATTGGAAACCTAGCATTGTCAAAAAGTTTTGAAAAGACTTCCTCAAATGGTAAAGACCAAGCTCTGTTCTGAGAGATAGATAGGAAATAACTTTGGCAAAATTGATGGGAAATCAACATTATTATTCTCTTATCATTTTCATTCATGTAGAGCATGATTGGATGAACCATAAACTTCATAAGCAAGAGAAGTCTAAAGAATAAAATGACAGAAAGTCTGAAATCAGTGAAATTTTCCCTGCATTAATTATGTCTTCAACTCTTCTCTATTTTTCTCTATAAATTTATCTATTATGGAGGCAATGGATGGGAAGTCTACTGAAGAGGCCATGATTCATTTCTTGGTTTCTTCGTTGCTCTGTTGGGATTGGCCTGATCTATCTCTGTCCACTACTAATGTACCAATTAAAACATCCCTCTATCCTTATGCAAATTCACATCAATCACTCTTTGTCCATGTCGCCAGCTGCAGATGTTCTCAGCATTGGGAACTGGCCACCTGTCTTTCGTTGTGCTAAATTGAAACTGGGATTTACAGTTGAATCACTAGCACATTTTCTTAATGGCCTGTTTCTAACTAGGGCATATGGGCCATACATATGGGCAGAGTGTGACAAACAAGTATCTAAGTGTCATGGCTGTTATCATCATCTACTAAGCAATGTCTGTAGAGTACTGGCAGAGCAAGTTAGCTTGTACCAGGCTGTCTGTGTTCAGGGTGCTCTGATTGGAACTGGTGTTTTCTTATAGCTTAAATAAAGAAAGGAGGAAATGATGAGTGCATTGCCTCTTTGTCCACTGAAGGACATTCTTGCCCATTTCTTGTTTCTAGGTACTCATTCTATACTCTGCCAAATATCAAATGTTAAAAGGATTTAATTGGATTCGTGAATTTTTATAGTCTATTATATTTTAATTTTCTAAATGCATTAATTAGCTCATTTTCCACATAAGCAAAAATGAATTTATTTTATCCTGGAGTTGATGACTATTTATATATGTGCTTTCTCATTTTAGACAGATATAAGTTCAGTCAAATAATTGTGTCTGAGCTGCAATACAGATGGTATTTTCTTCTCCATTTTTATTTGAAGACTGAAGGGAACATCTGGGAGCCTCAAGTCCATACCTCTGGCTAAAATGATCTGTCTTGTCTCAGATCACATGGCCATAATCTATGGGAATTCTTAGGTGAGGTGTTTCAATTCAGTGTGCTATGACTAGTTCCAAACAATAGCTATTCAGTTCATTCATTCCAAACAATAGCTATTCCATATGGAAGGGGGCCTGTTTTCTCTTACTTAGTTAGCTTTGACAGAAAATGACTTTTTGACTGTTATTTCAAGTAGACTTCCAAGCAACTACAAATCAGATGCATTTATTACTTCATAGATGGGGAAACTAAACATGGCTTAAAACACCACTTATCCAAGAGTACATTTGTAATTTGCACTCAGGGCACTGGGTTTACTCAGAATTAGCAAGGTGTTTAGTGAATGCTCTCTGTAAGAATGACTCTGCATGAAATAGTGGATTATGAAGATTATTACAAAGACTCTCTCTCTGAAGACTGATAGCTTGATTTTTAATTTTTAACTAAGAGAAGGTTTATATTTATATGTTAAAAATTGAACTTTGGCTATGGAATCCCACATGAAAACTCTTCTTTTTTCCACTCTAATCTTCCAATAAGTTTCTGTCTATACATAGTATCTGCACAGCCATGTATAGTTGGCCTTTTCTGCTTAGCACCTGTGACTCAACTCCTATTAACACTTTCTTCCACATTCTGGGTCCCCGGCTTGAAGTCCTTGCCCCTCTCTATCTTATATTCCAGACTTCTGCAAAACTGTCTTTATGGCTGTCTAGTTTCAAGTATATAATTTATCCTATTCTCTTTTTGTATGTTCTGGCTTAGTCATTATAGTCAGAGATGCATCCATGTACTTACTTCAATAATTATTTACATAGTCTCACTTTTTATCACCAGAAGATAATATATAACCTCCATGAAATGGGAACCATGTTTTATGTTGTTGTCGCTATTCAATAGATTATCCCTAAAACAGAGCCTAGTGCATATTTAAGCCTGGTGAACACAGCAATTATTCTGTCCAGATAAATGAATGAGTCTCTGTGAGAATAGTTTGTCCTTGCAGTGTGTATTGGCAACCAGTTCTGTTCTAAACCCAAGGACACATTTTCTTTTCTTTTTTTTTTTAGAGTACATCTTTTTTATATACTCATTCACTCAATGACATACATTTCCTTGTTACCTGTGGACTAAGACTGAGTATCCTAAACTAAATAATATTCTCTTTGTTCCAAAGCAATCCTAACTCTCCTTCATTTTGAGACTAGGATAGGTGCAAACATCAGGGATGTGTGAGGACTGTAAATCAAAATCATCTTTCTCTTGAAAACACACATTTAAGAGCATAAATGCACATTACATTGTGACAGTTAAGATGTGAATAAAACTGCATTGTTTTACTTTTGCTGTTAAAAGAAAGAAGTACTCCATTTAGAAGGGAAGAATCAGTAGAAAATTTCAAGGGCAGAGGATGAGAACAATGTTTAACCCTTTGATGTACTCTAGCTACCTATTTCTGATTTCTCCTGGTGAATATTATTCTATTTGGTTGCACAAGGCAGATAAAGTTACAAAGGGGAAATGCATTCATAGCATTGCAGAGCAAGCTTAGAGTCCTCATAGCAGCTTATAGGATGAAGGTGCCAAAAGAAGTGTATGTATCTGCCCTAGAGTTGTCTACTGGTATGTCACAGAAGAAACTGGCTGGCTTTTCCATTTCAGTCTAACCACAGTTGTTTGCCTTTCCATCGATGAATAAGGGAATGAGAAAGGATTAAGGTAATAACTTATTCTCCTTGCTGTACATATTAATATAAGACCTTGATATAATAATAGAAGCACCATTCTTCTCAAGAGAGCACTGCTTGAACATGGGCTTTGTGTCTTCTTTCCAGCTGGAATATTAACTTTGTAGACATCTGCTTGTCTGCAAATGTAGAATATATGTGTCCAAGAAACTTAACTGAAAACAACATAGGTAGACCAAACTAGGGTTGGAGTATGATTGTTCTTCCTTTTAAGAATATTGCTGAGCCAGGCAAGTATCTGTGAGTTCAAGGCCAACCTAGGCTACCAAGTGAGTTCCAGGAAAGGCACAAAGCTACACAGAGAAACCCGGTCTCGAAAAATAAAACAACAACAACAAAAAAGAATATTGCTTGCAGCCAAGAAAGACTGATTAGGCTAATGGGGTGCTACTTTATAATCCAAGTTATAGGATTATAAATTCAGGTTGCTATGGGACCCATGAATGCAAAACCTGAGAGTGCATGAAATGCTTATAGCATGAGTAAGTTCATATGTAGAATAAAAGCAAATATGTTCAAATGCTGTACAATTTGCCTATAAGGGAATCTTCTACATGATGGATGGTACCACATATAGCCAAGTTTCTATGCATCCTTCACATATGCAACAGTTTTGGTTTGTGAGTCAAATTCTTCTGGCTAGATTGCCTGTTCTGATACCTCACTGGGTCTGTGGTGATCGCTTTATTTACTTCTTTCCTTATCTGCATTCTTCTGTTGAATTTCTTTCTCTTGTAAACCAAATATATTGTAGAAAAGAAAGTAAATCTCTTTAACTGGACTTTATGTTACTGTATATCTAATTTGCTCTAGTTACATCAAGACTAAAAGGTAAAGATGAAAGTATAAGGTACAGAATCCTATAACTGGACAAAAACATAACCTACCTTGGAAAAAGGTTTCTTTTATTGCCTCTTTTTTAAAACTAAGTGCCATTTTGCTATGATTTAGAAACCTCAGTGTATTTATAAGTCTCAGTGTAAAATGGCAAAATGATGTACAGCCTACCAGAATTATAAAGTCAGTTTTTTTTATGATCAAATAGTTCAATCAATGAGCAATTGGACAGGTGTTTTTGATGCTGCGTGTGCCATTCTCTCTTAGTGGGCCTTAGTTGCCTTATAGGTAAAATTATATTTTTTAAATTTTTCTATTTGGAATATTTTCCACTTTATGTGCAGTTACATAACTGTAGAATTTGCCACATTGCTCAAAATTTTAAGCAATATAGATACCAAATTGTATTGTCAATCAAATTACAGTTATTGGATTAATTAATTGAAAATACCTTCCAAACAGATTTTAGCTTTTCAGTTTAAGTCAATTCTAGAAATCCTTATTCCAGACTTAAGAGATAATTCCCTTAACTAAGATTGTTATCTATCCATTCCCCCAAATTAAATGATATTTACATGTGTGTTAAGGATGACTTATTTCTAAAACTCATTATTCCTAATCATTATGACCACTCTTGAGTGGTGGTTGCTGTGTAATATTAACCAGACACCTAATGAATTGTTTTCCCATCATTAAGTTCCCCAGGACTAACTCCCCTTTTAACAGGGTGGCTAGATTGCAACAAAACCTTCAAATCAGAATTGAGTTGTCTGAAGAGTCTGTGGTGGGGGGGGGGGGGGGGGGGGGGGGGGGGCGGTATTCCTGGTAACATTTGTATCCCTTTTCATTTATTGTCTTTAGAGTAATAGAAGCAGCTTCCAATCCCTTTTCATTTATTGTCTTTAGAGTAATAGAAGCAGCTTCCAACCTAAATAGAACAGTCTCATAGTTTACTTCCAGTGTCCAGATGAAAATAATAATACAAATATAATGACCTAAATTGAATTGTTTCTGCCATTTCATTATAGAAGTAGTCTTCAAGAATGTGTAACTTTCCCTGGCCTAATTTGCTTTATCCCAACACAGTCTTTGTTTGCCCTTGGCCTTTCATTTGATAAGCAGACTTATTCTTCCTCTAGACTCTTTGTAGCTCTTGCTTTGGACATTTTTAAGTCTATTTCATACTGTCAAGACAATGTGGATTTATTTTACTCCATTTGTAATCATAACTCATTAGGAAAGCTACCATTTTCTTATCTCTTAGGCCTATTGCCTATTTGCTCAAATCTGTGGTAAGAGTGTGTTACCAGCTTACATTACTTCTATATACTGGAGAGTAAAGGAAGATAGAAGCCCAACTTTTATGGCATAGTTTGTATATTAAATCTTGTACTTAATAAAGCTTAATAAAATGTTAATTTAAAGACTGATGGGCTTTACCCATTTTTTTAAGAAGTGACACACAATATGGTACAAATAGTAGACACATACTAAAACAATTTTTTAATCTGTTGAGAATTTGGATTGTGCTTTGTGTTTCAAGTGAGTCATTATAAACACTAATTATTGTTGTACATTTCAGAAATAGTGGATAGTAGAGGTTTATTGCTCTAGAAGGGCAGATAAATCAATTTCTTGTATTTAATCCTTTTATGCAAATGTCTATCTTCCAGCAGTTAACATTGAAGGTTTAACTCCAATGGAGTTATGATGTGTGGAAGAAAGTTCAAAGCCACAAAGTCCTTTGTAATGATCTTAACCTTGGGGTCACCGGCATATTTCACCAGACCTCATATTTCTATAGAAAGTGAAACGTTTTAGGAGAGCTAACTATGGCAGTTTTGACAAAATTTACATTAAGCCTAATTGTTCCAGAGCTCATTACAGAGACAATGGGGAGCCCAGGTGCTCAGTCTGGTGTCAGTACATTTCTTAAAACATTGAGTTCTTGACACATACTACAAAAATACTGCTTCAAGTCTAAAATTATGATGATAAGATCCATTAAATAGGAGGAATGCATAAAACTATTTATAACAAAGATTGTGTAAGGGTAGTTTGCCCTTTTTAAATTAAATGATTTCATGATTCACTTTCAAATGACCTATTTATTTGCGACTGTTATTTATACCAAGGGTCATAAAAACAAATGATATGTTTATTGGTTTTTCAATTTGCATAAAAGATGAGGTTCTTAAGTTGCTGACTTAACCCAAACAAACACATATTATTTTTCCGTATTTTAACATAATAATATTACATATTACATCTCCTTTAAACTGTGTTCGCTGTATCCACATACCCATGTCACATGTTTGCTAGATACAATCACTTATGTGTTTCATTAACAAGTGAACCCAAGGAAGACATATTTTTGAATTCCATTTCTTCTCACACCTTCTTATCCTTAGTGTGGTTCCCCTATCCTTACTTAATCCTTTGCATTTGCTCATTCAGACTAAGGGACTTGTTCCTTTAAGAGTGAACCTTGTCCTTGTCACTTATGTTGGCTTTCCTTGTATTATTTGCATTTGTCCATCTGTTGTACCTAATAGCTCTTACTCATGTCCTTAAAAGTGGTCCTAACACACCCTTATGCATTACATCAGGTAAAACGGGAAATTTCTTTGAATTGTGCTTTATATGACAACAATAAACAGTGTTGTCTCAAGTAGTACAACTAACATGGGAATTATGGCTTAGTCCTTTGTTTTATATCTCTCTAAACTATCTGAAAAGAAAGACCATATTGTACTACAAAGAAGATGTCGTAGTTATTTGTAGCTGAAGATTTCCTGGTCCTGCCCAGCTCCTGTGGCCCTGTGGTCCCTCAGCTGCTCAGACCCAAATGAACACACAGAGGCTTATATTAATTATGAACTGTATGGCCTAATGGCTCAGGCTTCTCCCTAGCTAGCTTTTACATATTGAATTAACCCATCTCTATAAATCTATACTTTGCCATGTGGCTTGTGGCTTACCAGTATCTTTACATCTTGCTTCTCATGGCAGAGGCTAGCAGCATCTCCTCTGCTTTCTTTCTCCTTCCTTTTTCTCTAGTTAGAATGTCCCACCTAACCTTATTCTGCCTCACCATTGACCAAACAGATGTATTTATCAACCAATCAGAGCAACACATATCCATAGCATATAGAATGACATCACCCATCATTTTCTATTTCTTTCTATTTAAAAGTTACAGTTTTCTTTGTCAAGAAATTCAGAAAAGAAACTTACTAAAAGATGTTAAGTATATAAGTTTGAAAGACATCATATGATAGTTTTCTGTTGTTAGTATAAGTTAGGATAGAAAGTGAATTAGATACATTTTAAACTCACCAAAATAGGATAGATATTGGAAAATTTTCTCTGAATTTGTCAAATACAAATGGACTAGACATTGTTGATGAGTCTATTGCTTGTATATATTGTATATAGTTATTGTACTTATTGGATATAGTTTTTCTTATCTTAGTTATAACTTTAAATTATTTAAATATTTTATTAGACAAAAAAGGGGAAATGTGGTCATATTTTATTTATGCTGAAAAGGGTGATATCTTATTTGTGCTTTGATAAACAAAGCTTTCCCGGAGAATCAGAAGAAAAAGAAAGCCCTTATAAGTAAACAAAGAAGTCAGGCAGTGGTAGCACATACCCTTAATCCTATCACTTAGTGGGCAGGATCTCTGTGTGTTCATGGCCACACTAGGGAACAGAGCCAAGCATGGTGACACACGCCTTTAATCCCAGTACCAACCATAGAGGTCTGGGGGTCTGTACAGATGGACAGGAAGTGACAGATCTAGGCAGGAAGAGGAGGTAATGTAGCTGGGCTGAGAGAGCGAAAGAGAGAACAAACAGAAAGGCATCTAGGCACGGGTACACAGGAGTAGGTCTCTTTGGAAGCTGCAGTGTTGGTGAGGTGAGGTTAGCTGTGACTTTCCCTATTTCCTTGATCTCTCTAAGGCTTTCACCCCTATATTTGGCTCCCTGTTTTTTATTTAATGAGACCATTTAGAAATTTGTCTACAGTTATTTGCTTTTCTAGCCTTTGATTTGGCATCAAAGAATGTATACATAGAGTTAGTATTATATTACTATGACATATATTGATAAATATGATACAGATAGTATGACTCTGCACTAATTTTTATCAAAGGAAATAAATTCATTAAAATCATCAACAATATTCTTTGGCTCTAGAGTATAAAATTCTCTACTTGATTAATAGATAATAGTTATTAGAGCAAAAACTTCAAAATATTAATGTAGTACTATTGACATGTTCAGTTAAATAGTGCAGTTTATGAAATGTATGTAACTACTTGTTTAGAATACTTTTGAATAAAAGAAATATAGCTAGCCAAACTAATTGAAAGGAAGAGTGAGACAATCCAAATTAATATGATTTAAAAAAATGAGACTTACAATAGACTGAGGAAATCCAATGAAATCTAAGTTTAAAAATCTGTATTCCACCAAACTAGAAAATCTAAAATAAATGGATAATTACACATACAAATATACATATGTGTGTGTATTCTACTAAAGTTAAGCAAGTTGAATTAAATTTAAATACTCATAACACCAATACTATTTCACAAAGTAGAAGAGGGAGGGACATTTCCAAGTTTCCTTAACAAAGCCAGTATTACCCTCATACCAACATCAAAGAACCAATAACGAAAACAAGAAAAAACAAAATTATAGGCCAATATCTCTTATGTGTATAAATGTATGTGCGTGTGTGTGTGTGTGTGTGTGTGTGTGTGTGTGTGTGTGTATAAACTCAATAAAATCTGGAAAATGAAATTAATTAAAGGCCATATCAAGAACATTATTTGTCATGATCAACTTGGCTTCAACTCAGAGATGGTGGGATAGTTCAATATACATTGATCAATAAATGTAATCCACCATATAAATCAACTAAAAGAGAGAAACCACATGATCATCTCATTACATGTATGAAAAGCCTATGACAAACATTTATGCATGATAAAAGTCATGGAGATAATAAGGGGAGGCACATTTCAACATAATAAAGACAATACGCACAGGAAGACTACAGTAATATCACCCTAAATTAAGGAAAACCCAAATTGCCTCCACTAAAATCAGGAACAAAACAAGGATGTCCACTCTCCCATTTCCTGTTCATCAGAGCATTTGAAGTTCTAGCTAGAGAAATAAGAGAAGTGAAGGAGAGAGATAGAACAATTACTTTATTAGATTTCAAAACTACTTTATTTGCAGGTGATATGATTATAAATGTAAAAGCCCTTAAAGCCACCACAAAAAATGTCTACAGATGACAAATACATTCAGCAATGCAGAATACAAAACTGACACACAAAAAACAATCCTCCTATATATAAACACCAAGAAAGATACCAAGAAAAACTGTATCACTTAATATTGATTAAATAATTTATTATCCTGGAATTAATAGAATCAAGAAGTGAAAGACATAAAATGAAAAATTTAAGACACTGATAAAAGAAACTGAGGATGATATCAGAAGATGGAAAGACTTTCTATACTCATCAATTGACAGGATTAACATTCTGAAAGTGGCCACCCTACCAAAAGCAACCTACATAGTCAATGCAATCTCTACCAAAATTCCAACACAGTTCTTCAGAGTAGCTGGGAAACAATTTTCAATTTCTAATTCATAAAAAAAGCAGGGAATGCCATAAATAATCCTAACAATAAAACCTCCTGGAAGCATCACCATCCCTGATTTCCAGTTACGCCACAGAGCTGCAGTAATGGAAACATGGTAATGACACAAATTCGCACTAAGTATCAGTGTGCTAGAATTGAGGACCCACATTAAACCCACAATACTGTAGCCACCTGATTTTTAATCAAGAATCCAGCAGTACACATTGGAGAAAAGGTAACAATCTACAACAGTGAATTTTATTTCTAAAGAAAATGGTAAAATGATGAAAATCAAAGTATAAAATTTTAAATTTGTGGTGTTTGTAGACAAATATGAATTTGTGACTTTTTTCTTTTCAGGTGTACCTAAATTAAAGAGAAAAATAAGTCATAGATTAATTAACTAATGCAGATATGAAACAAAAAGTCATTGTAAGGGGAAGACTATGCAAGCTTAAAACTTCTATCTGCACAGTATAGAGTGTCATTTGTGCATGTATAGAGGAGCGTGTGTCAAGAAGCCCTCGAATAATGACAGATTAGAGCAATAGGAGTCATGAGCATGAAAATGTGCTCTTCAAATATCTCTCTTTTTTAATAGAAAACAGTGTTCCCTGGGAGAGGGGAAGGCTCATTTCTAATCTGAGTTAATAGTGTAATAATAAATGATTATATGACCAAACTACATACATACATACATCTAAGAAAATTTCATGATGTAAGTCATTATTATTTTGAATTGCTGTATTTAAATTAAAAGGAATAAAGAATTAACAAAATAATTCAAGGATGTTTATTATGTCAGAAAGCAAAGAAGCACTAAGGATTAAAAGATAAAAATTAAAAAACACTAACTGCAGAAATATATAAAAAAATTGTATTAAAAAACAAAATGTACACAACAGCTATCCAACTGTTCAATGACTTTTGTTTCTCACAAGGAAAATTAACTGTACTTAATACAAACATTTCAAATGTATTAATAAAAAAAAAAAAAAAAGGATGTGAAACTGATCCTGACAAAGGAATATAAGAATGACAGTAGAATAAAACCCTCTGTTAGTAAATGGGCACTGTGTCCTTCATCTGACTCCTGACATGTAGAGGAAGTGAATTAAGGATGTTGACTTGCTGAAAAGAAAGAAAGCTCTTCATAATGAGCTCTGTGTATAAGCCATGTATAGTGATATAACAAAGAACAATATTTTCTCAGTGTTCAGGTAAGACACTAATCACTAACAAATAAAACCAATGAAAGAAAACTCAATGGAAATCTGGTGTCACCATTTTGACCCATTGATCAAACTTAGATTCATAAAGGCTACTTACATTAAGAACGTTATGAACATAAGGGTCTTGATATTTGATATGTTGTGAAGTGAAATACACAAGGTCATTTATGGAATGTTATTTTATCTTTTATGTCTATTTTTATTTATTTATTTATTTATTTATTTATTTATTTATTTATTTGTGTGTGTGTGTGTGTGTGTGTGTGTGTGTGTGTGTGTGTAAGCACACATGCAGAAGCCAGAGAACAGCTGTGAAAGTCGGTTCTCTTTTACAATGTGCATTTCAGGGATGTAACTCAGGTCATCAGGCATGTCAATAAGTACATTTATCAGCTGAAGCTTCCTATGGGCTCAGAAATAGGCTTGTGAAAGAGAAAAATTTGCAGATCTACTCAAGTACTTAGACTTACTTGATGGTGTAAGAAAACAGAGAAGTCCAGTATAATAAATAAAAAATATATTTAAATTATAGAACTCTTTCCCAAAAATTGACTCAGTTTCATAATTAAGCTTAGTTAAGATCAGAGAAAGAAGGATGGGAAAATATGTTATATTAAACAAAACAAAATAACCATCAATGACTGAATATAACCATTGTCCCTTTCTTTGCTCAAAAATAAAACCACAACAAAAAAAAAATTTGTAGTATGTAAGGGAAGAATAGATGTTTAAAATAACATTTTAAAGTAGAGAAAAAAATTCAAAGTTGATCACTAGTGATAACAAATCATCATTTTCATTAACTGTGGAAATGGTCAACTGTTTATGTAACCAACATGTGTTTCAAGATTGTATATTATTGCCTGTTCCTATAATGTGATATGTTTTGTTACTTGCTTTGAAATTACTTTACAACAAATAACTAGAATACACTGTGTAAAAGACCAAATCTTGATATTTGCCAGGCTTATAAGATGACGCCTATGGATGGATCTGTTCTGTAGTCCAGATTCTTTTAGAAGCTCTCAAACTCCAAGTTGACTATTTTGAGACAAGGTGTTTTTAGACGTCATAGCATATAATTCTTGTCTGCTTCTATTGATCTAATGGGAGGAAATGAGGAAATAGAGATTTCCTTTCTCTCTCTACACTCATGCAGTTACCAAAGATAAGGTGGGACCCACTGAGACTGCAGCTGTTTGGACATAAGGTTTGCACTATCAGCAGCAGTCACAATCAGCATGCATCCTGACATACATTTTCTGTCTCTCAGAACTGTGAGACATAGATGTATAATTTTTTAAGCCACAAAATTTGTATTTAGCTATGTCTACTCTAGAAGACTAAGACAGTGCATTCACAATAATTTGTTTTAGGATCTCTAATCATGTCTATTTGGAAAATAAATATCATTTTGCTGAAAGCTTTTATGTCAATAATAAAAGTTTTTTGAGTTAGAAAAATAACTACTTTTTCTGGGCAGCAGTGGTGTATGCCTTTAATCTCAGTACTCAGGAGGCAGAGCCATGCAGATCTGAGTTTGAGGCCAGCCTGGTCTATAGAGCAAGGTCCAGGACAGGTACCAAAACTACATAGAGAAATCCTGTCTCAAAAAACACAACAAAACAAAACAACAAAAACAAAAACAAAAAAAAAAAAAAAGAAAAGGAAAAATTACTACTTTTAGCACCTAAAACCAATTCATTCTTTCTTTTAGCCTTTTTTTTCCTATATCACCCACAATAATTTATAGCATAAGGGAGATAAATGGAAGATATTCCTCCCTTTCTCTACTATCTGTAAAATATCCTTTATTTGCAGTATATTCCAAAACTACCCAATATGTTTATATTTGTAATAATTCTTTAAGACCATTTCTAATTTATATTAAGAGTAGAAGACTAAAGAGTTACTACATGCAATTGCTTGCATCTTTATTAATGAAAGCAATTAATGAAAACATTGAGTGTGTGCGGAGAAGGGGTTGGTTATTTCTGATGGAACCCTGGTGGTGTAGGGGTGCCTCTTTGCTTCACTGCATTTATGGAAGAATTCTTAGTTTTACATTCAGGTCTTTACATAATGTTCAACTCCCATTTTTTTTTAACTTTTTGCATTTTTTTACATTTATCATAATACTTGTTTGCATATATACCCAGAATAGAGATTTTACTAACACACATTTTCCTTTCCTTTTCAAGGTCATGTAATCATACTCTTACAAATTTCAAACATGTTTTCATAGTTAAGAAACCATACAAATCAGTGAGTGGTCCAGGGTTGGCTGAACATGCCTGTGGAAGGGTTTCTGTCCTCAACATCACATACCTTCAAAGGAGTCTCTCATCTGCATGTCTGTGCAACGTGTACCTCTACTAAACCCCTAATTTTAGAAATACCTTCATATCAGGTAATGGAGATTGACTTATTTTAAAATAAATTGATATTTTCTAGTTTAGATAACTTATAGGATACCAAACAAATCCTTATTGAGAAGCATGTTTTACTGTGTTAGTTTGCCCTAAGTATGTCATATTCATGATCATCTTTGTACACAGCTCAAAGGTGAGCATCACAGGTTCTTGAGTGTTTGCTGGGAGAAGTTTTATCTCCTATTATTTTCACTTTTACTTCCCTCCTTCCTTTTGCTGTTTGACCTGCACTACTGACTGTCGAATTTTATACTTCGCCCCCAGCCAACTTTGGAATCAGACTTCTTTTTAGTACATTACATGACCATATCTTTTATAGTGTACAAATATCAGTTGTCTAAGTTATGTATTTTTGAATATTTAATGTTTTCTTTCTATGCATTTTAAATGTTTATATAATAAATTTCATCATAGTTTCTAAAATGCTGTATTGTTCATGACACATCTCTGTCATATATATAATCTCTAAATTGCCTTTGAAGGTTTTTATTGTTTTATAATTACATCTTTTATCAATTGGAATTGGGTGAGACAGGGATGCAATATATTTTCTTTGAAGGCATAGTCAGTTGTAACATCCATTTCCTAAATTAGACCATCCTTCACAAATGAGTTAGAATACCTCCTTAGTAATCCATCACACTCCATACTATATCATCATCAACTATGGAGCCCTATGCGCTTCTCTTCCAGGGCTCCAAAAGTTTTCATTTTTGCAAAAAATTCCTCTCTAGTTGGAATCTCAATCCCCTTGTGGTTTAGTGTCCTGACATTTTGGTTTTTATTCTTCTTAAAATAATGCTCTCCTATCTGGAATTACAGTCTATATGTATATATAGATAGTTTTTCAGTTCCAACATTTAGTTCTTGAAAGAGAAAAGAAATAAATCACATCTAATACAACTTTATAATCTCCACAGTTCCTTAACCAATTTAGAAAATTTACAGTTACTCAATGAATTTATATACTAAGGATTTTTTATTGATTGTGCATGTACAGGAACACCAACTTTGAAGACTTTATCTGTTTTATACAATTTTAGAAACCTGAAGTAATACTGATTACTATCAAGATACAGCATTTTTGTTTTATTGTTTGACTTTTAGCCAAAGAAAAGGTAATTTACTAGAATTCTGTCCTTAGTTGTTGCTTTTGATGTGTACATTTGATTAATATTGTAATGCAGATGACATGCTTAGGACTAAGATGCTACCTAGTACCATGGAGCTCTAACTCTGGGCATGTGACAATTTGTACAAAATTCTATGCCATTGCCTACAGGTAGAATAAGAAGAAAGACTGCTTAGTTTACAACTGTTTTGTGTCACCCACCAGGAAACTCTGAGCTGACACATGCCTGTCCCTTGTGTTCTAATGTTTCCTCCCTTTAAACTCAGCATATAAGCCAGTGTGTAGTGGCTTTTTATTCCTCAAATTAGCATGAAATGGCAAAGAGTACTTAAGATATGCAGTCTTTGTGTTAAAAAAGGAGCAGGGGGTGGAATTTGCTTACTCCAGGACAGAGCTCAGAGCCCATTAGAGTGACCCTTTAGTTTCTATTCCAAATAGTAGAAAATGAATCTGTTTCCCTAAAGGATGTCAAAGGTTAGGAAGAAAACAGTTGTATAAGTTGTGCCATGTCTGTGGCAGAGGGAGCAGTTTCAATAGTCAAGAGCTCCTGAAAAGTGTCGTGGTAGAGAGATTGGAGAGGTTCAGCTGAGGTAGATCGATTGCATGATCCATGGAAAACAGCCACAATTTATACATTACTAGGCCATTTGGGACATCTCATACTGAAACATTTTACTAATTTGATCACAATATTCTGAATTTACAGGATTAACATTAATATTTTAATAAACCTTGATCCTCGTTTTCTATAGTTCTAGTTGGGTGGCTTCAGATTTTCTGAAATGAGGCAGAGACGCCTTGGACATTGCTGTATGTATGCATTAGCTGTGCTTTATACTCTCAGCAGCATTCTCCTCTGATTTAAGGTTTTCAACTGAGATAGATCATGCAGAATTTTCTAACCAGAAACACATGAGTTATGTAAGTCTAAAGTAATAAAAAAAATGAGCCAAGGGTCACCACTGTAAAATCAGAATCCTCCGTTAAGTTCTAACCATGGCAGAGACATCTAACTCTGAGTTGAAGGCAAAGAAAACAAATGAACAGTTGGAAGAGATAGTAGGTGTGACATTCATGGTGCTTGTTTTAGTACTCTTCAGCAATATTAAGGTCATATTCTGGCTCAATCTGATTACTTCATTCCATTTCAGGATAAAGAAAAAAGTATCTTAGCCTGTTTTGAACTCAGATAAGAAAGGCAGAGAGATGACTGTTTGGACAAGAAGAGGAAAAATTGGCAAAAAGTCAGTGTTTGTGGCAGACTCCAGAGAATTCTGATTCTAATGACGGTTCTCAGGCCAACGTGACTTCTCTGATAATGTATTTTTCTTCTAAGTAAAACAAATGGCAGCCTGTATGAACAGATGACCGACCCCTCCTTAAAGTTATAGAGCAAATCCATGTTCTATATCTTATAAATGAAATAATAATAATAATAATAATAATAATAATAATAATGAAATGCACAGCTAAGTGTTTCAATACTCAAAATCTCAATGAGATGAAATACACAATAGATATGTAAAATGTAGGGATAATGTGGGCTTTTTCTTCATTTACTGGGTCTTAATGTTAGAGGAAATAATGGACCTCCAATTGATAGTAAAAAGAAACTGTTTTATTATGTTTACTACACAATGAGCCTGCCTAAGGCATTCCCTAGTTATGTTATACATTATTAACTGTTATAAACCATTACTCTGAATAGTACCCAAGTGGCCTGGAAGTTAATGCATCTCTTTAAGTGCTTAGCTCACTCCAAGAGGATAACTTAGACACAGAAAGTGACTGCTTATTCATTAATGCTGATTCTGCCAAGATTAAGATAAAGTATTTGATGGGGTTGAAGCTGGTCAGGAAACATATGTGAAAGGACATGGTAAAAGGTACATTTATTAAAACAGTAATTCTGAACATTAATTTTTATGATAGTATAGAGTATCCATTTCAATAATTATGGAAGAATTTTCTAAACAAAAGTAACTCTAAGTTCCTCTGTCTCTCTCTGTCTCTTTCCTCCGTCCTCTCCCTTTCATTATATGTGTGTGTGTTTGTATGTGTGTGTTTGTGAGTGTGTGTGTGTGTATGTGTGTGTGTTCATGTGTTACTACTTACCTATTATCTAACTAATATCAATCTATTCATCATCAATCTATCATCTGTCAGGTCAGTCACCTGTTATTTATAAATCTCTCTATCTTCATCACTGTCCTCTAAATATTTCACATATGCATTTAGGAAGCACAAGGAATATGGGCTTTTGATTTTCCCAACAGAAGCCATTCCCAAGCTTTACTTCTTAATAATTAAATGCTTGTAAATGCTGAATGAAGCTTGGTGAGCTTATTTCCTTCTATTTCTTCCCAATCCATTAAACCTGCTTATTTTTTATGTTTCTTGCTGCTTTTGCCATCCAGTTGAAGGAGAAAATCTGTCATTGAGAGAGGCTTGGCAACAGGAGCATGAGGCAGCAGTCAGGAAGCAGAGAGTAGACTGGAAGTAGTGATGGCAGTGGGTTCTAAGACCCACTCCATCAGTGGCACATCTCTTCCAATCTCCAGGTTTCACAGTATTCCCAAAAAGTGCCCTCAGCTGAGGGCCCACTGCTCAAACACTGGAGCCTAAAGAAATATTTCACATTCCACCCATAACACTTACATCAGAACATGTGTCCGTTTCTTATAGACTATGAAGGAGAGGTGAGTAGCTGTTGATTGTTTCATGGCTGTTGTCCTGGCTAGTGTTTTGTTTACTTGGCACAAGGTCAAGTTATTTGGGAAGAACTACCATCATTTGAGGCCATGTCTCCTATTGGGATACAGGCAAGTCTGTTGGGCCTTTTCTTTATTAATGGTTGATGTAGGAGGGCACATCTCATTGTGTCTGTGCAACCTCCATGCATGAGATCCTGAGTGTTGTAAGAGAGCAGGCTTAGTCAGTCATAAGGAGAAAGCCAATAAGGAGCATTATCTCTGCTTCAGGTTCTGCCTTCCAGTCCCCACCCGCATCCCCGCATCAGTGACAGAGTATGATCTGAGAGTTTTAAGCATAAATAAACCATTTTCTTACCAAATTGCTTTTTGGACATGGTATTGTATCACAGCATAAGACAACTGTCATCCCAACATAGGATTAAAAAGAAGTTCCCATATCTTCTTTATCTCTGCTGGCAGAAGACTTTATACATATTCACCTTATGGAATCTATTTCATCATCAGATGTATTTTATTGACATAATATGGAACACAATTGTGAAATATATTTAAAAAAGTGTGACTTGCTTGAAAGAATTAGACAACACAGAGGAATTTGTAACTTTTAATTTTTGTTTTAGAAACAATTTGATGAGGCATTTATGATTTTATTTACTCTGTTGTGAACTATTTCTAGACATCTTAAACTTTTCTTGTAACTTTGATTATCCTTGTTTATTTTGCATATACTGTTTAGTTAATAAAATTAGAGATTTTTGTTTTATTGCTTCATTATATGAGGTAAGATGAAATTTGAGGAAGAGGAAACCTCAAGGAAGACAAACAAAGAAGAAAGAACTATAATGTGAGGAAAGGGATCAAAGGCAACATGAAAAGTCCAAAGGAGATAAAATATCATAAACATTAAACTGGCACTCTCACACTTTCATTCATTACTCCACACATTATCCCAAATATTTATAACAAAATCTTCACTGTATTTAACAAAACAGATACTTGAATTATGGCATTTGAGAAATTACATAGTGATATTCTCGTATTGCTTTTAAATTTTTGTTTGAAATAGTCAATCTTAGAATGAGTTGGTGGAAATTTTTATATTTTCACATATGAATTAAAAAAATTGCAATGACCCCTTACAGCCCATGATGGAGATGCATTTAACCATAGCTCATTAAGCAAAAAAGTTGACAGGAGTATCTAAAGTGGTTCAAAGCTTTGGTGTGGCTACTCAGAAACCATAGATGGTCTTTTCTACTGTAGCAATGTGTGTAGAGGCAAAGTGATGGTCAGAATCTAGTTGAATGGGTCTTCCTCAGGTGTAAGGCATAAAGATCATCATTCTGCTAGAGAGGTGTGATCAACAACCTGAGTTAGTTTATCCATCAATGACAATAGAAATATATAGATCAGAATGTCCTGTCTTCATTGAACTAGATGTCTGTAGGTGGAAAACATATAGTTTATCCTGTGACCCCCAGGAGTCAAAGAAAAAAAATGAGGACATTTCAGTTCCCCATGAAGAATGCATTCTCACAATTACAAAGATCTGCAATAAATCAGGTTACTTCATAAATTTTAAATACATTACCACCAGTCACAATTGGTAAACCTTGAGAATGACTTGGTGTGAATATAATTGAAAATGTTATTTCATCAGGTAGAGTTAAGGAAGAGAATTTATCACATTGTCTACTATAAGACAATATCTCTAATTTTAGTCTATGAAATGCATATTTATATTTAATGAGCTGCACAATATTTTAAATAAATAATATTTATTAACTCATGTCATTAAACCCTTAGCCATCTGTGTTGCGGTTATATAATGTGGATATCAACTTTTATTTTGCCATGAGTGATTGATATGACTTATTTAAAATAAAATATCTCTGATAATTATTAGAACTTTATCTTAAGAAAATGAATATGCTAGAAATTCCACAGGTTCGTTGAGTGTATGCATATATTTCAGTGTCAGAAGTTGTATATCAAGAGTTAGAATTTAAAGTCATGACATGCCTTTTGATTTGTGAAGAGCGAGGATAGGAGAGAAGAGAGGGACAGGAGAGGAAAGTATGGAAGGAAGGTAGAAAAAAGGAAAGACATAAAAAATTTGGACTTGGTGAAGATAGAACATTGTGTTGTTGGGATTGAAACAAAAGATGAAAGGAGATGTCCATTGGCTTGATACTATAAAATAATTAAATAGACTAGGGGTGTTCATTGGCCCAAACAGCAAGAACAAACCAAGAACAAACCAATGATGCTCTCAGGGGGAGACAGTTAAATTATATGGAAATAAACTAAGAAAATTTATGATAGTGATAGAAGGTCAAAATGTACTCGGATCCCTTTTCTTCTTTTTTTGAAGAAGGATTATCTCTTCTGGTTTGAATATCATATGTCCCTCCATACACTCACATGTTTAAACCAGTTGGGAAGCATATGTAACCTTCATGAGGCAGAGCCTTGCTGAGGTGGGTTGAAAGAAAATGGCCCCCAAAGGGAGTAACATTATTAGGAGATGTGGCCTTGTTGGAGTAGGTGTGGCTTTGTAGGAGTAGGAGTGGCCTTGTTGGAAGAAGTCTGTCACTTGTGGAAGTGGGCTTTGAGGTCTCATATGTGTTGAAACCACACACAATCCACTTCCTGTTGCCTGCCAATCAATATGTAGTACTGTCAGATCCAGCACCATGTCTCCCAGAAGACTACTGTATCCCACCACAATGAAATGTTTTCCTTTATAAGAGCTGCTGTGGTCATGGTGTCTGTTCATAGCAATAGAAACCCTAAGACAGAAATTGGTACCAGGGACTCCATTATTGTTGATAGGCCTGGCCAAGCTTTTATTTGAAGGAATAAGGACCTTGAGACTGTGGATAAGAAAAGCAGTTGAATGCTTTAAGTGCTGCTTAATGGGGTCATCCTAGTAGGATCATGGAAGACAGTGGTGCTCAGTGTGATTTGAATAATGGATGCTTGGATTAAGATGTTTCAGAGGAGAAAAATTTTAGTATGTTGCCTAGAGATCATATTTTGGTGAAGGAAGTGGCTGTTTTCACCCTCATCAGAAGAGATGGCCTGAGACTAAGGTGAAGAGGTTTGGATCAATTCCCTTGCCAAAGGAATTCTCAAAACAGCCTAGTGTATACTCTGTTGTGTGGTTATTAGTGGTAACTCTAATGAAGATTTATAATGTAAAGGAGCAAGATGAGCAAGAAAAAGTACAAGATGTGCAACAATCTGAGGAGACCAGGAACACCAGGAAGTAGAATGAAGTTAAGTCCTGTGTTCAAGGACATAAACAGATTAAGAAATGGAATAAAGGGAGGGTGATCTCAGGGCAAGACCCCACCCAGCTAAATTTCCAACTTGTGAAAAGGAATTAAAGAAAAGCTTAGAGCAGGGTGTGGTAGTACAAGCCTCTAATCCCACCACTGGGAAGGGAGAGGTTAGTAGATTTTTGAGTTTGAGGCCAGCCTGGTCAATAGAGCAAATTCCAGAACAGCAAAGTTCAGGCAGTTAAGGAAACCATGGAAAATAGAAAGCTGGTGAAGATATAATTGAACAAGGGGTCCATGTTCCAGCCCCAGCAAGCAACAGAACTTGGCAGCTTTGGCCACCTGGTTCTGGCTTTAGATTCAAGGATAGAAAAAAGGCATTGTAGAATCTCACTCCACCACTAAGGAAAGCTGCTGAGGCCAGGCATGTGTCAGAGGTGCTCCTGAATGGAGGCCCAGAGAAGTCATTCTGTGAAGCTGTGAAAGTAAAGCCTGGTTGTTAGAGACCCTGAGACGTTAAAGATGCCAGAATTGTGGTATGCCTGCTGAGGAAAGTTGCTAACAGGGAGTAGAACCAGTCCAAGAGAAAGAAGTGTGTTGCAGTCAAAAAAAGCTGAAAGGATTGGAGATCTGAAGAGCATTTGGACATTAGACACGGAGAAGCAGAGTTTGATTTTGCTAGCTGATTTTTAGTTTTTCTTTAGTCCAGTATTTTCTCACTATGCTCCCTTCCCTATGTTTTAAAATGGTAGTGTATATCCTGTGTTGTCAGTATGTAATCTGCTTTTTTGATTTTGATTTTACAGAGTATTACGCTTAAGAGATTTTGTGAAGTTTGAGACTGTTGAGAAGTTGGGGGCATTTGCAGTTGGGACTGAATATATTTTTTGCATTATGATATGGCTGCAAGCTTTATGGGGCCAGGGAGTTGAAATGTGGCTGTTTGAAAGAAAATGACCCCCAAAGGTAGTGGTACTATTAGGAGGTGTGACTTTATTAGAGTAGGTGTACCTTTGTTGGAGGAATGTTGTCATTGTGGAGGTGTGCTTTGTGGTCTCATATGTGCACAAGTCACATCCAATGAGACACTTCACTTCCTGTTGCTTGCTGATCAAGATGTAGGACTCTCAGCTCCAGAATCCAGTCTGACTACATGCCATCATGTCCTACCATCATGATAATGGACTGAACCTCTGAACTGGAAGACACCCTATTAAATGTTTTCGTTTATGAGAGTTACAAAGGTCTTGGTGTCTTTTCACAGCAACAGAAGCCCTAAGACACTTGCTGAAAGAAGTATATCAATAGGATTTGTCTTTATGATTTTGTTGCCCAGACCCATGTGGCCATAAGTTTCGCCAGTTGTAGATGGAAGTTTTTCTGTGTCCTTCCTGGCCCCACAGTCACAATTCTGAAGCCACTTGTAAAATTATTATGCAGAAGCTTACATTAACTACCAATTCTATGGCCTATTGGCTCAGGCTTATCGCTAGCTAGCTCTTACAACTTAACTGAGCCCATTTCTATTAATCTATGCATTGTCACGTGGTTTCATGGCTTATCAGTACTTTCACATCTCGCTTCTCCTGGCAGAGGCTTGCAGAGTCTGCCCCACTCTCCTTTCTTCCCCTCTCTTTCTAGTTTGAATGTCCCGCCTAACATTATTCTGCCTCACCATCAGCCAAACGGCTTTATTTGTCAACCAATCATAGCAACACATATTCACAGCATGAGAAAGATATCCCATAGCACTTCCTCTTTTCTATCTAATCAAAAAGGAATGTTTTAACTTTAACATAGTAAAATTATATATAATAGAACAGTTTTCAAGCAAGAATTACAGTTACACTATTTAGTCTATTTGTATTTGGCAAATTTAAAGAAAATGTTTAAAGCGGCTCTGTTTAAAGTGGCGCTGCTTGTGGCTGCCCATAGCAGCCATACTGATGGAGGAGCATGCTGGAGGAAAGTCACTAGCCTGGTTACCTTTCTAGAGCTTTATTGGGAGAGAGGGAGAGAGGGAGAGGGAGAGGGAGAGGGAGAGGGAGAGGGAGAGGGAGAGGGAGAGGGAGAGAGAGAGAGAGAGAGAAGTGACCAGAGAAACAGAGAGACTGCTTGGAGGGAAGAGAGCAGAAAGAGAAAAGGGAAACACATAGAGGGCCCGCCCACTTTTTAGGCTGGCCTGCGGTCCCATGCTGATGATGTAATTAAGGACAGAATCCTTACAATGAGTCTAAAATTTCACATCTAATTTATCATTTATTGTAACCAATAAAAATTATAACTATCTAGTCTTCAATTACATCCAAGACTGCAGAAGGATATATTACCGAAGTAAACAGGAAGAGTATCGCAAGCAACTTCTACAATTCTAGAAACGACAGAGACAGCTGGCTGTCTAGAGAGTCACCCAAAGTTCCTCTGCAATGTTCCCAGTGCCTGTAGAATGTCTGGCAGTCTCCTCTATGGGACAGGAAGCTGAAGGATCATCTCGCCTTGTTTTGGCAAATTTAGTGGTCATTTTCCTCTGAGTTCTGTATGTCTAGTTTATACAACATATTATCAATCAGTCCAGGCAAGAGCAGTTTCTTGCCTAAATGGCTATTTTTGCCATAAAGAAAGCAAACTACATATGGAGTTTCTTTGATGCTTGTAGTTTGAGTTTTCCTGCCTAGCCCACAGTCAGGACAAATCTCTCTTACCCGCCAGTCCCATAGTCACTCCGACCCAACTAAGTAAATACACAGAGACTTATATTGTTTACAAACTGTATGGCCATGGCAGGTTTCTTATTATCTACTTCTTCTATCTTAAATTAACCCATTTCTATAAATCTATAATTTGTGACGTGACTCGTGGCTTATTACCTTACATCCTTCTTGCCAAGGTGGCAGCTGGTGGTGTCTCTTTCCAGCCTTTCACCTCCCAGAATTCTCTTCTCTCTTGTCCTGCCTATACTTCCTGCCTGGCTACTGGCCAATCAGAATTATATTTATACAGAGCAATATCCACAGCACTTCCCCTTTTCTTTTTTTTTAGGGAAGATTTTAACATTTACATAGTAAAATTACATATAACAACACAATTATCCAGCAAGAATTACAGTTACAATATTAAAGAAGATATCCTATCTATCTTATATTTGTGAGTCCAAGGTTTTATATCTAATTTATCTTTTATCATAACTGAGAAAATTATAACTATCTAGTCTTCAACCACATCAAAGACCTCAGATGGATATAATATTACCTGAGAACCAGGAGAAGGATGCAAGCAACTTTCAGGAGTCTTGTAGGGTAGACAGAGACAGCTGGCAGCCTGGACAGTCACCTAATGTTTCTTTGTAAAGTTGGGGCATTTGTCTTCAGCCCACAGGGCTAGAGTCTCTTGGTCACTTCTCTCAGTGTCCTGTAGAATGTCTGGCAGTTTCTTCTGTGAAGCAGGAACCTGAAGGACCATTTTGTCAAGCAAAGTTCAGTGGTCACCTTTCTGTGGGTCCTGCATGGATCAAGCAGTCCAGGCAAGAACAGTTTCTTTCCCAATGGCTATTTTTGTGAAGGTGAAGATAAGATATGAGGTGTCTTTAATGCCCGTCCTCCTCTCTGAAGTAAATTGGTGTTGCCAAGAGCAGCCATGTCTCACTGTCCAGAAAGTCTAAATTTTAAAAATATTTTAAATGCCATATTCTGTAGGTCTTTGAAGTATTTGAAGATTACCTATCTATCTGAAATATCTCTGTGTATACCTAGAAGACTTAACTAACATGGCTACGAGTATGATTATCATAGATGAAAATTATTAATCTATTTTTAATTATCCATTACAATTTTTTAAACTCCATTACAATTTTAACTGAGCTATACAAACATAATAGCTTAAACAAGAGTAGAAATATATACAGTATAACAAAATTAACTTTAAGTTTGTATCAATAGACTAAAATCTATACCAATGTACAACATTTTAGACAAGTTGTTGCTCTATAGAAGTAAGTTCCTTAATCTACCCTTTCATACTATTATATCTATATCATGTCCCCTTTTCTTCTTTAGAAAGAGATCACATTTATAATCAACCTGTTTTAAAGAAAAATATTGGTTTTTCTCTGTCCCACACCAGAGGGCTCTTCTGAGTTGGGACACAAGAATATCTTAACCTTTTCTTTTAACAATATGCCTGGGTTTAGAGATGGAGTGAGCCAATTCCATCTCCAAAGCCAGCTGGGAATTTGGGTGTAGTTTCTCTTACTACTTCCTGCTGGAGGGGGCACTGTATCTCATGGAGACATAAAGAAAATTTTAGGATTATGGAGTAGTACATGAGGGTAAACCTCTGAGCCAGTTGCCTTGAAACCATTCTGGATGTTGGATCATCTGGGCCATGGTGTCATTGGAGACCTTTCAGGTGGTCTTGGCTGATCAAACCTGATGCATCTTAATCTGGAACAAATCCACAGGCTCTGGCTTTCTGTGGAAACAAAAGCAGAGACTCTTTTCCAAAGCAACATATCCTTATATCCAAATTTTGAAGTCAAGGTACCTTTAAATGTACGTATTTGTTTAACTCAACAGCTTTTACAATCAAATCTTTTTCTGTAGCTAAAAATTCCAAAGACAACATAAACCAGATTCTCTGTGTAATATCCATCTTTGTAAGACTGAAATGCCACTGTGGCTGCTGGCTCTGCCCATCTCAGCTTCCCAACATGGCAGTGGTTCAGTTTACTGCCAGCTTTGGGTCTGGAGCCATCAACTATCAGAAGCAATTCTATCAAAGCAGCACATAGCCCAGAAACTTAAAAAAAAAAAAAAAAAAAACAACTAGCAAAGGCTAAATCCACCATGCAGCAGAGCAAAGTGCTGCTTGTAGACTCCTCATTTCCGCCACACTGTAGGTCAGAAGCACATGCCAGGAACCTGCCATAGTAGCTCAAACTGGCAGGCTGCCGCTAACTTGAGAGAGACAACTAGGGAGCTGTTTTTAGCGCCATTTTAGAGTCTTTATTTCTCAGGTTTTAGGTAGAAACTCTTGCCAACGTGTGGGGTGCCATTTGTAGTTTGAGTTTTCCTGCCTGGCCCACAGTCAGGACAGAAGCCCATCATCCTCTTTTAAGTAATTGGTGCTGCCAGGAGCAGACATGTCTCACTGTCCAAAAAACTCTAAGTTTTTAAAACATTTTAAATGCCATATTCTGTAAGTCTTTGACTTGTTTGAAGATTACCTACCTAATTGAAATACATCTATGTACACCTGAAAAACTTAACTAATATGACTGTAAATTTGATTATCATAGATGACTAATTATTAATCTGTATTTCTTAATTATACATTTCAATTTTAAATGAGTTGCATAGACATAATACCTTAAACAAGAGTATATATATATATATATATATATATATATATATATATATATATATATATATATATATAATAACAAAATTATCTTTAAATTTATAATCAACAAACTAAAGTCTATACTAATATAAAATATTTCAAACAAGTTGTTGCTCTTTAAAAGTAGATTCAATAATCTACCCTTCATCCTATCATATCTATATCTTATCCTCCTTTCTTCTTTTAGAAAGAGGTTGATTATGACCAATAATAATTTGTAACCAAACCCTTAAACAAAGACAAACATCCATAATCCATTTTGGGGGAATGTGGGCATAGTATTTTAGGCTACTTCCTGCTGATTAAGGGCACTGGCAATCTTATGGGGATCCTGAGAAAGTCAAGAAATATAGTTAAATATTGGCTGTAGTAGTCTGTGAGGCTGGATCATCTCAGCCATTTGCTTTGAAGCTGTTCTGGATGTTGAATCATCTGGAGACCTCTCAGGGGGTCTTCCTTGATGGAACCATATTCACTTGGAAGGAATCCACAACTTCTCATCCTCTGTGGGAAGAAGAGCAGACCTTGTTTCCAAAGAAACGTATTCTTAGACATAATTTTGAAGTCAAGAAAACTTTAAAATACACATGTTCAGTTAATTTAGTAGACCCTACAATCACAGTTAAAAACCCCAAAGACAATATAATTCAGACTGTCTGTGTAATTTCCATTTTTATGTGGCTTAGTTTTTTTGTATTACTTTATTCTCCTTTTAAGGACTTTATTATTTTAAAAGTGTATATTTCTTTTTTATGATTGTCCATTGTAACACAAATTACTAAATAGTCTTATTAATAGAAAATTCAGAGCCAAAAATTGGGGTGAAAGCTGAAAGATTGGAGAAACAGAACAAACCACAGCCAACCTCACCTCACCAGCTCCTCAGCTGATCCTGTTTCCATGAGTCCTCACCCCTGAGGGTTTCATTGAACTGCTGCTTACTTCCTGTCTCCTCATGCCTTATATACTGTTCTCCACCCAGCCATGTCACTACCTGGGATTAAAGGCATGTGTGCTTTCCAAGCAAAGACATGAGCTATCAAGTGCTTGGAATAAAGGTGTGTGCTACCATGCCTGGCTCTGTTCTCAGTGTGGCCTTGAACTCACAGAGATCCATCTGGAGTGATAGGATTCAGGGTGTATGCCACCACTGTCTGGCCTCTATATCTAATCTAGTGGCTGGCTCTGTCCTCTGATCCCCAAATAAGTTTATTAGGGTATACAATATATTGGGATATACAATATATCACCACAGACTATACCTTCTCACCATTGTTTTAAACTACAGTGTGGCTAGGACCAAAGTGGTAGCCCTGGCTGTTGGTTTCCCCCCACTCAGCTTTTCAAAATGGTGCATGTAACAATGAGTCATACCTACCTCCCCAAATCTGAGAAGCAGTATTAGTAGTATGTCTGTGTTTTTGAGATAGCTGCTGTGGTTCCAAGCCCTCAGGCAGTGGCTGGGGGAACCCTCAGAGTAACACAGCCTGTGGGAGAGATTGTGGAAATCCACCATGCTGCTTAGCTCATGCCATTTGGTGGCCAGCTCCACTCGCAGGCAGTTGTAGGAAGATGACTCTCTCTGCTTCTGCTGGTGTGAGACTGAGACTAGGAAGCCCAGGGTGGCTCTATTTCTGTGTGTTTAGAATCTATAAGCTTTTTTATTTCTGTGTGGATCAATGCTTGATGGCGGGCACCAATTGTAGCCCTAAGTTTCTCTGTGTCCCACCCAGCCCCCATAGTCAGGAGAAATTTCTCCCACCCATGGTCCTGCAGCTGCTTATAAAATAATTACCAATTCTATGGCCTGTTGGCTCAGGCTTCTCACTAGCTAGCTCTTGCAACTTAACTCAGCCCATTTCTATTAATTTATGCATTGCAATGTGGCTTTATAGCATACCTGGTGGTGGCTCACAGTGTCCTTTCTTCTCCTTTCTCTCCAGTTCAAATGTACCACCTGACCTTATTCTGCCTCACCTATTGGTGAAATTATTAAGGCCACCCCATGTAGTAAAAAGGGAGGTTTATTTTGTGGGGTAACTTACTAATGAAGGGATAGGTTGTAGGGTCTGGCAAAGGTATGGCACAGTCTGCCGGTGTTCTCTGGAGAACTCTGCTCAGTCTACCTCCAGCGTCTAGCAACCCAGAACCAAGAGAGAGCTCTCCTCTCGATCCTGGGTCTTCTGCTTCCTCCCTCAGCCCTGCCTTGTGGGCGTGACCATTACCGAAGCCTCAATGGGGGTTGGAACTTCCAGGCCAATGCTGGGATGGCTATCCACTACATCTCCCCCTTTTGTCTAAATAAGAAGGTTATAACCAAATACAAGACTATATACAAAGAAATGGTTATCAAATATTGTCCAGGAGTAATGAGGGATAATGACCAAGATAAGTTGGAATTATAACAAATGCAAACAATATCAAGCAAAAAACACATACTAAAAATCCCGTGGGTAGGTGGCATGTTACAAAGGTCATTCCAAAAGGTGTCCTATCCTAAAGATCCTGAGTCTAATACTTAATATATTCTATCTAAGATATTATATATGTATATATACTAAGTTGTAACTATAACTGCTAGTCTCCAACCTCATCAAAGACCTCAGAAGGATATAATATTACCTGAGAACCGGGAGAAGGATGCAAGCAAGCAACTTTCGGGAGTCTTGCAGGGTAGACAGAGACAGCTGGCAGCCTTCACAGTCACCTAATGTTCCTTTGTAATGTTGGGCATTTGTCTTCAGCCCACAGGGCTAGAGTCTCTCGGTCACTTCTCTCAGTGTCCTGTAGAACGTCTGGCAGTTTCTTCTGTGAAGCAGGAACCTGAAGGACCATTTTGTCAAGCAAAGTTCAGTGGTCACCTTTCTATGGGTTCTGCATGTCCAGTCGATCAAGCAGTCCAGGCAAGAACAGTTTCTTGCCCAAATGGCTATTTTTGCCAAGGTGAAGATAAACTCAATATGAAGTGTCTTCAATGCCCATCCTCCTCTCTGAAGTAAATTGGTGTTGCCAGGAGCAGACATGTCTCACTGTTCAGAAAATCTAAATATTAAAAGTATTTTAAATGTCATATTCTGTAAGTCTTTGAAGTATTTGAAGATTGCCTATGGATATCACTCTGTAGCCTGCCACAACCATACAGTTTATAAGTAAAATAAGTCTGTGTGTGCTTACTTGGTTGGGTCTGAGCGACTGTGGGACTGGCGGGTAAGAGAGATTTGTCCTGACTGGGCCAGGCAGGAAAACTCTAACTACAAATGGTGCCCAATGTGTTGGCAAGAGTTTCCACCTAAAACCTGAGAAAAAAATTCTAAAACAGAGCTAAAAACAGCTTCCTAGTTGTCTCTCTCAAATTAGCGGCAGCCTGCCGATTTGAGCTACTGTGGTGGGTTCTTGGCATGTACATCTGACATGCAGTTTGGAGGGAATGAGGAGTCTACAAGCAGCACTTTACTCTGCTGCATGGTAGATTTAGCCTTTGCTGGTTAAAAAAAAAGTTTCTGGGTTCTCAGGTAATATTATATCCTTCTGAGGTCTTTGATGTGGTTGAAGACTAGATAGTTATAATTTTCTCAGTTATGATAAAAGGTAAGTTAGATATAAAACCTTAAACTCACAAATATAAGATAGATAGGATATCTTCTTTAATATTGTAACTATAATTCTTGCTTGATAATTGTTTTGTTATCTGTAATTTTACTATGTGAAAGTTAACCTTCCTATTTTAACAAAAGGGGAAGTGCTGTGGATATTGCTCTGTATAAATAAAATGCTGATTGGCCAGTAGCCAGGCAGGAAGTATATGCAGGAAAGAGATAAGGTACTGGTAAGCCACAAGCCACATGGCAAAGTATAGATTAATAGAAATGGGTTAATTTAAGATAAAAGTAGCCTGCCATGGCCATATAGTTTATAAGTAATATAAGTCTCTGCGTACTTACTTGGTTGGGTCTGAGTGACTGTGGGACTGGCGGGTGAGAGAGATTTGTCCTGACTGTAGGCCAGACAGGAAAACTTTAACTATACTCACCATTAGCCAAACAGCTTTATCAACCAATCAGAGCGACACATTTCTCACAGCAGTCCCATTTCCCTGTTTTCTCTCTTCAGTGTGAAGGCTAGCCTAATGATCTAGCTGCCTTGCCTTCTCCACCATGATAGACTGTATACCCTCTAGAACTATAACTCTAAATATACCCAGTCTCATTCACATTACTCCAGGCAGGTGATTTATCAAAACAACAGAAAGGAAACTAAGACACTTTCCAATATAACTGTTTTAGACACTAACAATTTTAGTTAGTGTGATGGAAAGACTGGCATCCCCTTAAACACCCCATTAAAAATCTTCACAGTTCTCTTCATGTCACACACCCATAATCCTATTGGTATCTTTAAGCATTGATGGTTCTCTTCAACACCTGTGACACTGGAACAGCTGCTAGTAACGATACATGTAGGAAGGCTCATGCTATGCCAAAGTAAATCAAAGGAAGTTGTCTGTTATGATTTGTTCAGTGGGAAAGAAGAGCGGTGTGATTGATCTCCCTCCCAATAACTTTATCCTGATGCATCCTCACTTGGTTCAAGAACCTCTTTTATAGTTTCTGCTAGTTGTTACTCCTTACTCCTCTTAGATTCCATCTCCAATTTCCCTCATGTTTTTGGGAGGCATATAAGGCTCATAGACATGATGACACTGGATAAGAAAGGTACTTCAGTTTCTAAATAATGTTATGTTTACTACACTGATAAGACACCAAGGAACTTACTAGCTTTCTATTCAATTTCATCTCTTCCTTGTGCTTTCTGTGTGTCCCTTCTCCACTTCTTATCAGTAGTAACAGTGTTGCTAGCTATCCTAGTTATAGCAGTAACATGACTTTCACTGTATCAGCCAGTTAAACACCATGTGTCAGGGATGGACTTTTCATATGGCGCTCAGTATGTATAATGCTCATAAGTAACTCTAAAATAGTATTCTTTGCACGTTTTATGTGTGTGCAAACAAAAAAGGCTGAGTCTTATAGTTGGAAGACCTGACCCCACATGATTGAATGACTGATTCTCAGAATCCGTACTATTACAAGTTAAATATTCAAGACTCATAAAGTTGAGACTAAAAGTTTCAGTAACTATCAACATTTCAAAGAGTAGCTTATTTTGCATATGTACATAACTAAATGACTTTCATCTTGTAATGTAGTAATAATTATAAAGCAAGCCCAGATATGTATTAACAGACATTTTGTGGCTATTATCTCATATAGATAATATGATTTATTGACTCAAGAACTAATAAGAATGGTTATTTTTATAAAATTTGAGTCAAGATAATGTATTTGGAAAATTTGGTTGAAAATTTTCTGCCATATCTATTAAAATATATTCTTCATTGATGTGCCAGTATTTAGATTATTAACAATAAAATAAATAGCAATTACAGTTTATCTTAAGTGGGTGTTTTAAAACATCAACTCTAATAGTGGTAAATGTTTAATGTGCAATTATAATGTGGGAATAAATTAAAATCTAGAAAACAAAAGAAGGAACTGACATATTTTTCTTCATTAATGAATATTCTTCTAATAAACACTGTACTAGGAATGTAGAGTTCCTACTTTAAAAGATGTTGGTTTTCTAGAGGGATTTTATACAGCGAAGAACACTTTTGGATGCTGCTCTTAGTAAGAAAAGTGTGACATGCAGCTTACACATAGTTGATATTTGAGATTTTTGGTAAATATGTAAGTGATAGATACTATAAATGGATTTTGGCTTGATTTTTATATTACATGTGGAAATTTTGAATGGAATCTTATAAGTTACAAGTCTATGTTTTAGAGTGACAGGCATTTTTACTAGAGACAAATGAAATACTAATGACAGAGAATTACTCAGCTGAGCACAATGCCTTTTCTAGATTCCTCCACCAGAAATCTATTATTCATTTAAATTATTGATAAAGTCATTATGTTGTAGAAGTTATTTATTTAAAATATACTTTTGATTATTTCTTTTATTTTTGAGATTACAATATGATTATATCTTATATCACTCCCTTGTTCTCTTTAAAGTTGATGGACCCTTTTTTCATTAATTGTTCTTACATGCATCTATGAATATATATATATATATATATATATATATATATATGCATATATATGTGTGTATGTATGTATATAGTCCATGAAACATACTTTCTATGTAAATTTAGAATATTTTATTATTTTTCTCTTTCAATTAAACCATATTTAACACCAATTGGCCAAATATGTTTCAACTGAAACAGAAACAGAATGACATTATTTCTTCCCCTTAGCACTTCCTAAGTACCATCTCTCCCAGTCCTCCCATATCTGTTCCCAATCTCAAATTGACAGCCTCTTCTTTGATTGATTGATTGTGTGCTTGTACAAATATAAATACAAACTGCTGACTGGTGGTACTTGTATGTGTTTTTGTGTGTACAAATGTATAAATACAACCTCTAAGCCCATTTCTGTTGTTGTTGTGTATTAAAAGATGACCACTCTGCATTGAACAGCCAAGAATGTGTCTTATTCTGGGAGAGGCTAATTCTCCTTCTCCCAGCAGACATTAGTTGCCTATATTTCTTTATCTAGTGGTGGGAGCCTATGAGAATGCCCCCTTCCATGTTAATATGCTCATTGTTCTTGCTATTGCTCCATTCTTATTGATGCATCCATTTTAGGGGAGACTGTCTGACAGCTGACTCCACACTATTCTGACTCTTACACTCCACCAAGACCCTTCCATGATACTCCCTGACCCATAGATGCAAGAACTGTGTTGTAAATGTTTCCATTGAGATGTGGCTCCCCATGAAAAGCTTTACAAAATAAAAGTAGACGTATAATAAACAAGGGTATCTAATTGAATTACAGACATCTTAGCAAACCATACAGTAGTTGTTATTCTAAGTATATAGTATTTAAATTTCATAAGTAAGTAATAGTGTTCTAAAGATCAGGGCATATATGGTGTGCTCCAATTTCTGTCCTTTGTTTCTTTTAATTAATATGATTAAAAATTTATAAACTACAGGGTTGTGTATTTCTCCCATTTGCTGTTTATTTTTCTGTTTGTAGAAGAATACATAAGTACTTAAAACAATAGATTTAAAAGTCTAGCTCTGGGCTATTCCTCATGGAGTCTTACTTCTTTTGAGCTGTGCAAGGGCAAAGGAATGGGATTGGTGAAGATAGTTGATTAATAACTAGTTGTCTACTTTTACCAGGAATCCACAGTGTTAGGGATCCAGCTTGGGGGAAGAATGCTTTCCTAGCAGACATGAGAATCTAGTTTAAATGCTACTACTGCTCAAAGCTAAACAAAAGAAAACAAACAACAAACAAATGCACAGAAACATGCACACAAAATCAAATCATTAAAAATGAAACAAACTGCTGGGTGGTGGCGGCGCACACCTTTAATTCCAGCACTCAGGAGGCAGAGTCAGACTGATCTCTGTGAGTTTGAGGCCAGCCTGGTCTACAGGGCAGGATTTAGGACAGGCACCAAAACTACTCAGAGAAACCCTGTCTTGAAAAAAAAATGAAACAAACTTTAATAAATTACTCTGTTTAAGTCAGTTTATTTTTTCTCTGTTAAGTGGGAAAGGCACTATTCTTCCCTTAAAAGCCTTTAAGTGACTGAAGCAGATACTGCATGTAATTCAATTAATATACAGTAAATAGTCAAAAAGAGAACAATGAAAGGCCTATCACATTGTCACTGTGCTGTGAGAAACCCTTGACCCTTTTATGTAGTTTGTGAATCAAAACCACACTGTCCTAACATCCTCGCCTTTCATTGCCTTTCACCACGGAACCTTGAGTTCATTCTGCTACAAAGTAGCAATCCTTCCTGGCTCTCTCCTCAGCCTGCAATGCTCTTCACCTGCTTTTCTCTGCAAACCCCTGGGAGGCTTCAAGGTTCAACTCCTACACATTTCCACAAAGAAGCCACCAGCTCACATAAAACCTGCCTTTCTCTCCCAGCCCATAGAACTTTCTGTTTTCAAGTAGTTGATTCCACCCATCCTGATTCTGATGCCTCCCATGTCTTTCTGCTCATGATATAGTGAAATCTGTGAGCATGTGGACACAGTTCTCATACACAGTAGGTTCTTCTTTTTATGCCTGTGAAATCAAGTCAGTAGAAAAGAAAATTAGGAATGCCATGTTTTTTGTGACTCATCGTGATTTTGCAATTGTATGCTATCACTTAAAGTCAAATCCAGAAAACTGGGAAGCAGATGTGATGATTAGGGTATTCGAGCACATGGAAGGATAGCCTAATTTAAGAAAAATGTAGAGGAAGTAATTTTCTTGCTAAAGAGCAATGATAAATCCACTCATTTTTAATTGGTAGGGTTAAATGAATACTCCTTGAATGAGTAAGTCATCAAGAGAATACTGAATGCTAGGAATTGCACTAGGTTTCATGTAGTATTAGATTCTTCAAATGAGCTAGTAAACATGGAAAATGGAAGTTTTTTTTCTTATTTTATTTCTGTACTTACATCTATTGAGATACTTAATAGGCCTGTATTAGGATTCTGGAATTTGAGGGGATGTTAATTCTCACTCTTCAAGAATTCATTCTCCTTAAAACATAGCATTGAGTAGAGAGATGTCTCAGCTCCTGCAGAGGACCTGAGTTCAGTTTACAGTACCTATATCAGGTAGTTCAAACTACCTGTTACTCCATGCAGTTCCAGGAGATGCAGGCCCCCTTCCAGCCTTTGAAATCCCTGTACTCATGTATGCATATATACACAAGGACATACACATTTATATACATAATTGTTTGATCTTAAAAATAACAGTATTATTATCAGACTGACATATTTATATTTTCTAATTTATTTTTCATGATATGAAATGGTAGTTTGCTGAATTGACTTATGAAATATTTCTGGGATATGTAAGGAAATAAATTACAATATAATTTTGTTGTAAAATATTTATATACACCCTTACTTCCCTAGAGTATCCAAGTGTTTCAGATTTCCTGTGTTGTAATTAACTTGCACTCTTATTAACTTGAATTCAATGAAAAACAATGTCATAACCCTCTGAGATGGATATATTGATCATTACTACTTATCATAAATGGAGCAAAATCCATGACACATTTTTATCAGTTACATAAATGTGTTTTTTAATTATTTAAATGGGGGAAGCAAAAGATTTAAAAGGTTATTGACTCATTTCCATTTTCCTTAATGTGGCTGTTAATCAAATTTCTGACTCTATTCTCGCCCTAAATACTGTGAAATAGAACATTATCATTTTTTTGAAAGGTGGTTTTTCATTATGGTGATGTAAAACAGTCAAAAGTGTCCAGATTTTTTTATATTTCATAGTGAAATTTTAGTAGGTGCTCAGATTTAAAATGAAATATGAAAAATTAGTAAATCAAAATAATCACTGTTCTTTTTGAATTCATACTACATGAAATATTTTATATATTTAAATTATTTCATTTTCCCATAATTTAATATATTTGAAAATAGGCAATATACGTTAGTGTTACAAAGTTTTAAATATAGAGAAAATATGATTATACATGGTTACAAACATCAATGAAAGTTAAAAACACTGACTCCTACTTAATCTCATTGAGTTCCCAGAAACAACACTGTATCAGTGTATCTGCCATCATTTCCTACACATCTGAATGCCTCATTCAGCAATCATAGTATCATTTTATACAGGTATCAAATGTATTTTACATGGCTCACCCCCATTCTGACTCTTCTGTGCTGTGTTTAGTAAGTTACTATCTGTACCTCCCATGCACTGGCAACTCTTAATGCCGGTTTATCTCCCTATTGGGGTTGAGTTCTCTCCTCACAGATCTGCAGGCTTGCTCCTTCTTCAGTGTGAGCCTTTCTGCTCCTCAGGAGCCATGCCTTTTCCAGGCTTCTTGCAGTTTGATTTGCCTTCTATTGAGTACTCCATGCAATTTTTCACACTTATTATACATAAGAAAATACCATCTTTTTTTAATATGTCCATATATACTTTTTTTTTAATCTTTTATGGTGTGTGTGTGTGTGTGTGTGTGTGTGTGTATGTGATAAAATTCCTTCATTTTGAATAAAATGAGTAACAGATCTACTCGAGGTGTGGGAAATCTCCCCACTTCATTTTGTACCTGTTCCCCCTTCTCCTGCTTGGTGAATGTGAGCTCTTTCCCATCCATTGAATGACAGCATTGGCAAGTCACACTGAGAGGACATTAACAGTGTAACATTATCAGACATGCACAGGACACTCTCCTGATGAAAACTGCATTTCATTCACACTTAAGAGTCTGTGCTCCCAATGCCTGCTTTCCTTTGAATCCTATAGCCAAAAAGGCATGCTGGTCTCTTCCCTCCTATCTATGCTGTTCTTTGAAATTGACCCTCTCTCTACACTCAGGAAGGACATTTTTGTTCTATGTGGAATGCTTAACTCTTTCAAATGAAATTCCCTCTCCTTAAGCCTTCAGGCTATGATCATCTTAACCTTTGTTTCCCAGGACATCCCCTCAGCCATTTTATGGACAAGCACTCTTACTCAGTCAGAAACATGTTTGAATAGACTCTTTTCCGAGGACCCTTGGTCAACCTCTGTAATAGCAACTGCTTGTCCAGCCCCTGGGAGCAGGTATCTTGAGCCCTTTGCCAGTGAAGTACAGCCACTTCTGCTTCTTTTCCATTCTTTCATCGCCTCATACAAACTGCCCAGAGTTCTTTCCCAGAATGCTTAGTGTGTGTCTCACACACAACAAGCCCCTAGTCTGTGTTCCAAGCAGTCCAAACACACCTGGATGTGAAAGAAATGTCAGTCTCTCTTTCCCTTGGGCATATATGTGTCAACAACACAGCTTTTTCCACAGAAATTCATCTCATCATAAACTCTTCCATGTGCCCTTCCCTGCATGTTATTATCGGACTGAGAGCACAGCAGCTTCTTTGCAAGTGTTACACGGAGGTGTAACAGCTTATCTGGTGATTATTGTGTTCTTAGCCTTAAGATAGAAAATGTTCACATTAATATCTTGTTTAAAATGCACTCACTTACAAGTGGATATTAGCTGTAAAGTAATGGATAATCATGCTACAATAGACAGATTCAGAGAGGCTGAGAAACAAGGAGGGCTCAATGGGGGATGGATGATCTCCTTGGGAAGGAAAATAATAGATTTTGCAGGTGGACTGGGGCAGTTGTGTATGGGAACAGGAGGGATGGGGGGGAAGAGATGGAGAGAGAGAGAGTGTTAGGATAAACACCTGGAATTGGGGGCTACTTCCAGGGTAAGGTAGAAACCCAGTGCAATGGAAACTCCACAGAATCTAGAAGGGTGACCCTAGCTAAGACACTTAGCAATAGGGGCCATCTCCTGTAACCAGGAGAGCTCAGGACACCAACCAGCCATGGAAACCTTTGATCCACAATTTGTCCTGTCTATTAGATGCACTGGGGTAAAGGTGGCATAGAAATTGTGGGAGTGGGCAACCAATGACTAGTCCAGCTTAAGACCTGTGCCACAGAGGGAACCCATGCCAGACTATGCATGTAGGGCCAAGACCAAAAGGCTGGATAGCCCAGAGACCGACAATAAAACCAAATATGCCTGGCAAAGAAAAAATCCATGAAATTATTCCTAATCATCCCTATATTCTATATACCCATACACAGGAGCCTAGCATAATCATCACAAGAGAGGCTTCATCCAGCAACTGATTGAAACAGATGCAAAGACCCACAGCCAAATATTAGGTGGAGCTCAGCAAATCTTGCTGAAGAGAGGGAGGAAGGATTGTAGGAGCCATATGGCTCAAGGATACCATAAGAAAACCGATAGAATCAACTACCCTGGCCTCACAGGGGCTCACTGAGACTGAACCAACAATTAGCAAACCTACATAGATGTGACTTAAGTCCTCTGCATGTATGTTATGGTGGTGTAGCTTGGTCTTCTTATGGGATTCCCAACAGTGGGAGCAGGGGCTGTCTCTGACTGCCTGCTTTTGGGGCTCTTCACTCCTACAGGGTTGCCTTATCCAGCCTTATATGAGAGGAGGTGCCTAGTCTTATTCCTACTTGATTTACCTTGTTTGCTTGATATCCCTAGGAGACCTGCCCTTTCTGAAGGGAACCAGTGGGAGAATTGATTAAGTGAAGAAGGGGCGTGTTGGGAGAGACAGGGAGGAGAGGAGGAAAATTGCAGGGAGGACATAACTTATGAGAGAAGAATTAAAAAGCAAATCATTGCTTTGTCCTGAATTCGCACCTGTATGTTTGTATTTAGTTACCATTGATTATGACGTGTGTTAAATTTCAAGTTATAATTCATAAAGACTTGCAGAATTAATAATTAAATTAAGAAGCAAGCGCTCTTTCCAGGGATAAAGTAATAGAAGCAAAAGCTCTCTGGCCTCACACTGTAATGAGATAAAGTAAAAATACAAATTTAAAAATGCGATGATAATTGCATATAAAACTACAGAAAATGAATTTGCAAACTGATAAAGTAAGCCAAAGATGGCTCAGTGACTGGAGCTGAAGTTAAAATGGTTTTGTCAATTTTGTATGATGACAAGAAGCTAGTTATTTGAGGAAAGGCAAGAGAACACGTTAGTCAAGTCTTAAGTCTAAAACATATTTGTATTAAAAGACTGTACCTGGAAAATGAGCAGAGAATGGCCAGTTCAGTCAAATAAACAGAGTATGTGGACCATGGTAAGCTATCAGTATTTTTTATTTTACTGGAGGATAATGGAGTGATTTAATCAGATAGTGACTTGATGGTTATAAACAGAAGTTATCACAGGCAAACCTTTCTCCTGATAAGATCATTGAGAAATATAAACCGAGAACTATTAGTGAGTGAGAGGACCAAGAAGACATCATAACAGGACGTTCTGTCTTCTCTCAGAGATCAGGCCTCAATTTCAGTTTTCTGAGACTGAGCAAGCCATTTCTGAGGAAGAGCCATGAACAAAGGACAACCAGTCTCCAACACTCCCAATAGGGAGGACGAGGAGGCCTAAGTCAGGCCCACCATAGTCAGCACATACTAGGCCAGCCAGCCTTCATAGTCAATAAGCTCAAAGTAGTAACCAAGTAAGGACAAAGCCTGGGACTTGTCCAGGCTTGCCATAAAATGGAAAACTGTAGCCCTGACCAGTTCCTGACTAGCACTAGCCAATTAGAATGCACTATTATGATTGCCACTTACTTCAGCCAATCATATCTGAGATTAACTAACTGCTCCAGGTACTCCCCTTAGCTGTGATTAAAGGGAGCCTACAGGTCACTCTCAGAGTTCTTGCCATTTTGCCTTTGTGTAGGATGTTCTGCCCCAGCATGCTGAAATCTTTCTGAAGATAATAAAGGGTCTAGCTGATTGCATATGTGGATAGTGGTCTTTTCTGGGACTTCTCCAGGACACTAACAACAACTTGGCCAAAGCCTACTCGTAGTAAAGATGGACAAAGTGTACAACAAGTGCAAGTGAGAGACATAAAGCTACGTGATCTTCTGCCTGTGGACACTCACTAATCTTACATCTTACTGTGCCACCTGGGAATTGTTTTGATTTTTTGTTTGTTTTTGTTTTTTAATACAAACTCTTCTTTGGCCAGATAGTGGCTTTTGTTTCTGTTCCAACCACAAGGAGGTCATGAGCCCATGTAGCTATAACTCCATGACAACTTCTACAGTCTTATCTTAAATGGATTTGCTGTGGGTTCTGTACTCAGTTTTACTTCTAGAATGGGCTTTTCCCTGCCTAGTCCTCTTTTCCTTTCATGTTCATGTTTCAGGTTTTTCTTTGCATTTTTTTTTTGTTTTCCTGAGTATTTTTGTTAATAATCTCTTTGCTCAAATCAGTCCAGTTTGCTTCCTGTCTGTACTCCCTTTTCTTTGATGTTTCTGTGTGGATTAATAGTTTCCTCTTATATTTTTTTTCCATAAAATTTCTACATATCTGGAAAGTGAGAGAAACCACCTATAAACAAAATTGTTTCTCATTTCCTCAATTTCCCTCTTTTTTAAAAAATAAATTTGCATCCTCAGATATACCTGCATTTTCTTAGGATTTATGAGAAATTTGGGGCTTGCTAAGTCTGAATAACATTGTGACAAAATACATAATCACAAGAACTTAATTCTTTAAAATATAATTCATTAGCATGTGTTTAGACTATGCGAGTTGGCTTACCTCATGATGTGAAGACCTTCCTTCTTATGAGTTGGAAAACGCATGTGTTTCTCCTCTGAACTGCCAAATCTGTTAACACACTGCTATACTGCCTTCTGGCTTTGGTCTTGGGATCCAATGGACTTGTATTTGAACTCTGGCTCTTCTGCTTGTGTGAACCTTCTCAGATGCCATCAGAATGTGTGAACTGTGGCTGACACACAAGGCTGCTCAGCTTGTTGAGTAAAACAGTGAGTTGTAGCCCCTGCTTTGCTCCTAACTCACTCTCCTGTCACTCACTAGGCATTGCCATTCATCAACTGTGTAATCTCAGAACCTCAATTTTGGTGAGACTCTAAAAATTCTAGGTAATTAAAAGTGAAGGTGGACACAGAATTAATTTTTAAAAATAAAATATTAGATGAGTGAGGTATGAAAATTAAAAGAACAAGAATTTGTTAATATAGATGAAAAGAAAATATCTTACCAACGTACACTTACCAAATGAAGGAGTTAGAAAAGGAGACACCCACTGTGTGATACGACCACCCTATGCTGAAGTTAAAGGGGACAAATCATTCCAAATGCTTAACCCTCCTAGTCCAAACAGCAGCTCCATGATCCATTCCAGGGTCCTGCGAGGGGCTTGCCTCTGCACACTTTATCCCAGTCTTCACTCATCCTGTGTTATTCCGGTGAGTTCACTTCCACTCACTGTTCTGAAACCTTCTGTGTGCTTTTCCACTAAAAGTCTTCCAGGCGTCAGTTCCAACTGGATACCTTTTAAAATAAGTTGAACTTGTTGAAATTATTTGTCTAGAAACTTTTGTTTTATTCTTTCTGCTTATTTATAATCTCCATCAGCTGTTTTTCAGGAGAACTAAGATCAAAGACATCAAAAAAATGAATTGGATACAATTAATATGGATTATATGCAATGCATTAAAAAAATCATAGCTTCATTGAAATTATGATTGCAAAAATCATACCTGTGTTATTTTAAATACTTAACATTCTTAATTATTTGTGGAGGTTTTGGTTACTTTTATATAATAGACATGATTGACTTGTATTGATACTTCCATCAGCAGCCGTGTGGGCCCCTCACCAAACAGTTCTGCTCACTTCAGGAGCTTTAGAAGCTCTAAGACAGCAGTTCTCAACCTGTGGGTTGCAACTCCTTGTGGGGTCATGTGTCAGATATCCTGCATAGCAGATACTTACATTATGATTCATAATAGTAACAAAATTACAGCTATGAAGTATCAACACAAATAATTCATGGCCGGGGGGGGTCACTGAACATGAGGAACTGTGTTAAGAGTTGCAGCACTAGGAAGGTTGGGAACCACCGCCCTACGCTCAGCCGCTGAAACAGCCCTAAGCTCAGCCGCTGAAACAGCCCTAAGCTCAGCTGCTGAAACAACAGCCCTAAACTCAGCCGCTGAAACAGCCCTAAGCTCAGCTGCTGAAACAACAGCCCTAAACTCAGCCGCTGAAACAGCCCTAAGCTCAGCCACTGAAACAGCCCTAAGATCAGCCACTGAAACAGCCCTAAGCTCAGCCGCTGAAACAGCCCTAAGATCAGCCGCTGAAACAGCCCTAAGCATCACATTCAGTACCTTTCCCAAGGCAGAAGAAACCACTGAAGTGATTAAAGGAATCTTCTCGTACCTTACTGCCCCCTGATGTAAATTAGAGTCCAAAGGGAGTAGTGTGAGTGGTTCAGCTAGTGTATTTTATATATAAAAATAGAGTGCATGAAATTACAGTAATTCTCTGTGAGTGTGACAGATTTTACTGAAATCAATGGAGAGAGCAGTCATTTTCCCATATAACTGATTAAAAAATAGCTATTATAATAAGATTGGCTAGATGGATTTGGGTAGGAACAGAATAGTCCTTCATAGTTCATTGTCCATTAAACAAAACATGAATCACGCCTGTATCCTTGACTTCATGTAATTCTCTTACCTCAGAAGACATAAGCATGCAGCATAGAGTAAACTGGTGGATGTTGATTAATTCAATCTAAAACCCTCCAAAATTAGTAACCGTGTAACTGGTAAAGCCGACATGTGGTTAAAAGCTCAAGATCTATAATTACTTTAGAGCTAGAGAGATGTTCAGCTGTTAAGAGTGCATTTTCCTCTAGCAAAAAGCTTCAGCCTGGTTCCCAGCACACAGGTTCAGTGGCAAACTGCCTATGACTCAAGCTCTAGTGGGTGTGATGCCCTCTAGACCTCTGAAGGCACCCATATGCATACCCCCACATAAACATACACTCATTTGCATAAATAAAAATAAATCTTTAAAAGAATAATTAATTTGCATCTAGATGCTTCACTAATTTTTTTGGCACACTGTTTCATTGTTATACATACTTCCTCATCCTCATTTATGATGTGAAGACATTATCTGTTACATCATTCATGTGATGTTTTTCTCCTGCTAGGTGTCTGGAGAGAAATCAGTGATGTGCTAACATCAACTGTTGTATGTATGTGAGTGTGTGTGCATTCTGGCCACAGTATATTGTAGAGGTCAGAGAACAACCTTTAGGGTTAGTTCCAACCTTCTATCTTGTTTGAGACCTTGTTTGGTAATCACTGTATACATCAAGTTATCTCCTTCATGAGTCTGGAGAATCTTCTGCTTAAACCTCCCATATCACGATAACCTCGATGGGAATACAGATGCTGAGCCTGACATGTGTTCTGGGGATTTGAACCCATGTATGTCTACATGCCAAGTGCTTTAACCATTGATCAATCTCCTCAGCTCTAAACAGTTTTTATTATAATAACACACTACTATAAATGCCTAGGGATTACATTGAATCTGTAAGCCCATCAGTATGACTAAGCAGCACACTGTACCACTGAACACTGAAATGAGGGCTTCTAAAGAACTTGCATCATTGACTCTTTTCCAAATATTATTCCAAATTTTCTATATCATTTGAAAACGTCTATCACATTTGCATCTTTATTTGAATAATCAAATCTGTAGCGACTAAATATTATTTATGACTTTTCCAACCTATTCTTAAATAATCCTATAAAAGTTAAACAAAAATTCATTGGAAATGATAACATTCATCCTTAGCATCTAACATGCCAATACTGATATTTGGGTGAGAGTTAAGTTGTATTTTAAAGTAATATTGAATTTCTTTAGTATACTTTCCTTTCTAATCACCTTTTTATTTTTCTTACCTGTGCTTATATACAAATGTTTACATAGTATTTGGTTTATGTAGGTTCACTGTAATTTTTCTATTTTTAGATAACTTTTAACTTCAAATAAGATTGTAAATTGACCAAAAGACAACTTAGACTAACACATGTGTGCAATGAATTGCTATGCCACTGACATAGAAATAAATCCTGTCATTTGTGAAGAGGATAGAACTGGAATTACCATGTTAAGTGAAACAAGCCGAACAATAGAAAGGCCAACACATGGTCTTGCTCACGTCTAATCTGGAAAAAATTAATCAAGACTGACGTAGGGACATGCATACAGGACTACTCAACTGAGGTTCCCTCTTCCAGGTGACTCTAGTTTCTGTCATGTTGACAAAAACAAACCAGCCAGTTGTCAAAATTTAAATATTATGCAGTACACATATAGATATCTATACATGTCTATGTATATATGGGAAATAACAAGGAGCATCAAATATATGTATTTTGCTAGCTAAAAATAAATTTCAAAAAGACTTTTCATGGTCACTACAAATGACAAAAAAAAAAAAAAAAAGAATGAGAAAAACTGGAAAATCCAAAGACTCTCATGCACCAGACTGCATTAGGCAATGGCTTTCAGAAGTGGACAGAAACTTCCTGTACATGCCAATGTTGTCCTCTTATTACAGATGGCTCTTGTTGGCCAGATATAAGAGTGGAGGGAATTCAATAAACTTGCCTTCCTTTCACAAAGAATATAAGAATAATGAAGCATATGTCCTTCAAAAATGAATTATTTCTATTAGTCTATTAATATCTACTTCCATTAGCTAATTGGTAAAGGTTAAACCTCCACAGTTCTTATGAATATATATACATATATAGATATTATGTATATTCGTATATAGATAGATTAAATATAGAGTTCCTAAGTAAATTTTGTCTCTCAGCTGTTCTCTTATCAACAATAGGATTAATTCTACAAAAACAAATGGCAAAAATCAATTTTAATTGGCAGCTGACGTTTGTACTATAAGAAAGTTAAATCACATCATGTTATTCATATATATAAAAAGTTGACATTTAAGAGTTCACATTATGGTTAATTAATTGAGATAGACTGTGGTATTCAAATAGTTTAGCTCATAATTTATAGTGGTTAAATTTTTTAATGAAGTAAAAGTAAGTACACATTTATGCAATTTAATTTGCATATATATTATGTCCTTGTTATAATAAATACTTAAAATGTGAGTGGGATGACACAATTTCTGTTTTATTCTTTAAAAATATCAGATACTTTAAAGAATAAAATACTTCCTTCATAAGAGTTTATTGCACTAAATTCATTCTATAGCCAAGTGGAAATATATAATGATTGTAGAAACAGACTTTTGATAAGCTGGACAACTTTTAGGATTGGATTTCATGGTTTATTATGTTAGTTCAACATTCATTTTGATTTAACACCTTTTATTTGATGTTTCTATAGAATAATAGCTGATTTTTCTTAATGTGTGTAGTGTGTGACACAGTTGCCCTTTGTTTCATTTTTAATTTATTTTAGATGTCTGCATGCATCAGAGCTCACCTTCTCTGTATCAGTTATGATCATACCAGGTGGTAACTATTGTTATATATGAGAAGAGATTTGGTTGAATCCTTAGATCTGCATGTTTTGACAGGTGTTTCTCTCCCAATATTTGCTTGATAACTATTTATTGAGTCCTACAATATATCAAAATAGGACCAGGACAGTGATCTTAGGTACAACGTGAATTTGTCACTATAAGTCTCCATGGGATGCCTGAGGCTATTAAAGAAACAGGCAAGCAAATAACCAACAGCAGAGAGTGGCCAGGGGCTTAGAGCTGTGTGTTGAACTAATATGGAAATTTGGGGCTGGTGATATGGCCCAATCTGAATAGTGCTTGCCATGTAAACATGAGGACCTTAATTCTTATCCCCAGCACCCACATAAAGAGCCAGGCATGATGTGCATGGCTGTAACCTCAGCACTGGGAAGAGGAGACAGAAGGATCCTTGGGGCTTACTTGCCAGCTAGTCTAGTTAATCTGGTGAGGTCTATGTTCAATGAGAGATTTTGTCTCCAAATAAATGTGGAAGGAGATGGGGAAGACACCTGACAACAGCATCTGGTCTCCATACAGACATACACAAAGGAACACTCATGTGTGCACAAGAGAGCCCCCCCCCCATACACACACATGATCAATTTATTACGTTTCAAAAGAGAAGATTTCAGACCTTTTGTGTAGGACCCATGCACTATACTTAAAGGTAGCAAAATATGTGGGAAATAATGAGGAAGGTTTTGTTAATTTTCCCATATCAACTATAGTTTTGTAGACTTTGAAAAATGATCATAAAATGACTACATTTTACATCTTATCTTGTACAATGTTTTAGCATTTTCTATTTTATTTATTTATTTAATTTTGACAAAAGAAATGTCATCTATTTATCTATAAGGTTTGTGAGTCAGGGAATTAAAATACATGAATACGTTTTGAAAATAACGTGCGTCAAATACTGTCCATCTTCTGGACAGCTGTCTATGGAAAAGTCCTTATTTAAGTTTATGGTTGACACTCTGTCTTAGCTCACACTACAGTGTTTCTCTTTGGTCCCCCACAAAAATGTGAGGTAACAGATGTGTTAATCTGCACCTGACACTGCTGTCTGCTGGTTCATGTATTTACTGAGTGCTCATTCATGTTTTGCTCCATATGCTCCATGAAGAGATGTTTGCCTACATATGCCTATGTTTGGTTATGAATAGATCATAAATTGATTATATCCAAATAGTAAATGTCAAATCAGACAGCTTGTCAGCTAAAATAATACTGGGACAATGCAAATAACCAGGGAAGTTTAAAGTTTCAGAGAATGTTTCCTACACAAATACTATTGGTGAAATTACTAAGGTCTACCTCCAGCACCCAGGTCCAGGAATCAAGAGAGTCAGCACATCAGGATATTGGGTCTCCAGGGTCCTCTCTCAGCCCGGCCTTGTAGGCATGACAGTTACCAAAGCCTCAGTGGGGGCTTCTAGATCAAAGCTGGAATGGCTACCCACTACAAAATACTTTTGAGTTGCACCTTAATGACACACACCTTGGTAATCAATATAAGACCATATGTTTTGATAACCCAATCAGAAGTTGAAGCTGAGGGTCATTTTGCTAATGAGGCCAAACTCCACTACCTTTGGTTCAGCAGAGTACTATTTTTAATTGGAGAAGTTAAATATTCAGTATAAACTCAACAAAGATTGAAACACAGTAGAGTCAAAGTTTCAAAGAGCAGCAATTGATCAGAGAGAAACAGGCATGCAAAGGCCTCCTCATGCATTTAGTTCATCTGCCCTGTATTTAACATCAAGTCAATATTCAGACTACAAGGATTTAAATTATATCAACAATATGGGTTCATGGTTTGAGGGCAGTGGTAAATTCTCTCAATCAGCAAGGTGCTTGCTTTTCAAGTACAAAGCACTGAGTTCAATTCCCAGAACTCACATAAGGTACTAGAAGTGAGGGTATACACTTGTAATTCAAGCACTGCAGGGGCAGAGACAGGAGGATTCCTGGGCTTACTGCCAGCCAGTCTAGTCTAATTGGTGTGCCAATGAAAGGCCCTGAGCAGAAAAGGAATTAGAAGAATGATGCTCAAGATTGTCCTCTGGACTTATGTACAATGTGCATGCGCTCGCGCACACACACACACACACACACACACACACACACACAATGAGAGAGAGGCACAATACACACACACACACACACACACAGCACACACACACCCTATTATTTGTTTTAAAATAACATATAGTAAAATTCATCCCATTTCCTCATATCACATTTAGTACTCAATCCTTACAGGAAATGATTTATGAGATATCCTTTTAGGAAAAGCCTACTTGTATCTAATACAGCATGTGATTAATCTCATTCCTACACAAACAGAATGACTATTGTCCACCTTGCCTTACTCTGTTAAGTTGTTAGATGACACAGTATTAGAATGTACACACATCTCTTTATTTTAGCTATGGACAATATTGTATTGCATTGGTTTACCATTTAGGAGTACACCTTGGTGAATATTTTAGCTGCCAGACTCATTCCTTACAGGGCACTTGGTTGTGAAAGACAGTTGTTGGAGCTCTGTATCTCAGGCTAGACTAAGTTGAGCTCCCTGGAGAACAATGGATCAGGATAGGAGCAGAGAACTACTACTTTGTGATGAGACAGGAACCGTCAATCAAAATGTGTGAGTGATTCTGTTTGGGGGAAGGACATGTTCATGAAGGGGGCTCTTGAGCACTGATATACAAAGGAGCTGGATCACCCAGTGAAGCAATCAGTGTTGAACTGTGTTGAAAACTACGAAATGGCTTTAAACTACTTTGCACACCCTTACTTTTAGTAGGATCATAAACTATAAGCTCAAACCCAAGCAGTCTTCAATGACTCAATCATGTGAAAGGAACGTAAGGTAATTTTATTTCGTTAAGTGTTAGTTGATCTGAAATTTAGGAGAGGTTGAGATCTCGGGGGACAACAGTCAAAGTGTGGCAGATAAATTTATCGGTCTTTATTTCTCTAGTTACTTTCATTACAAATGCCCTTATAGGTCCCACCAAACCAATCTTACTGTCAGGAATGATTCCCTTATTTTCATTTATCTCTATCTAATGTGTATTGTAGCCACAGAGGAATCAGGCAAATCAGACAGGAAATCTAATTTTGCAGCCTTGGGGCAATTTGGGGAACAGAAACAGCTGAAAAAGCAGAAGAGAGGGGAAAAATGAATCCACCACAAGTGGAAACAATCTGACAGGCTCTTGGCATGAAAACATTAATTCAAGGGAGAAACGTGATGAGCAAATTAACTGCAAGGTAGCAAAAGTTGTTGGTAATAGAATTTTAGCAAAAAAATAAGAAATGCTTTCAGATATATATTTTGTTTTACTGTAAAGTAATAATAACATTTTGTTACCAAAAAATTGAACAGCTGTGTACTTATGTGTATGTGTGCTTGTGTGTGTATTTGTGTGTGTGCATGTTTATATAAGCTGATACTCTACCAACAACTTACTGACTTCCAAAAAGTTAATTTCTCAAGAACAGCTCCTATTTAGACATATCATTTGTATTTTATAGAGTTTTGTTCCTCTGAATGAATGATAAAATAACTATAGGTATTTTATCTGCTCACTTCATGCCTCAGGCAGCCCTGGGAGAGCAAGAAGGTGGCGGAAGTAGCCAGATAGCTTTCATGCTGTGTTCACATGAGGGTTATCTTTTATTGTTGGTAACCTGGTTTAAAATTGGTATGGAAAAATTTCAAAATGTGCCCTGTGTATTGTTACCTTTTCTCCGCTGCATCAAAACTCCAGACATAAGGTACTCACCACACAAGCTGACCCAGGCTCAGATTTTGGAAGTATAGTCGAATATGGTGACTGGGGAGTTTCAAAGCAGGAACTTGAGGCAGCTGCCATGTTGAATATGCACTCTTGAAGCAGAGAGGTAGGTGAAGGTGCTCAGCTCCCTCTCTTGTACTCACTTGGGACCCAGCCCATGGTATAGTACTGCCCACATTTAGAATGAGTCTTCTCACCATACAGAAACCCAGTCTAGAAGCTCCTCAAGAGGCGTATGTAGAGGGTTGTCTCCTAGGAAGGCTTGTTCCCGTGAAATTTGCAGTCAGGATTAAGCACCACACTCTAATATCTTGAGCAGACTTCATTCCCCCAATTTTGGACAAAATGTTACAAACAATTAATTTCTTTAAAAAATTCTCTGGGATCATCATGTAGCTATGAATAAAGGATGGTTACTCTTTAATAATACCTCAGGTATATTAGAGTAAAAAAGGCAAAGTTTTCCCAAGATATGAGTGAAAAATGTATCTATTGTGTAAAACAGAAAAAGAATTGAAATGAATATAACACATAAATATTTGTATCTATGTAACAGTTTCCTTCATTTTGAACAGAGAAAACCTGGAATGAATGAACCAGGAATATATTTTTTATTTTTTATTTATTTATTAAGAAAAAATTTTCATTCATTTACCATACCAATCAAAGATCCCCCTTCCCCCCCCGCCAGTCCCCCAAGCCTTCCCCTACCAACCCACCCCCACTTCCTCCCACAAAAAGACAAGGCCTCCCATGGGGAGGCACATCCAGTAGAGGCAAGTCCAAGCCCTTCCCCTGCCTCAAGGCTTCATGAGGTGTCTCATCATAGGTAGTGGGCTCCAAAAAGCCTGCTCGTGCATCAGGGATGGATTATGATCCTACCACCAGCCTCCCCACCCTGCCAGCAGATCAAGCTACACAACTGTCTTGCCATCCAGAGGACCTAGCCCAGTCCCATGCAGGCTCCATGGCCATTGATCCAACTCTCATGAGTTCCCCATAGTTTGGTTTGGTTGTCTTTGAAGGTTTCCCCATCATGATCCTGATGCACTTGCTCATAGAATCCCTCTTTTCTCTCTTTGACTGGACTTCTGGAGCTCTGCCTGGTATTTGGCTGTGGATCTCTGCATGTACCTCCATCAGACATTAGAGAAAAGCTCTGTGATGATAGGGTGTTGACTGGTCTGATCACAGACCAGTTTAGTTCAGGAACCCTCTCCACTATTCCTAGTAGTCCAAGTTGGAGTCATCCTTGGGGATTCCTGGCAACTTCTCTAGCACTGGGCTTCTCTCTATCACCATGCTATCTCCTTCTATCATTGTATCTCTTTCATTGTTTTACCCCTCCATCCCTGTTCCAGCTCAATCATCCCATTCCCTTATGTCCTCATCCCCCATCCCCTACCCCCCATTGGCCACCCCTCATGCCCAGTTTACTCATGGAGATCTCATCTATTTCTCCTTTGCTGGGAGATCCATGCGTCCTTCTTAGGGTCTTCCTTGTTAGCTAGTTTCTCTGGTTGTTGTCTGATTATCCTTTGATTTACATCTAGAATACACTTGTGAATGAGTACATACCATGTTTGTCCTTCTGAGTCTGGGTTACCTCACTCAGGATGATATTTTTTAGTTCCATCCATTTGCCTGCAAATTTCATGATATCGTTTTTCTCTGCTGAGTAGTACTCCATTGTTTATATTTACCACATTTTCTTAACCCATTCTTCAGTTGAAGGGTATCTAGGTTGTTTCCAAGTTCTGGCTATTACAAATAATTGTGCTATGAACATAGTTGAGCATGTGTACTTGTGGTATGGTTGAGATTTCCTTGGGTATATGCCCAAGAGTGGTGTAGCTGTGTCTCAAGGTAGATTGAGTCCCAATTTTCTGAGAAACTGCCATAATGATTTCCAAAGTGGCTGTACCAGTTTTTCACTCCCACCAACAATGGAGGAGTGTTCCCCTTGCTCCACATCCTCTCCAACATAAGCTGTCTGCAGTGCTTTTGATCTTAGCTATTATGCCAGATGTAAAATGGTACCTTAGAGTCATTTTGATTTGCATTTCCCTGATGACTAAGGATATTGAGCATTTCCTTAAATGTCTTTTGGCCATTTGAAATTCTTCCTTTGAGAAATCTCTGTTCAGCTCTATTGCCCATTTTTTTTATTGTATTGTTCATTATTTTGATGTCTAGTTTCCTGAGTTCTTTATATATTTTGGAGGTCAGCCCTCTGTCAGATGTGGGGCTGTTGAACATCTTTTCCCATTCTTTAGGTTGCCATTTTGTCTTATTTACTGTGTCCTTCACCTTGCAGAACCTTTTCAGTTTTAGGAGGTCCCATTTATTAATTCTCAGTGTCTGTGCTACTGGTGTTGTATTTGGGAAGTGGTCTCCTGTGCCAATGCATTCAAGACTATTTCCAACTTTCTCTTCTATCAGGTTCAATGTAACTGGTTTTATATTGAGGTCTTTGATCCACTTGGACTTGAGTTTTGTGCATGGTGACAGATATGGATCTATTTGCAATCTTCTACATGTTGACATCTAGTTATTCTAGCACCATTTGTTGAAGATGCTTTCTTTTTTCTATAGTATAGTTTTGGCTTCTTTGTCAAAACTCAGGTGTTCATAGGTGTGTGGGTTAATGTCAGGGTCTTCAAATTGATTCCATTAGTCCGCATGTTGGTTTTTATGCCAATACCAAGCTGTTTTTATTACTATACCTCTATAGTAGAGCTTGATGTCAGGGATGGTGATACCTCCAGTGGTGGCTTTGTTATACAGGGTTCTTTTAGCTATCATGAGTGTTCTGTTTTTTCCAAATGAAGTTGAATATTGTTCTTTCCAGGTATGTGAAGGATTGTGTTGGGGATTGCTTTTGGTAAGATTGCCATTTTTATTATGTTAAACCTACTTATCCATGAACATGGGAGATCTTTCCATTTTCTGAAATCTTCTTCAGTTTCTTTCTTCAGAGACTTAAAGTTCTTGTCATATAGGTCTTTTACTAGCTTAATTGGAGTTATCCCAAAGTATTTTATATTATGTGTGGCTATTGTAAAGGATGATGTTTTCCTGATTTTTTTCTCAGCTCATTTAGCATTTGTATATAGGTGGGCTACTGATTCTTTTGAGTTAATCTTGTATCCTGCCACATGGAACATATTTTTAAATGTGCAGTGATTTTTATTGGTTGTAGTTTTTGTTTTTTATGAATGAACTACACATTAAAATAATTTTGATTATAAATTTAAATTACAATCTGGAAAACAAATGCCTTAGAAACAAGCTATGCTCTAAGCTGAATATGGAGAATTTATATAGATTTGCTACTATTTTCTATAACTTGGGCATTCTTCACAATCCATCACCTGGCCTCAATGTCCTCAGATGTTCCAGATGTGAAGTTGGTAGTAAGGTATAACATGCTCTACCAATCATTGATGGATCTTTTGAGATACTAATCTCAAGCTTTCATGTTCATCTGATATTCCCAGCCTCTCTGCAGAGCTAGATTCTGTGCCAGTTTTAATTGATCTAAGATTCTTTATAAACTGGAGTTGTTGGATTAGTAACATACCTATTGAGTATCATGAAAACATACATAATATGGTATTTCCTTCCCAAATGTTGCTCTCTTATTTCCTTGAAGAAGTCTGTTCTGTAATGTTCTTCCACTTGATTTTTTGTTTGTTGTTTGTTTTTTTTGTTTGTTTGTTTTTTGAGACAAGGTTTCTCTGTGTAGTTTATCCCAAAGTATTTTATATTATATAGTGCCTGTCCTGGATCTCACTCTGTAGACCAGGCTGGCCTCAAATTCACAGAGATCCACCTGGCTCTGCCTCCCAAGTGCTGGGATTAAAGGCATGGGCCACCACCACCTGGCCTGATTTTTTTTTAAGTACAAACATTACATGAAATGCTCTTTTGAAAATAATTGGGGGCTATAGACATGGCTCAGTGATTAAGAGTGCTTACTGATCTTACAGAGACCCCAATTCAGAACCCAGCATCCACATGGTACCTCACAAGCAACAAAAGCAACTGTGATCTCTATTCAAGGAGACCAGAAGCTCTCTGGTCATCTCTGCAGGCTTCTGTATACATGTGGTACACACAAAATCATTCAGAAATACATATGTACACATAAAAATAAGTTAATAAAAATGTAAAAATACTTTAGTATATATGAGGCCTTCCCAAAGAAATTGAACTTGAACAAAATTTTAGTTAATGTTTGTGCTCTTATCAGATTTCATATCCACAGTACTGACTACAGCATGTACTCAGTGTGTCCACAGTATTGACTATGTATTATAATGTGCTAGGAATTTAATATTGTAATTTTTATGTTATACTCCAGTACGGGCAATTTTATTTGAGGAAATAAGGCTTAGGGACTTTTAAAATGAAAAGTAGGTGTTCTAAGTATAAAACTGAATCTCAACAGAATACATAAGAAGAATATGAACATCTCTCCATGGATGGAGCCACTACATCTCTACCTTGAACCACTAAATCATAGGGTCATTTCCATTAGTATTTGTATTTACAGACTGAAAAGAGGTAGTTCATGGGAGATTTTCCTGCTTGGTTTTCTCCCCATAGGTTCCGTGGAGTCATCAAAATGGGCACATTGTGACACCTACCCTATGATTCTTGTGTAAATGGGATAAACACACACACACACACACACACACACACACACACACACACACACACACACACACCAAACATGTGCACACGATGAGAGAGTGTAGGTGAGAAAAACATGAAGACAGAGAGTAAAGGTCTCTGTCTTCATGCTTAATGATAGTTTAGAAGTGGCTATGTTTGCTGGCTGTTGCATGAGATCATCCAAGTTTCTTGTACCTTCAATCAAGGTGGCCATTTTTGCGCTTTTTGGCTTTTGTTTATTTTTTAACTGCTTATGGAAAAATTCTCTATCTCTCTCATTCCTTTTGGACACTTATTGATACTTTTCATATTTTAATTTGTATTACTTAATTTTCCTAAAAAGTTCAAAATTGCTTTGGGTTGGACTCATTAATTTGCATAGATACTATGGTTCTCATTCCAACCTTTGTTTTAGCAATGTCTATATGATATAAGGTGAATATTCTTGCTTATTGGTACACCTCAGAGATTCTATAATATTTTCTGCATTACATAATTTTAAATGAAGCTGAGAAAAAATATTCTGGGATAGAAGTTTTTCTTGATTAGATGTTTAAAAAGACTTATTTTATGTGTATATGAGTCTTTTTTCTGTAAGTACACCACCTAGTGTCCAAGGATGTCAGAAGAGGGCATTAGAGTCCCAGGAACTAGAGTCCATGAGCCATTATGTGAGTGATTGAAATCATACTTGAGTCCTCCAAAAGAACAGAAGGAGCTATTAACCATCTCTTCAGCCCATGGTTAGGTTTTGAAATATAAAAGCAGAATAATAGAGGCATTCAAATTTAATGGCACATATATTTGTACACCTGTAAGGCTTTGTGTCTAGGTACGTCTATCTGTGTGTGTGTGTGTGTGTGTGTGTGTGTGTGTGTGTGTGTGTGTGTGTTTAGCTATAATTCATTTACATTCTGGTCATAAGAAACTTTGAGAAAAGAACATATTTTCTTTTAGGGATTTCTTCTTAAAGAGAAGATAGTATTGAGCTCAGTGTGTGATTACTGAAGCATTTCTGGTGGAAGCATGTTGCAGCTACGGCAGTGTACAGTGTGAACAGTTTCACAAACCCACAGGCAACTTTTCATCTCAGTCTCCAGCGACAGTTTAAGTAGAAAAAGGCCAAGATGCATACATAGAAGAGTCTGCATCCTGAGTTTATCCCAAATCGTGGTCCATAGACCTCATTTGTCATTGCGTTTTTGTTGAATTATAGGCTGTGTACTACCCATCTCTGGGGAAAAGTATGTTAAAATTTTTTTAAGAAGATCCCTAGGTTTTTCTGTCTCCTTCATGCTAGTGAACCACTGTCTAGATAACAAAATTCAATTGATTATTATTTCTTTTGTACAGTGATTAACTCCAAAGGATGCCTTCAAATGCAAAAGATGGGTGATTGTGGAAAATGCACTGGCTCTGGTTTTTTCCCGAAGACTGTCCATCCATTTTCTTCCTTTTATTTAAGGCTGAAATGTTTTATCTTCCTTAGATTCAGTTCTGTCTTATTGCTGTTATTTTCCACTTACCTTTTGCTTATAAAAGAGTGTCTAGATGGCTCATCTGTCTACAGAAACAAATTTCACCCAAGTAATTAGAGAGTCATTCTTTCTCTTTGTAAAGTTAGCATTATGTGGATCACAAAGGAGAAGTGAGCCCACATATCACACTTGTATAAACTTGTGTCTTCAAGCATATATGAATATAGCCTTTATATTTATAAAGTAATCCCTAATCTCATGTGTAGTATGTGTAATATTCTATGAACAAATTCTAGCCTAGTAATAGGCAGCCAAAATAACAAACAGTATTTTTAAATATGTTAGAAAATGAGGGTTTTTTTCTAATAAGTGTATTGGTGTGCAATATTAGTTTAAGATATGTTACATTTGTGTATGTTGTGGAATATTTTTTTAGTTAGGCAAAGATGTGTTGCATTCTTTTATGTTGCATTTGTTTAACTCTGTAAAGCTGTGTTACTTTGCCTGCCTAAAACACCTGATTGGGTCTAATGAAGAGCTGAATGGCCAATAACAAGGCAGAAAAAAGGATAGGTGGGGCTGGCTGGCAAAGAGAATAAATAGGAGGAGATATCTGGGAAGAAAAAAAGAGGAAGGAGTGAGAAAATTCATGTATAAATGTTTAAAACATTTCTTGGCTAGATTGTATTGAATATTTAATGCTTTAAATTTTAATTTAGCTATTTCTAGCTGGCCACATAAGATAAAAAAAATATACAAGTATTTTTTTTATAAAGGTGAAGTAGTTACAAAGCTCAGTCATTTTTCATATATTAAAACAATATCTTTTTACAAAAATGCAGAAAAATGATTAGAAAAACACTCCATTAGTAAAGATTTTTTTCTTCAAAGGCGAAGTTGGTTGCCAGTGGCCAAATATTAGTATTAAATGTTATTTTTAATAAATACTATTCTGAACTGTCTTACAAAAGCTGCTTGATTTGGGGCATTTTAGTAGCTTCCAGGGAAGAATGAAAGTGTGAAGAAGAAATCAATAAAGCATTGGCCTCTTATCCTATATTGATTCTCCTGATCCAGCAGCCATTAAATACTTGAGAGATAAGCCCATTTTAAGATGGCATGTTTATATTTTGAAGATCAAATACTTTAATTTTGCTCATGGGTTTCTGAAACACAGGATAGAAGGTCAGCTTTCAGTGGCTGTCTTTTCTTCAGAAAATGTTTGTAAGTGAAGCGTACCGAAAGTGTTCTGTGAGTAGGACCCTCTTCATATGACTGCTTCAGCAGAGCTAGAAGTCCCAATGAGTTGAGATGCTGTCCTACATTGCACAGCCCGAGTAGAACATCAACAGCACCACTGAGGAAGAGAATCAGCAAAACTATATCCCTGCCTTTTTATTGGAACTATGAGTCCTCTGCAATTTTGTTTTTACATTTTACCCTTTTAAACCATTAGAACTGCCACCTTATCCCAAGTGCTCCCCCCCCCCGCCCTCTCTCTCTCTCTCATATGTACTATTGCAATGGGAATAAAATACAGCCATAATATTTCACTTTCAATAATGAGAAAACTCAAATCTGACACTTTCTCCAAAAAAGAACACAATCCTGTTTATTTTTAATCCTCACTTATGGTGATCAATTTTTACATTTATAATGACTAAATTTTAAATAGTGAAATGACCAACAAAAACTCTAGTAAATATATTAGACGTCCTTTCTTTTATAAAGACACTAAAAATAAATTTTCCTTTCTAACTGTTTTAATGTTATCTAATTTATTTTAATTTTCTTAACCATTTATTGGAAAATGTTACTTTAACTTTTAAATTTCATATGTAATACCCCTGGCACTCTTTCTTATCCCCCTTCTTCACATTTCAAATGCTTTTTATAAGTAGTCCCATACTGCTTTCAGGATTTTCTCATCCACTGAGTTTACAGACTGTGGGTAGGGAGAGGGGCTGTAGGCTGGAGGGTGGGCAACTCACAGGTGGCTCCGTTGCTGAGAAAGATGTCTCCCTCACCTGACTTCTGTGTCAACCGTTAGTTTCCAGTAGTTCCTCAGAAATGATTGATGCCTCACAGGTGCCTCCCCTCGCTATGAAGGGATGTTGAAGGGCCCAAATCTTGTACCAGGCTTGTCTAGGCAAGTGTAACTGTTTTTTTGTTCATGTTGCTCTCACTATGCTGGATCAGATTGTCTGACAGCACTCTGCTCCATCCTCCAGTACTTACATTGTTCCTGCCCTGTCTTCTGTAATAGTTCTGTGGCTGGCTGCAACTTTGACATAGATCCCCTGTTTGCAGCTACGTGTGCCACATCCTTTGTTCTCAGTACATAGGCAAGATACAAGACTGCTCATTAACCTTCACTTCCTGTAAAAAGGAACATCTCTGCCCCAAGAAAACCGCAGGAGTCTATGAGTTCAACAAATGCTTAGAATGCAGCTTAGCTCATTAAACAGAACAATGGTCGTAGGTTCCATCCTAGGACCTGTGACCTCCATAGATACAGGGTTTCTACTGCTTTATAGCACTCAGAAAATATCATTTCTCCTGGAGCAGGTCTCAAAATCCTTTCAAAAGACAGTTGATTATTCCACACATTACCATGCTACTACTGCCCTAGAATTTGGTTCTCAACAGGTGGGTTGTGACACCTTTGGCAAACCTCTGTGTCCAAGAAATACATTATGATTCATGACAGTAGCAAAATTACAGTTCTGAAGTAACAACAAAAAAAATTTTATGATTGGGGATCACCACAATGTGGGTAACCATGTTAAAGGGTCGAAGCATTAAGAAGTAGTTAAGAAGCACACTGCTTTGGAAGGAATATATTGCCTGGCAGCCTGGAAGTATTGTAGCACACAAAGTCCATGGCTCAAAGAAAAAACAAAACAAACAGACCAACATGTGGTTGTTTTCTATCCAAGCAGTGGACACAGCATTGTCAGGTTCATAGCAAACCACAGGTGGCAGGCAGGAAAAGGGCTTCCTCCTCACTTTTATCTTAATTTCTTTGTGTCCTATAACCAAAGTGTACGGCACTTCAGCAACATACTTTTCATATCAGTTCTAGAGGGCAAATAAGAACACTGTGGGTGACTGCTAACCCCCGCCATGGGAAATGTTTGTTCTCTTGTGCCTTAATTGTGCTACAATACTGCATCCTGGGAAATGGGCTGAGCCCAGGTGTCCTGGGTATTGAGAAGTATTCTGATGGTTCTGGCTAGTAATTATGTACTGCCCTACTAGAATATATCATGGTTTAATTGCCCCTTTCAGCTATATATTAACCTTGTTAATCTTATCACTTTTAAGGGAAGTTAGTTGTTCATTTTTTCTAAGCTTTAGTGTCATATTAAGTAATATACATTACTGAGTAATTATCATTTTTATTGATACTACTCACTTGCTTTGAACTCTTGAATTTTTTTTTTTTTTTTTTGGTTTTTTGAGACAGGGTATCTCTTTGTAGTTTTGGTGCCTGTCCTGGAGCTGGCCTCAGACTCCCAGAGATCTGCCTACCTCTGCCTCCTGAGTACTGGGATTAAAGGCGTGCACAACCACTGCCCAGTGAATTCTTGAATCTTTATCTTACCAAATTTGTTGTCTTATTTTAATTTTATCTGCTTCAATTTTTGAAAGTTACTTTTATATCTTTCGTTTTAATTTAGATTTCAACCTTAATCTCATCTGAATCAAATGTTGTAGTGAAGATTTTTAAAGACTTTATAGTTTGAATGTGATGATAATGAACGAGGGGCACAGAGTTTATCAAATGCCTTGTCACATCAGTTACCCAACGTTCATGTTTTCCTCTTGTTGTTTGTCTTTTATTGACTTGTAAAGGAGTTACTAAACTGTGTCAAATAGCTTTGCGTCCTAGGCAAAATATTCTACATACACTTCCTGAGTGGAGGAAGATTTAGCAGCTTCTCTGAAGGGTTTCTTTTTGCCATACCATCATATGGATTTGGGCATTTAACTCTGGATTCACAAGGGTTTCTATAATAATTAGTGTGTACCTATTTGTTGTTGAATCAGATGAGAAAGGAAGGCAGGCAGTTCACTTTAGGTCAACAGGAACGAAGAACTATTAAAACTTTAAGCAAGGTAGAGAAACAATGACAGCCATTTTCAGGGTCATTCATCTACACTGGATTTAAAACTATTTTAAATATTTCAATTCAGAATATAAGATATCTTACTTTTGCTCATGGATTTCTAAAGCATCAAAACTGATGATATTTAGTATTCATCTGTCTTGTTACAGCTATTTTATATTTTTGGTTGTGAGCCTAGCCTTTAACAGCTGAGCTATCCCTCCAGCCCTACAGCTATTTTAAAACACCATAATAATATTCAACACATTGAAGTCAGCTGACTCTTAATTTTCTGTTCATTGAAAACACTTGCAAGTTCAGTCTTAGCCGGGGTTGACTGTGTGTGCAGTTTAGCTGATGTTGAAACAAAATAATTAATTACTTTCATTTCATTTGGAATTTTCCATGATTCTTATGCACTACTTTCAAAGCTGATGGTATTCATGGTGGATTGTGAAGCAGTCTAGAGTGAATGACAGAGAAAATAACAAGTAAGCACAGGACAATGGTGGCCACAGAAGAGTTTTAGTCCCTGGAAAAGTATCAGGGATGAGGTTTCCCTCTGGAAATTTTATATGGTCTGATAAGATCAAACAGAGCATACTTCTGTATGCTAAGTAGGTTCTGAGAACAGAGTTATGTTGAGAGGTCAAGTTGGCTTTGATGGCAGAGATGAAAGGTGTCAATGCTGTACTGCTAGAAAGGCTGAGGCATACCTAGAATAGTCTGCCTTGGTATAAATGGAAAATCTTGGCCATGTGAACTCTTGGTGTGTTAATTTTTAGACAAAGTGTATAACTTTAAATGCATGTTTAACCAGAACTATCAAGTCTTATGAAATCCTAGAATTGCTAGAATCTTGGACTTGCTTTTTGGTGATTTTTATTTTTCATTAGCAGTCATGAATTGTGTCCAGTTTCATTCCGAGAAAGGTATTTTTTGTCTCAAAAGAAGATGATGCAGACCTCAGTGTAAAATACCCCTACTGCATCTCCTAAAATGACTTTGTTTCTTTCTGATGTTTGTGCATATAACTGAAGTAGGCCAGAGTTTATCAGGATGTGTTTCAAGCCTGTGAAAGTCTTCCCATTGCTTTTATAATTCAGACAAAGGCTGAGGTTCAGTCTATTTCATGGATGTTCATGTAATTCTCCCTCCTCATCTCCCAACATGCTCTTCCTTTCCCTGCTGGTAGCCTCAAAGGCAGCATAGCCTCCCGTCACTGTAGGATCTCTGTGTGTGAATTTCTATAGGAAAATTTTCTTCCCAACCCAGCCTAATCCCCAAGCTTTCTCCCTCTTGAACACTTTTTCACATTTAGTCAATGATGACCTTCCAGGCTTATCAGGTCAGCCTTAAGGAGGAACTTCTCAGAACCCTAAAATATTCTTTGTTGACATATGTTCTGATTTGTAAACTTATATGTATGTGATGAGTGGTTTAATGTTCTTCCTACAAGATTTTTTTTTCTCTAGAATAGTCATCCAGCCTCCTTTACCCACCACAATTTCTGAGCACATAGCAGAACAGGAATTTGTTGAATGAATGGCTGAGTAAATGCTGGATCCATGCCAGAGAGGTCAAATGATTGCTACCATCATAAATGTAATGAGCTATCTCAAGCCCTCTGAAACCTCTGGTGCCATCTGTGTCCTAAACACATGGCTACTGAAAGTAGATGGGTAGATGGTATGTGGAAAGTTTGGTAAATGGTGAGCAAGCCTTCACAAAGTGCTAACATTTTATACAGGACAGAGAAGCAGACTAAAGGAGAAAGGAATGCTATGTTGATATTCTTGTCCAATCAACATACTGTATCTTCATTTAAAATAAGCAAGTACAATATTAAAGGAAAATATTATGCAAACTTGGTAATACTCAATGTAAGGGTTAGCTCATTTTGTTTGTTTGTTTGCTTTCTTAATATATTTTGTCTGCTAGATCCTATTAATTCCAGATAGAATCTGCCTTTTTAACTTCAAAATATTGTAATCAGGTACTTTAAAAAGATTTCCTGACTTTGGACAACAGATTGACTTTTCCCAAAGCTACATTGTAAGCTGTTCTATAACTCTGAAATACTGTGGAGGGGAATATATTCTGTTTTCTTGTAGGTGTTTTCTTCCAACACAAAGACAAACATAGAGCATGCCTGCTGCCTTTAGGAGGTGGAATATGCTCCTTTCCAAATATACATATATGAGCTAGTAGCTCAAACAGGCAGCTCACAAAGATGCACCAAGAAATCATCCTATGTCAGAGCCCACCTCCCAAACTGCACATGTTTGGCTTCTTCTGAGATTATAAATTATTGCAAAATTTGCTTCTAGTAACTCATCACACTGATTCATAATGCATTTTATTTTAGTATAATGTGTATTTAAGAAATCATTAAAATTTGTTCAGAAAGTTTTACAGTCTAAATTTTTTTCAAGGAAGAAAATGACTTTCCAACTATAATTTCTTTATGTCTGCTCATAAATAATGGACTACGTAAGACATGCAATATCTTTTGTTCAATAAGTATAGAGACATAAATTAGTAGGGCTTGCAGTAGTAGCCTAGAATGATACTTATTTAAACATATTATGTTTTAGTGTTTATCAGTTTAATAAATGAGAAAAAGTTGAATGATATACTCTACTGTTACTTAAATTCTGGAATTGTTTTTCTTATGGAACACACAAAGATTTTTCATGAACTTGATTCAGCTTTTATTTACTAGCTTTTGTCTCATGATTAAAGAACACTAGCTATGCCCTTAAATGCTTTCATTCTGTGTACATGACCTTAAAAATTCTTTATAGTCAGTTTGTATCAAAGGTTCCAGGATTGAGAGGGTGAGGCAAGACAGCAGGGTCAATATCCTTCTGTTTGTCATTTGTGATCTGTTAGGGCTTGGAGCTCTAAATAATCCTCAGCACTTAGAGAACCCTCCCTTGATATGGGCATTTCTCATAGCCAACCTTCTAAGTCAGGAACTAATAATACTCTCAGCCTACTTGCCTTTGTCAATCTGTGTGACACAAAGTCTAGCTAATTTCTGCTGAATTGAAACTATAGTGAAGGAATTTATAATCAGTTCTAATGTATTTGAGAACTAAAGTGTATCAGCTCTTCATCAAAGAGAATGATAAAAAGCGGCATTAATATGGGTGGATAGTAATTATTTCAGAGCTCATAATTATTCTCCTGTTAACTACATAGAAATGCTGATATTTTTATTTCTCTTTTAAAAATAAAAGGCATCCATGGAATGCATCACACGTCCTTTGTAAGGGCCAAGACTTTAGTTATATTTATGGAAATCACAAAAGAACTCTTGAAATGAAATGAGTTTGAAGTTCATGGTTGGGTGTTCACTGTAGCTAACTTAAGTGCTGTTGCTTCCCCACTGAATCTATTTATTGCCTATAGAAGATATAAAATACAGTAATTACTCTTACTCCCTTTCAAAATGACACAAGGTCTACTTTCCTATTAACTCTAATGAGAGTTATGTGTGCATTCCTCTGGGAGTAGAGACCCAGTAAGTTTCAAGGTAAAATAAATCACTTCTATACACGGGTAGAGTGGTCTCATTTGCTTTATGGTTGATGTTTTGAGATACCTACTGAAAACTGCTGATGCTGAGCTTGCCAGACTTGCTATTTAAAAGAAGCATAAGCTGTAGTTAGAATGTTGTTAGTGACTAGTTCCTGTTCAAAGGGTACACATTTACCCTTGAGAAAATCGGGATGCTCAACTTTTAGGAATGTCTGGTCTCTGTAGGGTGAAAGCCCACCTGTCACAAAGACACTAATACTAGCTATGTGTTTAGAATATTATCTTTCTACTAAAAACATTTAAAAATCAGTGAGTATATAAGTTATAACACTTCAGAATAGGGAAACAAGAACGAGAGCTGCTGACGGGCAGTGGGTGATTTGCTTCTAGAACTGGTATAGGGACCTTTGAAGTCATGTGGAGATTTGCTGTGAACTCTAGGCTGTCTTTACTCAATGGAAGCCTACTTAAAGAAAAACCAACGTTGAGTTCTCTATTGGTAACTCAGGACCCTCTTAGTATGTTCTCGGTATCTTTAGGCAGAGATCTGAATGAAATCTATTTTCTTTATTATGATCATTTTTTGCTTTGAATTGCTACCTTCATAAAACTTCAGAAAAACATTAGATAAAATAATCTTGAGGATAAGAAAGCACTATTATGTTCACATGACTAAAACACAGCTATAACATGTATTGGAATGACAATTTAATGTCATAATCAAATAGTATTATTTAGTATATTAAGTATATCAAAAAATTAGTTGTTGCAATAATTCGACTTCATTTTCCCCTGATAAGGTCTTCATTAATTTATGATACTGAGTAAATATTTATTTCTGATTATAATACTTCAGGTATGTAAAATGTCCTCTACTAAGAGGCACCCAGCTTCCTGAGGAAGAAAAGGATAGTTCAGCAACTTATAGGAAAAGTTCAGTCAAGAATTCTAGCCTTAGATCTTCTTCACTCTCCACCTAGAATGATTTCTATGACTTCTCTACTTAGCTACATAGCAATGGCAAACTATGCCCCACATGCAAAGCAGTGGGAGACACTGTTTAACAATACTCTCCAACTGTTTCATATCACACAGGTTCCAGCGGGAACCTGAGGCATGTGAAGCATATGAAATCGTCAACTCAGTAGCTGTAGAACCTAGATGGCTTTCAATACAGTCCAAGGAAATTACATTAGAAACCACAGTATGCTTCCATTCAGATTTTCTAAGGGAAAATATAGCACAGAGCCTTAGCAAGATAAGAAGAGTCATCTCAATGTGACAGGATTTACATATCCCTTCAAATATTATCAAACTAATGAGTCAGCAAAAAACAGCCAATTTTACTGATTATTTAAAACCCAAGAATTAAGAAAACTGAATAATTTAGTGAAAATTGGAGAGTATATGGAGATTTACAAGCAGTAAGTACCACCTTTCTTAGTTTGTCTTGTTTGCTAACCAATAAATAAGCCATATATATGTGTATATACACATATATATGGCATCTTGGGAATCAGAAATGTGAACATAATTTAAATCTTTAGGAAATAAATATTATTTAAGCATTTTGAAGGATATTTTGAAATTGAAAATGTTTCAGATAGTCCAATTCCCCAATTTTAAAATATAGAATTTAAAGATTTTTTTTATTTTGAGGAACTAATATTAAGTTAATAATCAGTTAATAAGCATCACATAACCCTATATGCCTTTTGCATTTGAATGAGATCTTATTAAGTATGGATATCTGTGAGCTTACAACTGAGAAACAATATAAACTGCTCCTCTCATCTAGGTTTTTATCAATAGAACAGTATTTACAGATGTATTTATTAAAGCATAGAACTGAATTGTTTTGCACAGTTACTTGCCTTTATTTTGAATCACCTTGACACCATGACCTTGTAATTGAAGTATCTACCACCAATTTTTATATCACCAAATTTTATTATCACCAATTTTTAGTTTTTCAGTGTTTTGATCTTCATCAGTGACTGATATTTGCAGTAGTATTTCTCTGACCTGAAAAAACATAATGTGTTACATCTTATTTTTCCCCTCTGTTTTGGTATGGTGTTTTCTACTCTTTGAGGGATGTTATGATAGGTTTTGTTTTAAATTGCAACGTAATGGAAAAGTCTTTTCTGAAAAGGTGGACAAATCCCTCTCAAATGTTCATAAAATGTTCATCATCCTTCCCTTGCTGAATGCTTATAGTTAAGGCTTGCTTTGTTCCTCCTTGCGTGCTGGGAATCAAGCCATGACTGTCCATTCTTTCACACTGTTTTCTAAGACTCTCACATTATGCATGACAAAATTCTTTTGATTATTGCTATGTGATTGGCTGTCCTTTTAAATCGAGTGTCCATGTTTGTAGTGATTGCTTTTTGCATGAGGATTGTGAAATGTCATACAAATGAAATGGTTGTAGAGATGGAAAGGAAACCTGGGGCTTGACTTGCTTTCTGTGTGCTTGGTGTATGGACTGTGTGGCACTTAAAATTACTGTCATATGGCCTTTGACTTCCCCTTTGGAGTGTTCTCTACTACCAGCAAATTAGCACTGTTAGGGATGATAAGATATGTATTAAACATTCACAGTATTTTCATACAGTTACCCTTCTACACCATGTTCTTATTATAAATAACTATACTGGGCATGAAATTGCACAATGGCATGATTCTACTGTTTCATAAAGTTGATTCTGAAGTATTAGCCCTGACTATTTAACTACTTTAATAGCTAAATATGACTTCTATTGATGGTACCTTTTCTCTGCCAAGTAAAAAAATTATCTGTTGATACATTTCTGTATGTTGGCAATTGCCCTAAATCCACGACTAACATTTAAATTAAAACACATGGGGGAGTTCTTGTGTCATGACAAGTAATTTTAAAAAGTCACAGTTTTTTTAAAAAAATGTATAAATTAAAAATGTGTAAAATACAAGTGGTAATGATCATACAAAGACAGAATTTTTAAAAAGCAGAAAAAGAACAACTTACAAAATGGTTTTTTTCCCCTAGTTTTATCCTCTAGTCCCAAGTTAAAGAATAGTTTGACCTGCTATATCTTTATGACTGTCATAAATTTTAATTAGATAGGACTCTGAATAAATTAAGTACATTCAACTAATTAAGCTGTTTACTTTTTATATGCAGTGCTTTTTGTTTTGTTTTGTTTTTTACAAAAATCATTCCTTTGGCCTATGACTGAAATACTAAGCTATTGTGTATTTTAAATGTTGAAAATGTTCAGAAACCAAATCTATGAGATATTTTGGGGAAAGGGAATTTTTTCCTGAAGAAATAATCAACTGTGATATAACCACTTCCCCACTCTTTTTTGAAATATCCTTGAGAATTTTAGTATTTATATTTATTTTTCCCCCTCAATCTTGATTATATTCTTGAATTGTCTTTTTTTTCCTCCATTTCTCCGTTCTCAATCCTAGGTCCCCTTACAAAGAAACAGACAGATGATTTAGGGGATAATGACGGTGCTGAAGATGAAGGTATTTTCCCCCACCAAATCAATCTGCATGACCAGCGCTTCGATCACTTTTTCCACCCTTTTCTATTTTTTTACTTCTTGTCTTTTTTTGAAGAGTTCCTTTTTTAATTCCTGTTTTTGATGTGTTTTGTCTTCTTGCTTGTTGTTACATATGAATATGCATTTAAAATTTTTTTAAAGTGAGTGTTATGTTTTACATTTTGATGCCAACCATTAAGATGTTTTAAAAAGAGGGGCTTTTTTTTTCTTTTTTGGTTTTCTTGAACTGACTTTTGATATGTTTCATCCCATGTTTTGATGAATCCGTCCATGTTCTTTGAACTAACAACCCCCACTTGTAGTCCTTGTACCCATTGCATGTGCTCTAATCGATGTAAATATTTGGGCCAATTTGACTGTGTATCATTTTTACATTTTACTTCCTTTTTCAAAAGTACTCCATGCTCTATTAAAGGAGAGACAAACTGATACAAAGTGTTTCTTGAGCAATGTGATTTAGATTTTTTTTTAAATCCTTTTTTTGTGTTGATATTCTTAAATATCACACAAGTAAAATGATATTACGTAGATAACAAAGGCTCCACAACTATTAGGTTAAGTAATAAACAAAGTGTAACCACATAAGTTACCTGGTCCCTTAGTAATATGTTGTTTACTGATGCTGGCGATGTGTTCTGAGGTTAAGAGAGCTATCTGTCCTTCTATAGGCTCCTAGTTCAGTTCCTAGCACCCATGTCAAGTGTAACGCAATGTCCTGAGCTCTGTTCTGGCCACTACAGGTACCTGAACTGACACACATTCACACCCGAACATATATGTGCAGACACTTATTATTAAGAAATAAAAATATCTTAAAAATATTTTTGATAAGTTTAATAGGTATTTCAAAAACAATATTATAACTATATCTTTTCCTTTAAAAATACAAGATTACAGGTATGTCTTTTCATTTCAAAAGGTATATACTTTTTATATAATCTAACAATGTGCAACAAAATTTTCCAGCCATCAAAGTATTATCATCCTCAAGTAATAAACTATTTTCTCCTTCATTAATATGGGAATTCTTTTCCGTTTCCTGTATTCTCAACTGTATTCCTGCATACAGTTCTGGTTAATTAGTAACTCTATGTATCCACGTGCTCTCTTAGCATGTGTCTTCCTACCTGATTTTAACTACATTTCTAGAGAGACTGTGGCTCCATTCAGCCCATCTTCCTTCCATTCAGGATTTTATTTTTAATGTACATTTTCTTTGTTTTGGATTTGTATGTTACCCAAATTACAATTTTTAGAGAGGTGATTAATACTGTGTATGATCTTATATCTTCACTGAAAGCTTTAATTCTCAAAAAGATATTAATAAGAAGGTAGGAAGGATTTTCTGAAACAAAACTATCTGCTCCCAGGTCAGCAGAACTACTCTCTCAACAAGCTGAGAGAGTCTCTGACTAAATAACCTTCAGAAAATATTTGTATACATTTATTTTTAATTTTTTGTTAGGACATACTCAACAAACTCTTCTACAATGGAAACTTAAATGTTAAAAATAAAATATTGAAAGCTTAACTGTTACATCTTCAAATTTATATTTTATAACATTTAAGAATTAATAATAGGCTAGAAAGATGTGAAGAGACATTATAACCAAGGCAACTTTTAAAAAGAAAGCATTTATTTGGTGTTGCTTACAGTTTCAGAGCTTTAGTCTGTTATCATAATGGTGCTCAGCAGGCAGCATGCAAGAGTAGATGACAGTTCTACATCCAGCTCAACAGGCAGCAGACAGAGAAATACACTGAGCTTGGCCTGGGATTGTGAATACTCAAAGCCCATCCCTAGTGACACCTCTGACAATAAAGATTATACCTCCTACTCCTTCCTGGATAGATCATTAACGGAGCAGGATACATGAAAATATATAAGAATGTAGGGGCCAATGTCATTCAAACCAGCATACTGCTTTATTAGAGGTCCAGAGTTCAGAACCCAGCACTTACCCATACAGCTCATAAATACCTATAATTCCAGCTCCCAGAGGTCTTATTGTTCACTCCCTCTCAAATTTCTTAGGTCACACACACACACACACACACACACACACACACACACACACAATACGTATTTTAAAAATTGTGGCTATAGTGCATTAATTATTTGTTTGTATATTCATTTACCATTTATCCCAATGAAGAAGCAGCCATTAAGTACAAGCTAAATACTACTATTAATACTAAATAACTAAATATCACTTTCCAAGAAGCATAATTTCCAGGACTAATTAGTTGAGGGATAAACTTATGCCAAGTCTGCTATAGACAAAGATTCAAAATGAATCTGTGTTATTGTAGGAAGTGGGTGATGATGATGGGTCATGCTCTAGGTTTGTGCTTTAGAAAATGTAAAATATATAAAATTCCCTAAAAATCCAATATCCTCTAAATTGTTAGTATAGAAAACTGCATTTGTAAAGTCCAAAATTTAGTAATGTACTCACAAGACTTAATTAATCATCATTCTAGTTTAAAATATTTTCAAGTGTTGATTTAATTACATTATTTTCCCACTGAGTAAGATAGCTCTCATATATATCTACATGCTTGGAGTAGGTACCTCTGAGTATTGATAGTAAGCTAAGCCCTGTTGCACCTGCATCGATTTTACAGATCACTTTTGAATCATGTTTATCATTTTTAGTTCATTATTAAAAATACCCTAAACACTTGTTAAAATGTCAGGTCTCATTTAAGACATGGGAAGCCACTTTCCCAGAGCTACCAAGTCAAGGAATGCTTTTGAATGTTGAAAACAGTGCTATTACAACACTCAGTTCTATTGAAGTCCCTTCCCCTGTTCTACATTAGGAAATTACTTCAAAGCAAGTAGTACACTTAGTAAAGAAACACTTTTCTTTACTGTGTTTCCATGAAGAAAACACTTAGTAAAGTCTGATAATCTCCTCTTTACTGCTCTTAGAATTATTTTGTAGATGTGATGCAAATAATAATCTAATGAGCAGTTTGGATTTGTAGCAAAAGTTGAATTGGCATCACTGGACACAGAGCAAAGGGTGCAAATCACTGGTGCAGTGCTCCTTTTCTTCACTGGAAGCCAGGTTCTAGGACAACTCTCCATAGCTTTCCTGGCCTTGTCGCAGCCACTGCATTCTGGGTCCTTTTGGCATTTGTCATCTTTTGTCCTTTATTTACTTAGCTGCATTAAGACTTCTCTGCATCCTAGAGTGTTACTTCTGTTTCCCTATCTGCAGCAGTCTTTAGGCTGAACACAGTCACATCATTCTTAATTTATGAGTTATAATAATCAAAGAACTATGTGTCTTATAGGCTAATCTGAAGTCATAGAAATGATTTGAAATAGTATCCAAGGTTTCTCTCACCTTATTTTGGGAAATTAGAAGATTACAGAGATATATTTAATTGTGCCAAGAATATCTCAAAATTAACATTTTAATATTGAGACACAGTTTTACTACCTCTGCAGAAATTGGAGTTCCCGAAACATTGATGCGTAGATTTTTATTTATTTTGTAATCAAACATGCTTGTTTTGTGTCTAGACTAACAAGAACAAATTAAGCCACATTTTCTATTTCACATGAGCAGTTCTAAAAGATAACTGCACCCATAAACATGAGTGAAAGGCACAGACATGTCTTCAAGTGTCTCTTTACGTGTATCAGACAAAAATTTAATTAAGGCGGTGCTTCACAAGTTAAAATCTCCCAAATCTCTAAAATACAGACAATTAACCAGTCCATGGGGCCTTAAAAAGAAAAATACACATATTTAAGAACTTGTCTACCCGTTATTCACTGGGCCCATTGAGAGGAATGGTGATGCTGAGTCACAACTGTCAAGCACAAAGACTCTCTGTGAACTGGTCAGCTCACTGAAATTTTCTACTTTGGCCTAAAATATTTGTAAGTAGGATGCCATAGGTCCTGGGGCTAATGACTAATATTCCAAGTGTATAATTTCATTAACTTTAAAAACTTACAGTTTGCCGGGTGTTGGTGGTGCATGCCTTTAATCCCAGCACTCGGGAGGCAGATCCAGGTCGATCTTTGTGAGTTCGAGGCCAGCCTGGGCTACAGAGCGAGTTCCAGGAAAGGCGCAAAGCTACACAGAGGAACCCTGTCTCGAGAAAACAAACAAAACAAAACATTACAGTTCTTTCTTAACACTTTAGAAGAAGATAAGCATCATTGTAGGGTTCCCATTACTGCTCCCCTCAAACTCTGTTTAACAAGGCCTAAAACACGCAAAAAAATATGAATATGCGTGTGAAACCTTACACTTGGACTAGAACTAAGCTAGTATTTTGAGAGCTCACAAAGTCCCAATTTTAGTAAAGTCTGAAGTAGCTATTTATTCAAAGTGAAAAATTGTAGATAAAGCACCAAGTTTATGCACTTCATCCTTTATGTAGTGAATGAAATAATAGAGAAGGTTTAAAAGGCAACGTGGATCTAAAATATTCAATATTAACTACTGAAGTACATTTAATATATGAGCTGAAGATGAAATAGAGAAACTGTCAAAATGTAACCATTAAAGATCAAGAACAGATATTATTCAATATTATGGTGTCTGATCTATCAATTCCATTTGTCAATCAATGTCTTGTTCTGTTTAAAAAAACAAAATAAATAATTATGATTTTTAACTGTTTTTTTTTTTTTAAAGAACAAAAAGACTTAGGGATTGAGCAAACAGATGAAAATGTGCCTCTTAGGTAAAAAATAGGCCACTAACAAAGAATTCCACTTATGTATTTTAGAAGATTCCAATGTGTTCTAAAAGTTCCCAAATAACAAATTAATTTAGGTTCAATAATTTTAGTTATCAACACATGTTACAGTATTTAAGTTCAGAATCACTTCAAAAGAAAAAAATTAGTTCATAGCATTACAATTTAATTTAATTTCTTAGCAAAGAGGACCTCAATACTCAACCTTCGTATGCAAGACCAAAATATTTGAAAAGTTGAAAAACTGAATTAGAAATTTAAATTTACCTAAGTATTTGTGATTCCTTTAAGTATAAATTTCAAGGAGAGAGAGAGAGAGAGAAAGAGAGAGAGAGAGAGAGAGAGAGATGCCTAGGCTCAGACCTTAGATTCTTCTGACATGATTGCACTCTGTGAGCCAGACCATGTGGGTCTGCTGCAAGGTGCGGGGCTAATCTTCCCAATGTGTGCCAGTATTGTCTTCCAGGTGAACAGAACGGCTCTACCAAGACTTCATTACTGTTCACAGTGGGTGCTTTGTAATTCTATGTAATTTTAATTAAAGGGGAATTCTGAAACAGCCTCCCTCTGTGCTACCTCCAAGCATACAATTAGCTGAGTACAGTGTCTGCTGCGAACAGCTCGGCTAATGATTTCAGTTTAATAATTTATTATTGCTTCTTCATTGCCAACCTTACAAGAAAAATAAGCTAAAATTGTATGTAGCAAGCAGGCAGTTTAAGTATGTAGTTTAATGATTTAGAAGGGATGCCTTCCCCTGTTTCAATCTAACACCTCCACGAACCCCTGAATCTTGGTAAAAGAGGGAATACAGGGGCTGGAAAGTTGACTTAGTGGTTAAGAGCACTGGCTGTTCTAGAGCACTCAGATTCAAGGCATAGTACTCACGTGTCGACTCACACCTGTCTGTAACTCCAGCTCCAGAGGATACTGGACACTTAGGCACTAGGCACGCATGTGGTGTGCAATGTATACATGCAGGTAAAACACCCACACATAAAATAAATAAAACAGAGAATACCTTTTACCTGTCAAAGAATTTCAGGAAAACGTGGTGACTCTGCCTAGCAGATGATTACACTGTAAAAGTGTTCCTACTCAAAACCGGGATATTCTTGTGAAGTACATCCAGTGGAGAGGGAGGGGAGGATGTCTGCATACATATAGGCAGTGGGATACATTAAATTGATTTTTCTTAAAGGGATACCTGAGAACAAGTGCTTGTGTATAAAAATGTCACAATGAAGTCTATTAAATTTATGCTAAACTAATATTCAATTATAAAAAAATGAAGAAACTATTAAAAAACAATTCTTGAAAGCATTGGTTATCTTAAAAAAAAAAAAAAAACTACAGGATGTGCCCTGAGCCATTTCCTCAACTTGAAAGTCTAAATAAACAAGAGAAACTGCAAATTATGATCTGAAAATGAGTTTTCATTCATTCAAAGAAATCACTCTATCACAGTAGGAAAAAGTTAAGACATGAGGCATTGAAATAGGTCATTCCTTTCTAAAGGGAGGGCAAACTGGTCCCTAATTACTTACCAATTCTCCCTGGGATTTCTAACTTACACCTCCACTGAATGCTGGGTTCATGACTGGAAGTTTCTAAGGTAGTTTAGTTTGATTAAAATATTTAAAGTAAAAAATTAAAATATATTCATGAATGACACTTTCAAACCAGTATTAAAAAATATACAAGGTTGCTTATGAACAAAAAGGACCACAACTTGCTATAAAGTAGTAATGTGCCGGATGTTGGTGGCGCACACCTTTAATCCTAGCACTCGGGAGGCAGACGCGGTCAGATCTTTGTGAGTTCTAGGCCAGCCTGGTCTACAGAGGAGATCGAGGAAAGGCATAAAGCTACACAGATAAATCCTGTCTTGAAAAACAAAAACAAAACAAAACAAAAAAGTAGTAATGTTTTATTTATAGTCATCTTTTGATATTTAATGTTTGTAACTGAAAAAACACACAGGTTAGCCTTTTCAACAGAAATTACTACATTTTTAATATTGATAAAATCACTTTTTATGTGGTATTTCTGCATTCTTGTTGAAAACTACATAGTTGTTGTCAGTGTATCTTAGCAAAATAAAACGTCGGCAATCGAGACTGGGAGAAAATCACATTGATGACACACTACTTTTTGCCATTCTTTACTTGACCTCAGCATAATCATCTTACATCCGCATGGTTAAAAACATGACATTGAGGTGAACTAAGAAGAGGACATGAGCTACAGAAAATAGTGCAATATCATTTTGTCATCTTTTTTCTCCCAATGACTATGTTTGGTTTGGATGAATGAACTCCATGGCTTTTCCAAAAACATTATTTAAATGACATTCCCATAAATGTACCAACAATAGGTTCTAGATGCACATAATTTTACTGTCTAAACAATCATTTGACAGTACTTAAGCAGTAAAATCAAACTCTGAAATAAACAATACAATGCATAATTATATTTGCAAATGAGAGCACAAATGACTTAATGTAATCATGTTGTATTTGATACAAAGCTCCACAGTAAATAGGGGGAGGGGCAGATTCCTTGACTCTCATAGAAATGAACCATTGTGCTTAATTTATAGTTCAGGAATACTATGTCTATCTCTTGAAAACAAAGATTTAAACAGAAAATAATGGGTGCCTGTTGCTTTTTTCTACAATAGCTCTCAATAGGAATTGCTTAAGAAACACTTTAAGAAAAATAGCAATTTAAAGACATTAAAAATCATGCCTTCCTTGTCCTTAACATGCAAATGCACTGTTTCATTATGTCTGTTGTTGGGGGTAAGAATAATTGCCAACCATTTGTTTTACAGATATTCGGGACAGTGGGGGTCCCAAGCCAGTGATGGTGTACATCCATGGTGGCTCTTACATGGAAGGCACTGGAAATCTATATGATGGGAGTGTCTTGGCAAGCTATGGCAATGTGATCGTCATCACAGTCAACTATAGGCTTGGGGTACTTGGTAAGATATTTCCTATTTCTTTCACCATTCATCATAAAGTATGTGATAGTTTCTGTTACCTTTCTTCTATGCTTCCTGATACGGTGTTTGAGTGTAAATTTTGAAAGGTTCTATGCGTTCATTGAAAGTTCACACATTAAGTGAAGGCAACTTGGGAAAAATTCAAATGTGCAGTGGAGAGGTAATGGAGGCTTTGATTGCTGTGATGTTCTGCATGGTGTGGCTATACAAAATCATGGAAGCTGACAATGCAAAGGCCAGGAAAACAAGTCCCTGAACAAAGATGTACTTCTTCGGTTTTTCTCTTACGTGGTGTGAGAAAACAAAATGTTGGACATCCTCTGTCCTTTTAAATGCTGGTTTACATTTCCTTCTGAAATCGCATATGGACTAACTTAGAGAAGTTACTGTTTGCCTTTGTCTTGTAGGCATTTCCTTTCATTCATTTATTTTTTGTGGTTCCATAATAATTAAGAATATTTTCTCTCAGTATATTTTTACTGAATGACTTAATAAAGCACACAGCCATTTCTTAAACTGACAGTTCAATTCAGTCCTACACAGTGTTTTCAGATGGAAGGCAGAGCCTAAGCTGATGTACTGAGTTTTGAATAAAAATATAAAGAAACTTTACTCTTAGTAAAATATATTTTTATTTAATAGTCAAGTTTTAAAAGATAACTTACTGTTCTACCAGTGTAAGTAGGTCACCATATTGACAATGACGAAGAAAAATAGTATTTAATCAAAATTATCTGCAGTATTTTAATGTAACTTGACTAAAAATACAATGTATCCTCAAAAGATTTTATTCTTTAGTCTTAATTGTTCTAAAAATTTACCACAACTTAAAGACTCAAAATCGTTTTGTTTAGAAAAAGGGATATTCTATACCTTATTTGTATCTTCTAAATTTAGGAAAAATGCTGAGTTGTATACTATTTCATACCATTTTTACAGATATTTTTGCCATGCTGAGAATGAGGGCTTTTACCTTCTCAGTCTTCATCAGATATTTTGACAATGTGATGGAGTCAAGTGGATGATACTGTGAGCATACTTAGACAGTAGAAGTAGAATATATTTCTGCAGCCCACTGCTCAGGTACATTTTGATGGCCAAAGTGTATAGACATGCATTGTTAGAATCATTTTGTTGGGTTAGGAATGCTTCTGACCACTGAAAATTCTGCTTATTTGAAGACAAAGCAAGAGGTGTTCATAATTATCCCTAAATATCTTAATCTTATTTTGTTCTTTCAAACCTTTTTAATATGAAGGCTTTTCATGCCTTAATGTTTTTATTTTGTAATATTTATATTTTATACTATTTCTATAATTTAGTCAATTTAATAGCTGTCATTCTCATATTTTTCAAAATCTTTAATTGAAAATCCTATGCAGTGACATGTTTGCAGACTGAAAAAATCTAAAAAAAATGCCAGCTGTGGAGTTAGTGCTTTATAGCTACAACATATGGAGTCTTACCTGACAATTAGTGTGTCACAGTACAATTTCCTAGGATGAGCTTTGTGAGTAAGTTAATGGAAACTTTACCTGTTTCTTCCTGTTTCCTTTTTAATATTATTTTCCTTGGTTATGATGTCTTCAGTAAGGACTTCACAATGCTCAGATTTAAATCCTACATGAATGCTCATGTCTTGTCTTAATACACTACAATGTGGTTGAGTTACAGCACAACAATTGAGCAGCTAAAAAAAAGGAAGACTCTATTGGTGAAATTATTAAGGCCACTCCACGTAGTTAAAAGGGAGGTATATTTTGTGGGGTAACTTACAAATGAAGGGGTAGGTTGCAGGGTCTGGCAAAGGTATAGCGCAGTCCGGCGGTGTTCTCTGGAGAACTCTGCTTGGTCTTCCTCCAGCGTCCAGGGTCCCCGAACCAGGAGAGAGCCCTCCTCCTGATTCTTGGTCTTCTGCTTCCTCCTCCGCCCTGCCTTGTGGGCGTGACCATTACCGAAGCCTCAATGGGGGTTGGAACTTCCAGGCCAATGCTGGGATGGCTACCCACTACAAGACTCACTCATCACATGGTCTATCTAAGTGCTTGCAGCATGCAGCACAGGAATGGAGGATGAAATTTTCCCAGTTTGGTCTGCTCTGTCTGGATTCCGAGGGTCAGTCCTTAGTTGGCTCCTTTATTCCTTAAACAAGGGTTATGTTCAGCCTAAGGCTGCTTTTTCTTAAACTTTTAGCATGAAAAATAACCAAAATTTGTTAGTGAAGTAGTATAAAACAATGGTTCTCAACCTGTGGGTCATAGCCCCTTTGCACAAACCTTTCTTAGGGGTTGCCTAAGACCACTGGAATACATTATAGTTCATAACAGTAGCAAAATTTCAGTCATGGAGTAGTAACAGAAATAATTTTATGGTTGGGTCACCACAACATGAGGAGCTGTTTTAAAAGGTGGCAGCATTAGTAAGGTTGAGAACCACTGCTCTAACACATATTTTAAAGTGTTAATTCTTGAATTTTTTTCAAAATAAAACTGTTGGTAATGTATTAAAATGAAATAATCCAAGAAAAAGAGACTACCAGAACACTTGTTATGGCATCCTTCACACAAGTGTCCCACCAAACCAGATCAACACTCATCATGCTAAATAATGAATGAGAATGAGAGCTCCAGATATTTGATATGTTTGTTGTGAATGTTTGTCTAACAACAAATATTCTTAGGTATGAGTTCCAAAAGAATGGTGTTCAAGTTTGCTGTGGGATGAATGCTGAAAATTAGGTATAAAATAAGATTTGATATCATATCAGAGAAAGTCCTGCACTGTCTTTCGATTCTGGTGTTTTGTTGTGAAGATGAATTTGGGAAGCCAGTGTATAATTGGTCAATTATAGTTCTGTTGATATGTGGCAATTGGCAGGCACACTAGTGTTTGGAACAGGTGAAATAACTGTCGCTTTGAATTTGCCATACTTGTTTTGCTTTTGGTTTTTAGTGATGAGTAGTGAAGTAAGAATGTTTCAGTTATAAAATTCATATGACTATCTAGTGACCAAGGTTCTAGATTTAAAGCATTTTGTGCATTGCAAATTAGAAATAGCATGGAGAAAAACTAAATCTGTCAGTGTATTCCAAAAGTTTGTGGTTGACATAACTTCCCCAACTAAGACGCTTCTGTGGTATTCTTTGGGAGAGTGGCACATGCTCTCACTCAAGAGTGCACAAAAGCTTTCCCTCTGAACAGACAGTGTACCGAGAACAATAACTTCCAGTAATGTTGACGGAACAGAGAAAAGAGAAGAGGCAAGACTCTGGTTCTCCATTCATGGTCTGAGTCAACTGACCATTCCTGGTGACTGTATATCTGACATAAATATCCAGACTTGAACATGATTCTGCTCATGGTTATGTATTCATCTAGTTCTGATGTAAGTTGGCTCTGTTTCTGCCTCCTTCAGAAATTACTGTTTAAATTACTATTCTGTTTATCTTGGAATACAGTACATAGTAATTATTACTTGGTTACATTTTAGTGTTTTCATTTATGGATACTAAAATTTATTAACTTGGTTACCTGAGAAATGTTTTGGTTATGTTTTCTAATAGGAGAAAATAATCTATGTGAAATATTTTGGTTGTACCCTAGGTAAATGTGTATTTCATTGAAAAAAGGATAATTATAATGAAATAAATTATTAACTTTGTAAGATGAACTGCATTCATATTTTTTGAAAATAGAAACTGTTGAAATAGTAATGTGTCTTTAAATCTCATAAAATTAAAAATATAATAAAGAATTTAATATTACAATGAGTTTCAACTATTCTAAATTTAGAATAAATTTATGTAACTTTCAGTGTAAAATAAATAATTCAATACCATTGTATTTAACTTAGGTAAATGTAAAATTTGCTAACTGATGGAAATTTAATGAGTTACTTTTGTCTAGTAAGGACCTGTTAAAGGTTGTTGTGCAATTCTTTATTTTAGCCAATGATATTTAAATTTTTTTATATTTATTTTTGTTATTTCTTTGAGATTTTCACACAATGTGCTTTTGATCATATTCTGCCTCTAACACTTTCTCAAATCAGCTCCCATATAACTTGTGTCATTTATTTGTTATTTCTGTCTTTTCTTTTTTGAACGCCTCAAAATCAATTCATATTGTCTAAGTATTCATGGCTGTGTGGTCTTCTCCAGTGAGTGGTTGACTTAACAGATGATACACTCTTAGGGAGAGCTGTCTCTTCCTCTCCTGAGATTGAAGAGTCTCTAGTAGTTGTGTATCTATCTTGTCATAGGATGGTAAGCTCAACTCCTCTCTCCATGCTATGATTTGGTATGCTTAGGAATTGTACATGATTTATGCTCTCATGACTGTTGTGAGCTTATATGTGTAGCCATACTCCTGGGTCCAGAAGATAATCTTCCCTTGGAGTCATTCACCAGCACAGGATCTTACATTTTTATGCTTCCCTCTTTTGTAATGATCCCTGAGATATGGGAGAGGATATGTTTTATATAATTGTTTCCTTTAGGTCAGAGTTTCTGCAGTCTTACTTACTAAACTTTGGGCAGTTGTGAGTCACCATCAACTACAAAAAGGGACATCTCAGATTAATGTTGAGAGATATGGTGGTCTATGGGTTTAATGATAATTTATTATGAGTTGGTTACTATGTCTGTTAAGCATCATAATAGCAGGAGCTTCTTTTCCTATGGCCTATAAACTGCCTAGCCATCGATCGGTTCTAGAACAAAAAATGGCACACTAGGTATGAGCTTTGTCTTCTGTAGCAGATCTTCAATTCAGTGACAAAGTAGTTGTTACTTTCTTGATATTCGTGCCACTATTGCACCAGTGAGCACATCTTCCCAGGCTAGTCATTCTTGTAGTCTGCAGAACTAATAGCTAGCTAGGATTGAGTGAAGGTTATTTTTCTTCTCCAGTAGCTTACATAGAGCTTCCAACACCATGGAAGCTAGCCAGTAGGGATGACGCTTCCAGGATTCAATAGTCACAAAATTTGTCTGGAAATCAACAAATTTTGAGAAAAGAGTTGATTAAATGTTTTACATTTTAGCATATATATATTACATAATCCATCAGAGTGGATAATATTGAAGTAAATTATATAAAGAATTACAATTTGTTTATAATGCTACTAAAGGCTAAGAGTTCAAAAGAATTTTTCTTAACTTATTGCAAACTAATTATAATAAACCCTATATTTTTATTCTGTTCAGCTTGGTTAATGAGATTTGATGATTCTTATCACTAGATTGTTGATGTTATAGTAAGGCTTAAAATACCACAAGAGAGAATGTATAGACACCTATCGCTTTAGTGTGATCAATTGTTACTGATACCACTCAATTAACAATATGCACTTTTATGAATAATGAAAAGCAGGTACAACATTGTCATTTTAAAAGAGTTTGATTAATGAAAAGGTGAACTAATAGTTAGAGAATAGTAATTTATATACTTTATTGTTATAACATCTAAATTAATTTATATTTCAGAAGCATGATATATCTAAAAATAAAAACCGGAACTTTAAAAGAATAGAAACAAAATGTATCTGATGGGCTGTATTTGAATTCTAGGAAATGCAGATCAAGGGGAATCACAAACTCTGTGGAATACTTACACATTCACATATTTGTATGCAAGAATAATGAATGAATAGCGGTTGTGAATTTGAACAAGAGCAATGAGGACATGTGGGAGGGTTGGGAAGAAGGAAAAGAAGGAGGGGAATCTGTAATTATGTTGTAGTCTCAAAAAGAAAAGAATGAAAGAAAAACAAACCATTTTCCAGCTTTACTCTTAGATTCTTGTTCTCTGTTTTTTTTTTAGTGGGGGGAAATCTTTGCCTTTTATTTTTCATTCCTATCTGCCTCACTTAAAAACAAATCTCTAAAACAAAACAAAACACCTGCATGTGTAAACAATATATAATCATGTGCCAAATTATATACGTTGATGATTTCCTACTGTGTGTCTAATATGTTCTTGGGTCACACAAAGGAAATTACTTTGTTCTTCAGCTCATATTTTCTTTATGGATACCTAGTTTTTTAACAAAACCTTGAGTTTTATTGAAAAGAAGACAAAATACCAGTCTTTCTTTACTGTTTACTTTTCCATATTACTCTTACCTTGAAAAACTAATTTGTGACAAATGGAAACATAATAAGTTGGTTGTAATTTATATTTGAAAAATACATACTTTAAAAAATTATATGCCTTATTAATAAAATAGCATTTTAAAGGATAAGGCATTATAAGTCTTAATCACCACTGCCATACAAAGGTAAGATGCATAATAATCAAATTTATACATAGTAATTATTTCTTACATTATACTAAAGAGAAATTTATTACACAAGCTACATTATTTTTATTTGCAACATGGAGTGATACTAGAATTGAGTGAAGATTGTGTTACTAGAAAATGTAAACCAAAAGCATAGCAACAAATGCCCAGATTTCTACAGTGTCATTCAGCAAAGTGCAAAACAAATCCAGTGAGCCAAGATTTTTGTTGATTTTACTTAGAAAAGCAAAAACCTAAAAGCAATTTAGAAAAAAATAGGGATTTATGATTTCTTCTGTAATGTACCATTTGTTTCAACTGGGTTTTAATAATTTTGAGTGCTAATATGAAAACCCTAGAGGAGAGAGATTGTTTATTTGTTGAAAATTTAAAAAAAAACACCTAGATAACTGAAACTTTGCATAATAAACTACGTGTTTGTTACTTTTATTCTGCATACTACCTCCAATGTGTTTGATGTAGCTTACAAAAAAAGTCAACTACACCCAAATAGTAAACTTTAGAAATGAGATACTGGTGATTGTCAGTTAATGTAGAGATTAGGAGAATTTTTATAGAACATATTCCAGGTATGTCTGTTGATTTGTTCAGCTACACAGTGTTCTGCATAGAGATTCTGCTGAGGGTTTTATAAGCATTGCATTGCTGCTGTAAGGAGCGTGAGGAATGAGAGTAAACAGATGGACATCAGCAAATGATGTTCCATAGATAGCAACTTAGTCCTAATTAACTTCTGAGTTACACATGGGGTCTAGAGAGGTGACATGCAGAGGAACACACTCTAGACCAGCTACTCTGAAAAGGATCCCCATAGACGACCCCTAGACATGCACACTAGCTTGCCAATACCAGGTGTGTCTTCTACAACAGCAAAAATTTTCATTAAATTCAAGAAAATTCTTTGAGCTTCTGCCTCCCATTATCTTTGTGTTGGTGTGTATTAAATTTCTCCAACTCAAAGTGGCTGATATGTATGGAATTTTCAGGTTTCTCCATTTCATGTTGACAACTAGCTTATGCTAGTAACTGTAGCAACAGTAATATCAATCATATTTATGTTCACTAGAGACTAGCTGAGCCCCTGTGCCTTCTGGGAGATTAGCAATCTTTCTTTTATACATACCTAACAGACATTTTAATCAAATTTGTCAATGTTCTGATGATGCGATTAATCAAAACAACATTATGGTAAAACATGTAAATAACAATTTTGAAGGCTTTAGGACTCAGTATTATCAATTTTATTCTAGAGCCTAGTAAATAAAAGATATACTGAAGACTTCTTAATCTTATGTTGTTATTTTACTCGCCAATACGGCCACATTTAGTCTCTAACCAGTCTTAAAATAATGTATTATGCTTTTTAATTCTCAAAGAATGTTCAAATACTGGTAGTAAGTGGAACATGTGCCTTTTAAGTATTTTATTTATTAAGATCAATGATTTTGAAAATAATAAGAAAGAATGTAGATTCCCTCACTCCTAAGCAAGTCTTTTCTGGGGCCAGAATCTAGTCTGCATTTCCAGAGAGTGATTCATATGGCAAGATATTAGCCTCATTTGCAAGGCAGGAGTCATTCTTTTAATTATTTCATTCATTTGTTTACTCACAAACTCCTCACATATCTCTAAAGTGCCCTTAATAAGCTCTTTTTGCTTGGTCACAAGAGTGGGAAAATCACTCAATCCATCTTCTTTCAGGTTCATAGTAAGAAAGGAGAGACATTAAATGTTAATGTGAACACATTTTTTATTCTTTTTTAAAAAGTATATTTATTTATTTATTAAAATTTTTTTTCATTTTACATACCAACCCCAGTTCCCCCTCCCTCCCCTTCTCCCACCTCCTCACCTCCCTCCCACTCTACCCCCATCCACTCCTCAGAGTGGGTAAGGCCTCCCATGGTAGTCAACAAAGTCTGGCATACCAAGTTGAAGGAGATCCTAGCCCCTCCCCATTGTATCAAGGCTGAGCAAGGTATCCCACCACAGGGACTGGGCTCCAAAAAGCCAGTTCTTGCACCTGTGATAAGTCCTGGTCCTGCTGCCAGGGACCCCACTAACAGATCAAACCACACAACTGTCACTCACATTCAGTGGGTCTAGTTTGGTCCCATGCAGGTTCCTGGGCTGTCAGTCCAGAGTCAGTGAGCTCCAACTAGTACTGGTCAGCTGTCTCTGGTGAACACATATTTTGATAAGTGGTATTTCTGAAAAAGTAACTGGAGTACTATGAAAAAAAAATCACCTCTGCAACTGTTTGTGCAGGTGAAATATAGATGAAGAGATTCTGGAACGTCATTTTGCCTTTCACGGTAAGAGTTGGTTGAGGTTTTCTTATGTCTTTAAAAAGGTGAGACTTAGAGTCAGAGAATATCCTGCCATAGTTTTTAACACATTGGAAGCAGAATGACTTATTTAAAGAAGAAGGTAGAAAGGCAGAAGTACAAGCAAGTAGATGCCCCACAAATAACAGCAGGAAGCTCAGCTGACTGAGCAGCATTAGTTTCTGAAATATGAAATGCAGAAGAAAGTGAATGATTAACCATGAGCTGGATGTTGAAGCTGCAACATGGGACAGAAACTTTCAGACTTCATAAAGACAAAGGCCAATTCTCTTCCTTACCTGTCCTATACATCTCAGAAAAACAATTCAGTTTAAGAAACTATACTACTGCTTTTTTTTTTTTTTATGAAGATTTTAGTCTCTATCTAAGAGCTCTTTTTGTGCTCCAAACACACAAGAACTTGGATACTGAGTACATCAGTTCTGTTGGCTTTTGAGGTCTATTTTTCCCTCTGTAGCCTGGGCCTACTCCAGCCTGAGGGCCTGATACCCTGCTCTCCCTTTCATTGGCTTGTGTTAGAAATAGACTGCATCTTGTCTACAGGCACATGCGGTTCTTTTCTCTTCCCCTTTCCTCAACTGCTCCCTGTACTATCTACACTAAACACTTGGGCACAGCTCCCTTTTCACTGTCTTTCTATGCTGAACTGCCCCAGGTCATCTTTTAGAGGCATTTGTGTTGGTGTCTTTCTATGCTGAATTGCCCCAGGTCATCTTTTAGAGACAGTTGTGTTGGTGTCTTTCTATGCTGAATTGCCCCGGGTCATCTTTTAGAGGCAGTTGTGTTGGTGTCTTTCTATGCTGAATTGCCCCGGGTCATCTTTTAGAGGCAGTTGTGTTGGTGTCTTTCTATGCTGAATTGCCCCGGGTCATCTTTTAGAAGCAGTTGTGTTGGTGTCTTTCTATGCTGAATTGCCCCGGGTCATCTTTTAGAGGCAGTTGTGTTGGTGTCTTTCTATGCTGAATTGCCCTGGGTCATCTTTTAGAGGCAGTTGTGTTGGTGTCTTTCTATGCTGAATTGCCCTGGGTCATCTTTTAGAGACAGTTGTGTTGGTGTCTTTCTTTGAGCCTCACTGCCACCACTGTTTCCTCACCTTGGGTTTTCCAGATGACCCCAGTCTTCCAATTCCAAATGTCACACATTGCATCCAGGCAGAGTACCTTAAAATAGAACAGGGTTTTGTTTTTCTTTAGTGCTTCTTTCAGGTCTGATCTCTCAATGGTTAACATAATTTCTGGGGTCTATTCCATAGGTTTTTGTTATTGTTGTTTTGTTGTGTTTTTTGTTTGTTTTTTCCTGCAATTTTCAAGCCTGTTAAAGAACATTGCTATTCTTATTAGTAGAGATTATCTTCTATGTAGGTCATCTTTCTGTTACTATGACAAAACACCAGGATAAATCAACTTAAAAAGTAGAAATGTTTGTGTTGACACATCATCTTGCAGCTTTCAGTCCTTGCTTTCTTGGTGCCATTACTTCACAAGTGGTGAGACAACATCACAGACCAACAAAGAAGTTTGCTTTGTAGAACCTAGGTATCAAAGGCTTGAGCTAATGGCCAAGCAGTTTAAATAATATAAGCGTCTGTGTGATTATTTTATATGTGGGTTATGGAACTGCAGGGGCTTGGTGGCACCTGGAGAGAAGTTCTCTAGCTACAATGGCACCCAACATGGGGTACCCGATACTGGTGAAATTATTAAGGCCACTCCACATAGTTAAAAGGGAGGTTTATTTTGTGGGGTAACTTACAAATGAAGGGATAGGTAGGTTGTAGGGTCTGGCAAAGGTATGGTGCTGTCCGGTGGTGTTCTCTGGAGAACTCTGCTTGGTCTACCTCCAGCGTCCAGGGTCTGGGCACCAAGAAGTCCGTCTCATTTGGATCCTGGGTCTTCAGCATCCTCTCTCAGCCCCGCCTTATAGGCGTGACCATTACCATGCCTCAATGGGGGTTGGAACTCCCCAAGGCTGGAATGGCTACCCACTACAAATAAGCTTTAAGAAAGACATATTATTTCATTTTTTTTTTTTACAAATTATTACTTTTACTGCTGTATTGTATTAGTGAGGAGAGAGGGGTGTGAGTGTGTGAAAGTCTCTGACTGTGCATTCCATGTGTGTCTGGTCTTGTCAGAGGACAAGATGTGGAGTTGAGTGACTTCTCTCCTTCCACATGTGGTACCTACATCCTGAAGGTCTGTTTCCTAGTGACACCACAGGTAGGTGATGAACTTGTTAGCATATGGACATTGGGGTCCAAAGCCATCACTGCTGGTATCCTGCTGTCTGTCAGGGCAGTTTGTGCTTGTTCCATGCTCCCAACATATAGTCCTGTTTTGGATACTTCAGATCAAGTTGGCTCTTGTGTTCCCTCTGCTCCCATAGCCCAGGCAGTCTGTTCTTCATGCTGGTATATTTATGTGCATTAACAGTTCCAGAGGTAGATCCTACTACCCAAATTAAAATATAATTCCCACATCTTACCAGATTTGCTAAACTATCAAAAACTGGAAGAGTGTTCTGCATGCGTAACAAAATGTCTTCAATAACCCTATAATTGAATTCACTGTGCTTTTTCTATGATGGATGCACAGGGAATACAGCACAGGACTGTGGTAAGACAGTTAGCAGGAAAGAGAAGCAGTAACATGTAAAAGGCACATTTTCTATTCCTCACCAATGAGATGGAGCTTTTTAAAGATAATCACGGTGTGCTCCATTAGCAGAGGTAAGAAAGCTCCCTGGATATCTAGATCCAAATGTTTCCTATCCTAGAACTATTACGCATGAAAGATATAACCGATGAAAACTCATGAGTGATTTCTGCATTGCAATGAACTTAGTGTATGTGTCCTTCGGATACTTGCTCTGTGTTTGAGGTGATGGAAAACATCAATATTAAGGAACCTGAAAACGGTGGTAAATATTGATCTTTGATGTCAGTTGGGTATAATATCACAGGAAAATAATTCATGCATTTACAGATGTAATATGCTGCAGATTTTAATGTTTTTTTTCAGATTCAGCTTAAGATCGTTTTCTAAAGATAATTGTGAAAGGAACACAAGATATCATTTAATTGATTTTGCCTTTTGATATCCAATAAGTTTTAAATGAAGTTATAAGTGTGTAGCACCTGTCACAAAAACGAGGTGAGATGAGAGACTCTGAACTTTGCTATGAGTATGTGAGGCTAGAGATTATACAGATAAATGTCTCCTGAATGCCCTCCTACCCTTACACCTCTAGGATCAGTTTATGGTATGAGGACCATAGATTTACTCTAAGAAAAAATTTGAGACACAGATGAAGCAATGCTCCTGAAGTGATTTCTACATTTTTATAGCACAGAGGATTTCCCCAAGATGAAAAACATGTCCAAGAGACATTCATTTTTGGTCATAGCTTCTTGATTACTGTGTTTGATCTTGAGAAAATGGCATCTTGTATAGAAAATTCATTTTTCTTGGTAAATATTCAACACACTCAAATGGACTTAAACTATTAGAAAGAATTCTTTGTGGTAACATTGTCATAATTAGCAGCAATCATTTCTGACAGTAAAAAAGATGTAGTGATTCTTATATTATTTTAATTATGCTATAATTCTTTAGGTTTTTGACTTTATATGAAAATAAACTTTAAGAAAGATGTATTATTTCTATTTAGTATTTCAAAAAACCCTGTTTTATTAGAGAGTTTTCCCAGGAAACATGACATCATATTATCTCCTCATCACAAGGAATCTGCTTTTTAGCATAGATATTTGAATTTGTTGCTGCTATTGTTTTGAAACTAATCTGTGATATTGACTAAAATTATTTGGTTGTGTATGGGTCAGAATGGGTGTATTTTAAAAATGAAGGTGTTTAGAAGGGTCATGGGCTAGCTGTAATTTTGTACTATTAGGCATTAAATTTAAAAACAAAACAAAACCAAAAACCCTACTTATTCACTTAGTAACATTTCCCTCTATTTCATGCATTTTTTTATTTAGGGAATTAATTGTTTAAGTGAATCCTTCATTAGATAATGTCATGATCTCTTTTTCATAGAAATTCCTAGCCATAGTTTTGTGCGAGTCTGTGCAACGAGAGGGTGACTAGTTTTGAATAATGAATGACAAGGAAAAAGAAGGCTCTGAGAAACATTTCCAGAGTTGTTGTATTACAGTTAAAATTCTACCAGTAGTTCTTTACTTTTCTTAAATTTTATACATTTATTTATTTAGTATGTGTGTCTGTTCATGTGTTCATGTCTGCATGTATGCCTGTATGGCATGTCGCAGTCAGAGAACAACTTTCAGGAATTGGTTCTTTTCTTCCACCACCTGATCCCAGGCACCAGACTCACATCCTTTGGTTTGGAAGCAAGTGCCTTTACCCAGTGAGCCATCTTACAGATTCAGACTGATCCCTTAAAATCAGAAGAGGATGTGAACCTCCTAACCAGTCATCAGAACAATCAAATACATTCTAAGCAATGTTTCCAAAGAATTTCTCCTGTAACTCAATGTTTTGTAACAATTATGAAAAATTGAGATCTACTGTGAAAATGTTTTGTCATACTTTGAGGTCTTTGAAACAGAAAAAGTTCAAACTTTCAAGTAGCTTCCCAGGATCCATTCTCCCATGAGCGACAGTCATCAAACGGAGCTTTTCCATTTCTCTACCTATGGCCATAGGCTGATTCCACATGGGGCTACAAGATTGTGATGGCCCAGAATCCCAACAAGGGTGGTTAACAAATTGATTATCTAATACTAAATGATCAGCTTTAAAATTCATATATGTAACAGTATACAGACTGAGCAGGTCACACACTTATAGATGTAACAATTAACAGAAAAAAAAAAGCCATGAATTTGAAGAAGAGTGAGGAGGGGTATACAGGGAGGGTTGGAAAGAGGAAATAGAAGAGAGTACTTATATTTTAATATCAAAAAATAAAAGAAATAATTGACTCCTTAGATTGGATTGGGATGGTTTCTCTGTGTGCTTTACAGAGGTAAATGTTCCTAGTAGTGTTTATTTTCTTGGGGATGACGACAGACTGTCACTTTGCTGACCCTCTTTTATGGACATATAGGAATGTGCAGGACATGGCAGTCCCCTTCAGCCCAGTTTGTCTGTAGGAAGAACAGTTTACTTAACTTTGGAAACATGGCATCTTACGAGCAAGAAATCTACATTTTTCTCCTTGTGATTCTCCTACAAGGTCTACTTGCTATAGTATACTTTTGATTTATTTGTTCTAGTTCAAAGCATTAGAATGTCTTCTGTTTTTCAAAATTATAATTAAAATTGATGATGCTGTTCAATGCCCATGTAAGTTATTTTCTTTTAGCTCCACTGATACACATGAGACATTAGTAGAAATTCTTAATTGCCTTAAGATCAACATATTTCAATTAAGACTATCTTAAGTTTTATTTTAAACTTCATATATGTGCACATTTTATAGTTTACAAATAGATATTCTAGTCTACAGTCTTCTATAAGTTCTTTAAATTCTCCTGTTGGAAGTACTGTGGCCAGAATCAACTGCAGTTCACACATGCAATCTTAAACTGCCCAGTAACCACATTGAAAAGACATAAAAGGAAGCAGCTAAAACTTACTTCATTCATCCTAATACATCTAAATATTTCTAAGTTGCATCAGTGTCAAGTTGTTAATATTTTAATTCTACTAAAGCTTAAAGTGTTTTAATTCAGTTGCCAAGTTTACGACAGATAAAATAATTCATAATAACTCATAATTCTATTTAACAATAAATGCATATTCAACAGAAAACATTAGGTTTTGGTGGTTGATTTGGAAATTTTAAATGAATTAAAATTAAGTACATCCATAATGTGAGTCAAATGCTAAGTGCCTAATAGTCTCCTAAAGCCAGTGACTACCAACATGGACAGCATGTCTTTCTATACTTATAGTGAACCTTATAAATATATAATTGTTATGAGGAGTAGTCAAAGCACGAACTCCCAACTCAAAGGTCTGTTAATTTTTCATTGGTATATTCATTGTACTATAATATCATATATAGTTAAATGCATAGAAGATCTATGCGTTATATCCAATGCCTGGGTATCAGAGGCAGGGAACATAAGTACTTCAAGGAGAGCTCATCTTAGACAAGCAAACTTCATTTCATAACAACAAGTAGGTAGAAATTTAAAGACCAGGACCTGTCCTTAGTGCATGAGCTGGCTGTTTGGAACCTTGGGCTTACACAGGGACACTTTGCTCAGCCTGGAAGGAGGAGGGCACTAGACCTGCCTGTACTGAATCCACCAGGTTTAAATGAATCCCCAGGGGAGTCTAGGCCCTGGAGGAGATGGGAATGGAGGGGAGGGGCTGGAGGAAAGGTGGGGGCGGGAGGGGGGAGGACAGAGAAACCCATGGCTGACATGTAAAATTAAAACACAAATGTAATAAATTTTAAAAAAGAAAAAAAACACACAAAAAAGAAATTTAAAGACATTAACATTTGTTATTTTATTACCATTTTCAAAGCAAAACAAAAACTTAAATATAAAGGTGAGAAAATCCTTGCTGTTTCTTCAACATTCATAGTTCATTTTTCCATCGGGGGTTTGTAGGACTCGGGTCAGATTTAACGCCTGGTTTTAATGTCTGTTGCCATTAAAAAGATGATTCACAAAACACAAAGGTGCAATAATACATTTAAGGAGCAGCGTGCATTGTTAATCACTGGATATTTAAAGCTGCATAATAGTCTTGATAATTCTGAGGGCTGAATGCTTGTCAAACAGTATTAAATTGTCATGGTTTCTACTTTGTAACATTGTTGGCTACAAGCTTATTCTCAAGAGCAAAAAAAGAAAAAAAACCACCTTAGCTTTGCCATTTTTATGTGACTCTGGTCATCATGAAATCTTCATTCTGTGCTTTATCTGCAAGAATCATTTGAAACTGCCTGTCCCTTGTGAGTGCTGGTTTTAATAAATTAAGCAACATAGACAGTACACCCACTTAACAGGTTCACGTGCTCTGTAATGGGCCTCACCTCAAAGAAAGTGGGCCAGAACTTGAGTGGGTAAAGTCCCCTCTGCCCTCAGAGACCTCCTGTACTGGAAATAAGGGGTGTGTGTGTGTTTGGTGTGAATGGGCAAATTATGTTCTTGATTTGCATATGCAGACAAGGCTTCATTATTGCAGATCTATTTTTAAAAATAATTTCATTTTTAATAAAATGTAATTATAGATATTGCTATTTTCTTCCCACTCTTGGCACTACCCTGTCAGTATTACTGATATGAGATAGGTTAGTCCTTATTGGGTGGATTTCAATTAATTGACCCACATAGCTGTGGCGTGAGGAAGTTCCTCTCAATAACTATGGGTAGCAATTGCAGTCCGTGTGTTTCATTTTTCCACCTATCAGCTTGGATTATGTGATCCCTTTAGTTGTGCAACTGTAAGAACAATGTGGCCGTTTGATAGGCATTGAGTGGCCCAGATGACTCCTTAGACAGCTTGAAAGTATGCACGAGAGGGGAGCACAGTAGAACTGAACTGGGCCTGTTTCGTGTCACAGTACAGATGGAATAGACAGGATCAATTGTAAAAGTTATGAATATCCTGGTTTTCTTAATGCAGTCCCTATGGGCCATATTAATTTAAAACTGACAAGTTGATGTGACTTAAGGCTGAATAAAAATGTTGCTAATATTTAGATGGTATTCCAGTTTCCACTATGCCTTCACATGTTGGGAATGTGGCATACAGTGTGAAGCTGGGAAAAGTAGTATTATTGTTAAGAGTTGGGGTCTAGTGGGGTATCCTCTGGGACTGTTGGGAATGGTACTTTAGTTGTTATTGAATTCTGAATTAGTTCTCTGGAGAATGTGATAAGGCCCATAGCCTGAACAGCGAATTGCCCTCTGGTTTCCTGTATAGCTGATGGTCACTTCCTCAGGCCAATATCCCTAGAATATGGTTTCCATCACAACAAAGCTAGTGTCATAGATTTTGGTCTTTCAGAACTATGTGAGTTAAGGAAGTATCCCTTTTTTTGTAAAGTTAGATGACCTCAGGTAGGTTGTTATAGAAAAGAGACTAATATGTATATAGTGCATGTTTACAACAAAAAACATATTGATTTTGTTACTTCATTAGTATGTGTATGGTGTCTGTCTGTCTCTTTGTCTCTCTCTTCCCACTTTTTCCCTCTCTCTGTGTGTGTGTGAGAGAGAGAGAGAGAGACAGAGACAGAGACAGAGACAGAGAAAGAGAAAGAGAGAGACACACAGAGAGACACACAGAGAGAGACACAGAGAGAGAACTACTACCGTAAATGATCAACCTGCTCACTGAAGCTGAGAAGTCTTCCTTCTACCATGTGAGAGCTAGACAGTCAGGAACACTGATGGTAAGGTTCAGTCTGAGTCTCAAGGCTAAGATTCAAGAATGCTGATGTTGAGGACCCAAAAGAGGGGCCAACTAGTTTTTATTAGCTTGTTTTGCCTGTTTATTCTATGCAAGTCTTTAAATTATCTGATTCCAATCTCGGAAATCAGATACTTGCAAGGGACACTTAACAGATTTGGCAGTTGTATTTATATTATGTGTTTGTATATTTGTACAACAATAGCAATAAAAGAAAAAGAAGAGGCCATGGATTTGAGATGGAACTAGGAAAGGACGGGGAGAAAAAAAGGGAAGAGGTTGTTTTATGTAATTATACTATAATTTAAAAAAATAACTATATTTACATATCTGAGGAGATATTGGAAGATGATGGTCAGGATTGAGGGCAGGTCTTTTTTCCTCAATGCAAATCTTCTCTGGGTACAAGGTCACAGAAATATTTTATTGTCCATCTGGGCATCAATTAACCCAGTTATGCTGGCAGGTGAAATACACTAAAACTAATTAATATTTTGTTTTCTTAAAGAAAAGAAAATTAAAGGATAAATTTAATCTTGAGTTTTGAAACATAATGGGTTTGAATTCTATGCTTTATATAATATGTACACATGATAAATAATTGTAAATAATAGGAATCAAGCACATTATAACTGTTACATTATGTGGATATTTATTTGTTTGTTTATACATTCATTTTGCAGGCTTCTTTTTATTTTGTAAGTTCTGTAAAACATCTCTTGGTATAAATAAACTTACAGGTACTTTCAAAAACATAAGATAGGGCTGGAAAGATGGCTCAGCAGTTAAGAGCACTGACTGCTCTTCCAGAAGTCCAGAGTTTACTTCCCAGCAACCACATGATGGCTCATAACCATCTTTGATGAGATCTTGCGCCTTATTCTGGCCCGCAGGCATACATGCAGACAGAATGCTGTATACATAAATAAATCTTTTTAAAAAAACATAGGATACTTTAAAAATACTACAATTAAAAAGTATGTCAAGATTGGGGGTGACTGAAGGATAATATTGAAACCTGTCCATGTTATTTATTGTTCTTTAGTAGTTATCCAAAAAAGTTTATGGAATATCTTACTAGGGTAGGTCCTGTTTAGTATAGTCTTTTTCCAAAAGTCTTACATCTTAAAGGCATGGTCCACATAAGTAGTACTTCTAAAAGGGGGTTGGAATACAATGGCGATCACTTTATCATGGTTCACTCATAATTAAATTGGCTATTAGACAGTGGAGACTGAAAGGAGAGGGTAGAACGCTTGGGCATGTCTGACCCTGGTCATGTGCTCTATTTCTTCACGTTACTTGTCGTGACCACTGTAGGCTGAACTGCTGTGTTTTACCATATGCTTTCCATGTCGATCTTGTCTTATACCCCCTGACCATAATTGCAGTGAGCAGTGAAGCTTTTTGATGCAATGGAGGCCTCAAACCATAAACAACCTAAACATATCTTCCCTTAAGCATCTATACAAGTTTCTATATTACGTTTCCTATAACCTAGTATATAGCTTGTGACTGCAAAGGAAGCTGCTTGCTGTGGCTTAAATGGGATGCTACCCACAAGCTCATGAGGTTGAATGTGTGGTTCACAGCTGGCAGTGCTCTTTAGGAGATTGTGGAGGGCTTGGAAGTGGAGGCTAACTGGAGACAGTGAGATTGTGGATCTCCTGATGGTGGGAATGGAGATTACACCATGACCCTACTTTTGGCAACGGTTTTGGTCTCCTTATCTGCTGAGATTTCAGGAAGCTGCTTCACTGTCCTGCCTCACTGCAGCTACTTGCCCCTGTAACTACCACACCATGATGAGTTGGAATTATTTGCCCCCATACCCATCCCACCAATGATGGGCTGACAGTCTTTCCACAGCCCTTTGTGTTATTTCTTCTCAGGTATCTGTTCACACAGATGAGAATATTCACTAGTACAAAATGTGGATACTGACACTGGAATTTAGTGTTGTGATTAAATTTCCCAGGTCACTCACAAATTGTTTGATTTGATTTGTGGAAGGAGTGTGGATAAGTTTAGAGCTGGGTACTAGAAGTGCTCTAATATGCCCTAAGCAGAATTTGACAGACAGAAGTCTGGCAGGCTGGAGTGCAGATTGGAATGTCGGCAGTAAGTACAATGCCCCTGAGGTTTCAGACAGCCTTAATGTTCATCCATATCATCTGGATTTTACCTTGAATATACAGTCAAGTCTATAATAATTTTAAAATTAACCTCTAATATTTTTTTTCTTTCTCACAGTAAATAGTTAATTGATCCACAATGCTTTCCTGAATGGCTATTGCTATTGTTCTATCTATTTATTGAATTTCAGCCAGTGATAGATTACTGGGAATATGACATGTGATTAAAACATGCTTTAAGTTCAACAGTTTACCAATATTTTTCCATGTATTTAAATTATGATTATCAGGACTTAACTTCTATGTGTTAGAAGAATACTTACATGGTAATCTATTCATGCAGCCCAAGCTGTATTTGTGGAGATTTATAATTCTCTAATTCCATAGATCAGTTAATAGGATTTCCCTTCAGCTCTTGGAGTGTCATAAGTTAATGACATTCACATTTTGATATAGTCTTAGCCAAGGGAGGTCAGGTAGCCAGTGAGGCAGAGAGAGGAAGGAAGATTGCCCTTCTTGAATCTGTTCCATCAAAATGACAAAATAAATCTATAATAAACAATAACTTACTGGCTTCATAAGCCAACTGCATCCACTGCAGCACACAGCAGGTAAGTTATTTATGAAATGGGCTCTTGGAAATATGACTCCCATTTCTATGTCCTTTTCAACAAAATGGATTGCCAGTATGAATTTACTTAAAACATAGGGTTGCAGTATTATTTTTGAAATATGATAATACTATATAAATAGGAAATATTGTTGAAATCCAGTCTGTTTAACAGATGCAAAACAACAATTCTTTAAAATACTATTGAATCACTTAGGATTTTTGAAGCTTATGATAAATAACATGTTATAGAAATAAAAACATTTTGGTATTATTTAAATATTGTCCTTTGTATGCAAAATATCACTAATTACAAATTGACTGCATATAAATGTTGGTCACAATAACCCACTTCTGCATGTTTATGTTGTATTTCCAACCAGAATATTTATTGACTCAGAATTCTACCTGAGGATTGATTCAGAATTCTCAGAGACTAACAAAAGTTATTATCAATACATAATAAATATGTGCTATAGCTTTCTATAGCAAGAATAGTAGACTGCTTCCAAGTCAATTGTGTGGCCTTTTAAAGAAATACCTTTTAATTACGAAACGTCCAAGGGATGGGCCATTTCATATCGCACTATCTAATATGCATTATGAATTTTTAACCTATTTTCCTACTTTAAAGTTAAAAACAATGTAAGAAATACAGGCTGTGTAAGCTTTGTATTACGACTATGTTCTAAAACATGGATACTGGTAGCCCTGGCTTCAGGGTCACATGAACATAGCAGCTGCAGGATTGGACAGGCAGGAACTGTGGTGCTGAGCTGGGGCTCACATCTGACATTGGCATTGCTGTTGGATACTCTCAACATCTGAAAAATATAAATGTCTCAATACAACTGAAAGAATACAATACAAAATCTGTAACTCATACACAGTGGTGCATACTCTTTCTATTAAAAAAGGTATTATGTCTTGGAACATTCAACTCATTTTATTTTATGAGAGTCTCATGTATTCTCAGTTTTTCTAGCTATTTTATATCAATTAGAAATATTCTCTCAATTTTGAACCCTTGATAATGTCATTATTCTTTAAACAGAGTAGGGCTTTTCTTTAGCTGTGCCTACCCTTACATTTTCATCCTTAAAAGTTAGTGTCTGGATTAACACTTACCAGAGTTTACATAAATAATCAAATTGTCATATATAAAGTACTCCCTTCAAAGACTATATTTCTTTAATATAAAAGTCTGCCACTGACCATCAAGCTATTTTCTTGGTTATGCAATTGTATTAGTTTATTAAAAAGTACAAAGGTATTTTAGGTCATAATAAGATATATTAATTAGTATATTGAATTTGGTTTGAATATCAAAAGTAATGCCAAGTGCTGGTAAAAATAAGCAAGAAGAAATGAGAACTAGAAAGGAGCTCCAAGGAAAAATAAGTTCCTCATTCCCTTCAGGTTCCCAGGACTTTCTAGAAAAATTTGTGTTCCTTTGGCTTGTTTTTCCCCCAGAAATTTCTTACCACTAATAACCCCTGTGAATGAGTTTGTTTGAATGAAGCATTATAAGGTTACTCTTTCTTTGCCTAGTATGCATAGACCCATGTCGTTCCCACAGCAGTAAGAGGTGATGATATCAGGTAATTCTCACTTGCTAGGTAGCTACCACTCCTGCATATTACCATTTAGAAGTGGAATTATGTGAGGTCAGACACTAGTGAAGAGAAGAACTCACACTTCCTGAAAGATGAACCCACATAGTGCATATTTCTAACTGAGATACACAACACTTTGCCTGAAAAATATCTGTTTGTTTCCATTTTTAATGATGAAAATACAGGTCTAAATAGAATTTAACATGATTTTTCTTCTGTGGCCTACTTGTTTATAACTTTGGTCTATTTCTAAGATTTTAATTGATATTTAAAGCATAAAATACATTATATTCAATAGCCATTAGTCTCTTTGACACATGCCACAGACATTTATAATTTTTGTCCTCTTTCAATTTTTATGATATATTTGATTTGAGAATGTAAATTTTATTTGAAATCTTAAGTTAAAATTACTACAACTTCTTAAATTACTTTGTAATTATTTTCTGAATCTTATTCCTTTGAGCCCTCTTTTTGCAACTAAGCATAAATGTTCTGTGATTTATTTTGTGAATAGGAATAAGGGAGACTATGGCATAGAGGAAATCAGGATCAAGATTTATCTCAATGCCAAGTTTTCCTTATATGAGAGGTGGTTATCATTTACATATTAGCTCATTTATTCTCTACAGTGGAAATATTTCTAATTTTAAATATACAATATGCTCACATGCACTGTGTTCTGGAGAGGCTGCTCTGTCTTTTGGGTTAGTTGGGGGGTCACAAGCCTACTCAAAATTTATTTAACTTAGTTTTATGATACAACCATTTGAAGTAGAGTAGGAATCTCTCTGTAGCTTACTACTCTTTATTTTTGAGAAAACTCTGATCTTTTTTTAAAATCACTTTACTTAGTTATAAACCATTAATGTGTTATATTGGGATTTCATTAAACATTCACTTGGGAAAGAAATGACTTTTATAATTTTACTATATAGAAAAACAGACATATTTCCCAATCTGTTTCAGAAAGCCTATTTAGTGAATTTTCACTCTTACAAATTCCAAGGAATTATTCTGTGTTCTCTAATACGATGGTGGCAACAGTGAGAGACCAATGTCCTTTTGTTTACTGTGCCTCAACTTCCCCCATGATATTGCACTTCATCCTCATACCACATGGAGGTAAACATGGAAACCTGTCAGAAAATTGAGGAGCTTGCATGGGGGGCATTGTTAATGATCAAACCTTAGACAAGCTAAAACTAAACTGTTTCTATTTAATCACTCTCTCGGTGATATGATAGGGGCATTATTTATGAAACTCGAGCAGGCAACGCAGCAAAGGATGCTTGCTATAGGTGTCTCAATAAGAGGCATGGCTCTAAGCAACATCAGAGAAATGAGCCCGAAGAAAGATCTGTGAACCATGAACTTACACCAAATACCCAATTCTGTGATGCTAACCCAAATTTCTGATAACCAATAATTTCCCTCAATATATCATAACATGAAATGTATCACAACAGCATAATGACTATTCCCCATCATGCTTGTCTTTTGTATAATCACAATTTCTTTTGAAGCTGGCCATGATTTTTGCAGTTGACAATGGATATTACAAATATTTTACTGAAAATGTATAAACGTTAAAAATGTATTGCTATAAGGCATTATTTTATAATATCTATTACATCTTCAAATGTAGTTATTGTTTCATTTTTGTGTCTTTTAAGAAATTTTAAACCTTGATATTGTGTAGACAAGGCTCAAAAGAGGAAAGGTGAGGTTCATATAAAAAGAATTATTTAGTATAGTGGGTAAAATTTTCTTTATTAAAGTTTTCCTGGTGTTGACTTTCAAAAAAGGGTTAATACCAATACTTCTCAAATTATTCCACAAAATAGAAACAGAAGGAACATTGCCAAATTCAGTTTATGAGGCTACAGTCACTCTGATACCCGAACCACACCAAGATTCAACAAAGAAAGAGAATTACAGACCAATCTCCCTCATGAACATTGATGCAAAAGTACTAAATAAAATACTCACAAACTGATCCAAAAACACATCAAAAAGATCATCCACCATGATCAAGTAGGCTTCATTCCATAGAAGCAGGGATGATTTAGTATATACAAATCAAGAAATGTAACCCAACATATAAACAAACTGAAAGAAAAAATCCCACATGATCATTTCACTTGATGCCAAAAAAGGTTTTCTCACAATCCAACACCCCTACATGATAAAAGTCTTGGAGAAAGTATGGATGCATGGAACATACCTAAACATAATGAAGGCAATTTATAGCAACGTATAGTCAACATCAGACTAAATGGAGAGAAACACAAAACAATTCCACTAAAATCAGAAACAAGACAACAGTGTCCACTCTCCCCATAGTTATTCAATATAGTACCAGACATCTGAAGGAAATCAAGGGAAAGGAAGACCATTATTTGCAGATATATGATAGTATACATAAATGGCCCCAAAAATTCTAACAGGAAACTCACACAGCTGATAAACACCTTCAGTGTGGTAGCAGGATACAAGATTTAAAAAAAACCAGTAGTCCTCCTTCATGCAAATGACTGAGAAAAAATCAAAGAAACAGCACACTTCACAAAAGCCATAAAGAATATGAAATATCTTGGGGTAATGGGTTATATTCTAACCAAACAAGTGAAAGACTTGTATGACAAAATCTTCAAGGATTTTAAGAGAGAAATCAAAGAAGATATCAGTAGATGTAAAGATCTCCCAGACTCATGAATCAGTAGGATTAACATAGAAAAAAATGGCCATCCTTCCAAAAACAATCTACTGATTCAAGCAATCCCCATCAAAGTTCCAACACAATTCATTACAGACCTTGAAAGGATAGTACTAAATTCATACGGAAAAACAAAAACCCAGGATATCTAAAAACAATCCTGAAAAATAATAGAACAGAGGTATCACCATCCCTGGTTTCAAGTTTACTATAGTTCTATAGTAATAAAAACTACATGTTGTTGGCATAAAAACAGACACATTGATGAATGGAATTGAATCAAAGACTCAGATGTAAATTCTCACACCTATGAACATCTGATATTTTTATAAATAAGCCAGAAATTCACAGTGGAATAAAAGAAAACATCTTCAACAAATAGTTCTGGTCTAACTGGATGTCTGCACGTAGAAGAATGCCAAAAGATCCCTATTTATCACCTTTCACAAAAGTAAGTCCAAACGTATCAGACTTTAACATAAACCCAGATACAGTGAACCTGAGAGAAGACAAAGTGGGAACAGATTGAACACATTGGCAAAGGAGACGATGTCTTGAACAGAAAGAACACTGAATGCAAGGCACTAAAATCAACAATTAATAAATAGGACACCATGAAACTGAAAAGCTTCTGCAAGGCAAAGGACACCATCAGTAGGACAAAACAGCAGCCTACAGAATAGGAAAAGACATTTACCAACTCTACATCTGATAGAAGGCTAGTATCCAAAATATATGAAGAACCCAAGAAACTAGACAAGAATAAACCAAACAATCCAATTTAAAAATGGGGTACAGGCTCCAAAAAGCTGGCTCATGCCCCAGGGACAGATCCTGATCCCACTGCCTGGCGGCCCCTTAAACAGTTGAACTGTCTCACCTATCTAGAGGGCCTACTCTAGTACTATGGGGGATCCTCATCTATTGGTCCACAGTTCTGCTAGTAATTGGTAAACATTTCCACTAGTTTGGCTGATCATATCTGTCATTTTTCCCATCATGATCTTAATGTCCCTTGCTCATATATCCCTCTTCTCTCTCATCAATTGGATTCCTAGAGCTCAGCCTGGCACCTGGCTCTGAATCTCTACATCTGCTTCCATCAGTCACTAGATGAGGACTCTATGATGATAGTTAGGGTATTCAGCCATCTGATCACCAGAGTAGGCTAGTTCAGGCACCCTCTCAACTATTGCGAGTAGTCTAAGATAGGATCATCCTTGTGGATTCCTGAGAACTACTCTAGCACTCTGTTTCTCCCTATTCCCATGATGTCTTCATTTACCATGGTATCTCTTTCCTTGTTATCCCACTCTGTCCCTGTTCCATCTCAAACCTCCCATCCCCCTATATTTTCATCCCCCATCCGTTGCCCGCCATTACCTCCCCTAACCTCCAGTTTCCTTATGTATATCTCATCTATTTCTCCTTTGCTGGGTAATCCATGTGTCCTTCCTAGGGTCCTCCCTGCTAGCTAGCCTCCTGGAGCTGTGGGTTGCAGTCTGGTTATTCTTTGATTTACATCTAGTATCCACTTGTGAGTGAGTACATACCATGTTTGTCCGTTTTAGTCTGGTTTACCTCATTCAGGATTTTCTAGTTCCCTCCATTTGCCTGCAAATTTCATGATGTCATTGTTTTCCTCTGCTGAGTAGTACTCCATTGTGTACATGTACCACATTTTCTTAACCTATTCTTCAGTTGAGGGGCATTTAGGTTGTTTCCAGTTTCTGGCTATGAACAGAGTTGAGCATATGTCCTTGTGGTATGATTGACCATTCCTTGGGTATATGCCCAAGAGTGATATAACTAGGTCTTAAGGAATTATGATCCCAATTTTCTGAGAAACTGCCATACTGATTTCCAGAGTGACTATACCAGTTTGTACTCCCACCAATAGTGGAGGAGTGTTCCCCTTGCTCTCCAACATAAGCTGTCATCAGTGATTTTTTTTTTTTTATCTTAGCCATTCTGACAGGTGTAAGATGGTATCTCAGGGTAATTTTGATTTGCATTTCCCTGATAACTAAGGATGTTGAACAATTCCTTAAATGTCTTTCAGCCATTTGAGATTTTTCTGTTGAGAATTCTGTTTAGCTCTATAGTCCATTGGATTGTTAGGTATTTGAACGTCTAGTTTCTTGAGTTCTTTATGTATTTTGGAGACCAGCCCTTTGTCAGATGTGGGTTTGATGAAGATCTTGTTCCATTCTGTAGGCTATTGTTTTGTCTTATTGACCATGTCCTTTGCTCTACAAAAGCTTCTCAGTTTTAAGAGGTCCCATTTATTATAATTTATTATAATTGTTGTTCTCAGTGTCTATGCTACTGGTTTTATATTTAGGAAGTGATGTCCTGTTCCAATGCATTCAAGACTACTTCCTACTTTCTCTTCTATCACATTCAGTGTAGCTGTATTTATGTTGAGGTCTTTGATCCACTTGGACTTAAGTTTTGTGCACAGTGACAGATATGGATCTATTTGCAATTTCTACATGTTGACATCCAGTTATGCCAGCACCATTTGTTGAAGATGCTTTCTTTTTTCCATTGTACAGTTTTGGCTTCTTTGTCAAAACTCAGGTGTTCATAGGTGTGTGGGTTAATGTCAGGGTCTTCCATTTGATTCCATTGGTCCACATGTCAGTTTTTATGCCAGTACCAAGCTGTTTTTATTACTATAGCTCTATAGTACAGCTTGAAGTCAGGGATGGTGATACCTCCAGAGGTTGCTTTATTGTACAGGATTCTTTTTAGATATCCTGGATTTTTTGTTTTTCCATATGAAGTTGAGTATTGTTCTTTCCAAATCTGTGAAGAATTGTGTTGGAGCCCAGTGCCTATGGTGGAACACTTTGTGCAGCCTTGGTGCAGGGGGGAGGGAGCTGGACCTGCCTCAAATGAATGTACCAGGCTCTGCTGACTCCCAGTGGGGGACCTTGTCTTGGATGAGGTGGGAATGGGGGATGTTTTGGAGGGGGGAGGCTGGAGGGCAGGAGGAGGGAGGAGATGGGAATCTATGGTTGATATGGAAAATGAAGAAATAATAAAAAAATGAAAAAATGGAGTACAGATCTAAACAGAGAATTCTCATTAGAGGATTCCCAAATTTCTGAGAAACACTTAAAGAAATGTTCAGCTTCCTTAGCTATCAGGGTAATGCAAATCAAAACTACTTTGAGAGTTCATCTTATCTCTGTCAGAAAGGCTAAAATCAGTAAGACAAGTGACAGCTCATGCTGGTGAGTATGTGGAACAAGGGGAACATTCCTCCATTGCTGATGGGAATGCAAACTTTGGCAGGCATTATGGAAATCAGTACGGTGGACTCTCAGGAGGTAGATTGATTCCACCTAAAGACCCAGCTATACCACTCTTGGGCATATATCCAAAGGGCACTCCATCCTACCATAAGGACACTTGCTCAATTATGTTCATAGCTGTTTTATTCATACTAGCCAGAAACTGGAAACAACCTAGCTGTACCTCAACTGAAGAATGAATAAGAAAATGTGGTACTATTAAAAACAAATGTCATCATGAAATTTGAAGGCAAATGGAGGGAACTATGAGTAAGGTAACCCAGACCTAGAAAGATAAACATGGTATTCACTCACTTACAACTGGGTATTAGCTGTTAAATAAAAAATAGTCATGCTAAATCCACAGACCCAGAGAAATTAAGTAACAAAGCGGGCTTTAGGGAGATGCATGAATTTCCCTTGGATGGGAAAATAGAAAAGCTTTTGAGGGTGTACTGGGAGCGGGTGAGGATGGGAACAGGAGGGTTATAGAGGGGTGTGTGTAGGAAGACAGTAGGGGAGTGATGGCTGGAATTTGGGGGTATTTTGGGGGTAGTGTGGAAACCTAGTGTAGTAGAAACTCCCTGAAATCTATGAGAATGACCCTAGTGAGGGAGTCTAGTAATGGAGAATATGGAGACTGAACTGTCCATATTCTGTAACCAGGCAAGGCTTCCAGTGTTGAGACTGGGACACCACCCCAACCACAAAACCTTCCACCTGCTGTCTTCCTTGCAAGTTGTGCTTGGGCAATGATGGAGCAGAACTTTGGAATTGGCCAGCCAATGACTGGTCTAATTTGAGGCCCACACCATGAGATGGAGTGTATTACCGAGATTGCCTGGATGGCTAAGAACAGGAAGCTGGATAGATCTGTGCCTGTGTAGTCCAATCATCAGAGAGGCTCCCCCAGCAGCTGATGGTAGAAGATTCAGAGACCCACAGCCAAGCATTAGCCAGAGAGGGAGGCAAGGTTGAGATCTCCATTAGGTTCCTCCCCTTGGAGCTCAGGTAAATCTGTGGTGGTGGGGCGGGGGCAAGGGAGGAATTATGGGGACACCAGGAGAACAAGACCCACCCAATTAACTAAGCAGGGCTCGTGGGGGCTCACAGAAACTGAAGCCACAATCATGGTGGCTGCTTGGGTCTGCTCTAGGTCCTCTGCATACATGTTATGGCTGTTGAACGGGTGTTTTGGGGGGAGTCAGGTTGTCTCTGACTCTTTTCCCTGCTTTTGAGACTCTCTTCCCCGTACTAGTTTGCCTTCCCAAGCCTTGACATGAGAGTATGTGCCTGATCTTAGTGTACACTTTTGTGCTGTGTTTGGATGATGTCCCTGGGAGGCCTGCTCTTTTCTTGGTGGAGACTGTGGGTGGAGTGGATGTGGAAAAGAGAGGTGAGGAGGGAACTTGGAGGAGGAGAAGGACAGCTGCAGTCAGAATGTATTATTTGAGAGAAAAATAAATTTTAAAAAATTCTGGTGTAATAATTTCATTACAAAAATTATTTTTAAGTATTTTCTTTGAAATACACATCATTTTGAGTAATCTAAGACAAAGTAATAGACTAGCAAATTGAAAAGCATTATTATGTATGGACACAGTATATTCAAAGCTTTTGTATTAGTTGTCTTTCTTTGTCTCTGCTGCTCACCTCCTCCCTCTCACACATATAAACACATACACACACACACACACACACACACACACACACACACACGCACACACACAGAGGAATACTAATCACCCTTCCTCTAAAAGATATAAAATACACAAAATTCAATTTTGTTACGGAATTCGCATTATTAACCACTATCTGAGAATTTGTATTTTTCCCCTAGAGAGACACTTCATGTTATAAATTATTGAATGCTTAAAAAAAAAAAAAGATAAATTCTGTGCTTGGAAAACTGAAACAGTCCAGATGCTCTCCTGGGCTATAGTAAGATGGTCTGTAAGGAAGAATGGAGAGTTGAGGGAAAGATGGACAGGAGGAGGGTGACTCAAAAGCTGCTGCTGTATTTACACATCACATGGGTTTATCTAACTGGTTTTCTTATTTCTTGTTTCATCTGACCTTCACAAAATCACACTCGACCTTGGTGAGGTTAGTATAAATAATCCCATTTTGTGTACAGAATCTTGTAGACACAGAGATGTTTGCTAAGTTGGCTGCCCAGCTAGCTAGCCACCGGGGGCCAGAGTTAGAACTTCCAGGCATGTATAATCTCTAGGAACAAGGAATGTAAGCTTAATTTAAAATGAATATGTAACATCCATGTAGCTCATCATCACTGCCATAGATACATTTTGGAGTAGCCATGACTCTCCCGTGTTTTAGAGAGTAAATCTTAACCATGATGCCCTTTGTAGTGGTCCTGTTACGTCACCAGTTTCCCCAGTGTCCTTCACAAGGAGACACTATCGGTGTACTTTTTAGAGCCAGTTTTGAAACAGTAATAATTTACTGATTAATAGATCTCAGGTTATAAACTCTCAAATCAAGTTTTAATTTTACTTTTATTATAAGATATTTCGTATTTGTCTATTTTTTGTGTCTGTGTATACATGCGTTTGTGCCATGGGCACATATGTTGAAATCAGAGGACAATATTTGTGGGAGTTGGGTATCAAACTTAAGTCATTAGAGATGGCAGCCATCTCTCCCTCTAGCCCCAAGAAGAGAGGTTTCTGTGACCAGGTTTCAAACCTGGGTCATATATATGGTGACTTCTAGTCTCTTGACCACCAGGGAGCATCTAAATTTACTTTTTAAAGAAAAAATTTATAAAATGTTGGTAATATATTTACATAGCTTGAAAATAAAAATTTAAAAAATAAAATATAGCTCCTTGAAATTTAACTTTAAAAAATTACTTAACAATTCATTCTAGGTAGCATAAACATAAATGGCTGTTTGTTTCACACTTTAAAGTGGCATTATGATATACTTAAAAACTTCTTGGGCTTTTGAAATCAACTTTCATATTTTCTATTGCTGAGAAAGAAAATGTTTTAGAACCTCTTCATGTGTCAAAAATTCCCTACAGTCAAAAAATAGGACCCAATACCATTGGTAGAATCAAAAGTTAGAATAGTCTTATTTCATACAACTTCAAGTTAAAATGAACAATTCTGGGTTTGATTTTTCTAAGGCCATCAAGAAAATGATAGTGCACACATGGGAATATGGAACTTGAATATATAATTACTTACTAAATTGATCTAAAATCTCTATATTGATCTACTGGGTACCATGATATTCATTTCTGAAAAACAATATAAAATATGTTATGAAAATCATCTAAAATATATTTACAAAATAGATGCTAATATCTCTTTAGGAACTTCTGAGTCCCTCTTATGTATTTACCCAATGGGTTGAATAACTTTTAAATTGTATGTTGAAAAAACAATTTTCTTTTTCTCTCCCAAACTAAACATAAAAATAATGAGAGAGAGGAAATTAAGAATATACTGTTTTCATTCTTAATTTATCATCTCATTGGATCATTGTATAGTCACTTTATTTTATAAGTCAAAAAGATGTTTCTAAATGTTCTCATATACATAAAACAGTAAAATTATGCACATCGCTCAAAGTAGCCTCCCCATTAATTTATAATATTGTTTATCTATGTTTAAATGCAGTAACCATAGTAATTATAGAAAAGGAAAAAAGCTTGTTTAGGACAATAAACATAAACAAGTCTATGCTTTGATTTGGCACTTTGAATAATTATAAGAGTGTTGGAGGACTCTGAAAAGCCTTTTGTTCCATAATAATAGTCACTAATATGCAGTAATTCAGAGAAAGGAACACAGGACATGTGTAGACCCTCTAGCCAGGAGTTTTAGCAGAACATGCAAATTCAGATTCCCCTGTATCCCATTTTCCTCAGAGGTGTCCATATAATGAGCTACTAATTAACACTTTATACCACACAGCGTTTTCTACACATTTCAGCATAAATTCTTTGGAAGTGCAATGAACTTTTAAATCTATAGGAGATACAAACTAGGCCATATGGGCATTCAGTGCACTGTGACAGGCGTCTCTGCAGGGTGAAGTGTGGGAAAGCAAACACTAGCTCAGTACAAAAGAAGGAACTCTGGCCAGTACATGCTCCTGATCTGTAATGTGTACTCAGTTTCAAAACCCATTACATCAACACGATTTTTGAAAGTTTACAATACAAAATTATACAGGTAAAAAAAAGAATTTAACTAACTTAATTTTGATTTTGTGACATATGAAACTATTGTATTGGTTGGCAGAAGTACCTTATTGCAGAACTGAGACTAGAAAATCTTCTTGGAGGTCCATGTCAGGGCTGTTTCCTTTATATGGTTGTCTGAATATCTTAGGTATTTTACCTTGTGGCAAAAACAAACTCCATGCAACCTTGTCTACCTGCTGTTTTGACCAGGAACATTGAAAACAATAATTTGGCAATTACTATATAAGAAAACATTTCATCATTATTTGTTTTAACATTAGATTTATCTGAACCTTATAAAATTCTGATCCCCAAACCTTGGGTAATTTATATTTACATATTTATATTACTTTTACTTTGACATGCTGCAGTATTGTTGAAGTGTTTCATACCAAAAATTCAATGTTTATTGATTAACTTAGGCTATCATATTTATCAACCAATAATAATTTATAGGAAAATGTGAATTATGTTTTAGTACAAAAATACTGCTTACTGAACTAAGTATTATAGTCATAATAACTAAAGATAATGCTTACTATGTTAGACTATCTGTCTATTTGGTTTCTTCTCTTTGTGCTGTGTGGGAGCCTTACCACAAATACTTTGAAGGGAATCAGTGGATCATTGCTGTTCTTTGCTTTTTTCTTCTGCAGAACTAATTTTTTAAAAATTGACGTTAGTAATTTTTGATACAGTTTCAGAACATTTCCAGGAGCTGAACTGATTTAAGAGAGAGAGAGGCTGAGTGGGGTGGGAGAGGGAGTAAGAGAGAGAGGGAGGACTGAAAAAAAGAGAGAGGGAGATCAAACAAACCAGAGCTCGTATTGCTGAGGTAATGCAAAGTGAAGTAGTCTCTGTGTTCAGAATCTTAGAAGTTGAGAATAAAAACATGATGAGCAAGCAGTGAGGCAGTGAGTGACACTTTACCTGAAAGGGCTTTCTGTTATTGAGCTAAGTTTCTCATGTCTGTATATTCAACTAAGTACAGCTTTCTAATGAATGAACATTTTTATTCAAGAAGAGGTTTGCCTTGTCTCAATTCTGTGTTATCAGGAACCACATTTTATGTAGTGAAGTAATGGCTTAGTGGTAGAGTGCTCAACTAGAATGCATAAAGCCCTGGGTTCAATCCCCAACAGTGAAAAACAAAAAGAAAGAAGAAACCTACTCCTTGTGTGTGTGTGTGTGTTGCAGTGTTTGCATAGGTATGTGCATGGGTATCTAGAGGCCAGAGGTTGATATCAGTTATATTCTTCAATAATTTCCCACATGTATTTATCTATTTACGTATTTCTTTGTTTATTTTGGAGACAGGTTTCTCTCTGAAACTGTAGCTCACCAGTTCAGCAGGACCACCTGCCCAACAAGCCTCAGGGACTTCCCATCTCCACTTCCCTACACTGTGATTCAGGGCCAGCTCTTCATTTGCTTCCCTTGTGGGGTCTGGGAAGCCTAACCCAGGTTAAAATGATTTCATGGCCTTGTAGTTTGTTTTTCCCGAAGTTTGCTGGTGAAGAGTGAGAATGTTTTGAGAGAAAAACAGAGTTGGGGAAAAAATCACTAGTTCTACTTTTATTTTTGAGTGAAAGGAGCAGCTTCTTTGTATGTAGTTGTATAATATTTGTAAGGTTAACCTGTTTTAAACATTTAAATTACTTTATTTACTTTTTGGCAATTCTATATATGGATGGATACAACACATTTAGATCATAGCCACATTTAGATCAACTATCCTCATCTAGCATCCTCTGGCCCACACCCATATCCTTACCATCTTCAGAGCTCTTTGTCTTTTGTATAATGTATTGAGTCCAGTCAGCATTAACATCCTATCATGAGCTATGAAGACAACAGACTCTTCCTACTCCAGAGGCTGGAAAATCCCAATGATTCTCTGTGGGGTCTCGAGTCTCTTGCCTCTCCATGTTGTCATCAGGACTAAATTATTTTCTTAAGAAGATGAACTTTGATTTCAATTATTATACCAGTGTGTAGCTCTGTCTTCTATGTGTTTCACAGAACCCACACCAGTTAATTACTTTGCCCTCTTTGTGGGAATCTTTCTTATAAGAGCCAAGTAAATAGTGGATAATATTGTCTTTAAGTCTAAGTTAACCCAGAAGTCACTGTAGTAATTATTTATTTATTTGAAATATCAGTAGTTGAATTTTTAAAGTCTTCTCAGCCAGTGCTGGTCTTGTTTCCTACTACTCTATACATGCACTAGAAAATAAAATTAAATTGCCCATGGTGCTTTGTAATAAAAAGTTGAATAAAGGTGCATCATTTGTATGTATTCTTTTATCTGACCAGATGTTTAAAGGGCCACTGCTTGATATAATAAAATAGCCTTTACAATACAGTGCAGTGAAGAGGTTGGTTAAAAGGTGCTGAGATTGCATGCAAGATGACAACTGATGTACAGTTAGGTTTTGTATTCTCTCTCTCTCAGCTATTTATATTACTTACAGCTCTCAGATCATTTTTCTCACAACTTAAAAATGGTAAGATTTTTCAAAAGTATTATTCCAAAATGCAAATTAAACAAAAAATAAAATCAGCAATTTGATCAAGTCCTCAATTTTTCCAAATAAATGTTTCTGACAATGGCTGTGTTACAATTGATAGCTTTAAAGAGAAGCTTTCAAAAAGCTTCCTGACTGCACTATCTTAAGTATTCCTTTCTGCCATCATCCATAAATAAAAATATATACTATGAAAATTGTTAGATTCTGGAATTCAACTGCTTCCAATGTCTTCTAACATATCTATGACTCTTTAAATTATACAGTTGCTTTTGTGAGCCTATAATAAACAGAAAATAATAAATTTAACTTTGGCAATCATTGAGTAAATGATTAAGAGTAAATCCAGTTTTCTTTTATTCCACTAATGAGAAGACAGCAGAAAGTATTATATTCTATACTTATTATCTTTTAACTGAATAAAAGTCCATTGATAAAGGTTGTTGTTGTCAGAAATTTAAAAGTTTTGGGTCTGGAGAAATGGTTTAATGATGTTGAACATATCCTGCTCTTCCAGATGACTCAAGTTGAGTTCCTAGCACCCTCATGGGCAGCTCACAATGCTCTCTCTGGTCTTTGCAGGCACTGTGTGCACATGTTTAACTTAACACACATGCAGACAAAACACCCATAAAATGTATAGATACATATGACTTTTAAAGGTCCTCCATCCTCTGAAAGGAGCTAGTTTGTCACTGTATTAGTTATTCTTCTGCTAGGTGTTTCCGCTCTGGTGTCTTTTGGTAGTGACCATGAGTGATCTCTAGAGTTGTATGACTAGAGTTCAGGTTACAGATTCCCCGATTCCTAACTGTGAATGTTAATTAACCTCTATTTCTTTTTCTGTTAAATTGTTTTAATTACAGTAGCTAATATAGTATGATAATTTAATTAACTAACAAGGGTAAAGATCCTAAAAGAGTGCTTGGCACACACTAAGCATGAAATCAATATGAACTATTAATAACTCAAATACCTGTCCTGAATTTATGAGGGAGGCTTTGAAATCTCTTGCAGACAACGGAACTGAGAGGAAGCTAAGTAACATTTCCACATGTTCTTATTCAAATCAACACCTCTGTAGTCTAACTCTTCCAGCAGGACTTTATGTTAGCTTTAATATTCAGAGAACTTCATGTCATTTATCTTATAAGGTAGTAATAATGGAGACTATCTCACTTTTCCTAATGTCATCATTTCATTATGGATGTCAAAAACTCTATTGTTTTCTAATAGTTTGGAAAAACATCAACTTAATGTCCTTGCCTGTGACCTTCTAAGAATAAGAAAAGAAGAAAGGGAGTGTTTGAAATATGTATTAGCCCTTTTTAGTGCTGCTGGTCAGTGTTGAAGGAGGAATGAACAATCATATTCCAATTAGAATGTTTTGTTGATTTTTTCAACTAATTTTTATTTAATCTTTATGTGAACTGACCTGTCTTCTATTGGATTTTAATGAGATGTGAGCTATTTTATTTTCTTGCTGTTATAAAATTAAATGGGACCTATCAACAATAATTAACTTTAATTACCTGGAACATATTCCATTTTAAAATAAAACTTATAAAGAATTGCAAAGCAATTTTCTAGGCATAAGACATGTTCCATGAGAACAGAGTTCTGGATAGGCAGTGAGAGATGAACTGAAACTTCACAGGTTTTCTGAAGTGCATTACAGATGGAGACTGTATTAATGATGTTATATACAACTTACAATCAATTTTTCTTGATCTAAATATACTAATTTTTAAAATACCCAAGCCCAACATCGGCTAAAGACCAAAACTTTAATTGTTTTAAAATTATGTTTATGTGTGTGTGACTGTCTGTACATACGCTACAGTTTACAGTTACCCACTGAGCCCAGAGAGGGGCGACAGGTTCCATGGAACCAGACAGAGATGGTTGTGAATTACCAGAGTTGGTGTTGGAAACTGAACAAAGATCTCCAGTCTCCAGAATTCAAATCTTTTAAAATTCCAACACAAGATTATAGTTAAATATTATATACTTGACTTCATAGGATTGTGGTAATTAACAACTACTATACCAGAAATATGGCATAGAGCTACCTTTAGGCCATGTATAAGGCATATATGAAATTGAGCTTGGCAAAAATGTTGGCCCCAAACAACAGATTTTTGAAATGCTTCTTGTCCCAAGCATTTATTTTATTAAGATATTGTTTGATATTTGTTATTGATTTTTATTTACCTGCATTATTGCATTTTAGTATATATACATCATGGTATCTTTTTCACAATTGCCTCCAGTGTTCTCATCTTCCTTTACCTCTAGCACTGGTCTCTGTTTTTTTTTTTTTCCAAATAGTTTCTTATATGTTTTCATGTTATTTGCTAGAGAGACAGTTAGATAAGATATAGACAGACAGGCAGACAGACAGACAGACAGACAGACAATATGTAAGTGCATCGATACAGTGTTAAATCTAGATTTCATAGAAGAGAGAAATCAGAATATATTTTGTCTTTCTCCTATTATCCTCTCTTGCCCCTTTTGCCCTGCCCATTAGACATTTATTGGCCCTCTAGTTTTATGTAACCTCTACAACATATCTATCTATAAATATGTATTTATGAGTAAAATCACGTGATATTTATCTTATGAATCCAGCTTATTTGGCTTTTCAGGATTATATTTTGTTTTCATCTATTTTTCTACAATGATGAGTTTTCATTATTTACTGCTGAATAAAACCTCCCTGTGTATGTATGCCAAATTACATTTATCCATTCCTTTGATGATAGACTCTTGGTTGCATTTCCTGGATGTGGTGGTATTGTGTTCCACAAAATATTGTGAACCCTAATAAATTTATCTGGAGTCAGAGAACAGACAGCCATTAGGTACAGAGGCTAGAAAATGGTGGCACTCATGCATTAATTGTAGCATTCCAGAGACCGAAATCCCTCTGGATCTCTGTGAGTTCAAGGCCACACTGGAAACCGCCAGGCCTGGTGACACATGCCTTTAATCCCAGGAAGTGAGCCTTTAATCCCAGGGAATGATGGCAGAAAGCAGAAAGGTATATAAGGTGTGAGGACCAGAAACTAGAGGCATTTGGCTGGTTAAGCTTTTAGGCTTGGAGCAGCACAGTTCAGCTGAGATTCATTCTGGTTGAGGACTCAGAAGCTTCCAGTCAGAGGAAATAGGATCAACTGAGGAACTGGAGAGGTGAGGTAGCTGGGGCTTGTTCTGTTTCTCTGATCTTCCAGCATTCACACCAGTAACTGGCCTCAGGTTTGATTTTATTAAGTACCTTTAAGATTCATACCTGGATATTATGAATACTGTTGCTATAAACATAGGTAAGTAAATGTCTCTGTGAAATGCTGACATAGACTTTTCCAGGCATATACCTAGTGGTTTCTCAGAGGTGTAAGTTAATTTTGCTAAAGTTATGTAACAATCCTCCAGACAGATTTCTGTGGTGATCTCACTAGTCCACATGCCCATCAGCAGAGTAGAAGGGTCTTTCTTTCCCACCTCATCTGTGAAAAATCTTGTTAATTTTCTTGGTGGTAGCCATTATCTCTAGGATGATATAGAATGAAGCTTTAATTTCCATTTGCTGATGCCTCGAGATGTTAATTATCTCATGTATTTCCAATAAATGACCCTCAACCTATATTATGTTATCTGTGAGATAACTAGAGTATAATGGAGAAAGATATTCTGCAGGAGAAAGTGCAACTTTTGATTCAAGTTGGTAAACATTTTGTCTGAGTTAGTCCTCTGCACTATGTGATGCCAGGTAGGTTTTTACTCAGTTTTGATTCATGTTCTTTAGGCACTTCTATGACTCTACCAAATATCAAGACATCAAAACACACAAGATGTAACGAAATCAATTCTAAGCAGACACACTGAGAAACCAAAGTTCTGCAAGTGGCAATCAGTCTAAAGATCACAAACAAATTAGGCAAATCAAGAGAGGGTGGTGTCTGAATGTGCTTGTGTGCTGGGTAAACACGACAGTACCAAACTGATATATGTTTTTCCAAATTCAACTTATACTTTCTGTGCTCTTGTGGGGCTAGAGGTTGACCCAGAGCCCTGTGCAGTCTATTAAAGTGTTGTGTGCACCATTCACTGTCTTAATTCCCAGAGTCCTTCTATCTTATTCTCTAAAATCTGTGGTATTTAAAATGCTATTCCTAGCATTAATAATTTTGTCATATAGGTATGAGTCCCATACTGTCTTAAAATGCTGTTTAATTCTATGGTAACTACTGCTTGAGTCAATGGTAAGTACTGCCTGAGCCAATGGTAAGTACTGCCTGAGCCAGTGGTAATGACTTTTCACAAAGACACAGAGACAGTGGTGGGAACTTTGGAAGAAAATTGTAAAGCAGTGAAAGGACAGTTTGGAAGCAGTCTGTCCTCTTCAGGCTCACTGAGAACTTTGGCAAGTCATTAAACTGTCTAAGGCTCAGTCTTAATAAATACAACCATGACCCCATACCTCATGTTCCTCTACAATGATGTAATTCTCCAATATTGCATCTATAAAAACCACCATTTAATAGGTTCTTTTGGAGGTATGATTCACTAATTGTCAACAAGTGTATTTGAGTTTAATGTACTAGTGATAGGCATTAAAATAAAATGTACTTGTCTGAGAAAATGTTTTCTCTTAATCTTATTGCTTTAATTACTTGCACATATACATGTTCTTCATAAAATATGAGGCACTATTATAAGATATTATTACTCTTATAATAATATTTATTATAATAAATAATACAGAGAGAATAGTGAAGTTTCAAAAAGTTCAGAAGTAATTTCACCACCTGTAGGTAGCCACTATAAATTCATGGATATTCTTCCATGCAGCAATCCCTGCATTAATGCATAATAAGATATAATTTTTATGAAACTGCATTCTACACATGTATGAGTACAAATTTATTATGATTTATTCCTTATGTCATAAAATAAACCTACGATGACAGATCTCTCATGAAGACTTCTACCCATTTATAAGAATATTTGTAATATACCTTCTGGGCTATAATTAGATCTTCATCATATAATTAGAAACATGTTAAAGCTTCTAGGAATGCCTCTGTAGACTTTGTCTATATAGGTGTATGACAAGACAGTGTTTAACTATAACTTACTGTAGGCCAATACCCTGGGTGAATATAGAAACAATTCAGTACTTGAAAGTCAAGTATAGTCTTGTATCAAAATGATCCTTTGTAACAGGTGGCTTTTCTGTGTCTTGCCTCGTTCCATAGCCACTTCCAAATAACCACTCAGAGGCTTACATTAATTATAAATGTTTGGCCAATGGCTCAGGCTTATTACTAGCTAGCTCTTACATTTAAATGAACCCATTCCAATTAAACTATGCATCACCACATGACACATGGCTTACTGGTTCTCTGACATCTTGTTCCTTGGGTAGGCTGGATTGCATCTACTCAACTCCACCCTGCTTCTCCTTGTGTTTCCATTTGGGTTTTCTTCCCAGGGTTATTATGCCTGGCCATAGGCCAAATCAGTTTTATTTATCAACCAATGAGAGCAACACATATTCTCAGTGTACAGAAAGACCACCCCACAGCAATCATTCGCCATGAACAAGTTGGCTTTATCCCAGAGACACATGTAGGTCAATATCAGTCAATAGTTATGGAACTGGAGAGATGGCACAATGGTCAAGAGCACTGGATGCTCTTCCAGGAAACTTGCATTTGATTCCCAGCACCGACATAGTGGTTCACAACCATATGTAACTCCAGTTCATGAGAGTCAAATCCCTCTTCTGGCCTCATAAGCACCAGGTCAACAGATATACATTCAGGCAAAACATCTGTATATATCAAATAAAATAAATTTTAGAATATGAGTAACTAAATACAGAAAATCATATAATGGACTTAAATGCAAAATTCACATGGTCAACACAGTAAGTGCAGAAAAAGCTTATGACAAACTTCAGCATGTCTTCACAATACCCTAGAGTATTGAACCAGGAGGAAATAAACTTCAACATGATTAATGATATATATGACAAATCCATAGGTAGCATTATCCTAGATGGAAAAACTTGAACCCACCACACATTAAAATCAGGAGTGAGGCAAGGCTGTTTACTTCTGCACTCTTTTTAAATTTAGTAACTGAAGTACTAGCTGTAGCAATAAGACAAGAGAAGGGATCTCAGGGATGCTAATAAGAAAAGCAAAAATAAACCTGTTTGCAGATTATATAATATATGTAAGAGATACCAAAAAATTCACCAAGAAAATCTACAAGTCATCACCACTTTCAGTAAAGTGGTAGCAGAGAAAAGCCAGTTACAAAAGTCAGTAGCCTTGCTGTATACCAATAACAAGCACACTGACGAAGAATCTTAGAAATTCTCTCATTCATAATAGCTTTTAAGAAATTAATAAAACACCCAGAAATAAAAATATCAGAGGAAGTGAAGGACCTGTAAAATGAGAATTGAAGTCTCTGGAAAAGGTGACAGAGAAAGACACTACAAAATGAAAATACCTCTCATGCTAATGGAGTGGGAGGATATTGGGAAAATGGCCATCCCACCCAAAGCATGTAAGATTAAATGTAACCTTATGATATTCTTCACAGAAATAGAAAATTAATATAGAAGTATACAAGATTCCAGAGATCTGCAATGCTTGATCTTTCTTGAATTGAGATAGAGGAGAGAGTAGGAGACACCTACTCCAAATGAATGGACAATCATCTCATCTTCTGTTGAAACAAAAATTACCACAAAAAATCCCATATTGAATTTAAATGTTGCTGTAAGGTACAAATTAAGTGCTATGTTTTGTATTTACTTGTGTCTGTTCCCTGATTCTTTTTTTAGTCTCTTTCAATGTTGCTCATACTAGGATATTTTCATTCAGTTTTACAATATAGTTTAATATCTAGTGGCTCATTGGTACTTCCCATGTAACTATTATGCTTTTCCTATCTATTTTCACAATTCATTCTTGGGATAAATTTTAAAATCTTCAAATTCAACTTTCTATAAATCATGTCAGTATTATGTAATTGTACAGTACATATATACATCAATGATGATAATTTTTACAGCATTAGTTCATCATCTTGATGAACAATGCCTCCTGAATTTTCAGGTCTCATAGTTGCAGGCTAGCCTGGGCTATAAGACTACCTCAAAAGATATTAAATATATTATAAATGCTACCATTTTCTCCTGAGTGTTAACCTTGCAGAGATCAGAGTAAGGAGTGTTCTGTGGTAATATTATCTACTTCACCCGGAGATGCCCAGAAGAACCTGAGATGAGAATTCAGGTCATGTGCCAACATGATCACTTAGGGATTGAGTGAGGGAGGAGCGGCCTTCCTTCACCCAGCTCACAAAATGCTCTGAGTCTCATTATCAAACTAACATCAGTGTTTGCATAACAACATTAACTTCACACAGTGAAATGTTAAAGAACTGCTGTTTCATTTCTTACATTCTCAGCTTCTTATTAAAAATAGTTTTCAATTTCATGACATGTAATTTTGATGTCATTTTTTTTCTTTTCACATATTATCATAATAGATAAGACACTTTCCAGGAACCTGAACTGATACAACTTGAAAAACAGCCCTCTTTGATAAAAAAAATTATGAATATAAATTGTGATTAAAAGTGGTATGCTTAGAATAGGACATGTGAGCTGCCATGGAGGGCTTAGCTGAATTAAAAATACACGCATTTCACAGCACCATCAGCCTCAGAATCATGACACATTCGAAGACCTAACTAGTCCTGCATTCTATTTTGTCCTGGCATACTAATCATTAACTGCCTTATATAATTCACTTATTAATAACAAGCTTACACTTTGGTGTAACTAACCTGTTTCCCAACTGCATTTACAAACCTTTTAAAAATCGAATATTTCCTTTGCTTTCCTGTATTCCAATAGTGCTGAATTGCCTTACTTACATGTATAAAAAGTGTTTACATTTTTTGATGTTATCAACAGTTATTTCATAAGACAGACTGAAGGATGTTCTTAAATAGGAATAATAACACCTTGCTTTGAAGTCTGCTGTGCTTTTCTCTTGTGGTGCTGATGGAACATGAAGATTCTTTCTGAGGTTTTATTTGGCCTTGAAATCCATCATCAGTATTTGCTACTTCCAGGTGACTCTGGTCACTGACTCAGGAGAAGTACACTAAATAGATTCACATCAATATTCCTCTCTCCTCTATGGACACCACATAACCATTGCTTTTATCCCTTCCCATTAGATAATCCAGACTTCTCAAATCTAGGTGAAAGTGTATAGCATGATGGTGTCAGACAACAAGTGATACTTTTGTAAGATGACAAGTAGGATTCTGTGTAAGAAATATAGAAATTGGGTTGGGGATGTAGCTCAGTGGTAGAGCACTTGCCTAGCAAGCGCAAGGCCCTGGGTTCGATTCTCAGCTCTGAACAAAAAAGAAAACAAAAGAAATATAGATCTCTCTCTCTCTCTCTCTCTCTCTCTCTCTCTCTCTCTCTCTCTCTCTCTCTCTCACACACACACACACACACACACACACACACACACACACACACACACACACACACACACACACACACACACACACTGGTAATATTTCTATTACTGATACTTTTGGAATGCTTAAAGAGAAAAATCATGGTTTTTTGAGATTGTAATTTGATTTCTGTTTCTTCCTGCCCCCATGTCTTTCCATACATCCCTCCATGCTCCTTCAAATTCATGTCCCTTTTTGTCATTGTTCGATCATTCATATGTATTTGTGTATACATGTATATT